>NC_059164.1:50785423-51985423 GCF_019923935.1 Bubalus bubalis | reverse complement strand
AACCTTACCTACAAAGGAGCAAAATAAGATTAACATCAACTTCTCTTTAGAAAACATGCAAGCAAACAATAGTGAAACATTCAAAGTGTTGAGAGGCAAAAACAAAAACAAAAACAAAAAACCCACCAACCCAGACTCCTATATCCTGTGAAATTATCCTTTAAAGTGAAGACAAAATAAAGATTTTCTCAGACAAGCAAATATTGAGAAAGTTTGTTGCCAGTAGACCTACCTTGCAAGAAATGTTAAAAGAAGTTCTTAAGAGAGAAGAAAAATTATATAGGTCAAAAACTCAGATCTATATAAAGAAAGAGCAACAGAGAAGAACTAAGTGAAGGTAAAATAAATCTTTTGCTTTTCTTATTCTTAATTGATCTAACAGAAAAGAGTTTATTCAAAATAATAATAACAACAATGTTTTATAAATTTTGTATATTTATGTGTATGTTTATGTGTAAGTGAAACGGATGATAGCAAAGATATAAAGAGCAAGAAGAATTATAACTATTTTGTTATTATAAGGTACTTGCACTACTTTGAAGTGATACAGTGTTATTTGAAAATGGACTTGGATTATTTGCAAATATATATTGCAAACTCTAGGTCAAATATTAAAAAAAAATTTAAGTATAATGAATATGCTTAAAAAGGAGATGAATTATAATCATATAAAATGCTCAGTGAAAACCACAAATGGTAGTAAAAGCGTGGAAGAGAAAAACAGAAACAAAGAACTGGATGACAAAGAGAAAACAGTAGCAAATATGGTGGATATTAATCCAACTATATCAATAATTACTTTGCCCAACAATGGTTTATATGCATCAATTAAAAGATTGCCAAAGTGGATCAAAAAGAAGACCCAACTCTAGGCTGTCTATAAGAAACTCACTTTAAATATAAATATTATATAAATATAATATTATATAAATATAATATATAATAAATAAATTTATATTATTATAATAAACATATAAATAAATAAACATACATATTTATTACCACCTGAGCTTCTCCAGTGGCTCAGATGGTAAAGAATCTGCCTGCAATGCAGGAGGCCCAGGTTCAATCCCCAGATTGGGAAGATCCTCTGGAGAAGGGAATGGCAACCCACTTCAATGGATAGAGGAGTCTGGTGGGCTACAGTCCATGGGATCCCAAAGGGTCAGACACAACTGAGTGGCTAACACTTTCACTTCACTTAACATATATCAAAAGTAAATCAAGGAAGAAAGATATACCATACTAACAGTAATCAATAGAAAATGGGAGTTGGTGATGGACAGGGAGGCCTGGTGTGCCGCGATTCATGGGGTCGCAAAGAGTCGGACACAACTGAGCAACTGAACTGAACTGATACTAATTTTCACCAGAGTAAACTTCAGTCAAGGAAAGTTAACAGTGAAGAAGAGAGGTGTTACACAATGAGAAAGGAGTCAATTTTCCAAGAAGACATAGCAATCCTTAAAATAGAATACATGAAGCAAAAACTGATGAGTTTCAAGGAGTAACAGATGAATCCACTATTATAGTTGCAGATTTTAACATCCCACAATCAGAGTGGAAAGATCCAGGCAAGCAGAAAATCACTAAGGACATAGCTGAACTCAATAAGACTACCCATTGCCTGGATATAATGGACATCTGTAGGGTACCCCATCAACAATAGCAGAATGTTCATTTTTCTCAGGCTCACATGGGACATTTACCAATATCTGGACCATAAAACACATTTTAACAAGTTTAACAGAATAGAAATCATACACTGTATTTCCTCAGATCACAGTGAATTTAAACTAGAAATCAACATAAGAAAGATAGTGTGAAATCCCAAAAAACTTGGAGATTAAGCAACATACTTCTAAATAATACATGAATCAAAGAGGAAAATTCAAGAGCAAGTAAAAAATATTTTAAGTGAAATGAAAATAAGCATACAGTTTATCAAAATTTATGGGATGCCATGAAAGCAGTGATTATGCTATACTAAGTTGCTTTATGGAGAAGGCAATGGCACCCCACTCCAGTACTCTTGCCTGGAAAATCCCATGGATGGAGGAGCCTAGTAGGCTGCAGTCCATGGGGTCGCTAAGAGTCAGACATGACTGAGCGACTTCACTTTCACTTTTCACTTTCATGCATTATAGAAGGAAACGGCAACCCACTCCAGTGTTCTTGCCTGGAGAATCCCAGGGACGGGGGAGCCTGGTGGGCTGCCATCTATGGGGTCACACAGAGTCAGACATGACTGAAGTGACTTAGCAGCAAGTTTCTTTAGTTGTGTTCGAATCTTTGCAACCCCTCGGACTGCAGCCCACCAGGTTCTTCTGTCCGTGGGGTTCTCCAGGCAAGTATACTGGAGTGGGTTGCCATTTCCTCCTCCAAGCAGTGCTTAGAGGGAAATACATAGCATTGAATGAGGAGACTAAAAAAAAATCTAAAATCAATAATCTAAGGGAAATTTGAAAAAGAAGAGCAAATTAAATCCAAAGTAACCAAAAGAAAATAAGTAATAAGTTAGAGCTAAAATCAGTGAAATTGAGAATAGGAACTCAACAGAGGAAAAAAAATCAATAAAAACAACAGCTGATTCTTTGAAGATATGAATAAAAGCAATAAGCTTCTGTAAGAAAAAGAGAGACATTACTAGAGGGCTGATAGACATAAAAAGGCAGTAAATACTATAAAAACTCTATAAGCAAATTTAATAACCTAGATTAAATGGACTGATTTCTTGAAAGACATAATTTGCAAAAACTTGCATAAGAAGAAATAGACAATCTGAATAGACCCATATCTATCAAATGAATTGAATTGATAATTAATAACCTTCCAAAATAGAAAGCATGAGGCCTAGATGTGCTCACTGGTAAATTCTACCAAATATTTAAGAAAGAAATTATACCAATTCTCTACAATTTCATCCAGAAGACAAAAGCAGAGGACTATTTCCTAACTCATTGTATAAGGATGGCATTACCCAGAGAAGACAATTCAAGAAAAGAAAACTATAGACAAATATCTCTTATGAACATAAATGAAAATTTTTTCAACAAAATATTAGCAAATTAAATCCAACAGTGCATACAAATAAGTATACTTTGTGACCAAAGTGCAATTTAACCCATGTACACAAAGCTGGTTCAACATTTGAAAATCAATTAATGTAGCCCATCATTTTAAAACTGAAGAAGAAAAATCAGATAAGCATATCAATGGTGCAAAAAAGGCATTGGATACAACACCCTTTCATGATAAAAGTTTTAGCAAACTAAGAATAAAGAGGAATTTCCTTAACTTGATAAAAAAAAATCTACACAAAATCTGCAGCTAATATCATACTTAATGGTAAGAAATTCAAAGCTTTCTCACTAAGATCATAAACAAGCCAAGGATTTTCCCTTTTACAAATGCTTTACAGCATCTTCCCAGATGTCCTAGAAAATGCAAGGGTCACATACCAATGAGACATAGTAATCTTACATGAGGATCAAAATACATGAATACATGAAACAAAAACTAACAGAACCAAAAAGAAGAGAAGGCAAATCAATTTAACTAGTGATTTCAACACTCCATATCTGTTATAAAACTGAATTTGTGAATTAAAAACTTAACAAAAAATAATCTCTAAACCCAGATGGCTTCAATGGAGAAATCCCCAAACAATAAGTAAGAATTGTGGCATAGTGGTAAAGATTCGGCCTGCCAATGCAAAAGATGCAGAAGACGCAGGTTTGAACTCTAGGTCAGGAGGATCCCTTGGAGTAGAAAATGGCAACCCACTCCAGTAGCCTTGACTGGGAAATCCCATGGGCAGAGGAGACTGGTGGGCTGTCCACGGGGTTGCAAAGAGTCAAACATGACTGAGCATTTATCACTGTACAACAACCAGCTACATAATCTTTTCTGGATAACAGATGAGAAAGTAATATTTTCAAATTCTTATTACAAAGTCGGTATTATCCTGATATCGAAGTCAGACAAAAACAATAGAGAAAGAAAGAGAGAGGGGAAGGAAGGAAGGAAAGAAGGAAGGAAGGAGAGATCCTGGGCTTAGCCATGTTGGGTTGGCCAATGAGACATCATGCAGAACAGAAGTTTAAAATAATTTTTACGTTAAGGCTGGCCCCGTCTCTTCCTACTTTAAGAACCCTGCTAGGTACGAAGAAGCCAAGTTATCCTACTAAAGACAGCCAATACCAACAACCAGACTTTTGAGTGAGGCTGTCTTAGACATCAATTCCCAGGATAGTCACCAGATACTATGCAAAATTAGCAGCAAAGGAATCCCTAAAATGAACTGCCCATATTGTTGACCCAGAGAATTATAAAGAGGTAAAATAGTTGGTTTTGGCCACTAATTTTCACAGCAGTAGCTATTGCAACACACAAAATTGATATAGCTTATTATTACTAAATAATTAAATCTTATTTAAATTTATGTAAATGAGTTGATTTAATTATGTACTTGAGTACTTTTTACTTTAATTTTGAAAGTACTTCATAGTTATACAGTCTAACCTTTTTAAATTTGAAGTTGTTCATAGTGATATGGGGATCAACAAAGAGAGTAACAATATCAATGTAGATGATTTGGGAAATTGAATTAAGTGTGAATTTATTCGGGACCCACCTTACATAACATATTTTTAATTTGCCACTACTGATTTTGGCTTCAAATTCTGCCTGCTTTCTGTATATCAAATGGCTAAAGATCAATAAATTGGCAGAGTTTACTCAGAACCAATTAATATAAGTTTTACCAACTATACCTTAATACGAACATTCAAGTCTCAAAGCACTGTGGACTTTGACTGTCTTTCTTATCATCTTTTGAAATAGTTTAAAGAACAAGAACGAACTGCCAAACATGGAGATCAACACTAAAAAGATTAAAATGTTCATCTGTCATTGTAATTGTGCCAAATAATGTTATTAAGAGTAATTTGTGGAATTTATTATTCAAGCTATTATTTAGGTCAATCTAGTAAGAACATTAACATGAAAAAAATCTCCTTTTCACCATCTTTGCTACAATAAACATTAAAATACGCCAATCTTCATGCTTTAGGGCATAATTTGGTTACCAGCTGGGGTCAGGAAGAAATTTTCCCCATAGTATAGTATTGCCAATTATCATAGGTGTAGAGAGAACAAGAGAAAGAGTCAAGGGGTTACATGACCCTCTAAAGCATCTGGTATTGGATGCTTTCTGAGTGAGAATTCAGGACAAGATGAAACATTCAGTTGTTCCTGTGTATGTCAATTCTGATATTCCTATGAGCTGCCAATATGACAGTGCTGCCACAAGGGAGGGATTTCCTACAGAACAGATGTCACTTACAGTATTATGTGGGCTATCTATCTCAACAGATAATTGCTTGGCACTTCTGCCCTATGGCAAGGGTCTGAAAATATGTTAGGGTGGGAACACACCATACAAGCAGATGGGCAAATATAAAAGAAAGAACAAGAGCATACTGAGTCTGAAATGCATGTGTAAAAGCCAGATGGGGGTACTGAAGCAGATGTCTTTCCTTATCTGCAGCAACTAAAGCCCAAGATCCAAATTTTCCAGCTATTAGTTATTTAGAAGTTCTATTCTAAAATTTCTTTAGATGAAAACATATTACATAAGACTTCAATTTATTGAAATCAAGAAACTTTGCCTTTTTTATATAAACTGAAAATTCCATTTGAAATGAATGCATTTTGCTGTAGGCCTGAAACTGATGTGCCAACACCAGTGCCCCCTCCTTTCTGCCCTCCTCCCCCCCAAAAAAGAGGAAAAAACTAAGCTGGGATAAGAGGAGGGACACAAAGACTAACAATGAATGACAAAGTACAATTGAGATGAGACTTGCCTGAGAGAGACAGCACAAGAGGGAAAAAAGTTCTTTTAAAATATCAATAAGAGAATCAAAGAAATCAAGATCCTTTTTCTGATAAAAGGGGAAAAGTTAATAACAGTGAAGAAAGAAGGCAATTGCAGTATGCTCCAACTGTAATGGAAGAAAAGAAGATGAAGGTAGAATCAAAAAGTAACCATTTTAAATAAATTTAACATATATGTAGCTTTCACATTTCAAGGATTAAAGTTTTAAAATTATTTAAACTATTTGCCTCAATAGCAGACCTAATTGACTATCTAAATAATTGGTTGGAGAAAGAGGAGAAATGTTTTTGTTCACAAGAACCAGAAAAGGAATTTTTACTTTTAAAATTGCATTGACTGCAGAAAAAAGGGGCTTCCCTGATGGCTCAGAGATAAAGAATCTGCCTGATATACAGGAGACCCTAGTTTGAGCTTGGGGCTGGAGTGGGGAACCATAATAAATATAGTATAAATTATTAACAGGAATCAAGTGAAATCTCAGAATTACAAAATGCTTCAGGATGTTACAGATATATTTCTATGAGTATAATTAGATACAAGTAATAAGTACTTAGAAAATTTGGGGACAAAAGTAATTTGGCCATTCAATATTGTCTGAAAACTCTGAGTCAACATTTGTTCATGTGTTAGAGCAGATCCAAAGATGATTCTTAAAGAAAATTCTAAGGTTTGCTTGCTGGTATCCCTTTGTATGTAATTTAACCTTTAGAAATATAATTTTATCATAAGATATTAATCCTACCATGTTCATCTGTTTTCAAAGTTCAATCATCCATCCACAATTGTCTATATGGAAAAACAGGATACAAAGTCCTTATTTGAGACTATAATCTCAAAATTTTATTTTAGCTATAGTCCAGTTGACAATAATGTAGGGGAATGTAGGGGAAATTGCCTAAGGATCAATCATACACTCTTCTGAGGACTCAAAGCCAGAAAGGTAAGAGGAATAAAGATAGGCCATCATCTCCAGGCCACTTAAAGAGTTTAGATTTTAACTTAAAAAGAATGAGAAGTCACTGAAAAGCTTTCATTGGGCATGTTCTTGGGAGAAGGGTATCACAGTCACCCTTACACCATGATAAATCCCTGGGAATACATGCTAGGGAAAGACTGGGGAGCGACATGACAGGAAGCAAGGACACAAATGTGGAGCACTGGAGTAACATAGATGAGAAATGATGATGACCTTACTAGGATTGTGGCTGCAGCAACAAAGGAGTGGAGTGGTTTGAAAACTATTTATGAGGGAGACTCAACAGTATAAGGAAGACTCAAGCAGTAATTTGCAATAACAGAGATGAAGGAGAGAGAGGATGTAAGGATGATCTCTGTTTAAGGCTTGAGCAAGGGCATGGAAAAGTATTCCAGTTATGAAATACAAAATTCTGAAGATGGAGCAGGGTCTTTGTTTTGTTTTTTTGTGAACACATTGGGATAAACTACTAATCCAGTTGGATTAAGTTTGAAGAGGTATCTAGATAAAAGCAGTTGGATATTTGGATGGGTAGCTCAGAGGACGGCTGTAAATTAAAGACAAATATTTTTAGGTAAGCAGCATTTACTTTATTGAAACCATGGTAGCAGTTACATTTGCCTCAGGACGATGTGAAAAGACAGAAGCAATGAATCTCAAAAACATTTTCAAGGAAAACAATATATTAAACAAATATTTTGTAAGCACCTACTCTGTTCTAATCCCCATCTATAACACAAATAAGGTCCATTCACTCATGTAACATACATTTTCAGGGATTGAGCCAGTTAAACAGTAAATAAATAAGAGCAAAAATCTCCAACATGATAGATACTCTGAGGATTTGTATAGAAAATACAACAGCACATGATGATAACAAGTGCCTGAAAGATAGTGGAACACTTTAAAGGAGAGGTGAGAAGATGCAGCACACAAAGGAAAGTAGGAGAGAAGGGCCGGGGCTCCAGGGAAATGCGGCAGGAATAGAAATAGGTTCTTTATGGACAGAGAGAAGCTGCTGCAATTCAGAAGCCAAACAAGATGCAGAAAACAGATAGGTTTCTCTCTAATAAAACTACCAGAAAGTAAAAACATTTCTCTGCCCATACTGCTGCTTACACAGCGTGCAATCAAGCTGGACATGTCTCAATAAAGTTGTAGAAAAAAAGTGCCTTGAATCTAAACTCTAGAAAGTTAAAAGGAAGCTAAAGAGGAATTGGGAACTGTTGAATCTAGTGAGCTAAAACAATGAACAAAACACCAAGGTGAGACCTTTCCTTAATATAGTTATATATTAATATTAAAAGTGTAATTTGGAATGGAAATGCACACTATTCCTGCTTTTCTCAATTATTCATGTTTGATATTTCACTCACAGGATTAGTTACCACGTCTAGACACCGTGATTTATCTATTGGAAGCTACTGAAATAATTAGCCTCTGTATATCTGGACTTACATATTTAAGACGTAGTTTTTAATGATGATAGCCATGTTGCCATTAGAATTAGCAAAACAAATTTATAGGTTGAACACATATTATTTTAAAAGTCTAACAAAAGTTTTTGGTTAATCCCCATGATGCAATCTCAAGTAGCTCTGAGAAATTTGAAGATTCCTTGGAATTTGAAATCATAATAATTTATTAAAAGCTTCAAAAGGAGACATACAAGGAAAAGTTAAAAATGGACAACAGTATTCACCTTTATGGAGGAAGACTGTAAAGTTAAAGGTGACCTATCTTCTGTTTTGAGATAAATAAAAGGAAATTAGGCTAAACTTAGAGGCCAATCAAAGTGAATAAGAACATTAATATTATAATTTCTGTAGATGCCACAATATATTACCCCAAATCCTCTCTGCTTCATTACCTAAATCAAGAGAGGCCCTGAAAAGGAGGATTAATAAGGATCATGGTGCCAGACTATCTTATACCTGAGGTCTCCAAGAGAACAAATGTCTCCCATTCTCGTGCCCTTTGGCTTCAGTGAGCCATTCTACTCCGTTGGTAAGCTTTCGAGCTATGAAGATATTTCACAGGGTATTTGATGCTACTAGTCTCAGGTGTATGCTAAGTGTTATTCAGAAAATACCATGGGGATTGGGTGTCTTCTGGAGACTTATGAAGTTGATCATAACTTGGATGAACTTAGTGAAGCCACAGCTACAATTTCAGTTCATCCATTACTCATAGTCAGATAGTAGTAGCTCCTATTGCTCAGATCCAACCATTCGTTCCTCACATTTAAACAAAAGGGAACTTTGTGGAAAACATCTCCCCACGCTGGTCAAAAACATATTTTTATAAACAGTGCATCAGTTCAGTTTAGTCGATCAGTTGTGTCTGACTCTTTGCGAGCCCATGGACTGCAGCACTCCAGGCATCTATGTCTATCACCAACTCCCAGAACTTGCTCAAACTCACTGTCCAAGTAAACAGTGTGTAATTCTCCCTTTATGTTTGCAGCTCTTCAGCTTCTGTAATTTCTATCCCTTTCATCAACACTAGAGGCGGAGGGGCCTTTAGAGTATGTTAGGTATAATATACAGGCCACTTGATATCATTTCTTTTTTTAGTCTGAGTTTTATTAGGAAAAAAGAGAAGGGTTTTAAGAAGTTTCTGAAATAGATAACTTCAATAATTTCTTCAGCATAAATGTAAATGAAATCTATGTCTGGAGGAAATGGCTAAATCCTATTGATTATTTAACAAATTTAGAACATCCAAAGTAAAACTGGAGAAAATGATCTAAGCATGAAAGATTTAGCAACTGATTCTGTGATTGGATTTTTGGTTTTTTAGCCTTTTCTTTTTTTCTTTAAGTTTTACCTCTGCATCAGAGTTAATATAGAGCTTCCCAAGTGGCACTAGTGGTAAAGAATCTTCCCGTCAATTCAGGAGATACAAAAGATGTGTGTTCAATCCCTGAGTCAGGAAGACCCCCGGAGGAGGGCATGGCAACCCATTCCAATATTCTTGCCTGGGAAATCTCATGGACAGAAGAGCCTGGCAGGCTACACGACTGAATACAGCACGGCGCAGCCAACAGAATTAATATCCTTGATACATACCTCTTGTGGATTTTTCATTGTTTGTATCCCAGCTTCTTTCCCTGCAGCCCTCCTGCCCTATGACTCCAGAGAAAAGTAAAGACAAATGCCAACACTAGAAAAATGAAGACATAGGAAGTTCTTGGCAGATCAAGCTAGAAGTAATATGTTTTCACCAAAAGAAAAAAATACATATAGTAAGAGGACAAAAGGAGACAAGATGACAGATATGAGGGTCATAATTCCCTATTCTGGGACAAAACCATTTTTGAGCATGCCGAAACGTTAAAGAGAAGAAACATAAACAAGAGGGATTTAGCTCCATTTTCCATTTATGATAGTGTTAAGTCACCACAGCCAATCAGAAATGATGACTTGACAAATATTCCAGCAGATCCCTAGGCTCTGTAACTGATGTCCAAGGTCCACTGGCATTGACCATTGATGCTACCTCTGATGGAGGCAGATCATGAATCTAATTAGCTCCAACTTGGTGAAAGTGAAAGTGAAGTCGCTCAGTCATGTCCAACTCTTTGCGACCCCATGGACTGTAGCCTATCAGGCTCCTCCGTCCATGGGATTTTCCAGGCAAGAGTGCTGGAGTGGATTGCCATTTCTTTCTCCAGGGGACCTTCCCGACCCAGGAATCAAACCCAGGTCTCCCACATTGCAGGCAGACGCTTTACCGTCTGAGCCACCAGGGAAGCCCCCAGTCAACTTTGTAGTGGAAGCTAACAGGAAGCCTACTAGCCATGCCAAGCAAAGAGCATCAGGGAGGAAGTTACCCAGGTCAGAGAGTTAAATTTTTTCCCAGTAATTAGCCATTTCATCCTCTCCATCTATTAACATTCACAACTACCCAGTAAAATACAATATCGGGAGTAAGAAATTCAAGGAAAATGTTAAATCATTATAGAAAACAAGAGTATGGTTTTGTCATAGTTTTTATTCTCTCTACAAGTTATCAACAAAGTAAAATTAGACAATCTAAGAGGACAGATGCTGAGAAAGATTGAAGGCAAAAGGTGAAGAGGGCAACAGAGGATGAGACAGTTTGATAGCATCACTGACTCATTGGACATAAATTTGAGCAAACTCCGGTAGACAGTGTAGGATAGGGAAGCCTGGCATGCTGCAGTCCATGGTGTTGAAGAGTTGGACATGACTTAGCAACTGAAAAACAACGACAAAAAGGATAGAGCTTTTCACTTAGACACTCTACACTCACATTCAGCACAGGATTGGCTCATGACAGTGCTTAGAAAGAAATAATTGTTCTACTTTAAAGAGGACTCTGTTTCATGTACTTTAAAAGAGCTAAATTTCATTCTTTAAAATAAATTATAAATATTTCTTGAAACTTATATTAAATATATTAAGAAGCCTCACAGTATTTAAAATGCATTTAGCATAGTATGAGTCACTAAAGTTAGCCTCTTTAAGAGTAGTGTGCTTCAACATTTAAAAAGTCAAAAGTGTGCTCTGACTGATGACGTCAAACAGAGCTTCAAAGTGGGAAGGACTTCACAGTCAGACAAAGATCTGATCCTCAGCTATTTAAACCCAGAAATCAAATTTTTATCACATCACGGAGCACTGATCAGTCTCTGAGACACTAGCACATGCTAACAAAAGCCGGAGTTGACAAAATGGGCTCATTGTATAAGGTGTGCCTGTCCATATATTATTTATATAAAATCTAAAAACTATCCATTACATTTTTATCTTTAGCTCTTTTTATTTTAGAAGTTGGTCCTATTTTAAGTCAGAAACAGAATTTTCTACCTTAGATAAATAACAAATGTTTAAGAAATATAAAATATATCTGGCTCAAACCAGCCTCATATATTCAAAACAAATTTGACAGACCTCAGCTTAATGGACAAATTAGACAAAGCCCCCTACGCTGAAGATGTGATTTAACAAATATGATCAGTTTTTGATGCTTTTGAACTGTGGTGTTGGAGAAGACTCTTGAGAGTCCCTTGGACTGCAAGGAGATCCAACCAGTCCATTCTGAAGGAGATCAGCCCTGGGATTTCTTTGGAAGGAATGATGCTAAAGCTGAAACTCCAGTACTTTGGCCACCTCATGCAAAGAGTTGACTCATTGGAAAAGACTCTGATGCTGGGAGGGATTGAGGGCAGGATGAGAAGAGGATGACAGAGGATGAGATGGCTGGATGGCATCACCGACTCGATGGACGTTAGTCTGAATGAACTCCGGGAGTTGGTGATGGACAGGGAGGCCTGGTGTGCTGCGATTCATGGGGTCGCAAAGAGTCAGACATGACTGAGCGACTGAACTGAACTGAACTGAATGTGTTTACAGGTAGAAAATTAACTTTGGTAACAAGAATGAGTATCGTAATGGCCTGTGTTAATAGCCACAAACTGGAATGACTGCCTGACTCGTAGTAATTTCTGGAGCCATGTTTGCAAAGTGCTCTCTTCCTTATTCTAATAACATATTGTTCCTTTCATCTCTCCCTATAGCCACAAAAGTGAATACCTGACTAATGAAAACTGATCATATCATCACCATCACCTTAATGACCAGGTCAAGTGCTGGAAATGAGATCCCAGCAAATTTTTATCTGAAATTTTTCACACTGGAGCTGAGTAATCAATATAAGCCTCTCTTTTCCTATGTGACAAGTTGTGAGGATGTGGGCCTAAACAGAATGAAACCCACACAGTGTGCTGCAAGGAGGAGTTGGCAACATGCAGAGAAAAATACAGATGATAAATGAACACTCCTTACCGGTATTTGAAGTTTCTTAAGAGAATTTCATGGACAGAGGAGCCTGGAGAGCTACAGTCCATGGGGTCGCAAAGGGTCGGACATGACTGAGCAACAAATACTTTCACTTTTTCTTTCAATAGTATTCTGTTACAGTCACCTCTGATATCAGCTATCCTTCCTAGTAATAGGGGTCAACATATTCTCTTTGTGACTTAATCTACTTCCAACTGGGTTGTTCCTACTGGACATCACCTGAGTCCTCACTAATAAAGCTAGTGCAGCTGCTAAGTCGCTCCGGTTGTGTCCAACTCTATGTGACCCCATAGACGGCAGCCCGCCAGGCTCCCCCGTCCCTGGGATTCTCCAGGCAAGAACACTGGAGTGGGTTGCTATTTCCTTCTCCAATGCATGAAAGTGGAAAGTGAAAGTGAAGTCGCTCAGTTGTGTCCGACTCTTAGCGACCCCATGGACTGCAGCCTACCTGTGTGTGTGGATGTGCCTGCATGGAGCACATCTCTTTATCCTGTGGCTTATCCTTATCCTGTGGCTGCTATGACAAATTACCACAGACAAGCCGGCCTAAAATGACAGAAATGTACTCTCCCACAGTTCTGGAGGCCTGACATCTAAACTCAAGATGGGAGCTCCTCTCTGTCCATGGGATTTTCCAGGCAAGAGTACTGGAGTGGGGTGCCATTGCCTTCTCCAAATAAAGCTAGAGATAAAGTAGTAAACCTCAACCAAATGGGCAAATAATAACTGCCAACACTGTAATGGTCATAGAACAATAACATTTTTCTAAATGTACAATCTTGAGCTAATTTCTTAAAATCTCTGAGCCTCAGTTTATTACCTGAAAAATAAGGCCTATAGCTACTCTACTGGATTATTAAAAAATTAAGAATAATGTTGGGAAGTATTAGCAGGGTGCTTCTTAAAAAGTGCTAAAATTTTAGGTTTATGAAAGTGAGGATTTGAAGATAATGATGAAGATTACCTGAAAAGATAAAGATTATAGGACTCAAAAAAAAAAGATTATAGAACTCAGAATCTTGTGTAATTTTTATATTAAAAGATGCCCAATTACACATATTTCAGAAAAGAAAGTTACACGAACTAAAAAGAAAAGCATAATATAGCCAGCAATAATTATAAGCAAAACATCTCCATTACATTAAGAAGCAATGATTTTTAAAAGCTTAATCTGAAACAAATAAGCATTTATGGTCAAACTTTCCCTAGAAGTTAATGAAATAGTCTTACTTTTAATAGATTTAACATAAAAACAAGCAAATGTGATTGATATAGTTATTCCCTGGGAATGCAGCAATCCTTTTAGGCCCAACACAAATGCCTCCACAATAATAAAGCCTTTCATGATGTCACCAAATCTTTGTACAATTATAAGACACCACACCTATGGTACTTTAGCTTTTCATTGTATTTATTTATTTACCTTCTACATTTATAAAATCTACATAGCAGCAAGGTCTCTCTTTTTCATATTTGTACACTATAACTATAGCTCAAGAACTTGGTTAAAAGTAGCTGCTCAAATATTAAACTGAAGTCTAGAAGTTTACTGGGAGTCAGAAGAAATGGTTTTCCATTTTGCCTCTGTCATTGATTCAGTGTTTTCCTCTTTTAAAAGTCACTAGCCTCTCAGTCATACACTCACTGCAGTGGACTTCAAAGTTAGGTACTTTAACCTCCGACTTCAGTGCAAAAATTCCATCTAAAATGCATTTGCTAGGTTTGCACACTAAGATAGACCCTCTACAAAAAGTAATTTTCAAAATTCATAACCACTTTTTCACATAATTATTATTTCAAATTGAACAATTCAACAAAGCAATACTTTAAAAGACCCAATATCATAGTCAGCAATAGAGACCCAGAATTTCAACTCAAAGATGGCAGCCTTTCTTTACACTTCAGCACTTACTTGTGTTTTAAAGTCTTCGAATGACTTGAGAAAGCTTATCACTTCTTAATAAACTTCCTATTCACACGGCACAGCTCACCAATTGGTTTACATTGTCAAATAAGATGATATCACAACTTCTTTGTATAGTATAAAATGCTCCAAAATATCAAGTAGTAACATTATCCAGAAAAAACATCTATTTCTGCTTTACTGACTATGCCAAAGCCTTTGACTGTGTGAATCACAACAAACTGGAAAATTCTTAAAGAGATATTAATACCAGACCACCTGACCTACCTTCTGAGAAATCTGTATGCAGGTCAAGAAGCAACAGTTAGAACTGAACATGGAACAACAGACTGGTTCCAAATCGGGAAAGGAGTACCTCAAGGCTGTATCTTGTCACTCTGCTTATTTAACTTATATGTAGAGTACATCATGAGAAATGCTGGACTGTATGAAGCACAAGCTGGAATCAAGATTGCCAGGGGAAATAAAAATAACCTCAGATATGCAGATGACACCACACTTATGCAAGAAAGCAAAGAAGAACTAAAGAGCCTCTTAATGAAGGTGAAAGAAGAGAGTGAAAAAATTGGCTTAAAACTCAACATTCAGAAAAGAGGAGAGTGAAAAAGTTGGCTTAAAACTCAACATTCAGAAAACTAATATCATGGTATCTCGTCCCATCACTTCATGGCAAATAGATGGGAAAAGAGTGGAAACAGTGACAGGCTTTATTTTGGGGGGCTCCAAAATCACTGCAGATGGTGACTGCAGCATGAAATTAAAAGACACTTGCTTCTTGGAAGAAAAGCTATGACCAACCTAGACAGCATATTAAAAAGCAGAGGCATCACTTTTCCAACAAAGGTCCATCTAGTCAAAGCTATGGTTTTCCAGGAGTCATGTATGTATGTGAGAGTTGGACTATAAAGAAAGTTGAGCACCAAAGAATTGATGCTTTTGAACTGTGGTGTTGAAGAAAACTTGAGAGTGCCTTGGACAGAAAGGAGATCCAACCAGTCCATCCTAAAGGAAATCAGCCCTGAATATTCATTGGAAGGACTGATGCTGAAGCTGAAACTCCAATTCTTTGGCCACGTGATGCGAAGAACTGACTCATTCAAAAAGACCCTGATGCTGGGAAAAATTGAAGGTGGGAGGAGAAGGGGATGAGAAGACAGAGATTGAGATGGTTGGATGGCATCACCAACTCAATAGACATGAGTTTGAGTAAACTCCAAGAGTTGGTGATGGACAGGGAGGCCTGGCTCCTGTAGTCCAGGGGTCACAAAGAAGTGGACACGACTGAGCAACTGAACTGAACTAAGCATTATCTTAATGATAATGTTGATTATAATGATGATGATAGGAAATAGAAAATTATGTACTTTGAATGCTTTTTTGCCATAATATTTACATGCTGTTAAATGAACCATTACTGGGAATTGAGAAGAGGCTCTGGATTTTTATCCTTATTTTCTCCTCAATTTTTGAGTACAATTTAAATGTAGGAATTTAAAAGTAGGTGATTACCTACTACATTTACTTAGAAATCATGGCTATATATGTATTAAGATATATAGCTTGAAAAAGGATGGTAACTGACTTGAAGAAATTTCTTGTCTTATTGGGAAAAGTCTCGGAAGCATTGGTTTGTATGAAAATGGTATGTGGAATTTTGTGTTCGGCCCTAGCTTCCTGGCTGAACTGAAGTCTCCTCTCCTTTTCTCCTAACTGTTCTTACACTTAAAATTGGAGTCTGCTCAAAGTTTGTAACATATTTTTCTCTTCTTTTCACTATTAATGATTTGCAACCAAAAAGAAAAAAAAAGAAGCTGTGCCAGAAACATGCACAAAAATATTTTCTTTTATCACCTGAGATTACATATCCTTAATCTAGTAAATGATAGGGGAAGCATCTGAAATAGAAAAACAAACACATTCTTTAATGGCTATGGTTCACCCATAAAGATGCAATTCTTAATGCTCAAGTTAAAAAAAAAAAGATGAGAAGAAACAGTTGGCATTCAGCTAACAATTGTGTTTGGAGATTTGCGCCTGACTTTGTTATTCTGAGCAAAGCCAGGTACCAGTCTCTTGGGATTATGTACAAAGGCAAGAAAAAAAGTGGACATGTACAAACCTCAAAGGTGACTGCTGGGTTAATAAAACAGTCTGTTTTCTGTTCACCCACTCTTGCTCTCAGTGTGCAAGTATATTAAAATATGTCAAAAGGAAAACCATTCGCTGTGCAAAAATAATTCAACTACAAGTCACAATTTCCAGCTGCTAGAGTGCCTTAAGTGCATTTAAGTGCACTAACAAGTGACCCATACATCTCCCTGGATGAAAGTTGTATCCTCATTAAAGGAGAAGCAAACACAAAACAGGAACAATTGTCACATAGAAAAACAGACCGCAATAGATGCTACATTTTCCGCTGGCCATTTCTGACTTAAGCTATCACAGACTGAAGAGCAACACTGTCCTAGAAGTCACTTCTTAAAAAGCCATGAAAATAAAACAAGGAAGCTGCTAGAGGAACTGAATGTGTAGTTAATAGCTATTCATATCATTTCTGGGAAAAAACTATTATTTCTGTTCAATGTATTTCTGGAAAAAAAACATCTTTTACTCTCTAGTCTCTTTAAAATCTCTCATCACATAAGACACTGTAATAATGAGAAGTGACTGGATTAAACAAATGCACCCGCAGTGAATTCAGAATTAATGCCCTAACATATCTTTAAAGAACCCCTTTTAGATAAACTCTGGCTTAAGCATTTATAAAATATCATACCAACCTTTGCTTTTCTGATTTTTCTCTAGAGAACTATATCACTGATACGAATCTGCAAAAAAAAAAAAAAGAGAGAGAGAGAGAGGTTAATGTTCAGCTCTAAAAATACTGTTTTTATTTGCTTACTATGTCCATATTACTGTAAGGCAAAAATAAAAATTAGATGCTCAGTGTGATAGCTCCAGTCCTCAGCATAGCACGATATATTTTTAAAAGCATATGCCTTTAAAAACTAGATAATAATCTGGAAAAATAAGGGAATAATATTGCAGAGAGTATAGCTAATTACAACATGGTATTATTTTTTCAAAGCTAGGTACGGTCCTCTTCTTGTGTACAGGGACATCTTTCCTCAACTATTTTTGTAGCAATTACTGGGCATTATTATAATTGCCTATTTGCTCTATTGTGTCCCCCATACTAGGATGCAAGTTGCTCGAGAGCAAGATTTCTTGTCATTTTTTAATGTAGTTGGAACCCCCATCTGGATCATAATAGGAATTGAAAGAGACTTCATATTCCCCTTTGAACTACCAATCTTTTCCTGGAAGACAGAAGAAATGTAAAAGGGAGGTGGATCTAGGAAGACATCAACAACTTCTGTGATAAATTACAGCCCAATGGATATACACACAGAAACAATGGATATACACACAGAAGAACAGAACAACTCAACTTTGAACAATGCTTTGAACTCAAATATACAGAGCCATGATTAAAATGAAATTGAAGACTAGTATAGGGGGAGAGATAATAAGGGATCAGCAAACCAATCTAAAAAAATTAAATTCCTGTCCAGGCCCAGAATAACTGTGTAAGCTTAGAACAAGGAAATTATATGAGGAACCAAAGTTAGTGATAAGAGTAACTTATTAAAATAGGAAATCATATATTTGGATACCCAGAACTAGTGAGCTTGATTTTTAGCCCCCATGAAATTCAAAGCAGATTTATTAAACAGATAGTCTAGGAAGCCATGAAAAATAAAGTGAAAATCATTAGAAAGTAGTATTGCATGAAGTCAAAAGAACATTGCATGAAGACAGAAGACTTGGACTCCTGTTATATATGTGTACCCCAGTTACTTTAATGATTTCTCTTTCCCCCTATTTGTTGTGGGATGAACTGTGTTCCCCTCAAGAATCTGTTGAAGTCCTAAGCCCTGGTACCTGTAAATATGACCTTATTTGGAAACACATTCTTTTCAGATGTAATTAAGTTGCAAATTAAGATGAGGTCATACTGGAGGCTTCCTAGGTGGTGCTAGTGGTAAACAACCCACCTGCCAGTGCAGGAGACGTACAAGACACAGGTTCAATCTCTGGGTCAGGAAGATCCCCTGGAAAAGGGAATGGCAACCCGCTCCAGTATTCTTGCCTGGAGAATTCCATGGAGCATGGAAACTGGCACGGTCCAGTCCGTAGTATCACAAAGAGTTGGACATAACTGAAGAGACTTAGCACAGCACAGCATATACTGGAGGAAAGTGAGCCCTTAGTCTATGTGTCTAGTGCCCTGAAACGAAGAGGAGAAAAGACACAGAAAAGACAGACACAGATGGAAGAATACTTTCTGATGACAGAGGCAGACACTGAAATTGTGCCAGGAGAGGAGCATGAAAATCTCCCTCTCCCTTCTCAAAAAGGAAACACTCCTGACGACACCTTGATTTTGGACATCTAGCCTCCAGAACTGTGAGAAAATACATTTCTATTGTTTTAAGTGACCAAGTTTTGGTAATTTGTTATGACACATCTACAAAACTAACCCACTAGTATATAAAATGAGATTAGTGATATATCTTCCTGAGGTGATTGTCAGAAAGACATCAGTTCAGTTCAGTTCAGTAGCTCAGTCATGTCCGACTCTGCGACCTCATGAACTGCAGCACGCCAGGCCTCCCTGTCCATCACCAACTCTCGGAGTTTACCCAAACTCATGTGCATTGAGTCGGTGATGCCATCCAACCATCTCATTCTCTGTCATCCCCTTCTCCTCCTGCCCCCAATCCCTCCCAGAATCAGGGTCTTTTCCAATGAGTCAACTCTTCGCATGAGGTGGCCAAAGTATTGGAGTTTCAGCTTCAACATCAGTCTTTCCAATGAACACCCAGGACTGATCTCCTTTAGAATAGACTGGTTCATTAGCGATTCTTAATTTCAGCAAAGCATTTCACAAAGTTTCTTGTAATGCACTCACTAAGAAAATAAATCTATGTGAGCTCAATTATGAGTTAGGTTCAAAGTTGTTCAAACTGTCATTCCCAAGACAGGTGATTAATAATTCAACATAAATTTTAAATTTTCCAAAAATCTACCTATTGATATGTTCAAAATAGCTCTCAGGCCTTGCATAGCTGTATTTTAGGGCCCTTGCAGACAAATGGACAGAAGCTGGGAAACTGATCTTGAGAAACACTTGTAATGGTGGACACAGGACCTTCATTCACCTGTTGCTTTTAACACATTTAAAAAGACTTAAAGAAATACACAGAATGAATGCCACTCAAATATAAGGAAAAAATAAGTTGGGAGGAAAAAAATTGAAGACAAACTTAACATTTGAAAATAAAATTCTTATTATTATCTTAACTATTTATTATTATTTTATATTATAGTATAATTTAGTAATCACCATTGTAAACAATTAAAAATGTAAACCCCTAACAGTATACCTACTAGTACTTTATACATAATAGATAGTAAATTATTATTAGTATTAATAGTATAATAGCCTAAATAATGGGTCAAACTCACTTAGGTGGAAAATACATAGTATTTCATTTGGGTTCAAAATTATTAAAGTATGTAAAGTGGAAAATATCTAAGTTCACCATAAATACATATATAGCATATCTGGAGATTGCAGTTGAGCAAAGTCTCAGTGTCCAGTTTTTGTAGCCTCTAAAACAAAAACAGAACAAACAACAAAAGCGAGAATTTGGTATGAATTAATAGGTGTAAGTAAGCCTGTGATAATCCGATGAAAGGGAGGCTAAGAGGTCTTTTTTTCCTAAAAGCACCAATTCTCCTCTTTACATTTAACAATAGTCTGCGTGACGGAAAAAGAAGAGAGACTTTCAAAGCAGATGGAGGTTTTCTGTACATTCCCATCCAAACTTCAGGAAGATAAAAAAGGTAGGTTCCCAAGCCATACAAATGAATGTCACAGGAAGATTTGGGTGAAGGCTAGATTGCTTCAGTTGAAGCAATGGAAGCAATTGAAGCTCATAATAGCGGCACCCAAGAAATACAGCAGTTTTAAGAAACATCAGAGTCTCCTTCAGCTAAGATAGAAGTATGCAAAACATGGCCACAGGCATATGAGGGGTTAATAGAAAAAACAGCAGCTAGGAAGAGACTTTGGAGCACATCACTCTCCAATATCCAAAGGAGATCCCAAAAGTAAAGAGGAAAGCAGGACATTTGCCAGAAAATAAACACAAAGGCAGGCAAAGAGAAGCTAACACTGTCATGAACTTTGGTGATGGCCAAGAAAATGGGACAAAGCAGGGCAGATCTAGTGCTGTTAGTGTGGCTTTTTGTCAATTAAACCTCTATTTCAAGGCTGTTAGGAATATCACATGCAATGGGGAACCTTCTGAATGTAAAATGTATTTTCCTAGATGCTGACTGGGACACAATGCCTGTGATCATGATCACAAAAAGTGACTCGGGTTCTTTATATTTGAGTTCTTTTCAATAACAGGTTTCAAATGGTTTTAGTTATTCACTGAACTAGTTTCTATGGATGCTGTAAAATAATTACCAAAACTTTGGTGGCTTAAAGAACACAATTTTAATTTATTTTTCTCTTACAGGACATCTGAAATTGGTTTCCCTGGGCTTAAGTCAAGTGTTGGTCATCAGAGCCTCCTTTTAGAGTCACTAGAGAATCCATTTTCTTGCTTTTTCAGATTCTGAGGTTGCCCACATTCCTTGCCTTGTGGCCCCTTCCTCCATCTTCACATTGGGCACTCCAATCTCCTTCTGTGGTCATATGTCCTTCTCCCTGACTCCGACTTCTGCATCCCTCTTATAAGTACTATGGTGACTACATTGGGCTCATCCTGATAATCCAGAATGATATTCCCATCTCAAGATCCTTAACTTAATCACATCTGCAAGGTCCATGAAAGCATAAACTATTTAGTTTTGCTTGCTTCACAAACACTTCTAATGCTTTTTAATTGCCCAGATGCTTTCCTAAATGCTTTACAAATATTAACACATTTAATCTTTATATTAGTCCCTAGGAGATGGGCTTCCCAGGTGGCTCAGTTATAAGGAATCCACCTGCCAACATAGGAGACACAGATGTGGGTTCAATCCCTGGGTCAGGAAGATCCCCTGGAGAAGGGAATGGCAACACTGTCTAGTATTCTTGCCTGGAAATTCCCATGGACAGAGGAACCATAGGGCTGCAGTCCATGGGGTCACAAAGAGACAGACATGACTGAGCACACACGAGAGTTATGAGAGTCCTGGGAGGTAGGAATTATTATAATCCCTACTTCACTTATGAACAAACTGAGTCACAGAAAGGATAAATTACTTGCAGACAGTTTTGTGGGTTTTTAGAGGCAGTATAAATCCAAATCATGCCTCTTAACTTGGTGGCCTTCATACAGTGTTTTCACTGCTAAAATTCTGTTTTATATGATTGTTGAAAAGGGTTAAATAAAATAATGTATATAAAATAGTTATCAGTGTTGTTCATTCAAAATGTACTCATTACACTGTAAATGGTAAAATAAATAAAAATATCAGAGGCATTGACCAAAATAAAGACTAACCCAAAATAGGAAAAGAAGAATAAGCATAGTTAGGGATTGGAAATGCTATCATCTGGAAAATGATAGTTTAGCTTGGAGAAGAATTATGGGGACATGATAGCTGTCTTGAAATATGTGATGAACTTTCATGTGAAAGAGGAAGTAGATTTATTTTAATGTCTCTCCATAAAACCAAACTAAAACCTAAGGGTAGAAATTATATGGTGATAAAATCTGCCTCAAAAAAACAGAAAGATCTAATAATTAGAGTGATCTACCAATGGAAAAGACTGCCTGAGAATTTTGTAAGCTTTTAGTCCATTTGAATGTTCAAGCACAGGCTAAGTGACTTTCTGTAGTATATAAAATATGGAAAGGATTTCAACCATGAATGGAATATTAAAATACATTCATGCATTTATTCAGCAAATATTTACTGAACATCTTCTGTGTTCCATGCCTGTAAGGCCCCTTAAAACTCTGAAAATAATGGAAACTACTATTCAATCAATAAACAACACATGTTACAAGAATGGGCACAATTTCAGGCTGACTCTCAACAAGTTTACCGATTCTTCAGCTTCCAGGCTCTCTGGTCTGGTGTAATCTGCAGAAGCTTTTATTTTCACAATCACTAATCACAGGGAGACTTTTTCTACAATAAAGAGTCAGTTTTTTATAGTCAAAATCACTCATTTTGCATTCTGATAGCAGAGGCTTTTCTTTAAAGGAGAGAAGAGAATTTATTCCTCAGTAGTTTGTTTATATTCCTTTCAGCCTAGGCAAACAAGTATAATGATAACACCTTTTAATGCAAGAAGGGGAAAAATGGAATCATTCTCATTTGATCTGAAGCACATGCCATTTCTGAAGAGTGTGCTTTGCCATTGTCTTTGGCAAAGTTATGCAAAGGTTTTACTCACTCTTGTGGATTCACAAACAAATTAATTATGGTAAGAATCTACTAAGTCCAATTTGTCCCAGGAATTATTAAGAAGCTGTCTACCTACCTCTCACCTAATCTCTCTGGCCAAGGAAGACTGTTTTGGAGAATGACCCAAAATTACACAGGTAATCTGAGAAAGTCTCCAACCACTGTGCAAAATGTGCCCAGTGTGTGTACCACCCATATGACATTTAATCACACGGCACCCATTGACATTTATTATACAACTGCCAGTATGTGTCAGAATTAACCAGGTAATAGGATAGCCTTCTATTCGATTTTTTTCTGCTCACAATATTTTCTTTGTAGAAGACACAAAGCAGAGATAATAATAACCCTTATACAAGTTGACCTTTAATGAGGTCTTACTATGTGATGGTCACGTCATGTGAACCATCATAGGCAATCCTTTCAACACCCTGTTGAGCAAATGTTACCCTTATTCTTGTCTAATGAATGCGATGAAGTCAAGATTAAAATGCAAAGTGACATGCTCTTGAGCTCCCATTGACTGATAAACCAGTCTTTAACCACCTCCCTAACAAAGACCAATTAAGTTAGAAGAAATATTAAAACGTAATTACAAGTCTGTATTTAGATGTCCTTTATAAAAATAAACAGTGTGCCAAAGATGGGGTTAGGACCTAATTCTCCAGATAACAGTGTTCCAAATGACTATTGACTAATTTAAATATAAAAAGCACTGTCAGCCCCTGTGGGCTAGTGAGTTATTAAATATCATGCAAGAGCCTGTATAGGTAAGAACTTTTTTAAAATATGGTAAATTTTCTTCTCTTCCCCTTCAAAATGCCCCAAGGCACTCATATACATTATGGACACCACTGGCCTGAAAATTCTCAGTTGAGGGAAAAAGAAATCCAAAATCCTTGAATTATAAGAGGACTAAAAGAATCTAAAATGATAACTATTTTGCCCCTTTAACACCAAAAGATCAACTGATTTTTATTTTTCACTTAGAGTTGACCTTTATTTAACCCATGGCATGCCAAAGTTATGGCCTGAAGCAATTTTTTCAGTGAATGCCTTGACTTGGGACAATAATAGACATTTCTGCCTCTGAATCATTGTTTCATACCAGTGCTGATGGTCAGTCTAACAAAGAAAAAACATTTCTCATCATTTAAAGAACACTAAAATTTTCTACTCAATTATGTATTTCCTCCATTTCAAATACATTCAAAACTGTAAAATATTTTTAAATTCCAAAATAATCTACATTTTCAGTTATTATTAAGCTCTTCACTAAAATGTTTGTGCTCAATTATATATTAAAAATAACCAACTGATTGTGTCTGCATTTTTTAAAAGTTGTAACAGTTTCTTTTGATCAACTGGCTGCCTACTGGCATCTCTTCCTAATGGAGAAATTAATTTCAAGGCATTCTAGTGCCTCTTTTACTCCCTAGATAAGTCCTGTACCTATACACAATTGTTCAGGTCTATCCTATTATTTTGAAAGTAATAAATGAGGTATATTTAAAGGATTTAGACATGATTAGTATAGTCTAACAGTCCTTCTCTAACAAAAACAAACTCAATAGTTGCATATCATAAAAGATTGAGATACCAAAGAAAAAAGTCCAAAAGTACAGTAGGAAATATCTAATTTAGGGATTAAAACTTTATAGCAATAAGGACTGTGAGGCACCTCTGTGAGTTATCTAAGGGAGAATGCAGATTCTTTGGAAGTTTTTAATGATATAAACAGTTACATTTCTGAGCTGGCATAAATACTATCCTAGTTACAGGCAAGCAGCATAATAAAATAAAATAACTGTGTAGAAAAGGTAGATATAATCTAGCTCAAGGATGTCTAGAAGAAATTGTTCAACAACTGTGTATGCTTGCTGCTGCTGTTGCTGCTAAGCCGCTTCAGTCGTGTCCGACTCTGTACGACCCCATAGACGGCAGCCCACCAGGCATCCCCGTCCCTGGGATTCTCCAGGCAAGAACACTGGAGCTTATATGAACATAATTTAATAGTAGCACAAGTCTGCTGTAATATCATCTTCACATAGTTTTCTTTTTTTCCTGGGCAGAATGAATCTTTAGAAATTCATTTTAAAAAGATATCAGTATCATCTTATACTGAAAATTTGTTAAGCACTTTGTATCTACCATCTCCTTCAACATTTTCAATAAGGCTATTTATAAATGTTCTTTATTGTTATCAAATGGAAAATCTGAAACACAATAATCACAAGTAATTTGCCCTATGCTACATATTTAGTAAACTGAATATTAAATTCATATCAGTTTGACTTCAAAACATATGTTCAAAAATATGTTCCAAACTCTTGTATTATATAGCAAAATAGTCTTAGCAATAATTGAGTAAAACTTGAATCCAGCTATTGCAATAGGTCAAGAAAGAGAAATGAGTTAAGACTGCTAAAAGGATACATGATTATTTTTGTAAATGATACAAATAGCTATATAGAAAACCTAAGAAAAATCAACAATCAAAAATTTAAATAACCAGTTTAATATAATAAATTAGAAAAATGTTAACTATATGCACAAACTTATCAAAGTACTTAAAAACTACTGAATTGTTTACTTTCAGAGAATGAATTTTATAGCATATAAATTGCATGTCAATAAAAAGTTAAAAAGTAAATGATTATACTACCAGTTAATATTTACTGATGGTATAAATGTAAATTAGAACATTTTTTCTAGAGCATAATTAAACTTTGTTTGTCAAAAGTCTAGTTCTTATCAACAAATGTCTAAAAATGTATTCTTGGAAACTAATTGGAGATAAGCCATTAGATTTAAACACAATAATATTCATAGCATTGTTTGTAAAAGGTCCCCTCCCAAAAGAATTAAAACAATGAAAGCCACACAAATCTAGGAACTCTAAAATACACTTCAACATATCCATAAAAAAAAAAATCATGCTTCAGAGTAGTTAATTACATTGGAAATGCTCTCAATGTTAAGTGAAAATGGAAAGATACAAATAAAATAAACTAAAGGTTAAAAAGAATTAGAGCTGTAATAAATAGTATAAGAGAAGAGGGTATTTTTGCAAAAATATTTTGGACAAGATAAAAGAAGCTGATACAAAGGCACACTTGGGTCTAAGAAAGAATTAGCTCATTTGTTGGTGGGAAATAGGTTGGTGGAGTCACCAGTTCAAGAGGGGGACAAGGAATTCCCGCTTATTCAGTGTAGTGTATTTTTCCCTCCTATATGGTAGGGGAAAAAATGGATTGCTACTCTACATCACTTTCCCTCAGATACACCAAGCCTCCTTTCCCCGTGGAGCTTTTGCAAGGGCTATTTTCTCTTCCCAGAAATTTCTTCTAGTTTTTAACCTGACTGGCTCCTGATGCACATTCCATATATTCCACTGAAGAAAATCACTTACTAAACTGCAGGGTCTTTTCTGCCCACCCAAAGCATCCTGGTCATCACCTGGGAATTTGTTGGAAAAACAGAATCTCATGGTCCACCAAAGACCTACTGATTTCAAATCTGTAGTTTAACATCATCCCCAGGTGATTCTCATGCACACTAACATTTGAGAACCACTGACTTTATAGTCTATAATAGATAACCCACATCGATCTCTTTCATCATTCTCCTCATAGTTCTTATTCATCTCTAAAATTCTTTCTCCATTCTGGCATGTAGTTCCATTAAGGCAAAAATCTTTTTGTCTTTTTGCCTGTGTCCTTAATTCTCAAAATCATTCTCGATACACAAATGGAATCCAGTGAATGTTGAGTGAAAGCACAGGATAGAGAGAGCAAAACCTAAATGATTTTGACTGAAGAAATACTATTGCATGTTTCCTTAACTATCTAAATTACTCTGTCTTTCAAGCTTTCCTATTGTTTATAGAGACAAAAGCTAATGGATAAATATTCTAACCCAAAAGACATCATGTGAAAATAATATTTCATGGTGTGTAATAAATCTTATCTAATAACTTTCTGAAGAATAACCAATATTAGCATGTATAAAATTAAAAAAGGTTTCTAAAAGTTAAAACTAGAATTAGCATATGACCTAGTATTTCCACTCCTAGGTAAATACTCAAGAGAATTGGAAAACGGCTGTTCAGACAAAAATTTGGACGTGAATGTTAACATCATTGTTCATAATAGCCAAAAAGTGGAAACAATTCAAAAGCCCATCAATGGATGAATGGATAAGCAAAATGTACTTTATACATATGAAGGAATATTATTCAGCCATAAAAGGGAATGAAGTACTGATACATGTTACAACATGGATGAACTTTGAAACTACTATGTTAAGTGAAAGAAGATACAAAAATTAAAAAGATACATACTGCTTGATTCCATTTATATGAAATGTCCAGAATAGGCAAATCCATAGAGAGAAAAAGCAGGTTAGTAGTTGTCAGGGGCTAGAGGGAAGGAGTAAATATGAGCCTGCTTAATGGGTATGGGGTTTCTTTTAGAATTAGATATTGATGATGGTTGCATATTCCTGCGAATTTACTGTAAGTCACTGAATTCTACAGTTTAAAATGGTGAATTTTATGTTGTGGGAATTTTATAAATAAAAGTAAATTACTAATTTAAAATATAGTAGCATAAATGTACTGACTTGCTAGAAAGAAACTTTGTGCTACAGACTCACTTATTTCAGGGGTCAGAGTTCCAAATGATGAATAATATGTGATGATTATCTCTACTAGACAGAGATAAAGCAGGGAAATAAAGTAAAAGAAATGAGTCTGGGATTTGCCTAAGCCAGGACTCAGATTTCTTTGATTCTTGGCTAAAAGCCCTGATTGGCCCAAAAGGTCAAATGGAAGGAAAAAAGCAGTCAAGAATAAATCAGTAAAATAAAAAATTCATTAAAATTTAGCTATTGGGGGAAAAGGAAATAACCTTCCTTTCTTCTGCTAAAGAGAAAATTGACAACCTAATTTTCAGAACAGGTAACAGAGGTACTATGGCTATAGCAAGGTGCCCAGAATTTCTTCTCTACTGAGAAATGTTGGAAATAAATTTAGGAGGAGCCTTCAGACCTACTGAAGTCACTGAAGTTGTAATTGTTGTTACAATTGCTAGGGTTTATTAAAGATCATCAGGACGCTTAGCATTAAAAAAGTATTTGGATAGATAAGACCCCTGTTTGCACTTTAAGGCTTTACTCTTAATTACATATTGCTGTGACTAAGCACTTCAAAAATGACTTTTATTAACTGTGCTATTATTTAATTTAATAATAACTTTGAATAAAGTCACAAGTTAACCAAAGTTCACTAGTAAGTTAAATGTTTGGAGCTCAGAAAGCATTTTCCCACAGATCAGTGTTAGCATGGTGGTTGTGTCCATGGGGTACTAAGGACCAGGTAATCGATACTTAACAGTACTAAAGAGCACAACACACATGTAAAATGATTTCCATGGAAACGTTCATTCAGCGTTCTGAGACCAAGACCACCTTTTCCCTCCACTGCATTACTGATGCTCATTCATTCATTCATCATTCCGTCACTCATTTAACAAGTACTGGTAGCACCTGCTATGGGCCAGGCCCATTTGACATGTTGTCTCCCTTTCCATTTGACATGTTGGAAACTTTCTTCAGCTTGGAATAAGTACCCTGTGGCCTAGCTTGTAAACTCCATCAGGTAGGGTTCCTCTAGGGGCAAAGATGAGGCTCTAGAGCAAGGAGACATAAGAAGGGTTGGGAACAAGTAAAACAAGGTGATGGCATAGGAACCATCCATCTGCCAAGCTGCCTGTTCCCCTCTCCCCACTCATCACACTATGGCCACACTGGCTTTACAAGAGGAAAGCCCTAGGAGGTGATACCAATAAAGGTGATACAATAAAGGCCAAGAAGATAAAAGATGCCTTTTCCTGATTCACTCTCCCATAGAGAAGTGACAAGGAGGCAGAAATGCCAGGAATAATGTTGAAAGCCAAATAGGTATAAGGACTGAGATCTAAATATTTATTTCCTTCCTATTTCCCTTACCTGAGAGCACAGACATAAAAGAATAAAGGAGAAGGAAAAACATTTCTAGAAGTATATCCATAGGTTTCAATGTACATTAGAAATGGTGTGAAACAAAAAATTGAGTTTTCCTGCAACTGTTGATCTCATATCATTAAGGAATCATGAGTTAGGAACTAACAAAGATCACCACCTAGCGGCCCCAGCAGGATAATTGCACTTAAACAAAGTGCATTGAAATTCGAAATATTGGGGTTTCCTACAAGAATGTAACATAACATTGAAGCTTCTCCTTTTGTCCCTTGGATTCCAACTTCCTGTTTTCCTTTCTGTCTTGGTCTTTCCTAGTTTATAATCCTAAATAGTCTCTAAAGCCTTCTATTTACAATTATCTTATTTAATCTTTACAATTAGCTGTCTACCTTGTCACATTTTGAGTCCTCTTCTTTTATTATATGCCATAAGCCCCTATGTGTCTTAACTGAAGTCAGCTTCTTGAAGCATCATTTTGTCATACCACTCCCCTATTAAAAGCTTAAATTCTTAAGTAGGTCCTGTTGTGATCTTTAACAAGCCTGATCTAACCCACAGAACTCCATACTCCACTTAGCTAATGTTGCCTGCCCTATAAGCTACTTTCCCCACTGTTGCTTCAGTCTTCAGTCTCAGATACAACCACCCTTTTACCTATCTCTGAGTACTCAGATCCAATTCAAACTACACTTTTTCCATCAGTTTTTCACCTGCCACCCCTGCTAGGGCTACTTCTTTCTTCTCTAGCTTCCTACTTACATGGTTACTACCACTGAGTTCACTATTTAACTATTTTCTAATTGCTTTATGTATATTATGTCTGCAAAAAATGTTCCGTAGCTTAAGTATACCTGTATCTCCCACAAATCTCAGCGTGGTATTGAACATAACAGAATGCAAAAAAATAAGTTATTTATTTAGAAAGGGATAGAAAAGAATTTCTGTAATTAAAGTGCTTTTGGTGGTCTGATGGAGAGGGACAAGAGAAAAGGAGGGAAAAAGTGGGACGGGGAAAGATTGCTGTAATTATACCTTATGAACTGAAAAATGTTAATTCTATCCTCCTTTATCATATAAAAAAGCAGTGACAAATTAAACAGAAAAGTATCCCTCAAAATTCCAGGATACATTTAAACTAATATTTCAAAATATGTAGTACAATTTATTCATGAACGTTTCAGAAGAATATGGTTAATATAGTTGCTTTGGGTACAAACAGTGAGAGAAGCTCACTTTACAGATAAAAAGAGGAGGAAAAACAGGAAAAACAAATTGTTATTTAAAAGGTAATGTAATGTTAACTTGCATTCTAAGGTAAGACAAAGTTTTAATTCTTGGGCAGCAGGAGAAAGTCTGCTCCAGGGATGTGAATTACAGACAGATTAGGCAGCTGCACAGTTGGAAGTAACAGGACCAAGAGAAAGTCTTCTGCACTCAAACTCTGACATACAATTCAACCAACTCCGAATGTGAACAGAAATATTTTACCCCCAAAATGTGAATAATAAAACAAATAAAATATTAAATAATCTACTCAAATGAAGAAGCCTGCAGAATAAGTAATGTGAACTTGAATAATCTCATTAAGTGACACCAGAATTCTATTTCTAGTGCAACTGCAAGTAGTTTTATAACTAGGCCTCCAGGAAAATAATTAGACTATTTTAAGGAGTAGGAGCTGATTCTATTTTGAGGAGAGAGAGAGAGAAAAAAAATGCTTCTCCAATGTAAATCACCCCCCCCCTGCCAATTCTTCAAACTGACATTTTCAAAGGGATTAAAAAAGAACAACTACTTATATCAGTATATATATTGCTATTTCACCACAAAAGAGTGATATATATACAAGGCTTTGCACAAGATAATGTAGAGGGAAACAAAGAATATAAAGGACAGAGACCCTGTCCTCAAGTATCTTACTGGGGCAAGAAGGCCTATGCAATTTAAAATTTAACAGATAGTAAAAAATCCCATGGCAACTTTTAAATATACTGCATCTTACACAGGTAGTCTATATTTTTACACCTCAACAAATACTCATTTCAGTTCAGTTCAATCTCTCAGTCGTGTCCAACTCTTTGCGACCCCATGAATCACAGCACGCCAGGCCTCCCTGTCCATCACCAACTCCTGGAGTTCACTCAAACTCACGTCCATCGAGTTGGTGATGCCATCCAAACATCTCATCCTCTGTTGCCCCCTTTTTCTCCTGTCCCCAATCTGTCCCAGCATCAGAGTCTTTTCCAATGAGTCAACTCTTCGCATGAGGTGGCCAAAGTACTGGAGTTTCAGCTTTAGCATCATTCCTTCCAAAGAACACCCAGGGCTGATCTCCTTTAGAATGGACTGGTTGGATCTCCTTGCAGTCCAAGGGACAGATATTAGAAGGTCACAATTAGCAAGATGCTATATTAGATATTTGGGAATAAGAAGTAAATCGATTACACAACTGACCCTCAAAGGCAGTATTCCTAACACAAAACACATGGCAGATACGTTAACTAAGACAAGAGAGTACTTGATAGAAGAGGCAAAATTTGTGATTCACCTTCATGTACTCATGTGCATGCTAAGTCGCTTCAATCCTGTCAACTCTATGTGACCCTATGGACAGTAGTCCGCCAGGCTCCTCTGTCCATGGGATTCTCCAGGCAAGAATACTGGAGGGGTTTGCCAACCCCTCCTCCAGGCGATCTTCCAAACCCAGGAATCAAGCCCCTTTCTCTTATGTCTTCTATATAAGAGAAATGGGCTTGATTCCTGGGTAGTTAGGTTCTTTACCACCGGTGTCACCTGGGAAGCCCAGTTATGGCTTATAGAGGGCGTCCCAGATGGTACTAGTGGTACATAAGAGATGCAAGTTGATCCCAGGCTCAGGAAACTCCTCTGGAGGAGGGCATGGCAACCCATTCCAGTATTCTTGCCTGGAGAATCACATGGACAGAGGGGCCTGGTGGGCTCTAGTCCATAAAGTCACAAAGAGTCAAACATGACTGAAGTGATTATAAGAAATATGAACCAAGAGAATCATCTCAAAGATGATGCCACTTAGGGAAACTAAGAACAGAAGAAGGGTCAGCTTGGTATCTATGAGGAGTCGATGACTTTATTCAGACATATTTTCAGCTTGAAGTGCCTTTCAGAATGAAATATCCAGATAGGAATTACAATGTAGGACAATTGAGATCAGAGATTAAAGTTGTTGATTTGGAAAACATCCACAATGAGTATAAAAGAACTGAACAAACTGGAATCTCAGACCTTATACAAAGGACAGCAGGAAAAGGCAATTTGATACCCAAGAAGCCTAGTAGTGAAAATAGGGAGATCATGAGAAAGGGTAAATAGAATCAGTTATCAGTTAGCTCCCCATGTCCCTGCTCCACATTTAGTACTCTTCCAACATGGTAGGAGGTGCGAAATTCACTCTTTAGAGAAATTAAACCAAGCAGTACAAAAGTACTTCCTAGTAAGAACATCACAGGAAAACAAACAAACAAAAAAAGACTTAAAGTAAATGAGATAATGTATACGCGGGTAAAAGGTTAAAAAAAAAAAAGACTTGAAATTAGCCTCAGAGCAGTAAAAGAATATATTTTATGAAATGATCATCAGAATGCACTAGAATGGAAAAAATCCATTTCAACTAACTAAACAAATAAATATGAGGCCACCCAAAATGCAAAAATAAAAAAGTGATCAAAATAGGAGAGGGAAAAATAAGAACTACATTAGATAAACAACAAGGAATTCTGGAATGAAAAAAGAGGGAGCTGTTAAAATAATCAAAGAATTAGTAAATTAATAAATAAAATTCCACAGAACTTAAGCTCATTAATTTCCAGATTAAAAAGGCTCTCATGAACCTATCAAACGGAATGACAAAACCACACTATTGAGAAATTTCAATGAAAAAGAGTTAGAACACCAGAAGGCCAGATGGAATTGGTATCAGCAACCTAAGAAGCTAGAACATAATGGAAGTATGATTCCTTAAAATGTAAGGGAAAATGACTTTTGGTCTAGAAATCTTTACCAGGTTAGTTACTAGGCCTAGGTTTCAGGGTCAAAAAAAAAAAATCTTACAAACTTGTGAGATCATGAAATTTCATTTCCCTTGTATACTCTTCTGACTACTACTGAATAAGTCACTTTAGTCAATTGTGGAAGTAAATCAAGAAAAAGAGGAAAGTGGGATTCAAAACTAAAAGTTGAAAAAAATAAACAAAAGCTGGGGCTCCAACCCTGGAGTCATAATTTAGGTAGGTATATAAATTTTACATTATAATTATTTTTCCTCCACTACTCTATTGTCTTCTGGTCTCTATTGTTGCTGATAAGAAATCTTCAATAATTAGAATTATTCTAATTCTCACTCTTTTAAAAAGGTAATTATTCTTTTCTCTCTACTAGCTTTAAATATTTCTGCTTCATATATGATGTTCTGCTGGGTATGCATTTAGATTGGTTTAACTTCCTGAATATGGGTTATGTGGCTCAAACTAGTATGCTCACAGCTTCAGTTTTATTGGCCATTTTGAATGTTGCTTCAGAGTATGTTTATTTTGTTTTTAAAAAGCTATATATATATCCCTTTTGAGTTACTCTTTTTTAATAGTTTACCTTCTTACCTTTTCTGTGGTTTCTAGCTTTGGTTGTTTATTTAGAAAGGCCTTATAAACCCAAAGAATATGGTAAAAAAAAAAAAAAAGTCTATTTTGACCCCCCCAAAAAAAATGTTATTTAAATGCAAGTGAGTAAAGATTAATATAAAAGTGGTATGTGGATGACTGGGCTTGAGAAGGCAACCTGTATAATGTGGAGTAAGAGTCGTTACTGAGAGATGTAAGAGAAACAAACACAAATTTACATTTTCCTTTGCATATGTTGCCTTTAGACTGGCACACCATATTTTACTAAGCATACAGAGAATATCAAATGTAATCTGTGTATTGAAGGTAATATAATTGATTACTAAGACTAACCAATAAAGTGGTGAAAGAACAAGGTCTAGAACACAACCCTCTTTGTATGGTGTTTTGTATATAACCACTTGTTAGTTACTTTGTGGTTCAAGGACATGGCAATCCACTCCAGTGTTCTTGCCTGGAGAATTCCAAGGACAGAGGAGCCTGGTGGGCTACAGTCCACAGGGTCAATGCAGAGAGTCAGACACATCTGAGCAACCAACACTTTCACACTGTTGTGGTTCCTAGTACTTTTACATTTCTATAATTTCCTTTTGTGTGTGTGTGGTCTGTTTTAAATTTATTTGTAATTGGAGGATAATTGCATTATAATATTGTGTTGGTTTCCGCCATGCATCAACATGAATCAGCCACACACATACATACGTGCCCTCCCTCTTGAACCTCCATCCCACCTCCTGCCCCTCTAGGTTGTCACAGAGCACTGGTTTTGAGCTCCCTGGGTAATACAGCAAATTCCCACTGGCTATTTTACATATGGTAATATATATGTTTTCATGCTAATCTTTCAATTTGTTTCACCCACTGTATGCACAAGACTGTTCTCTATTTTTGTCTCCATTGCCACCCTGCAAAAAGGTTCGGCAGTACCATCTTTCTAGATCCCATATATGTGTGCTAATATATGATATTTGTTTTTCTCTTTCTGGCTTACTTTACTCTGTATAATAGGCTCTAGGTTCATCCACCTCATTAGAACTGGCTCACATGAGTCCCGTTTTATGACTGAGTAATATTCCATTGTTTATATGTACCACATGTTCTTTATCTATTCATCTGTTAATGAACATCTAGGCTGCTCCCATGTCCTGGCTATTGTAAATAGTGTTTCAATCAACATTTAGGTACATGTGTCTTTTTAAATTATAGTTTCCTCAGGGTATATGCCCAGTAGTGCGATTGTAGGGTTATATGGTAGTTTTATGAGATGGCTGGATGGCATCACTGACTTGATGGACATGAATTTGAGTGAACTCCGGGAGTTGGTGATGGACAGGGAGGCCTGGCGTGCTGCGATTCATGGGGTCACAAAGAGTCGGACATGACTGAGCGACTAAACTGAACTGATGATAGTTTTATTCCTAGTTTTTTAAGGAATATCCATAATATTCTCCATAGTGGTTCTGTCAATTCACATTCCCACCAACAATGCAAGAGGGTTCCTTCTCCCCCACACTCTCTCCAGCATTTATTGTTTGTAGATTTTTGATGATGGCCATTCTGACTGGTATGAGGTGATCCCATCGTAGTTTTGATTTGCATTTGTCTAATTATGAGCAATGCTGAGCATCTTTTCATGTGTTTATTAGCCATCTTATATCTTCTTTGGAGAAATGTCTGTTTAGGTCTTCTGTCCACGTTTTGATCAGGTTTTTGGTTTTCTAATATTGAGCTGCATGAGTTGCTTGTGTATTTTGGAGATTAATCCTTTGTCACATTGTTTCATTTGCTATTATTTTCTCCCATTTGGAGGGTTGTCTTTTTACCTTGTTTATAGTTTCCTTTGCTATGCAAAAGTTTTTAAGTTTAATTAGGTCCCATTTGTTTATTTTTGTTTTTATTTCCATTACTCTAGGAAGCGAGTAATAGATCTTTTCGTCATTTATGTCAGAGTGCACTGCCTGTGTTTTCCACTAAGAGCTTTATAGTTTCTGGCCTTATATTTAAGTCTTTAAACCATTTTGAGTTTATTTTTTTGTGCATGGTGTTAGGAGGTGTTCTAGTTTCATTCTTTTACATGTAGCTGTTCAGTTTTCCCAGCACCTCTTATTGAAGAGACTATCTTTTCTCCAATGTGTATTCTTGCCTGCTTTTAAAAGATAACATGGTGGTGAAAGAACAAGGTCTAGAACACAATCCTCTTTGTATGATGCTTTGGAGTTACCCTTATGGTTCCTTGTATTTTTAAATTTTTATAATTTCTGAGGCCAATTCTTAGCCAAATTGAGAAGGGGAATGGTATTGTCATTCCCTCAGATGTCTTTTCCTGAGGTACTTTTTCCCCAGATGGTGGTTCCCTACCACCTTCAACTCCCAGTGCTCTCCTTGTCCTCCCAACATGATGTTAAGGATTCAGTATATTTTTTTCTCCATTCTTCTTTATGGCACCACATTCCTGCTACCACAAATGCAAGAACATACACACACACTTGGGCTTGGCAAATCAGCCACCACAGGCTTTTTTCTTGGGTAATAAGGATCCACTAATCAAGATTAATCTGTTACTAGCTAAAATGAATTAACAATACCATCATTCAGAACATATATTTTCAACTTTGGCCACAAAGATATCATGAAAAAACATACGTAGAAAAGATTCTTATTTGTCAGTATAATGTTATTATACTGCCATTATATATATAATGGCAGTATATATATATATACTATATATATATATATAATAATATATATAAGTATATAACATTATACTTATTGTAAAAACAAGTGTAATCAAATTATTTCATATTATTTTTACTAAATCCAGATAAAATATTACCTCATAGAAAGAATAATCTAAAAAAAATAGAGGCGAAAAGAATGATTTTAATCCCAAAGAAAGGCAAAGCCAAACAATGCTCAAACTACCACACAATTGCACTCATCTCACATGCTAGTAAATTAATGCTCAAAATTCTCCTAGCCAGGCTTCAGCAATATGTGAACCGTGAACTTCCAGATGTTCAAGCTGGTTTTAGAAAAGGAAGAGGAATCAGAGATCAAATTGCCAACATCCGCTGGATCATTGAAAAAGCAAGAGAGTTCCAGAAAAATATCTATTTCTGCCTTATTGACTATACCAAAGCCTTTGACTGTGTGGATCACAATCAACTGTGGAAAATTCTGAAAGAGATGGGAATACCAGACCACCTGATCTGCCTCTTGAGAAACCTATATGCAGGTCAGGAAGCAATAGTTAGAACTGGATATGGAATAACAGACTGGTTCCAAATAGGAAAAGGAGTACGTCAAGGCTGTATATTGTCACCCTGCTTATTTAACTTCTATGCAGAGTACATCATGAGAGAAACGCTGGGCTGGAAGAAGCACAAGCTGAAATCAAGAATGCCAGGAGAAATCTCAATAACCTCAGATATGCAGATGACACCACCCTTATGGCAGAAAGTAAAGAAGAACTAAAAAGCCTCTTGTTGAAAGTGAAAGTGGAGAGTGAAAAAGTTGGGTTAAAGCTCAACATTCAGAAAACGAAGATCATGGCATCTGGTCCCATCACTTCATGGCAAATAGGTGGGGAAACAGTGGAAACAGTGTCAGACTTTATTTTTTGGGGCTCCAAAATCACTGCAGATGGTAACTGCAGCCATGAAATTAAAAGACACTTACTCCTTGGAAGGAAAGTTATGACCAATCTAGATAGCATATTGAAAAGCAGAGACATTACTTTGCCAACAAAGGTCCATCTAGTCAAGGCTATGGTTTTTCCAGTGGTCATGTATGGATGCGAGAGTTGGACTGTGAAGAAAGCTGAGTGCAGAAGAATTGATGCTTTTGAACTGTGGTGTTGGAGAAGACTCTTGAGAGTCCCTTGGCCTGCATGGAGATCCAGCCAGTCCATTCTGAAGGAGATCAGTCCTGGGATTTCTTTGGAAGGAATGATGCTAAAGCTGAAATGCCAGTACTTTGGCCACCTCATGCAAAGAGTTGACTCATTGGAAAAGACTCTGATGCTGGAGGGATTGAGGGCAGGAGGAGAAGGGGACAACAGAGGATGAGATGGCTGGATGGCATCACTGACTCGATGGACGTGAGTCTCAGTGAACTCCGGGAGTTGGTGATGGACAGGGAGGCCTGGCGTGCTGCGATTCATGGGGTTGCAAAGAGTCGGACACAACTGAGTGACTGAACTGACTGTTTATATTTAAACATATTTTTCTAGAAAACATGACAGTTCTTGAAAAAATTGTTTCCTCAAATATTTTGTTTCCTCCGGCTTTTATATAATTTCCTTTATCATAAAGAAGGAGATTTCTAAGCAACAATAACAATTAGGATGCGTCTTTGCCCTAGAAGCACTCACTGCCAGTGATGATTTGCAGTATTTCATACCCTTGAGAAGTTAACACACATTAAATATAAAATGCTTGAGAGGAGCTTTTCTCTACATGGCACAATAAGATGGTAGGAAACAGGTAGTTAATTATGGTTGCCACTTTCTGCTGTCCTAAAAATGTTCCTTTTAAGTTTTACTCTTGCCTGTTATCTTATTAGATCATTATACTTCACTTTATGCTCCAAAAATCTGTAGAGCATTTGATGGAGAGGTGGGAATAATTGTTTTTTAAAATGATAAACTAGTTGTAGATGATGTTCCATCACCACATGAACAGCAGGTGACGGGAAATACTGTGGAGCGGCCAGTAGCATCATTTTTTGGAGTTAGTGCCTAAAGTTGACCCATAAATCCAAAAACAAAAAAAAAAATGTACAGTTGACCCATAAATCCAAAAAATTACTCATGGAAATCCCTTCAATCAACCATAATCTGTATACTTTAGTATTGTCTATACAACATTGTTCAAAAATACTATTTCTCAATGTTTTCTCAAGGATTTGAGAAAATTTCTACTTCTTTGGACATCAGATGAAATATTTGGCCATTTAAGTCTACATTGAATGAAAACTACAAATGCAAAAGAGATCAAAGTTATTATCCAGGAGTCACTTGGAGTATTATCAACTAAGTACAATTCAAAAAATGAATATGCTCAAGGATCAGAATTTAATAAAGTTAATATTTACTGCCTCATCAAGGACATTCTTAAGTAAAACTGGCAATATTTTTCTTTAACTGTGAGTAAATGGCAGTAAACCACCTAGCAATTACTAGCAGTTTGGTGCCACTGCCTTGATTCCTGAATATGCACCAGACATTTCACTCACTATTGCTCTTGAACCATCATCAGTGCACGTATCAAGAGTGAAAATGGCAAAGCACATCTTACAATTAATATGAAAGTACTTTTGACAATGTAGTCCTCCTAAAAGGGTCTTGGAGATTCACTGGGAATTATGGAACACTCTTTGAGAACTATAGCATTTAATCAAAATTTTAACAAACTATAAAATATTAGTAGCTGAAAAAAGTAATTTTATTGTGAATGTTTATGTGATAAATGTATAAAATTTATGCAATATAATAGGTAATACTTTGAAATCACTTTTATTTTTGCTTTTATCCCATTTCTTATTTGTCCTTTTTCCAGAACAACGTCTATTTTAAAGCTGTGCCAGTTACTTTTTAATTTTTTCTTCAAAATAGTTTTTTTCTAGACTAGGAGATGAAGAAAGCCATTATTACAGTAACTAAAAGTGAAATAAATATATGCAATACAAGCTGTCATAAATCTTTATGCTTATAAATTTTAGTGCTTATAATATTTTAGGTTTCTGTTGATTTTCAAAAGTTATATAGTTATTTATATAGTGATAAATAGTACTTTAATATTTGTTTAAATAACAATGCCTTATGTTAAGATTTCTGGTGATAAAAACAAGTGCAAAAATTCCTTTTTTAGCAACCAAAAAGTAATTCCTTTCTTTATTAGAAAAGTTTCTTTACTGATAAATGTGTTTTGGAAACTATAACATAACTTAATCATTTATAGGTTTTTCATGCTAACCTTGTTGATTTCCAAAAAATTCAGCCTTTACTATCCTGACTGAAGTGTACTTTGAAATAGTTATAAGAAAATTTTAAATTTCTACCTCTTTATTTTTCATTTCCTCACATTATTTTCCAGGATTTGACCTATGCTATTGTAGTAAGTGCTAATTGAAGCCTAATGTGTAGCAGCTTATTAGATGCCTAAGACTTTTTGAAGATTTAAAACAATGCTGATGAAGTAGAACACTTGAATTCATTGAGCAGATAAAAGAGAATGGGTCATGAAAGATAATAACGCAAAAAGCAAACCAAAAAACTCAAGATTGACACAAGCTTCTAACATGTAATCACTGACAGGAAAAGCCTGCAAATCAAGGCAAAAGACAGCCGTCCAGGCAAACCAATCTGAAAGCTGAGGCTAAAAAAAACTACCTCACTAGTCTTTGTAGAAAAAGTCTGCATGCTGAACATGTCAACGTAAATGTGTCTGGTTTATGAATAAGACTATTTAAGAACAAAGACTGCATACGTTAAAACAAATAAAATTAATATAAAAGACTGAGTCAGGTAAGTGATCTATGTAAGTTCAGAAACTTTTTAATTAAATAGTTGTAAAGCTGTTAAATTAGATAAAAGCTGTTACAGCTTTTATCCTTTATCACACGTTAAACAGGGAGTCTATGGTTGACTTCCATTCTATGTTAAAAATAAAACAGAAAATGACATTAAAAAAAAGAAGAGGGAACAAAAAGATGCACCCTTTCAATCAGTGAATTGTACACAAACTGCATTACTTCTTAGAAGTTTATCAGAAATGTTACCGCGTACAGCAATGACCTGTCTTCCCTCTCAACTTCAGCTCAGATTCTTCTCTGTAGGTCTCTGACATTATTTTCATGCTTTTGACAATTAATTTTACATATCAAGAGGAAATGTGATTATTTGTGAATCTCTTATTTTGGGAGGAAGAAAAATTTTGTTAGAAAACTTTGAGATTAATAAGATTATAAGCATTACTATATGCAGAATTAGAAGTCCTGCTTTTGTCTCTTTTATTTGGATATCTGAATTAAACATAGGGCACAAATACTTCTCTATCTATAGAAATCTTACAAATGTGGTCATACTAATGGAAAACAAAAGGTATGTTTTAGCTTCAAAGCAGAGTGGCAAAAATGTACTAACCTATATTTGAAGTATTAGACAATTTTATAATACTGGTCTTTGAAACCAAAATAAATGCCTTATTTATTAAGAGTCAGGAAAGCCTCTTCAGCTTCTGTTCAAATATGTTGCAACATTTGAATAATGCCAGTCTCTGTAGGACTGATATTAGACTATGAATATTTGACCTAGAATGTCATTAACAACTTATACATTTTAAAATCACGTTTTGAAATGCAGCAAAACTAAGATTGTACTGAATTTAATTTCAAAGTCATACTATCCCTGCTTTTACACTGTATGTGGTAATCCTTGATTTTTTACACTGATGCTAAATGTTAATGAACAGAGCCACCGTGTACCATTTCACCTGGAGCAATGAAAACATTAAAATCTCTTCAGAAGCCTGAATAAAACTTTATTTTATAAATATAATCCATGTTAAAGCTCCACCGTTTCACTGTACTTTTGAATTAAGGGCACATGGAAAATATGGAAGCGTTTCCTTTGAGATGGCTAACTAAAGCTACAAAATGAGCACTGTACGGCATTTCCAAGGAACGTGGTTCAAAAGTTGTACGATTACTACTAAGGTTGTTTTATTCTCTACCACATTTGGAACAGGAAGTCTGTGTTGTTCTTGAAGAATTCTGAAAAGCAATGTCACAGTCTGATGACCTCTTCTCCTCATTAAAACGTTCCCAAAGACAGCGCTCTGCATGATGTTTTGTAGCTTCAGCAGCCATGAACTAATTTGTACCTCTTATTTTGATCATGCACTGGTGAAAGCACCAAACAATATTTTTCTTTAAACACAGAGAGGTCTTTCAACAGCTCAGCATGCACTTCTACCCTCTTTTTAATCTTGGAGCACCTATTTATTTGCTCTTTTCACCACTAAATCTTCTTTGCTCCTTTCTGCCCCCTGCAAAGCGGCTAGTTAAAAATCTTCAGTGTTTTTTCTTCATAGGCTTAAACCATTAAAAGGGTATTACCATAAAAACAGAGATGAGGGCTTGTAGATACAGTACAAGGAGAATTTGCATTTCTAATTTTTAATCCAATTAAACTAAAATGATATTTATTTAGTTACTACCTTCCTATAATGTGCATGATCACTAAAACTATGTGAAAAAAATATAGCTTTAGAAAATTAGCTTTTAGAGTTCTCTGCAAAGACAGATTGGTTCCTCACTGTGAAAAAAGAAAGCTTTACTTGAAGCTTATTAGTATGTATGTGATTCATTTGTTTATTTTGTATACCCTTACAGTTTCTTTGGTTCAGTGACATAAATCTTTTCTATGTATTTTTTTGTATTACAGAGAAGATGTTGAGATTATTGTATGCATTACACAGGAAATTGGTTTTAAGCCATGCATTTAATTTACTCAAGAAAACAGGAGGGCTGGGGGAAACCATAATATGACATTGTTAATGGATATGATTTGTAAGTAGTAATATTTTGAACTATATTAACGAAAATAACTCCAAAACACTTAATGATTTAAAAGTCTTGCTTTAAAATGTATATTAATTTATATTAATTGGAGTTGCATAAAAACTCACATATGGCTAAATGCTAGCAACTTATTAATTTTTGGTAAATTTCATCAAGCCAATTATATAGCTGTAAATAAGACATACTTCAAGGATTATAGATCTAGTTAAGGTGAAATCTATAATTACACACTAATAAGTGGATTCTTGGGAGAAGGCATTGGCACCCCACTCCAGTACTCTTGCCTGGAAAATCCCATGGACAGAGGAGCCTGGTAGGCTGCAGTCCATGGGGTCGCTAAGAGTCAGACATGACTGAGCAACTTCACTTTCACTTTTCACTTTCATGCATTGGAGGAGGAAATGGCAACCCACTCCAGTGTTCTTGCCTGGAGAATCCCAGGGACGGCGGGGCCTGGTGGGCTGCCATCTATGGGGTCGCACAGAGTCGGACACGACTGAAGCGACTTAGCAGCAGCAGCAGCAGCCGCAGCAAGTGGATTCTTTCTCCACCATGAAAGATTTACTCTTTCAAAATGTAATTACTGAATACAATAAATTTCTCTTAACATAATCAAAGATAATAATGTAACTATTTCACCATTAATGTAAATCACAGTATGTTTTCAAAAACAATAGAAATTTAAATGCTAATATTATTTAAAATATTAACTCATTGACTTTCAAATTCTCGAAAGACAGTTGATTCTTAAGCACTGTTTTATATAAATATGCAATTCATCCAAATAGTTTCTCAATTTATTTGTAAAATTAAGCATTTGTATGAAAATAAATGAAATACCAAAAAGGTGTTGTTTCTAATGATATGACCAATATTAATGCTAGTGATATTTTAAAAATATTTTTATCCAAGTAAAATTAGTCAAATCAATGTTATCAAAATAAATTATGTGACTTTTTAAGTCAACCCATCTACTTAAGTTATCCTTTCTCTGTTCCATATTGCTTCTTAATGAATAATTTTTGTTGCCTTATACATTTTAAAAGCAAATGAAAATGTGTAAAAATTGCTAATCAATGTACTATTCCTTCAAATTTAATCAATTTTGCTATTTAGAATTGCTTCTTCCATAAATTTGTCCTTGATTATTTTAATTTATTCATTTTATTTATTTATTTAAATTATTTAATCTTACATGTCTTATTGTGTTTCTATCATATCTTAAATATCATTTTTTATTAATATAGAGTTTACAGGGACCAGCAATTGTCATAAATTTTCTTGGTCTTTTCCCTCAGTAGACGACTCACCAGGTTGTTTTAATTTATCTTTTAAAAATAATTTTTTAAAAGATCTTCTGAGATATTCAACTCTAAGTTGTATTTATGTGCCTATGTTTTTGTTTCCAGAGGTCTAGTTTGAACTTCAGGAATATTTACCCACATGATTCTAAAATGTCAGATGAAATAAACACATGAGGCACCAGCTTTCTGGGGTTCCCTGGCTTGGTTAAAGGATGCTTTTCAGTTTAGTATAACAAAGTCAGAGACCTGGATGTGAACACAGGACCAGTCACAGACCTTCAGATGAGCTTGAGCAAGTTATTTCATTTTGAGTCTTAACTTTCTTAACTTTAAACTGGGTTTAAACAATCCTTTTCTGCAAGGTTATTAAGATGGGTGCAATGATTTTTAAAGGATATGATAATGGTAGATGCTAGATGATAGTTTCTAATTGCCTGTTTAGCTGGGCCCCCCAAACATTAAGAAATTTACTGGCATTGCACCAAGAGTGACATCTCCTAGAAGGGTGTCAGAATAAGTGTCAAAGAAACCTGGATTCTTTCTTCAGTTCACAAGTCCCCTCACCTTCCCGAGCATCAATGAATAAGATTTGAATTAAATAACAGGACATCTTTACTAAGTATTATATATAAATAATACTAAGTATTATTTTATAAATTTATATAGTAGTTGTGAAAAACCATTGGAGCGTATTAATTAGAATAGAAAACAAAAGTAATATTATAAAAATAAGATCCCAGATTCCAAACCAGAAGAAAACATTTTTTTAAGCCCCTATCTTGAAAGAAAAGAGATCCAGATAGGCTTTCAGAAAATTACATAACTAGCCAAATAGTTAATCAATGGTTCATCTGTTCTATGTAAATCTTCTTTCTCAGGTTGATTGTAAGATATCTCCTTCTACATGTAAACTGTATTAAATTAACATCTAACAGTGCCACAATAAACTATAGCAGATTAATCAAACAAGATAAGCCATTATATTCATAAATAGGTCAAAATAATATACAAAGTTGAAAACACTTCAAATTAACCTAACATCTTATCTTCAGAGCAAGTATACTGATTTTGGTATAGGAGGGACATTTTTCCTGATTTTTTTTTTTTTAAGTATGCTATTTGAAAGTGAGGATCATCCTTGGATGTAATTTCATGTTCCATTCTGACTTTTTGTCCACTAGATGTCCCCAGTGCGTCATACAGAAGCTCTGATCTCAGATGGGGCCTTGTTAGAATCTGCATCTACTGTTTCCTTTTGAAGTGAGTTCCTGAGATACTTTGTCAAGTGATTTTTATTCCTGAGTGCATTTCATCCTGAAAATTAACAAGCTGCTAATCTACAGAGAAATGCAATCATTTAAAGATCTTTGTCTAAGAGACAGAATATAACTTTGCCAATTTGAGAAGCAATTAAAGAAGATGTATATCTTCTTTTCTGAAACGCATTGAAGAAATCAAAGACTTGAAACAAATTCAAAATCCTTAGAGAAAAAGTTCATAGCCTTGAAAAGAACAACTCTTAACACAACTTTTAATTGTATTGGTTTCAAAGGGTGAATAACATTTACACAAAATAGTTCAGAAAACTGTGGTAACAGCAGGAGCCTTGTTTAATTTGAACTTTAATAAATTAAAGAAAAAATGTAAAAGCCTGAACAGTCACCCAAAGCGTTCCTTCCTAACTCACACAAAAACCTCGATAACAAAGGCTACAAGACTGAAATACAATAATAATTGCAATGTGGGGATGTTCAATTAGAACTAGGCTTGCAAAATGCAGTCTTTTTCTCCCCCAAAACCCAGTGAGCCCATATTACAGGAGGCTTCTGCCTCTGACTGAAAAATAATACCCTCTGGGGTTGCTGTGGCAGATGGCTGCCCTAGAGGACTGAGAATCTACTCTTCTAAAGCAATTCAATAAGGATTCCTACAAGGTGTCTCCAAATGGAAGCACTCAGGCAGCGTGTTTCTGCCTCGCAGGGCAAGAGGTAAAAAGTTCAGCTTGTGAAGTAGAATAGTTTCTGCCCCAGAGCAAGAGAGAGAAAAAGTACAAGAGCATTCTGATGAATTATCTCTTACTCGGAGCTAACACCAGCTTCTCGGGAACAATGACCAAGTCTAACCAGAGTTGACAGCTCCATTCACTGCCCAGCACTTCTTCCCGTATGGTGTTGGAACAATGGACCATTCTCACCGCTTCCCAACGTGTCGCCAGCCTTTCAACAAACCTTCTCCATTCAAGAGCCACTTCTTGATCATGCTTTCTTTGATTAAAGCTCACTTTTCATCACTATAGCATTTTGTTATTATTTAGAAGCATGCCAAGAATAGAGGTAATGTCATAAAGAAGAGTTTAAACCGTTGAGCCCTGAATTTATTTAGTTAATTATCAGGGTTAGGAATGTCAATTCAATCATAAGAAACAACTAGAAAACAATTTAGTAATAACCTATGGGATCCTGGGAAGAATTACTATGGTAATTTCACAGGAAACTATATTTGTGTCCTAGAAAAGAAGGGATTAGAGAGAAGTGGAGGCTTGAACTAAATCTTAAAGCATTCATCAAACTGGGAGGGAAAATAGGAGGCAAAAGGAGAGACCAGATGAGAAATCATCAAGTGAAAGGGCACAGATACAAAAATGACCATTGAATAAGCCAAAGACAGAAAGAAACTAGCTGAACCAGGAATTCAGAAGCACTTGGACAGAATGGACATAGCCTCCAGTAGACTGGATTGTGGGGGTTTAAGAGGAAAAGGTCCACTGATTTAAAAAGCAAAGGAGAGCCAGTACAATATTTATGCTGGGGACATGAGGCAATAGAAGGAATGTTCTAAAAATATAGTCACAGCAGGTATTATATCATTAAAACAAATAATAATGAAAGAAGCTATATGCAATATAAACTAAAGCAATGACATATTGGCAGTGTTTTATAGTACATGAATAGCAATAACTATTTTAAATGTATTACTTAAACAGATATGGTAGTCCACATACCTAGACTTAGAGGCAAATGATATATCAGGTGAAAACTATTTTCAATTTCCCCTTCCCATTTGTGCCCCTCACCAGACTATATACACTCTAGAGATAATACCATTGCAGTCTTTCCATCATTTAGCCAATATTTAGAAAGCAGTCTCATAATGTTGTGAATATGACACAATCTATGCCCTCTGCTTTATTGACTATGCCAAAGCCTTTGACTGTGTGGATCACAACAAACTGTGGAAAATTCTTAAAGAGATATGAATACCAGACCACCTGACCTACCTCCTGAGAAATCCGTATGCAGGTCAAGAAGTAACAGTTAGAACTGGACATGGAACAACAGACTGGTTCCAAATCGGGAAAGGAGTACGTCAAGGCTGCATATTGTCACTCTGCTTATTTAACTTATATGCAGAATACGTCATGAGAAATGCTGGACTGGATGAGGCACAAGCTGGAATCAAGATTGCTGGTAGACCTATCTACAACCTCAGATATGCAGATGACACCACACTTATGGAAGAAAGCGAAGAACTAAAGAGCCTCTTGATGGAAGCAGAAGAGGAGAGTGAAAAAGCTGGCTTAAAACTCATCATTCAAAAAACTGAGATCATGGCATCCGGTCCCATCACTTCATGGCAAATAGATGGGGAAACAATGGAAACAGTGACAGACTTTATTTTGGGGGGCTCCAGAATCAATGCAGATGGTGACTGCAGCCACGAAATTAAAAGGCACTTGCTCCTTGGAAGAAAAGTTATGACCAACCTAGACAGCGTATTAAATAGCAGAGACATTACTTTGCCAACAAAGGTCCATCTAGTCAAAGTTTTGGTTTTTCCAGTAGTCAGGTATGGATGTGAGAATTGGACTATAAAGAAAGCTGAGTGCTGAAGAATTGATGCTTTTGAACTGTGGTGCTGGAGAAGACTCTTGAGAGTCCCTTGAACTGCAAGGAGATCCAACCAGTCCATCGTAAAGGAAATCACTCCTGAATATTCATTGGAAGGACTGATGCTGAAGCTGAAACTCCAATAGTTTGGCCATCTGATGCAAAGAACTGACTCACTGGAAAAGACCCTGATGCTGGGAAAGATCGAAGGCGGAAGGGGAAGGGGACGACAGAGGATGAGATGATTGGATGGCATCACCGAAGCAATGAACATGAGTTTGAGTAGGCTCCAGAAGTTGGTGATGGACAGGGAGGCCTGGCGTGCTGCAGTCCATGGGGTTGCAAAGAGTGGGACACAACTGAGAGACTGAACTGAACTGAACTGATGCCTTCAAGGCACTTGTAATCTAGTGTCCTTTCCAGCCTGGCATTGAGTTTTCCCAGCATCCAGATATCAGCCACATATTTATTCAAAAAATTACTCTGTGTAAAGTATCAAGCCCTGTGAGACACTTAGGAGAAACCCTCTTAATGTGGTCAATACTCTCTGAAATTTACAGTCAACAAATTACACAAGTACATAAACAGAATCATACCTGTTAGATGCTAATTAATACTGCAGGGTAAGTGCATGCTGCAGTTTTTCCAGGAATTCACAGGAGGGGTATATCAGTTAGTCATGATGCAGTGAATAAAAGTAAAAATTTAAAGACTAATTGTCATTTCCAAACTTAAATTACTTGAGTAATTTTAAATATCTGGAACTGTGAAAGGGAGCTGGAGCAATTCAAGCTATTGCTTGAATTGGTATTTGGCTTCCCTGGTGGCTTAGAGGGTAAAGCGTCTGCCTGCAATGCAGGAGATCCAAGTTCGATCCCTGGGTCGGGAAGATCCCCTGGAGAAGGAAATGGCAACCCACTCCAGTACTTTTGCCTGGACAGAGGAGTCTGGCAGGCTACAGTCCACAGAGTGGCAAAAACTTGGACAGGATTGAAGCGAATGAGCACGGACACAAGCAATCATCTTCCAAACAAACCAACTCACCAGCCTAAAAACATGCGCAGTACATCTGTACAGAAGTTCAAAGGGACAAAGAGTCTCTGTATGTACTTGTGCGTTTATAGTGTTTTGTTTTGTTGGTTTTCTTTCAGTCAGATGCCTTAGAGATGCATCACCAACCTAGGACTATGCTACAGTCAAACTAAGCTAGATTAATTACTTGCTGTATCCAGAGAGACCATGTTCCATGGGGAACTAGGAAACACCTCAGTTCAAGGGTGCTACAGGGAGCTGGTTAGAGGGATTGGGCTTGTGTTAGGTGATTTTTAAGAACAGTTCAAAGACGCATTCTTAGTTTTAGATTGAATGTTATCAGGATAATTCATTGGTTGGATACCAGTATAGGAATCAGGGAAAACACAGATTATCTAAACCTTAAATTGGTTAACAAATGTAGTCATTCCTGTTAGCCATTAGAGGGAGTTGTTTGGCCATTGTTGTGGGTTTGGTTTTTGTTTCGTTCTATTTGATCCCAGAGTGACCTCAGCACGTGCTGGTGCTGTTTAAGATAAACAGAACACCATGCCTTAGCTGTTAAAGAATCAGGTTAGAATCAGGTTAGCTACCAACTGACAGCTGCAGAGCTGCTCTTTTTCCTCAAGCACAATTTTCTGTGATGCAAAGACTGACCATACAGTGAGAAAATGTACATCTTCAGAAGTAATTCTTCCTTTTCTTCACAACTCCCAACTGATGAGAATTTGCTATGAATTCTGCTTGTCCCTAGGAGCACTCACTTTATCAGTAAACTGGAAGAGCTAGGCACAAAAGATAAGGGCTCTCTTTGAAGTGCTGGATTTCTATGAAGACTAATAAGGCTGGCATTGTGGACACATTCTAAGGAGCACCATCTTATTTTGCAGAATGCATCCCCACACATCGTGGGGCTCTACCAGCTGCAATTGCATCATTCAATACCTCTTTGCCACAGTTAAGTGGACAGAGGTAGAGACTTGACCCTAGTTGGACCAAATTCCCCAACCCAGAATCCAAACCTGGAAATGGGATTCAGAGAAGCCAAATGAGTTCTGCATACTGCTGGAATTTTCGCAGGTTACCTCTGGGACTCTGCATGTTCTTTTCTTTATGTGGCCTGACAATTACAAAAAGGCAGGCTACGGCAACAGAACAAATCAAAACTGCAGAAAGAAGCAGAGATGCAGACATGGGAGGATCGTGACAATTTCCAGTTCCTGTTTCTAGTCTCTTCCTGAGGTCCAGCTGCATTCTCACACTTGAGCTCTCTGTGTCTTTATAATACGTTCTCCATTTTTGTTTTGGCCAGCCAAGCATGTTTCTATTATTTTAATTTTTAAAAAACGTCTCTTAGCTAACAGTAATAAACACTTTAATGCCAAGCGTAAATGTAGCACAGACCACTGATTGTAGCCCAGTATTCTTTCTTCTCCGTTCTTTTACAGTAGCGTCTGGGTTTTGGATGGGTACATGGTTGTCAAGCTCAAGCTTTCACTTCTTAGCTTCTTTTGCAGCTAGGTGTGACTATATGACTGAGTTCAGACTAATATTATGTACATGAAATGGATGCATGCAACTTTAGCATTATCTCCTTCAGACAAGCAGCCTATCCTGAATTTTCCTCTTTTCTCATTGACTGGAAAATGATGACCACTGGAACAACTGTCTTGGGCCAGAAACAGAAACACATTTGAGATGACAGAGCCGACTCATCAACCAATGTACCTGGTTGACCTTTAGGAAAAAGATTCTGCTACTGTCTCCACCTGCCTAACCAATTTTTTTGCCTAACCTGCCTAACTGATTTTGTGGAGGACTTTTTGCCTAATAAAAATTGTATTGCTAGGCATGCACCCCAGTGCTTACTGCAGTACTATTCACAATAGCCAAGACACGGAAGCAACCTAAATGTCCATCAACAGAGGAATGAATGCATAAAGAAGATATACACAATGGAATTTCCTCAGCCATTGAAAAGAATGAAATAATGCCATATGCAGCAACGTGGATGGGCCTAGAGATGGTCATACTGAGTGAAGTAAGTCAGACAGAGAAAGAGAAATATCGTATGACATCTCTGTGGAATCCAAAAAGAAATGATACAAAACAATTTATTTACAAAGCAGAAAGAGACTCATAGATTTGGAGGATGAACTCATGGTTGCTGGGAGGAAAGATGGAGGGAAGTGATAGCTAGGGAGTTGGACATGTTTACATGACTATATTTAAAATGGATAACCAATAAGGAGCTACTACTGTTTTGCACATGGAACTCTGCTTAATGTTACATGGCAGCCTGGATGGGAGGGGAGTTTAGGGGAGAATGGATACATGTATATGTATCGCTGAGTCCCTTCCTTGTTCACCTAAAACTATCATAACATTGTTAATTGACTATTCCCCAAAACAAAATAAAAAGTTTAATTAAAAAATTATATTGCTAGGAAAAACTGCAATCCTGGTTTACTTCGGCAAAAAAAGTAAAAATAACTACAAAAAAATTACATACTACTACTAATTACCCATTTTCCTCTGATCTTAGAAAATTCTGGCTGCTTATTCTTTCACAACAGTAAATTGTCCAAACAAGGTAAAATTGATTCCTCTTCTTTCCCTAGAAATATATCTGCCCGAAATCTCTTCCCCCTAGGCTCTCAACCTTGGGAAATGACATTTACTTTATCTTACCATCAAATCCATGCTAAGGAGAGAGCAGGCTGATATCTATAAATCCTGCCCTTTCCCTGAACTATCTGAAGATAGTCACTCCTGCTTTTGCTGTATATGTAAAGTGGCTAAAACTGTCATTGCTGAGCCACAGTTAAAAAGAGGAGGGAATCATTTGGTCAGCAGGCATCACCCAAAAAATACCACCACAGAGCCCACTTCCTTTTCTACATGTATATAGAATATCATAATTGCTAGACTCACATCCTGTAAATGCTCTGGACTCAATGATTACAGGCAATTCTTAGAAATAGGGTATTTCCAACTAAGTACTAAGACTCCAAAGCCAAAAATGAAGTTTTTATTTATTAGAGGCAGGAGCTATAATCAGGTCTCAAGTAGTTTCAGTTTCATAAATACTTACAGGAAATAAAGTTATTTTGGATTAATTTAGGTCTACACACAGTATTCCTCAGTAACTTTGTCTTAGAAATACCCATAACACCCACTAAAACAAGGTATTAATAATTCTAGTGTAGGCAAAACTTCTCAAGTTGCTTACAAATTGAAGTACCTTAATTTCTGTGACATTTCAAAAAGCAATATTTCAAGATTCAAGTATAATACATGATAAAAATCAGTCATTATCAATTTTTTTATATATTCAAATTCAAAATAAAATGGAGAAAAACAAATTTTAAATTATGAACAAGATAAAACACTGAAATTTGAATTGTTTCTGGCACTATGAAGGACAAGAAATCAAGTGAAAAATCTTTCAGTGTAATATACCTAATACAAGTGAATAGCATTTTTAGAAATCACTTTAATGTCTATCTGAGCAAGAGGAGACAATTAAGAAATTCTTCAACCACCAGAAACACAAAAAAACTGCATACTCAGAGGAAATAAACTCCAGAGTAGGAGTCTGTCCAGGACTATTTGCCAATCCCTGACAAACTAATGATCAAAATTTGAAAGGCTCACAGCTGGGGGAGAGAGACAAAGGTCTAGGACCTAAGTCAATCAAAAAAAGTTCACCAAAGTCAGAACCCCTGAAGAAAGGACACTGTGGTCAGTCCCTGAAAGAAACTGCCCTGTTTATAGAGCCTGTAGAGACACTTGTATGCCACAGCTTTATCTCTGAGTGGAGAGCAGAGAGAGGTTAGAGAAATGTAATGGTCTTCCTTTCCTAACCGCAAGCCTGTCTCAGAAAAATCAGGCTGTCTCTATGGTCCAAAATACCCATATCTGGAAATGTCAATTAAAGTGATCCCGGTTTGGTAGGAAACACAAGTTCCTAGCAAAAGCATACATATAGGTAAACTCACCTTAACATATCTCAAAAAGTCTCACAGTTAATGCTTCAAGGTTGGCTCACAGTGAAAAGCCATCAAACACTAATGGATCAAACAACTATAAATAAGAACTAAGATATAAATCAAGAAACTGCCAACTCAGACTCTCAAAAATGGTTAACCTCATAATGATCAGAAGCCTACAAAATGAGTTTACTTGTTACCATTAAATAAATAAAAGAGACTATTATCAACTACAATCAAAGAAGAAGAAATTACGGAAATAAATCAATAATAATATCCAATTTTGAGGATTATAAATAATTAATATCAACTATTATACTGTGTAAAGAATAGCACACAAGTAAGGAGAGTATATGACTGGTGTATGTATGTATGTACAAATTCAAGCATCATCATTTCTCAAGTTGGAAGGATCAATAGAGCCTTTCAGAGTTATTTCCAAATAATAATACATTTGATGTTATATTTGGGGATATCTTCAAATTTCAACAGAAAAATTCATGCTTTTCTCTCATTCTCCCAATTCCCACATTCTACACTCAACAAAAATTTATATAACTTTTTCAGTCTTGGGACAATAAAGAACTGGAAAAAAGACATTAAGAGGTACTGAACTCAGTAATTCACCATTAACTCCTCAAATATTATGTCTTGCCTCTAAGTAATGGGGCATTCACACTGTAATTCCTTTACAACAGCCAATGTGCAACCAGATGGAAATCAGACTAACTCAAAAAATTTCCTCCTCCCTGTCTTGATTCCCCACCAAGTAAATTAATTCCAGACTTTAGACATTAAGTTGACTTTTAAAATCCAAATAATTACACATTCCAACAGACCAAAACATTTGTCACATTTAGTCTAAAGTTTCTTTTTTGTTATACCTTGTTTAATTTTTATAGTTTACTACTAATCTCTGTCTCTTACTTAAAATTGCTTATTATTAATCAGAAGACCTTACTTCTGTTAAAGCTCCTCTTCTGTGGGTAGTGAAACTATGACTTTCCAACTCCCAACTTCTTTTTGGTTTTAAATTTTTCAATGATACACACGAATTAGTTTTATAATAAAAATAATTAAATCTGCTTTTAAATTTGAAGTCAAGGGATAAATTATATCCTCTGGGGCCTCCATTACAATACTGAATACAATGAACTTCCTTGTCTTTAAATTTTATTTTAGAGTCATTAGAACTATGATTCAATGGTCTTAAAGAGAAAAAAAATTCACAGCTCACCTTTCTGCTCAAAAACTACACCACTGCACTCACATGGTGATATACAAATGGTTAAAGATAATATTAAAACAACAACAATAAAAACAACAACAACTACCTTGGTGTCTATATGTTTAGAGAATATGTTTGCATTTTTATTGCTATCACATTACTTTCTTGTAGAGTGTATATTTAGGGGAATACTATTTTAATACTATGTTAACTGGAAGTGAAACTAACATTAAAAATTCATGAGCAGAGTTTTTGTGTTCTCATATTAGCATTCAGAGGTAGAGTAAGGATGATTGGAAAACATGTGGGTTTGACTCAAACTCAAATTATATTTGTTCATATAGAAATAAAGCCCTTATGATATATGATTTCTTGGCTCAAAGCTTAATTTGCTAAACATTAATTTTGATATGCATCTCTTTTAAAAGTGAGTATAATTAATAATATAAAATCAACATTTGAGGTTTTAAAATTACAACTTCTAAACATTATTTTATTCAAACTACAATATTTTCATTTATTTCCTTTGAAAATAATGCAAGTTTTGTGCAGCATTCCAAATGCACCATTATTAGCACATGAAAATGAATAAATGTGTGACAAAGTCTGAATTTCTTTTGAAAGATTGACTGATGAATCTTATTTAAATTCAAAATAGATTTTTTCTAACATTTATCTGAACACAAAATATTTTCATTTGTTGTTAGCTTTTGAAATTTTTACTCTCTAATTGAATTTTTCTCCTTAGCACGGTTTGTTTTTTTCAACAAGAATGAAAACTTGTTACGATGAAATTTTCTTTTATTCAGCAGGACAAATGTACTTGTCTCTTTATATCATCATACAAATTTTCATAATTGGAAGATTTGCATTTTTGATGGATGAAATAGTGAATGAACACCTGTAGTGCAAGATACTATACAGTCACCCATTTAGTTAGTTCACAACAAAATCTGAATTGATTTGTTTCACTGAATTTTAGTATTTTTTTCACCAAGACATCCATGATAATTCAGTAAGCATTAGACTTCAGCAAAGATTAAATTCCTGGAAAATGTTTTTATTAGTTCCCAATGTAAGAAATAGAATAATTCAAACATAAATATAGGCCTTTCTGGTAATTTTGTCAAAAATATGTATTAAAACCTTTTCAAGTGTTCGTGCAAAGTAATACTCCAATCTCTACAAGTGTACCTAGATTAAACTTTGAATTTAAAATATAGCATTTATGAACAATGTATTCATGAGCTTTAGTTTGGAAAAAATGTCAAGGACTTTCCCTGCCAGCTAATATAGAAGAACAAGGACCAGATTTACACCTGTATCTTAAATAACTAAAAATTAAAACAAAATATACCAAACAATGATTTTCAGACACTGAACAAAGGGCAGAAGAAAGCAGTGATCCCTGAGAGAAGGGATATAAATTATTTAAGTTCTATGGTTGTTTCAGCTTACTTCCTGGAGAGAGTTTCCAAACCACAACACAAGGAGAGAGAATCCAAACAGAGCCCAGAGTTCTCTCTGAATTGAAGAGACAGAGACAAGAATCTGGAGAGGCCAAGGCAGTTAGAATTTGCATGGCAGAGAAGAGCCACCACAGCAAAAAGAGCTACAAAAAGAGAGAGCTCCTGAGGCACAGAGTTGCCCTAGAGACCTGCTGAGTACTGATCAGAGTATAAGCAAACTACCTTTGGCTGAGCAATGAACTTTTGTAAAGAAGCAGTAGGAATAATGTCTAGAGATCACACAAAGCTAGAAATGGTTCATAATCCCAAAAGCCAGGGTAGAAAATGCACAAGAGCATCAGGAAGGGTACTAGAAGGGTATTGCCTTCCTAATTTGGGACAAATTAGCCCTAGACTTGGCTCGGTTGGTAAAGAATCTGCCTGCAATGTAGAAGACCCAGGTTGGATTTCTGGATTGGGAAGATTCCCTAGAGAAGAGAATGGCAACCCACTCCAGTCTTTTTGCCTGGAGGATTCCATGGACAGAGGAGCCTGGAGGGCCACAGTCCATGCGGTCGCAAGAGTTGTACACAACTGAACGACTAACACACCCATACACAGCCCTAGACTAAAGACAGCTTTGATTCCATCTGGCAAAAATTAAAGCTAGTTGTGAAAGAATCAATATGTTCCCAAGCAGCTTAAGTTCATCCCAGAGAAAACCTCAAGAATGTTTCTAAAAATCACTAAAAATGCCAATACTCACAATGCTTGGTATCCAATCAAAAATTACAAACAAGTAGTTAAATATGAACAACAGTGTGGGAAAACTAATTTAATAAAAGCAGACCAATGAATGCTGCAAATGACAGCAACAGTAAAAAGCGTGTTAAAGCAACTGCTACAACCATGCTCTATAAGTTCAAGAGGGTGGAAGAACGAATGAGCCTATTAAGGAGAGAGAGGCCTGAGAGATATTATTAACACCAAAGATCTAACTCTAAATTCTAGAAAAGGAAAATATAATGTCTAAAATAAAATTTACTCTGGATAATAAAAATCCAAACCTGACAAGTGGAGAAGCTTGCAACCAGAAAACACAAACAGGTTGGACAAATAGCCCTCATATTCCTATCCTTTGAGCAAATTAAGTAACAGTGATAAACTGGCTATATTCTATTCCTGTGGTGTTATAGTTTTTATAGTTGTAGTTGCTTGTTTTGTGTTTTTCATTCTACCTATGATCATTTGCCTTACCCATAGTGATTAGCAATATTTAGACAAAGGGAAAAAAAATGCTCTCTGTTCCTTTACTGTTTTAGCAAACCAAACAAAATATATATTGAAGTTTAAAAAAAAAAAACAGGATTAAAAGCAGATTTGACACTACATAAGGAAAGATCAGTGAATTTAAAACATAATAGCAGAAACGATTCAAAATTAAACTAACAGAACAAGTCTGAAAAAATTAAGGGATTACCAGTGAGCTATGAGACAACTTCAAGTGGACTAATATACATGTAATTAGAGTCACAGAAGGAAAAGGGAAATAAAAACGTTTTCTAGGTTTTGAAAGCTTTCATCTGTGGCCCATCCCTTGAAGCAGAGGATTAGATGAAACCATAAGGAGAGAAGAGTGATTCTGCCCTAGCATAATATTAAACAACACAGTGTTCACTAAACACTGTCCAACAATAGACATTAGGAAGATCATCATTTAATTCTAGTTAATAGTTTTGATCTACAGTGACCATTCTTTATATGGTGCCTATCTTCCCATTTCTGACAAAAATCTTCCCAAGTAGATACATGTCCTGGAATGGCCTACAAGGTGTGAGGGTGAGACAGATAAAGCAGTTAAGACAGGCTGAAGAAAATTTTATAAACTGAAATCTCTAACCTGAAAGTCTGTCACTTACTAATATCCTTCCTTTCCTTCCTCTCTCACACCTCTATGACCCTGCTTAGTTCAGATGGAGGCCTTATTATCTCTTGGTACATCACAGAGCTCTTATTCACAGTGGCATTGGAAGGAGCACATAACTCTCAGTGGAGATCATGACTCTTGAAAGTATGGAGGCAATAACAATATTCATCCATGTATTTTTTTATTTATTCAAAACCTTTTATGGGCCAAGCACTATGAAATGTGTTGGTAATATATTAGTGAATAAGGCAAATACATTCTTAACCCATGGAAATGACAATACCTGGAGAGATTAACATTACCCTGATAATAGCATTAATTAATATATACTTGTTTAGTATACTTGCTGGGGTCCAGCCCCGGTTGGATCCAGGGATTCCCTCAGGATGACTACGTCGGCGATTAAGGGATAGCAAAGGCTGAGAGATTTATTAGATGCTCAATAATAACTGGTTTACGTGGGAAATCAATAAAGTTCGTGACACCAAACTTGCTCTGACCACGGAGGCCGCAGGAGCCCTCTCGAATATCAGAAGGTGCCCCACCTTAGGCACCTTCTCAAGTGGGTCTTAGAAGCCCAGGCAAATAAGTGGTCGCAGAGGACCCCCATGTTCCAAATTATTTTGGCATGAAGGAAGAACAGAAGAGAAAAGGAGGAAAAGGAAACAAGAAAGAATGACACGGGGACACCAAGCTTCGGTGAGCAAGGCCCATAGCTTTATTTTCAACAGGGACTTTTATACCCTAAGTTGCACGTAGAGCATAATAGGGGATGTGAAATCATGCAAAGTCAGCAGTCTTTGATCCTTATCGAAACCAGGGTTTCTTGCCTGCAAATTTATCTTATACAAATGGTTTAGGTGATTTACATCATCTTCTGGCCAGAAGGCCTATTAACATTTTATGACTCTTGGCAAAGGTTTGTCAATCCATAAGACTTATTTTCTCTAAGAGTAATTATTTTAAGGTTTGGCGCCATCCTCCGAAGGTGTTAGATAAAGTTGCATTCCTATAGGGCAGAAGTGCAGTGGGTTTACAACAAAGGAAAGAATTTATTACCTTAAGGGTCTAAAGTTGCTAACACCAAGGCCACGACTTATTTTTTCTACATACCAACTATATTAATTAATACACATTCAAGGATACAAAACAGGGGATGTGGAAACTTGGCAGCAAGCATTGGCTCATCAATGAAATCTTTTACTAGTTTTATTCTGACAGTTTCTAACTCTCTGAGAGGCTCTAAGCTATTTGAATATCTTAAGCTTCCCATGCCTCTCGAGGCTGGGAGACTGTAAACAATCGTATACATAGCTGTAGGAGTCCGGGTAAACTTGTCAGGCAAGTTAGAGAGCTATCTAAGGGGTTTGGATTTAAACACTCCTAATGCCCAGGAACTTATTAACTGGAGCTGTAAGTTAACTCTTTATCAGAGAGAGCGAGATGGTGGTGGGGGACAGCCCCCAGTAAAGTCAGAGGTGAGAGCACAAAGCAGTAAAGTAGGCAGACTCTGGTTTTGGGGGGCAGATGCTCAAGAATATCCAGGGGGACTCCTGAGGCTCGATCCCACCTTTGCGTATGCCGAGCCTCCTTCTTCATGACCTTTGCCATGGGTGGAGCTCCTCACACCGGCTCCTGGCATGTACTAGCATTAATTATTTGTCTGAGGTCAATCACTTTCTTCCATGCTCTGTGCTGTATCTACAGGGGACCAGAGACCCCCCAGAAAATATATTTCCCAGAATTCCTTGCTAACTGACTTCCAGTTAGGTTTGGCTGATAAGAGGAATTGATATAATATTGGAAGGTGGCAGGAGAGGGAAAGTCTTGGGTCTTCCTCCCTATTGGGCATTTATTCCTCTTTGCTTTCTTTGTGGTGGTGTCTCTGAAAGTGGCTGTGACTCTTCTGAGGTCCCATAATTGGCTCTTGATTTCCCTAACTCAGCTATAGTGGTCCAGGCTAAAGTGTCCCCTCTGGCAGTTCTAGCACTCTGGTAGGCACCAAAGAAGTCAAAAACACACTCCCAATCTAGGTTACCTCACTTTACTTTTACAGTTCCTAAGCACAGCCCGCAAATCCCCCTTTTTCCATATCACTGTCAATTGGCCCCAGTCTAGTTCAAAAAGAACCCAGAGTATGGAACCAATGCTTTTACCACTTGTATAACTAATTTGTTCTATCAAATTCACCTTCCTTGAACGATCTAGTGTGATTTCTGTTTCCCTGACTGATACATTTATCATTTTGATTAATGTTAAGTACACGGTCCAAAGAACATATATAATGGGAGATCTAATCTCTACTGGGGAATCAGAGTTTCCTTGAAGAATTAATGTTTAAACTAAGAAATAGAGTATGAATAGAAGTTAGCCAGGTAAAGGGAAGTCGGATGATCAAATATCACATTATTTAAGATATCAAAGCACTATTCTACAAAAGGCACCTCCCTGCTATACAGTTGACATAGTTCCATGGTGTACTTCTTACAGTGTTACTGAAACCTACAGCAAGCCTGCCAGGGTCTACTTAGAGGGCTAAAACAAAGAGTTGTTTTGTTTTGTTCAGTACTACGTCTACGATTACAATTAGCAAAATACATTTCAAACATAGGAAAACAAGATATTAAAAACCAGAGAAATACTTATTTTCATGTGGGCTTCCCCATAACTCTACCCATCCTCAGCCATGAATCTCTAAAACAGTTTGGCCATGTAGAAACGGGTCACATATAATTGTAGCCCTCTCTTTCTTGTGATTCTCTAGAATTTCTGCTTGGTTTCTCAAGGGTTTACTTTTTATGTTTCCTGAGTGTAGCTCACAAATCTGACATTTTCCATGTTAATGTTAATTAAGCCTCAATTTAAACGGAAGAGAACCCAGGCTATGAAATCTAGGCAGGACTCCTACTGGCTCCTTATTTGTACCTGAAGAAGGTTTTAGACTAAAAAATTATTAACATACTTTGTTATATTCATATCCTATGACCAGGTAATTCTGTTACATACATGCATTTTAGACCATATGGGAGACTTAGCATAAGTTGGACTTATTGGCACTCTATCTTCATCTCTGGTTTTGTATGTAAATACTAACCTTTATTTTGGAGTAGCAGTAGGGAAAACCACTAGGCTATTCAATACTTATTTATACTTCACAGTTCTCAGTCATGTCCAACTCTTTAAGCTCCTCTGTCCATGGGATTATCACAGCAAAAATACTGGAGTGTTGCCATTCCTCCAGGGGAATCTTCCCAACCCAAGGATCAAACCCACATCTCCTGTGGCCCCTGCAGGCAGATTCTTTACCATTGAGCCACCTGGGGAGCCCTATTTTGGAGTATCTTCAATTAAAATTTGTCAATTAGAAAGTAATTTGGGGACTTCCAATAGTAGCAAGAGTTTTGATATCATACCTTAGGCCTCCATCATGTCTCAGATGATCTTTCCTATACTTTCTCATGTTCTATCGTTAAATTGTGTCCTTGGATCATATTCCCTAAAATGTCCTATCTCAGAACACCTTCCTTTCACATGCAGAAGATTCACAAGCACATGAAAAGAACTAGGTTAGCACTGTTTATAGTTCTTAAGAAACTTTTCTTTTTCCTTTCTCTCCATCTCACTCTTTCGCTCCCTCCCCTGTCTTTTCTCTCTCCATTCTCTTCTTTTTTCTGCCTTCACTTGCTTTTCCTAATTTTCTTCCCATTTCTCCCATTAACTTCCCTTATGACAGTTGGGAAGATCCTAAATGTTCAGTTCAGAACATAAAAGCAAGTAAAACAGCATTACAAATAGAATTTTAATTCGACAGTATAGATACAATGCATACTATATTCAGTGCATTTGGAATAACATAATAAGGAAAATATAAGCCATAACTCAACTGGGTTAGTTATTATAAATAATATGTAATGAAAAAATACATTTTGTAAGGAATGAACAGGGTTTAGGGGGAGAGAAACCAGGAAACAGATGGGGAAAAATAAAGATAAGTGTGGAGGTGGGGATAGATGACAGCGGCAAAAATACTGAAAATACTTCTCCCCTCTTTTGGAAGCTTTGTCTCCTCTAAACTTTCAAAACTCTTGCTTCTTCTCAGAAGCCTTACCTGAGCACCCCATATTGAATTATCTATTCTCTGCTTTTTCTCACTTGTATCCTAATATTATTACACACTTTAAATTCTATCACACAGAAAGGCATTTATTTATGTGCCTATCCATTGTCCTGCTTTCCACTAAACATGAGTTTCCTTGAGGACTCACTGTTTAGTTTTCAACTTTAAATTCTTCATCTGACACATATGAGGTAGCTTGTTTCAAATTCTATGTCCCCTATTTACTATTCATGTAAACATACACTAGTTTTTAAGATTTTTCTGAGCCACAACCTCCTCTTTTAGAACATTAGGAAACTACTGTATGTGTGTTAGTCGCTCAGTCGTGTCCGACTCTTCGCGACCCCATGGACCGTAGCCCACCAGGCTCCTCTGTCCACTGGATTCTCCAGGTGAGAATACTGGAGTGGGTTGCCATTTCCTTCTCCAGAGGATCTTCCTGACCCAGGGATTGAACCCAGGACTCCTGAAGGGCAGATTCTTTACCATCCGAGCTACAGGGAAGTCCCAAAGTCACTCAGTCGTGTCCCACTCTTTGTGACCCCATGAACTATACAGTCCATGGAATTCTCCAGGCCAGAATACTAGAGTGGGTAACCTTCCCCTTTTCCAGGAGATCGAACCCAGGTCTCCCACATTGCAGGCAGATTCTTTTACCAGCTGAGCCACAAGGGACGCCCAAGAATACTGGAGTGGGTAGCCTATCCCTTCTCCAGCAGATCTTCCCGACCTAGGAATCAAACTGGGGTCTCCTGTATTGCAGGTGGATTCTTTACTAACTGAGTTATCAGGGGAGCCCAGGAAACTACTACCTCAGGATTAAAATTAAATAGCTAGGGTTGAGCTTTCCTTAAGCACTGGGGAATTAGCAAAGTTTTATTTTTAAAAGCCTCAAACTTTTAATGACATTAAACTGGATTCTGTGAGAAGGAAAAGCCTCTGAAGGTTGATGAAAAAAGCAAATTGTCTAATGCCTGGTAGCTGGATTCCTGAGGTTTGGTGGCAAGTTCTACAGTGCAGTAGACCTGGCTCCCTGACGTGACAGGTCTCCCACAGCGCGTGGCAACAGCAGAGCCCTGACAGCAAGGACCTTCGAATGGACCACTGCAGACTCACAAGGTCTCAGAGTGTCTTCCCTGAACCATGTAAATCCAATAGTAACCCAAAGGATGAAGAACGAACCACAAAACAACTAGATTCGGTGAGTGGGGAACTGAAATTTTATTTTATTTTGCACTATGAAGAAATATGATGACTCTTGCCTCTTCATCATTTTCAAGCAGTTCCTATGATAAACCTGAGGTTTCTGGTCAGTGTAAGCTTGGGCACTACAGTACAGAGAACTGTTCATTCTTTGGAGGAAGCTGAATGGGAGGGGCTTTTTCCTAGCTATTAATAGAAGCTTTGTGATTTTTACTCTGAGCTAGAGAAGATTACACTAATCTCACCAGCAGAAAGTCTGGGGAGGATTTTAGTCAACAGCTGACATTTTAGAAATTATTTCCGAAGATTTTTGAAGCATATTCTCTGAAAGTCGCAATCTCTGTGTTAGGCCACCCATAGCAGATCTCAGAAAGTCCTTACTACTCAAATACTTAAATTATTTCACCTTTCCATAACTGATGCTTTTCCATATACATTTAAAATCCTTTCTCTGTTTTACACATTCATTTTTTTTTCTATTAATGAATGTGGTTCACACCCATCACTATTTTCCCTCAATAATTTTTCTTGTCTCACAAGTCTTTTAAGAAATAACAACAGTACCATTCAAATTTCACAGATTTAAGTACAAATATTTTTTAAATGTTTTACAAAGTCTATGAATGGGTAAAGGTAATAAGCAAACAGAAACTATTTCTGAAATTCAATCCTATATCCGTCACATAAGCTTCTCCAATATAATGCTATTAAAAGATATTTCTGGCTTGTTTCACAGCCTTCTGAGTATTTTTTAGTGATTATTTCTTTATGTTCTCCTTCATTTTCAACAAGAAATATCAACTAAAGATTTTAGCTTTAAATGAGCATTATGGACAAGAGAAGACATATCTAAACTAAGTCAAACTATTTCGCTGTGTGAAAAATTATGCGAACCTCTGAAGTATGTATTCCCTTTTCCTGTTGGCCTTATGTAATTTAAGCAACTGAATATATTTCTAGACAAATTTAACAAATTCATATCTTAATTATGTTCTCAAAGAAATTTATTTTCTATTTCTAAAAAATTCCCACCTAAGGTGAAAGAAACATTGAGGGAAATTTAAATGATATCCAAAGGAGAAAAAAAATAAGTCTGAGCTATAAAGTATTTTATAAAGACCTGTGTTGGCTTTGCTTAAACAATAATGGATAAACAGCTATTTCTCCTTTCTTTTATGATTATATACAGCTATAAATATATAGTACTAATGCCATACTATAACAATGCAAATTCTATCTTATAATATTCCACAAATCATGATTAATATTATGAACTGAAGAGGGCCTTTGCTTAATTGTACTTGCTTTTATTATTTTTGATATTTGCTCATATTAAATATATGAAGTAACAAAAAGGTATAATCAAATGTTATTAAATTTTTGACCTTAAAAGATTATAAAATGTTGTGCTAATTTATTATACAATTTATCATTATAAATATGAACAATCTGTGTTTCAGAGCATACATATATAATTCAAATAATTTATTTATTTTATTTTAGTAGTTTTTACTTTTAAATAACTCATTTCTCTCCATTTAAGGGCTATCTGAACTAAGATTCAGTGTGATAAATGAAATGAGCACTTAAGTTACAGGTGTATTTACTGCAATAACTAATGAGAAATAAATGTCATGCATTTAAATTATGAAATTCAAATCTATTTAGCCTCATTTTAAGGAAATATAATTTTCAAAATTTAAAACTTATAATGTATATATGTCTTTATCAAAAATGTACTCTGTAAAATAACTTTTTTATCTGATGCTCTTTCTTTAAATTAGATAAGTGATTGATAGATGATAGATTATATTCCTTACATTGCAAATAATACTTATACGTTCAACCACCTTTTTCTAAACACATGTATTGCATAAAATGAGATAAACAAACTCATGTCAATTCTCCATAAACTTTGACAAAATTTGAAGCCACTTTTGTACAGCCGAAAGAGAAAACTATTTAAAAATCTCAAATATCATTTCTTCAATTCATAGTTTCCTTTTGCTTTTATCAAATTCATCGCTGAAACATTATAATCAAATATTACCAAAAATTTTTTAAATAGCACTAAAATTTTATCTATTTCTAACTTATAGAGCAAAATGTAATTTAAATGTTTTTAACACATGACTTTACAATTAAGTTGAAATTTATAGTTATGTGCTTTTAAATCCCTAGATATATGTAATTCTATATTTTATAGTTCTAATTAAATTATTTAGAGGAAAAAATTACCTTTGTAATGTCTCAGGAACATAGTCTGTGAGAGTCAATCTCTCCATCTGCTTTCTATGTACTATAAGCATTGTCTTTCTGTTCTTTCTTACTTCTCTACTTGTTCTACTTCTATGGGAGGTCAAGCTATATAAACCATGATTTAGTTCCTCTTTTTGGCATTACATTCATTTCTCATATTTCTGACTATAATTTTGAAGAGAATGAGTAATATTTAACTGATCATGATTTGAATAATTTGCAATAGCAAAAAACAACCCAGTTCCTTTTCCCCCTCTATCAAATATTTTACCAACAAATGCTCTACATACAAATAAAAGTTAGAAGTGATTAATATAAAAACTGAGAAGTAAGCACAAATTTCAATGTGTAATAAGAGGATAATATTGCCACTGTTAGGTGAAGTCTCCTAGGAAAAAATAAATTATTCCTTTGTCATCATTATCTGGCTTTGTTCCTCTGGATTTTAGAAATTTTCATCCAAAAAGGTCAACAAATAAGTCCAAGTTGGAAACACTGAGCTTGCTTCAAAGATTTGTAAAGCAAGTAATCTTCCCAGACAAAAAAGTAACTTACATACATCCGTGTATCTATGTCTGTGTGTGTATTTGGCAATGGATGAGTGTGGGAATCATTACCAATGCTCACCGTTTTCATTCATATTCCAGTCTCTTATAGTTCAGACACTTGAAGTTAGGCGTTGCCATGGAACTAACTTTGGCACAAAGAAGTAAAGGAGTTTGAAACATTTACTTGCTGGTAATTGGCTCTACATCCCTACTTTCTGGCTGCCTTGGTGGTTGTGGAAGCAAGTATCCAGCTTCCATCAACCCAGGGCCCCAAATGACTCTGGTGGACAAAATCCTCCTATAACCTACATTGAGCTTATAGCCCAAATGAAAAAGAACTATTTTATTAACTACTGAGATTTGGAGATTAAATGTCTAACCTAGTCAATTCTAACTGGTTCAGGGGATGAAATTATAAGTACTCTATTTTCAAAAGTAGTGTACCTTTAACTGCCCATGTCTAGAAGAACAAGCCTCTGCACTCTCCTGTGAGCTACCTTCCTTCTACAATGAATGTGCAGAATAGTGGTATGGAAAGAGGACAGTGCTTGGGGATCTGCATAGTTGTCCAAAGCAATGCAAACTAATCAGCAGCAAAGCTTGGACTTCTCACTAACTTGTTGCATTACTTTGGGCAAGTCATTTAAGCACTCTAACATTAAGTTTCCCATTTGTAAAATGGGTACAATAATAGCATCTCTGTTTATACAACCAAGTTGAGTAACATAATAATGTACAAATTTTATGTGCTGCCCTTACTAGAAAATAGAAATGCACTCTATTCTTCTCTAAATCACCAATACCACAATGGATACTAAATAAATATTAATAATTAAGGCAAAGGCAAATTCTATTTTAATAGTTATTTAAGCCTTTAATCAATGTCTAACACTGGTGACTGAGAACATTTCTTTCAGGAAATACTTTTAACTAGCAAAGTATTTAATTATTTTAATGTGTTAAATACTTATTAATGACTTACCACATGACAGGTATTGTTCTATGCAATGTGTATGTTAAGTCGCTTCGGTCTTGTCTGACTCGTCGCAGTCTGACTCGTCGCAGCCCCACAGACTGTAACCCACCAGGCTCCTCTGTCCATAGAATTCTCCAGGCAAGAATAGTAGAGTGGCTTGCCTTTTCCTTCTCCAGGGGATCTTTCCAACCTAGGACTCGAACCTGAGACTTTTGCGTCTCCTGCATTGGCCGGCAGGGTCTTTACCACTACCACCACCTGGGAAGATCCCTCTATGCACTGGAGGAGTAGATAATTAAGCCAATTAGGCAAATTCTCTGATGTGATGGAGGAAAACAGACAGTGACAAGCAGAGGCTATAAGCAGAAAAAAAAGGAGGCAAGGGAGAGTTTGATAAGTAGTCAGAAAAGACCTCCTTATTAAGCTGACATTTAAGCAAGAGTATTCAAAGAAGAAATGTAAACCATGTGAATACTTGAGGAAACAGCATTCCAGGCAGTGGGTGCAGCATGTGCAAGAGCCATGAGGCAGGGGTGTTCCTAGTGTGTTTGAAGACCAGCATGAAAGCCAGTTAGACTGAGATACCTTGAGAAAAGGATGAATACAAGGATGAGATTAAAGATGCAGAGAAGGAACCAAATCTCCTATAAGCTATGATGAAGGCAGTGAATTTTTTCTGAATGACATAGAAAGCATTAGAAAGTTTTAAGGAGAGGAGAACATGATTTGGCTTACATGTTCAAAGGCTCATCAAGGCTGCTTTGTGGATAATGGATTGTAGGAGGCCAACTATGGAAGCAGGAAAATAAGTTGGTTATTGAAATAGTCCAAGTGAGACATTTGGCTCCAAGCACTGATATTTGGACAAATATGTGTGTGTGTGTGTGTGTGTTTATATTAATATAAACTCATATAGAGTTAGTTGCTCAGTTGTGTCCAACTCTTTGCAACCCCATGGACAGTAGCCAACAGGCTCCTCTTTCCATGGGATTTTTCCAGTCAAGAATACTGGAGTAAACATATTTATATAGCATATGTGGATCATATTTCCTTTCTACGGCTATTTTCAGAGCTATGTTGCTATGGCAAGAGTCAAACTAGAGCGCCAAGGAAAGTGCTGCATATGTAGAGATATATGTATGTCAGGAATAGCCCCCGAGATAAATCCATGTACCTTTGGTCACCTAATCTATAACAAAGGAGGCAAGAATATACAGTGGAGTCTTTTCTATAATTAGCACTGGGAAAACTGGACAGTTAAACATAAACGAATGAAATTAGAATATTCCCTAACACCATACACAAAAATAAACTCCAAATGGATTAAAGACTTAAATGTAAGGCTAAATTCTATAAAACTCTTGGAGGAAAACATAGGCAGAACACTCTTTGACATAAATCACAACAAGATCTTTTTCAACCCACCTCTTAGAGTAATGAAAATAAAAACAAAAGTAAACAAATGAGGCCTAATTAAACTTAAAAGCTTTTGCACAGCAAAGGAAACCATAAAGAAAACAAAAAGATAACCCACAGAATGGGAGAAAATATTTCCAAACAAAGCAACCAACGAGGGATTAACCTCCAAAATATACAAACAGCTTTGCATTCAGGAGTGTTAAGTCACTTCAGTCATGTCCAGCTCTTTGTGACTCTATGGATTGTAGCCTGCCAGGCTCCTCTGTCCATGGGATTCTCCAGTCAGGCATACCGGAGTGGGTTGCCATGCCCTCCTCCAGGGGATCTTCCTGACCCAAGGATCATTCGCATGTCTCTTACGTCTCCTGCATTGGCAGGCAGGTTCTTTACCACTAGCACCACATGGGAAGAAGCTCTTGCAGCTCAATTTATAAAAGAAAAAACCCAAAAAATGGGCAGAAGACCTAAATTGACTTTTCTCCAAAGAAGGCATACAGATGACCAATAGGACATGAAAAGATGCTCAACATCACTAATTATTAGAGAAATGCAAATCAAAACTTATAAGAGGTATACCTCACACCAGTCAGAGCGGGCATCGTTAAAAAGTCTACAAATAACAAATACTAGAGAGGATGTAGAGAAAAGGGAACCCTCCTACACTGTTACTAAGAATGTAAATTGGTGCTGCCACTATGCCAAACAGTATGGAGGTTCCTCAACAAATACTAAAAATAGAGCTACCATGTGATTTAGCAATCCACTCCTGGGCATATATTCAGAGAAAATCATAATTCAAAGAGATGCATGTACCTCAATGTTCACTGCAGCACTGTTTACAATAGCCATGACATGGAATCAACCTAAATAACCATCAACAGAAGCATGGATAAAGAAGATATGGTACATATATACCATGGAATATTACTAGGCCATAAAAATAATAAAATAATGCAGTGACATGGATGGACTTAGAGATGGTCATACTGAGTGAAGTAAGTCAGAAAGATAAATATTGTATGATATTGCTTATATATGGAATCTAAAAAAGGGGTACAAGTGAACTTATCTACAAAACAGAAATAGAGTTACATATGAAGAAAACAAACTTATGGTTACCAGGGGTTAAGTAGGAGCAGTAGGAAAGGATAAAGTGGGAGATTGGGATTGACATATACACACTCCCATATATAAAATGAATAACTAATAAAGACCTACTGTGTAACACAGAAAATTCCACTCAATACCCTGTAATGAGCTGTGTGGGAAAAGAATATTTTAAAAAGTGTGGATATATGTATGTATATTTGATTGATTCACTTTGCTGTACACCTGAAACTAACACAATATGGTAAATCAACTGCACATCAATAAAATTTTTTAGAAATAAAGAGATGCACAAAAACAGAGTCTGTGTAGAAGAAGAAAGAGAAGTAGGGGTAGAGGAGAAATGTTATTTGTTCAATTCAGTTCAGTCAGTCAGTCATGTCCAGCTCTTTGCAACCCCATGGACTACAGCACCCCAGGGCTCCCTGTCCATCATACTCAAACTCATGTCTGTTGAGTCAATGATGTCATCCAACCGTCTGATCCTCTGTCATCCCCTTCTCCTCCTGCCCTCAATCTTTCCCACCATCAGGGTCTTTTCCAATGAGTCAGCTCTTCGCATCAGGTGGCCAAAGTATTGGAGTTTCAGCTTCAACATCAGTCCTTCCAATGAATATCCAGGACTGATTTCCTTTCGGATGGACTGGTTTATTTGCTAAAGGTTGGTTATTTTCAAAAAGTGACCTTCAGTGGGAAGACTGGGAATCAAAACAATCCAAATAGTGAGAAGAACTTGGAGGCAACACACATGGCTTTAAAAAAATCACCTGTGATCCGTGTATATGTATGGCTAAGTCCCTTTGCTGTTCACCTGAAACTGTCACAACATTGTTTGTTAATTGGCTATACTCCTATACAAAATAAGTTAAAATAAAATGACCTGTGGACCTATTACTAGAGACATGAGAGACATGTTATTTAGAACAGCCAGCAAGAGGCAGTGTAGGCTTATGAAGTATAACAGCTACATCAGCCTGAAGTCCAAGATGAGCCTCTACATCAATTTTATGCAACACAATATTAACAGGTGGTAAAAGCAAACCGTGAGATATCATAGTATTACTGTGACACATCATTTTGCAAAATATTCAATAGTCGTTGGTTTCTATTATTGCGAGAACATGTCCCTTTGTTACATATAGTCAGCAGAATTATTACCAGTGTCTGAACTTACAATCTCAGGCTCTCTATAGAAGGCAATTTCCTAAACTTCAGGGAAATCTGACCCAATAGAAAGGTCAGATTTAAAATATCACCCAGGGTTCAATCCCAGAGAAGCCAGACTGGTTTCTCAGGCATTTCTCCCACATTCTCAGGCAGTTCTAAAGGACAGTTTACAATGTCAGTTGCTCAATTTGGTTGGCTGTCATGCCCTGTGTAAGGAAGAAGACAGAGACGCATAATCTGAGTGGGGCATGCCAAAGCAGTGGGCATAGGGCAGTCTGGAGGTAAAGAGGAAAAGTTTACTTGACTTAGAGTTAATTTAAAGTCAAGGCAGCCAAGAGGCTGGAGAATAGCTACTGAGAACTTCTGAGACTATTAATTTTTGCACAGTTCAGCACTATAAATTTACACTGCTCATTAAGAATCTCTAGAATTTTTAAAGAACTCTGATGTTTCTAAGTACCACTATTCACTGTCAGGAGTGTACACTCAGTGTGGTAAAGACTCTGCTGCTAAGACTCTACTACAATGTTAATCTAGAAACCACCTACTTTTTCTCTAATACAGTGCTATGCTCCTCTGGTGGGTTGAATTATGAGGGCATAGTCTAAGCTTTTGCAACAGAGACCTCAAATACAGGTGGTTTGCTTTGTGCTCATGTAATCATACCAAGATAAGAAGTCTCAGGAGTGATATGAATGATCTGCCATTCTCAACAGGGGGCTTCCATCTTCTGGCCAATGTACCTGTGCCATTTCCATCATCATCTAGTGGCAAGCATCACTTTCCCTCCCATCCCCTTGGTCAGAACTAAATCTGTAAGGGAAACTGGGAAAAATAAGGCCTAGAAGACAGCCATGCTCCCTACTAAAATTCAGGATTTCTTTTAATAAACAAGGAAAGAATGCATCCTGGTAATATCTAAAAAACTCGGCCATAGAGAACTTAATAAAGTATTACAATGTGAGACATCAAAGGAAAAGATTACAGATTTAATCTTCACCATTTTATAGATGAAGAAACTAAAATATAGTTCTATGACATCTTTCAACCTATTCAGAAAAATCTGGAAAATCAGTGAGTTTCCTTGCTATCATGCACTATAAAATCACAAGTACTTGTTTTTCTTAAGTATTTATATCCTTTGTAATTACACAGAATATTGATGAAAATAGTTTTATTCTTTCATAAAGTACTATAAAAATTATTTGTGGCCCAAGAGTTTGAAGACTAAGAATTACAGAACATGCTGTGTAAAACATGGCAATAGTTGAGCTCTCTATTTCTTCTACTAATAAGGAGACACATTTTAATAAATACCTTCAGCTCATATCCTCAAAGGAAAACCCCTTCAACTGAGAAAGATGTATATCTTACTCAAAATTGTTGCTACTATTAACAAACAAATGCTTATAATTCTCCAGCTAGAGATTATTTTAAAATCTTGAATCCTATTTAAGATTAAATATACAAAAAAAAAGTTACATAAACTAATGATAAATTTCAGTGCAATTGATATTAGTAATACTGTACCATAATTGCCTATGGTGACAGTAAGCATTTTATATATATTAACTGTGACTTGCTCATTCAATGGCCCTAAACTGTCTTGTGACTACATGGTGCATTTGAAACAGAATTTTTCTTCTAGATCCCCTAAGACCATTAGCCAGAATGTCCATCATTATGTTATGTACACTAACCTCTTCAATCTTTAAGTGCAATTAATTCTTTTACTTTTTCTATGATCAATGCAATTCTGATGTGGAAGTTTGGTTCAATTATAGCAATCAGAAATTCATCTTACCTGTGGAAATAAAACAAATAAAGGAAGAAAATACCCTGGAAACCACACTTTCTTTGGGAAGTCGGTCTATTTTCATAAAGCAAAATGTCCAGCAGAGTTTACTCTTTCTTTCCCTTTTTTTAAACTATTAAGACATGGGCATTTGGTATTCTTCACTTCTCTATTCTTGTTAACACAGTTCCTCTTTATTCTATTTGGGTTATAATAAAACTAATAACTGTCTTGGTTCTTGTTAAAAAGTCCCAGCAGTGGTGAGACAGATATTGGAATTAAACCGCTGACTCACTCTCACATGACTGCACTGTGAAGTCCTAGAACTTAGGGGATCTAGAAGAAAAATTCTGTATCAAATGCACCAAGTAGTCACGAGAAAGAAGCAAATTCAGAATTGAATAGACTATGGCTAGATGGAACTTCCATGGGTGACACAGTAAGACTAAACTTTTCATTATAAAATCTAAGGTTCAGGTGTACCTTCTGTGGAATGAGTGAACAACTTGTCACAGGTCATTTGCAGGGAAGATGGGTTTCCCCAGTGGCTTAGCACGTAAAGAATCCACCTGCAATGCAGGAGACTCAGGAGATGTGGGTCAATCCCTAGATTGGGAAAGTCTCCTGGAGGAGGAAACAGCAAGCCACTCCAGTATTCTTGACTGAAAAATCCCATGGACAGAGGAGTCTGGCAGGCTACAGTCCACAGGGTCGAAAGAGTCTGATGTGACTGAGCACACACACACACACATACAGGCAGGAAAGTGCTCATGAAATCTATACTGCTTAAAAGGCTAAAGAATACTGTTGAGTAGGAATACACCAACTATACACTTGCCTAAATGTAATAAGAGGGAAAAAATGGCTTCTATGAAGGCATGGTATAAATCAATGTCACTAAGCTGTTGGCTATATATTATGCTATCCTCATGATCAATAATTAGCTGATTAATGGCTGATTGAAAACTACTGAATTCACTCTGAAGTATAGGCCCTAGTGGAATGCAGCAGATTCCTCATAAGTCAAATGTTTAATCAACTGTAAAAAGTTTAAGGCCTGGTCTTCTGACTCTCACCCATTCTCTCCCCATCCCAGATTATCCTCTGCCCTGCTTTGCTCTGCTCTGTGCCTAGGAGCAGAGTCTGAATTACTGTTGAGCTAATAAAGCTTCTGCTTCAGGGCCCCTTCCAAGCATTGTGCCTAAGAAGACTATGAATTATTTTTCTTGTATAGTGCCTCCTAACTGTATAAAGTTCATTGCCACATGACCTGTATCCAACCCTGCCCAGGAGGCTAAATCTTTAAGACTGTCAACTGATACCGTAGGTGGAAGAGTGGCTCCTCCTAAGATGTCCACATTCTTACCCCTAAATTTTGAATATGTTTCCTCACAGAACAAAAGATGTCAGAGTGATGCTATATGGAGACTCAGTCTGCCATAGCTGACTTTAAAGAAGGAGGATTGAGCTAAACAATGTGGATGACATCTGCTGCTACTGCTAAGTCACTTCAGTCGTGTCCAACTCTGTGCGACCCCATAGATGGCAGCCCACCAGGCTCCCCCGTTCCCGGGATTCTCCAGGCAAGTACAGTGGAGTGGGTTGCCATTTCCTTCTCCAATGCAGGAAAATGAAAAGTGAAAGTGAAGTCACTCAGGATGACATCTAGATGCTGGAAAAGGCAAGGAAATGGATTCTCCACTAGAGAAATAAGCCCTTCTGATACCTTGATTTTAACTTGATTTTAACCCAGTGAGACCTTTGTGTGAGTTCTAACCTCTAGAATTATGATTATAAATTTGAATAGGTTTAAGCCATGAAGTTTGTAGTCATTTTTACAGCAGTAACAGGAAGCATAAACCTGGCTTCTGGTTGGATGTGGCTAATGGGAATCATCCAAAGAAAAGTGCAGACTGAAAGGAGAAAATGGTTTTTTTCCTGCTCTATGTTGCTGTTGTTATTCAGTCACTAAGTCATATCCAACTCTGTGACCCATGAACTGCAGCATGCCAGGCTTCCCAGTCCTTCACTATCTCCTGGAGTTTCGTGTCTATTGAGTCAGTGACCGAGCCAGTGATTGAATCCATTGAGCCTGTTCTATACCTGCTCTGAAACCAGTGTCGTGGCAGGGCACTCATATCTCTACCACTCAGATCTCTAGAAATACTGCCATGGTCCCCTGCTTCACTGGTCCAGCTCAGTAGGATCCTGGGGCACAATTCCTCTCCTTGCCCCTTTAACCACTTGTTTCCTTAGTCCACACACAATTTCATAAATGAACCTATAGTGTTGAATAGTATCGCTCAAAAATTCATGTCTACCCAGAACCTGAGAATGTAATTTTATTTGTCATAGGGTTTCTGTAGATGTAGTTAAAGATCTTGAGATAAAATCATCCTGGACTTAGGGTGAACGTTTCCTCCTGGACTTAGGGTGAACGTTAAGTCCAATGACTGATATCCTCATCTAAAAGAGGAAAGGATGCCAAAAAAAAAAGAAAAATACACAAAGAAGGCTATATGAAGATGCCTTTTGAAGCCAATGAATGCCAAGGATTGCTGGCAGACACTAGAAGTTAGAAGAGAAGCATGAACATTTTTTTCCCCTTTTAGAGACTCTGCTACTGCTAAGTCACTTCAGTCGTGTCCGACTCTGTGTGACCCCATGGACTGTAACCCACCAGGCTCCTCCATCCATGGGATTTTCCAGGCAAGAGTACTGGAGTGGGGTGCCTCTAGAAGCAACTAAATCTCCCAACACATTGATTTTTGATTTCTGGCCTCCTTAACTTTTGTTTTAAGCCACTGAATTTGTGGTAAGTTGCTTTGGAAACCCTAGGAGACTAATACAGTACCTTTATTAAAGTCTATTAAACCATCTGCGTTAGCTTCTGCTTTCTGCCAGCATCCTGGCTGACAAGAAACCTATGCTTATGACACTTGTGAAAGAAAGGAAGATGGAAGAATGTTAAAATCCTAGGCCACAGAGTCAAAATTAAAAATTATCTCACAGTTTAATGTAAGGGGCCATAACTGAAAAATATAAATTGTAACAGCCTTACATTTAGGCTTTAAAAAATCATCTGATGTTATTGCCCATGTAGATTTAGCAAATCACTTAGTATTTCTTATTCTAAATATCACCACATTTAAAATGGAGTTAATACAACTTGTTTTTCCTATCTAATGCAGTTCTAAGAATAAGAGGAAATAGTAGAATATAAGGAAATGATAGCAGCCATCAGATCTAGACTCGACTTTGTCACCAACAAGTTATGTAATCTTATTTCAATTAATTAACCTCTGTGATCTCTAATTCCCTCATCTCTAAAATGAGGAGCTTGGACTAGATAATATACAAGTGGATCATTTTGTGATAACATACTATAGTTTGTTTGATTGAGACAAGGAAGACATGTACAAACAGCCCTTCTCATGAAAAAGACCAAGGGGATTTTTGGTAGTTGATCACAAGGTCAGAAGTAACCAGTTAAATCATGTGGGTACTAAAAATTAATTAATTAGAAAGAGAAGAGAAACAATATAGACTTAGCCTGTATTAGATATATCTATCTAAAGGGAGATAAGAGTTCTACTGAACTGTGTTATGTGGTCAGTTAAAAACATTAAATTTGTAAAGGAATATTAACAATAAAAATTATAACCAAGGCAGGGTTATCAGAATGATTCAGCATGTGGAAAATGTTATATGTATATACTGCTACTGCTGCTAAGTCACTTCAGTCGTGTCCGACTCTGTGTGACCCCATAGACGGCAGCCACCAGGCTCCCCCGTCCCTGGGATTCTCCCGGCAAGAACACTGGAGTGGGTTGCCATTTCCTTCTCCAATGCATGAAAGTGAAAAGTGAAAGGGAAGTTGCTCAGTCGTGTCCAACTCTTAGCAATCCCATGGACTGCAGCCCACCAGGCTCCCCCATCCATGGGATTTTGGCAACCCACTCAGTATTCTTGAAAACCCCATGGACTGAGGAGCCTGGAGAGCTACAGTTCAAGGGATCACAAATGGTTGGACACAACTGAGTGACTGAGTATACATAATATATATGTTGATTTAATTAGCAAAGAATATATATCCTGGAAAATGAAAGGTTTAAGATGGTAATAAAGAAGGAAAACTAAGGCTAGAGGATCAAAGTGGAGCAAAGGTAATTTTAGAAGCACAACCAGGGAAAGAACAATAATAACTAAAACTATTAATATCAAACAGTGGAGTGGCAATGTTTGATGCCAGGACAATTCAAAGCTAAGGCTAGGTAACATTTTAGGGTTCTAATCAACCTATCAATGGTTTGTTAGTGCTGGATTGTACCAACTCATAAGAGATAATTGCTAGGAACTCTTCCAAACTCCACTGACATCATTTCAGTATGTTGAAACTGGCCTCCATGGGAGTATTTTCACCACAAAAATCAGCAAACACTGAAAATAAAGAGTCTTTGTTTTCCCCCAAGACCTGGTAGCTAAACATTTACCATGACACTACGAGTTATTTTAGAATTTCAGCATTGAACAGTTCGACATTTGCAATTTTACTCCCAATCCTTTTGAGTCTAAGATTCTATTTGACTTGACTTAGTAGAGGGAAAAATCAAAAGAGAGGACTCTAAGTAAAGTTAAAATGCCTTCGGGTCGTCCCTGGAGGTCCAGTGGTTAAAACCCTGCACTCTCAATACAGAGGGCATGGGTTTGATCCCTGGTTGGGAAACTTATCCCTCATGCTACACCACATGGCCAAAATAAGTAAATAAATAAAATGCCTTCAAAGTGGGACCTCTGCGCCCAGTTTCCTGATTCTACACACTCATATTCTTCCTCATATTCTTCTGCTGATAATGACTCTTCCATGTACTTTGGCTATTTCCTCCCCAGCAGTTTTCTTTATCATCTTTCTTATCAAGATCTGACAGGGACCCATAATAAAGACCTTCAAATAGGTGAAGGGTTGTTGTGCAGAAAAGAGATAAAGCTTATTATTATTATATAATTTATCAGCAGAGGTATTATGGTGTGATTTAAACAACAACAACATCAACAATTATGTTTAGATTAACACCATTCGTTAGTTGGCACTGATTATCTACACATATGACAGAAGTTACTTAATATCCCCTGGATTCTGTCTCTCATCTCTGAAGGACTTACAACTTCTAAATCAAAGATTTTGAAAGTTCTATATGACATAATGAAACAAAAATATTTTGTCAAGTACTGCAGCTTCCCTGGTGGCTCAGACGGCGATGAACTTGAATGAACTGTAATGCAGGAGACCCAGGTTTGATCTCTAGGTCAGGAAGATCCCCTGGAGAAGGGAGTGGCAACCCACTCCAGTATCCTTGCCTGGAAAATCCCATGGACAGAGGAGCCTGGCAGGCTACAGTGTACGCAGCCGCAAAGAGTTGGACACAACTGAGTGACTAACACACACACACATGCGAATAAAAATTATTATTGTTATTATACTATCACTAAATTTTACCTGCATCCCAACTTAAAATTGTGTTTATTCTATGATTTTAACAGGAGCAAGAACTGGTTGCACATCCAATCTCCTTTATCCCCCATCCACATCATCTATCTGAATGCGATTCAAAAGCAAAACAATGCAATCCAGGCCTTGCCATTTCTCACATAACAGCAGCAGTGACCACTGCAAACAATCTTCTTTGACTTTGTTCATCTCTTCAGGAGAATAGTATGGACTTATAATACCAGAGCCTTGCTCATGTGGAGCATCTCCTTTCTCAGTATGCTCTAAGAAATACAATTTTTGAAAGTAAAAGCATTTTGAAATACTTCACATTGTATTTTCCTTTGTACTATCTCGCTTTAAAAGTCATTCCTTCTACCACTAAGGCTAAGGCATAGGGTTCAACAGCCTAGAAAAAGAAAGTGGTAAAAGCCTAGAACAAAAAGGTCAATTTTTCTCTTTAAAGTTCAAAGTTTCGATTTTTGAGTCCACAGCAAGAGAATACTCTTGAGAGTCAGGCTTTGTTGAGAGAGTAAAGAATGTTCTAAAATCCAAAGTCTGCCTTTGCATGTGAAGCTTAGAGGTCTGAATATATAATATTTTATAAGGTATAAGTAGAGAAGATACAGGATATCACATCATGTCCTAGAGCTTGTGTCTACCTATCAGTTTCAAATGAACAATTAGGTAGGAGAATGTCGGGGGTGAGGATAGGAGGTAGGATGAGAAATGCGGGGAGTAAGGAGAGAAATTCAGATTAGGACAGTCCAAGAAGTTGCAAGGACTCTGAAAAGAGCCTTAACCCACTGGTTTACAGAAATTCTGATAGAAATTCCAAATAAGCTGAGAATGAGAGCAACTGAGCTGGTACTCCAGTTTACACTGTGTGGAACCCTGCAGCAGCAAGGCCAGGAGAAAGCGGTTTAGGTACATGGAGCTGGACATTCTTGCATTGTCCCCTTACCTCCTGAGTAACAGAGAAATGATTCAGGGACTTCCCTGGTGGTTAAGACTCCATGCTTCCACCGCAGGGGCATGGATTCAATCCATGGTCGGTCACATGCTGTGCAACAATATAAATATAAAAATTTTATATTTATAAACCCAAGTTCGATCCCTGAGTTGGGAAGATCCTCTGGAGAAGGGAATGGCAACCCACTCCAGTACTCTTGCCTAGAGAATTCCCCGGATAGAGGAGTCCTTGGGGTCACAAAGAGTCAGACACGACTGAGTGACAGCATTTCACTTTCACTTTCATATATATATACACACACACACATATATATACATACATACATATATGTGTGTGATTCAGAAGTTCCCATGAGGGGTAGAAAGATAAAGTGAACTTACCTGAGGGGTCTGGATGAATAGGAAGTTTTCTTATGCCACAGAGCTTTGAAACCAAATTCCCATATAAGGGAGTAAATTGGAGTCATAACTGGATCTCTGGGGACAACATAGTGGGAGAGAGTTGTAGCAAAATTTGCCACCCCAAAATGTCTCTTTGGCATGCAGATTACTTTGAGATGCAAACAACCAAGTCCCAGAGGACTCAGGAAGAAACTCTGACCTTCCTCCTAACCGGCTAAAGAATGTAGATGGCAACATGTTCCAGAAAGGGAGCTGTCACCATAGAAAACTATAATGTGAATTAGGTGTGTAGAAGGGAAGGAACCTAGCAAAGTCTGTTAAAATTTTTCTGTGTCTCCGCATGGCCTAGCAAACACCTGTTAACCAAACATTCATTTTTCCATGTCCATGTCAAATGCCTTCTTCCCCCTGAAGTCCCGAGCCACTCTCCTCAACATCCTTGTTTGTCTTTAGCTGAAGGTGGTATTTAAGATGAGAATTTCAGCCTGTTTGGTGACTTAGATTTTCTGGGTCTCTCTTATGTATACTGGTTATTAAACTTATGTGTGATTTGCTCCTGTTAATGTACCTCATGTCAATTTAATTCTTAGAACAGCCAGAAGAACTTGGAAGAGTGGAGGAAAATTTCTTCCTCCCCAACAGAGTCAGGGCAGGATTTGGTCAGATGGCGGAGGTAATCAAGTTTACCTGGAGCAATTTCACACCATATCAATGCTAAGAGAACAGAACACAAGTTACACCATCTGCAGACACATTAGAAGAGGCAGCTGTGGACACAGAGTGCCCAATGAAGGTGCTATAAACCACTAAGTTACCTAGTTAAGTGTCAACAATAGATGAATGTGATTTAAATTATGAGTGAAATTTAATGCCCAAAGAACGCAACTCAAGGTCCATGAGAGCCACAGATAGAGACAAAGGGGAAAGTAAATGTTCCTCCTTCGCTCTGACATGAGTTTTGTAAAACAAAGTAGAAGTGAATATATGAAAGACTAGGCTTAATAAAGTGAAAGTGAAATCGCTCATTCGTGTCCAACTCTTTGTGACCCCATGGACTGTAGCCTACCAGGCTCCTCCGTCCATGGGATTTTCCAGGCAAAGGTACTGGAGTGGGTTGCCGTTTCCTTCTCCAGGGCTTAATAAAAGAAACATTAAATTTAAGAAAAAGAGACCATTTTAAAACAAAAGAGCATGAGCTATTTAATTTATTTTTCTGCCCGGTCCCCAAATTTCTCATTAACAAAAATAAGGGCTTGTAAGCAAGGTAATATAAATATAAAGAAAATAAAGGTTACTTTTTCTTGTATATCTGACTGGCAAAGCATATATTTTAACTTGCCATAACCACTCCAAGTCACTTACTTTAAGGAATGGTACTTTGGGTAATAAGTCAGCTAATAAGGAGACCAGAAAACCCACTGTTATTGCTGTAAAAGGATTAAAAAAGGAAACTCTAATTGAAGGGCCTGCATTCATTTTCTCTTATGACTGAAACCAGTCTCCCTGGAGTCTGGGGAGTGATAAATATCAATATCCATCAGACTAAAGCCCTGAGTATCAGACCCAGGTGGATCCAGGGGATGATGGGCCTTCCTATGGAAAGCAGTAGTTATGCTAAGGAAAGATAGCAGAGTTTTGAATGGAGAGTGTCAAGGAAGGATGTGAAGCTAGAAGAGAGACACAACTGGCCGGTCACCTTTAGAAGGTGGAGCAGAAATCATCCATAAAACCTCATCCCTGTGAAGTCCTAAGTATTTAGATTCCCTAATATGTGGGATTCAAGAGAAACTTCAAGTTAACTAAGACTCTGACCTTGGTTCTCTCAGGCTTGTAACTCCTTTATAAAATTGCCTTTATCCTAAAAATGTCGTATACTCTTAGAAAATTGGATGTGATGGTTTTGTGAAGGATGAACAAATAGGATGGCCAAGAGGTTCCATGGATCCAATGGAAAAAGTGTTAATATATTGGGGCAAATATACCTCAGAATCCAAGTGGAAATAGAAATACTAGAGCCCAGTGGCAAATCCCTGGGATTTGAAAAATACTCCAGAAGGACACGTAGATGACAGATTTTACAGTCACATCATCTAGCAGCCCTCACAGGTTACTGAAGGGGACTAGTGAACAGCAAGTTGCATGGCTATGTGTCATTAGATGACTAATATTGGTTTATGTTATGAATGGGATTATAGATGATTTTGCTTTCCTTCCTTTATTTTCTAGAGTTTCGGTTCAGTTCAGTTCAGTCGCTCAGTCATGTCTGACTCTTTGCGACCCCATGAATCACAGCACGCCAGGCCTCCCTGTCCATCACCAACTCCCGGAGTTCACTCAGACTCACGTCCATCAAGTCAATGATGCCATCCAGCCATCTCATCCTCTGTCGTCCCCTTCTCCTCCTGCCCCCAATCCCTCCCAGCATCGGAGTCTTTTCCAATGAGTCAACTCTTCGCATGAGGTGGCCAAAGTACTGGAGTTTCAGCTTTAACATCAGTCCTTCCAAAGAACACCCAGGACTGATCTCCTTTAGAATGGACTGGTTGGATCTCCTTGCAGTCCAAGGGACTCTCAAGAGTCTTCTCCAACACCACAGTTCAAAAGCATCAATTCTTCAGTGCTCAGCTTTCTTCACAGTCCAGCTCTCACATCCATACATGACTACTGGAAAAACCATAGCCTTGACTAGGTGAACCTTTGTTGGCAAAGTAATGTCTCTGCTTTTCAATATGCTATCTAGGTTGGTCATAACTTTTCTTCCAAGGAGTAAGCATCTTTTAATTTCATGGCTGCAGTCACCGTCTGCAGTGATTTTACATACACATAAATACTGTTTCTCCAACATATAGAATGCACAAGCCATTCTTCATCAGTGAGAAAAAAAAAGCAAAAATCAATCCTTGTTAGTATTTTAAATAAATACAATATAACATTAGGTTATAAATAGAAAAATAGCCACTTTGAATATTTTCAAGCTCAGCAAGCAGATATCTCTCCCTCTCTCTTACTGTTTCCTGTATATTTCCCCAGTGTCCTTTCACATTATGACTAATTCTTCATTTCACTCATAGGTTACCTGAATTGCTTAAAGTTCATTAAGAAAAAAAGATCAGTATTCACAAACAATCTATTATATCCTTAAGCCTTTAGTAAATTAACTCAAACAAAATTATAGAAATGAATCATGATCCTTAGATTAAAACCTCAAACTAATTTTCACATTCTACTATACCCACTACACTACCACCACCATAACATACTCACACACATGCAATAATGTTAAAATTAATATAAATTTTTAAAACTTATTTGCAGTTCAAGTATATTTGTTAAAATAATTATTAGTTTTATATGAATGTTCCATGAGGTAAAAGGGTAATTGTCTCTTACAGGAAAATGAAAAATATTCCACTTATTCCATTAGGTGGCAGCAAAACACTGACAAATCCTTTGCCTTGAAATGTCTTGACAGGTTATACTACACAGAGAAATAAAAATGTTCAGTTGTTACCTCTCAATGCGAGAAGGCAATGGCACCCCACTCCAGTACTCTTGCCTAGAAAATCCCATGGATGGAGGAGCCTGGAAGGCTGCAGTCCATGGGGTCGCTAAGGGTCGGACATGACTGAGCGACTCCACTTTCACTTTTCACTTTCATGCATGGGAGAAGGAAATGGCAACCCACTCCAGTGTTCTTGCCTGGAGAATCCCAGGGACGGGGGAGCCTGGTGGGCTGCCGTCTGTGGGGTCTCACAGAGTCGGACACGACTGAAGCGACTTAGTAGTAGTAGTAGTACCTCTCAGTGGAAGGGGCTCCATAAACATCAAGATTCATAGTGTATTGAATTTAAAGGCTTGATTGTTCAATTATCTTTCAAATTAAAAAAGATTCAAACTTCCTTTGTTTTTAAATCCAATCCAAAGAATTTGCTAATTATATATACCAATAATAATCTACGAGTTTTCTATTTTTATGAAGTTGACTCCAGTCAGTAGAAATAAACATGAAATCAATAAATACCAGTAATGTCAAAAATACTAGGCTTCATCTCCTTTATCACCAGTCCTGTGTCATCTGAGTGAAATCATCCTCTTTCTAAAAAGTTACCTCTTAACTAGAAGCTCAAGTTTGAAAATCATTATAACACACATTGTCAAAATTGCTTGTCTAAGATTTCCTGCATAAAACAAAGATATCCACTTCCTTCACCCCCAAATTCACCTGTTTTGTAGGGCTCATGTCCATCCCTGAAGTTCCAGTATGGAATGCTGTTCTTGCCCCTGCCTCCATTAATATCTTGGGGTAGAGCAGAAAAAGGTCCAAATAGGGACAGAAATATACCAAGTACAAGGACTACAAGTATGTATAGAGTTAAAGGCTTAACTCCTTACAGGTTTACCAAACTGCTTTCCAAAGTTTTTACTATTATACATCAGTGAGAAATATGTGAGGGTTCAGATCATTCTACATTCTCATCAACACTTAGTATTAATACTGGCAGTAATTTTCATTGCACCAATTCTAATGTATAAAGTGATATCCTCCTGAGGTTTCTGTTTTTAAGGATCCCCTTAGTTCTCCACATAACTTTGTTAAGAACTTCTACATAAGTGAGCTGGGGCATGGTGGTTGTACCACTTATGTATAACAGATATACAGGTGTACCTTTATCTCCCTAGCCCTCAGGGTCTCCAGGGCCAGGATAGCCAGATCACCCAGGCTGCTTTCTTCCAGATCAAAGGTCTCATCTACTTACCTCAAAGTGCCATACAAACTTCATTTTCAGTGTATGTCATATGAAACAGACTGGGAGACTTTTGAAAACATATACTTAAGCTTCTACTTAAGTAGAACAAAGGCCAACAAAGGTCCGTCTAGTCAAGGCTATGGTTTTTCCAGTGGTCATGTATGGATATGAGAGTTGGACTGTGAAGAAAGCTGAGCGCCGAAGAATTGATGTTTTTGAACTGTGGTGTTGGAGAAGACTTTTGAGAGTCCCTTGAACTGCAAGGAGATCCAACCAGTCCATTCTAAAGGAGATCAGCCCTGGGATTTCTTTGGAAGGAATGATGCTAAAGCTAAAACTCCAGTACTTTGGCCACTTCATGCGAAGAGTTGACTCATTGGAAAAGACTCTGATGCTGGGAGGGATTGGGGGCAGGAGGAGAAGGGGACGACAGAGGATGAGATGGCTGGATGGCATCACTGACTCGATGGATGTGAGTCTCAGCGAACTCCGGGCGTTGGTGATGGACAGGGAGGCCTGGAGTGCTGCGATTCATGGGGTCGCAAAGAGTCAGACATGACTGAGCGACTGAACTGAACTGAACTGAATTGAAGCTTCTACTTCTCCTCCTGTTATGTCAGTTTCAATCAGAATCTTTTGGCACCTGATTAGTAACCAGAATTCCTTCATTTGTATTATTCTCCTCTCTTTATTCTGGGAACAAGGGAGGGGTTGAAGACCCTGGTGGAGCAAACAGTTTCAGGGAAGATTCAGTAGTGGACTTAGAAAACACTTCTGAAATGGGTCTACTATATCCTGAGACCCTGTCATTAAGCATAGGACTTACTCATGATATAAAACATGAAATCTGGCAAAAGTTATGTAAGTTTCCACCTGAATAAATCAGCTCTACATCACAGTTTACAATAAGGTCCATAAATGATCAATTTAGAAAAACTTGTTCCTTCCATTTCTATTTTGCAAATGTATGCTATGAAGCACACATTTAGGAAGGATGTGCCCTGTAGCTTCTAAAGCTTATTCACCTACCCCTCAAAACATCTCTACCATGTTATCACTGACCAGTTATAGAATCATGGTGTTATGGAAAGGGATTGACTGTATGCTCATTGTATTTGGGGGGAGGCTTTTCTGGAAGCATTTCACTCTAGGCTCTCTTCTTATCTTTGATGTTTTTAAACTCACTTCAGTAACTCTGGATCAACAATCACCTCATTAACATCCTACCTCATACTCCCTGTGCCATTGCTGGAGACCATGTTTGATGTAAAAATGATTAGAACAGGTGATGCATTTGTTCCAGGAGATAAGTCTTATTATCATGAGATATCAGGCAAGACTAGGTTAGATGTTCCTGTGAAATTGTCTGATGAGATATAGCTTCTGGAGGCAAGAAAATTAGCCTCAAGCCAGTCTCAAGTGCTTCCTGGATTTATTTTCTTAATAATTTATTGAAATAAAATTCATGTAACATAAACTTAACCATTAAAGTGATAATTTAGTGACATATCTAACACATTCACAGTGTTATGCAATCACCTCTTTAGTCTAGTTCTAAGACAGTTCCATCACTCCAGAGTAAAACCCTATATCCATTAAACCATTTCTTCCCATTTTCACCCCTCCCTAGCCCCTGGACATCTGAATTCTCTATGGATTTATCCATTCTGGATATTTCATGTAAATAGAATCATACAATATTTGACTTTTCATATCTGACTTCTTTCACTTAGAATAATGTTTTCAAGGTTCACCATATACATCCACTGTGGTATATATAAGTACTTTCGTTCTTTTCATGGCTGAAATACATATATACATACATATATATATATACATATTCTTAAAAATAACAGGACACTTTTATTTTTTTGCTGTGGTGCGTGGCACATGGGATCTTAGCTTCCCAAAGAGGGACTGAACTTGCACCCCTACAATGGAAATGCGAAATCTTAGTCACTGGACCAGCAGGGAAGTTCTTGAAATATATTTTTTTAATCATAATTTGTTTATCCACTTATCTGTTGATGAATATTTGGACTGCTTCCACCTTTTGACTACTACAAATAGTGCTGCTATGAGCATATGTATCCAAGAACTTATTTTAGTACCTAAATTACATTTTTTTTTTTTTTTTTAGGTGTATACCTAGGAGTTCAACTGCTGGGTCAAAAGGTAAGTCTATGTTTAACTTTTTGAGAATTTCCAAACTGGTTTCCATAACAGCAGAACCATTTTGCATTCCTGCCAGCAATGTAAGAAAGTTCCAGTTCTTCCTTGCCAACACTTAGTTTCCATTTATTATTATTATGATAGCCCCAGGAGATGTGAAGTAGTACCTCATTGTGGTTTTGGTTTATATTCCCCTGATGACTAATGATGCTGAGCATTTTTCATGTGCTTTTCGGCCATCTGTATATCTTCTTTGGAGAATCTATTTATGTCCATTGCTTATTTTTTAATTCAGTTGTTTGTCTTTTTATTCTGGAGTTGCAACAGTTCTTTATATATTCTGGATACTAGTCCCTTGTCAAATATATTATTTGCAAATATTTTCTCTCATTCTGTGGATTATATTTTTACTTCTTTGAATAATATCCTTTGACACACAAAAGTTTCCTATTGAGATAATTCCAATTTACCTATTTTTTTCTTCTCTTACTCTTTCCTTTGGTGTCATACCTAAGAATCCATTGATAAGTCCAAAGTCAAAAAAATTTACCCCTATGTTTTCCTCTCATAGTTTTATGATTTTTAATTCTTATATTTAAGCCACTGATCCATGTTGAATTAATTTGTATTTATAAGTAGGAATCCAACTTCATTTTATGAATGTGGATATGCAGTTGTCTGCATCATATATTAAAAAGATGAGTCTTCACCCACTGAATGGCCTTGGCAAGTTGCTGAAAATCTATTGGTCATAGTTATATGGATTTAATTTTTAAACACTCAATTCTACTCCATCTGTCTATACTTCTGCTGCTGCTGCTAAGTCGCTTCAGTTGTGTCTGACTCTGTGCAACCCCATAGACGGAAGGCCACCAGGCTCCCCCGTCCCTGAGATTCTCCAGGCAAGAACACTAGAGTGGGTTGCCATTTCCTTCTCCAATGCATGAAAGTGAAAAGTGAAAGAGAAGTCGCTCAGTCGTGTCTGACTCTTAGCGACCCCATGGACTGCAGCCTACCAGGCTCCTCCATCCATGGGGTTTTCCAGGCAAGAGTACTGGAGTGGGGTGCCATTGCCTTCTCCGTCTATACTTCTAGGCTTATGCTAATACCACACTGTTTTGATTACTATAGCTCTGTTGAAGTGTTAAAATTGGGAAATGTGAGTTGTTCAACTTTACTCTTTTTTGAGATTGTTTTGGCTATTCAGGGCCCCTTACGATTCCAAATGAATATGAAGTATTACATTTCAATGTGTTGAGACTTAAGTCTTTGTTCTTTTATCTTGTATTCAGCTAGTATTTTGACAGCAATTTCCATGTTCACCAGGAGCTAAAACACACACACACACACACACACACACACACACACAAAACCCTCCCAGTTTTTAGAGATTGACTCCGTGATGAGTTACTCCCTCAACACTTAGCCAGGCTGTTTACAACTCTGAATTAGACTTCACTTCCTGCTTGCACTGAGACTAGAGGTCAGCCAGAGGTAAAAGCTTAGAGCATTCTATGGTCTTTTCTGAGCATCTGATCTTCCTTGGACAAATATTTGGGTTTCTAAATTCCCAAATATGCGTGGATGCTTTTCCAAGCTCTGGTTTCTCAAAAAAAAAAAAAAAAAAAAAAAAAAAAAAAAAAATTCTTCCCAGCCTTTGGACAGTCTGTTGCATCTCAGGCAAAATTTTTAGCCCCAGGTGGCTGTGGGTTGTTTGTCACCTTACAATGTTTCAGAGTAATGCTGGCCAGTTTTCTACCCTGAGTGAGCTCCAAGTTAGGCAAATCAGAGACCTTGCTAGTGTCTCAGGCAGCTCCCAGAGAGCTTAGACTAAACAAACATAATATTTTGTCAATTAGATCTGCTCTGCTCCCTATGGACCAGGGAGTCAGACTCTTACACTGGGTAGGTGGGCTGCCATCTTCAAGAACACCACAAAGCTGGGGAGGGGTTTGAGCAAGAGGAAGGAAAAATGCCACAAAGCTTTCCTATCATTGTTAAGTTGCCTTCTGTTTTTGATTCAGCATCCACCTGGCTGCTGTAAACCTTTGAGTGTTTTCCAGAATTCTAACAAAGTTGATTCTTCCAGTTTCTGCTTCTTTTCAGTGTTTCTGTAGAGAGATAGGAGCTTGGAGCTACAGCTCTGCCATTTTGCTGATATCCCCCAAATTTCTTTTTAAGGCCATGCAAATCTACTCAGAGTGTATTTAGAAGCTCTTGTGATGGTCTGCATCAACAGAATAATTGAAACTGGTTAGGAAGCTACTCATAAATTCACTTTCCCAGAAAATAACCTGTATGCCAATATACAAAAAAATTTTTTAAACAAATTTGCTTTATAGAAATGACTAGAATTTTATTTTAGATGCCTTCAGGTATTTTATAAGTATTTTTCATTTTAAAATATCATGAATAAAAATAGCTCAGTTAAAACCTATTATATGCCTAGTCAGTACACCTATTAGAAAAATGTCACATACTACTATTAAATGTAAAATTGCTACAATACAAGGATAATTTGTAGTTTGAAAGATAATCCATCTTCTGTGGTCAAAATTCCATCTTTATATTTCACTAATGTATTTATAAGTACTATTGTTGTTGTTTAGTTGCTAGTTCAGTTCAGTCGCTCAATCGTGTCCGACTCTTTGCAACCCCATGAATCGCAGCACTCCGGGCCTCCCTGTCCATCACCAACTCCCGGAGTTCACTCAAACTCACGTCCATCAAGTCAGTGATGCCATCGAGCCATCTCATCCTTTGTCGTCCCCTTCTCCTCCTGCTCCCAATCCCTCCCAGCATCAGAGTCTTTTCCAATGAGTCAACTCTTCGCATGAGGTGGCCAAAGTACTGGAGTTTCAGCTTTAGCATCATTCCCTCCAAAGAAATCCCAGGGCTGATCTCCTTCAGAATGGATTGGTTGGATCTCCTTGCAGCCCAAGGGACTCTCAAGAGTCTTCTCCAACACCACAGTTCAAAAGCATCAATTCTTTGGTGCTCAGCTTTCTTCACAGTCCAACTCTCACATCCATACATGACCACTGGAAAAACCATAGCCTTGACTAGACGGACCTTTATTGGCAAATTAATGTCTCTGCTTTTTAATATGAGTAAGCGTCTTTTAATTTCATGGTGGCAATCACCATCTGCAGTGATTTTGGAGCCCAAAAAATAAAGTCTGACACTGTTTCCACTGTTTCCCCATCTATTTGCCATGAAGAGATGGGACCAGATGCCATGATCTTCGTTTTCTGAATGTTGAGCTTTAAGTCAACTTTTTCACTCTCTTCTTTCACTTTCATCAAGAGGCTTTTTAGTTCCTCTTCACTTCCTGCCATAAGGGTGGTGTCATCTGCATATCTGAGGTTACTGATACTTCTCCCAGCAATCTTGATTCCAGCTTGTGCTTCTTCCAGCCCAGCATTTCTCATGATGCACTCTGCATAGAAGTTAAATAAGCAGGGTGACAATATACAGCCTTGATGTACTCCTTTCCCTATTTGGAACCAGTCTGTTGTTCCATGTCCAGTTCTAACTGTTGCTTCCTGACCTGCATATAGGTTTCTCAAGAGGCAGGTCAGGTGGTCTGATATTCCCATATCTTTCAGACTTTCCCACAGTTTATTGTGATCCACACAGTCAAAGGTTTTGGCATAGTCAACAAAGCAGAAGTAGATGTTTTTCTGGAACTCTCTTGCTTTTTCGATGATCCAGCAGATGTTGGCAATTTGATCTCTGGTTCCTCTGCCTTTTCTAAAACCAGCTTGCACATCTGGAAGTTCACCGTTCATGTATTGCTGAAGCCTGGCTTGGAGAATTTTGAGCATTACTTTACTAGTGTATGAGATGAAGACATGTCCAAATCTTTAACCACCCCATGGACTGTAGCCCATCAGGCTCCTCTGTCCATGGAATACTGGATACTGAATGGGTTGCCATTTCTACCTCCGGAGATTCTTCCCGACCCAGGGATCAAACTCACATCTCACTCATATAAATAAAGACATAATTGCCTACATATTTTAAAAATAACAAAAAAGTATATTTTGAAGGTCCTATTAAATATTTAACCTCATTTGAGTCTCACAGGAAGCCTGTGAGGGAAAGATTCCTAGGGCAATTATATGAGGCATCAGGAGTGTGACTCATGGGTATCATAAATATCATTCTGATCTTGTATCTGAGAGAGATAAGCTGTGAGAAACAGAAGAATATGACTTATAAAAGACTACCTAAATTGGAACTTGAAAAATGGGACTAGCCACTCAGGAGGGGAATAAAAACCAAGAAAGTATCAAAATATTTTAGGGAACTTCTTGGCCAAGAAGATTCCCTTCTCTTTACTGGACTCTTAATTAATTTTTTTTTTTGGTAGGATAGTATGAAGAAAGATCTAGAGCTCTAAGAGAGAAATATCAGTTAAAAGGGTTTATTTGTTTTCAATGAAATCTTACTTATTTTCTATTTTGATCGTAAGGGTCTATTTTGTTTCAATTATAGAAAATTAAAAGCACCCCACCTCCCGCCTCCCCACCCCACCTCACTTACTACTGGTTTTAGGAAAGGCAGACAAAAAGCAGAGATTGATCTTTTATGCTATAGAGAAGCAAGCATAAACTTTTTTTTACCACACAAAATAAGATTTAAAGATTTGGTAAAATATTCCTTAATTTTGTTTTATCTATTAATCAAACTTAAATAAGTTATTTTTTGTGATTTGAATTCCCAAGTGTTACAGAACTATATTTAAAAAAAAAAAAAAACTATTGAATTTTTTCCCTGGGATTAACTAAATCCTACAGGAATGTGTGTAGGTATGAGTCATTTTTTTTCTTATATTCTGTTTTGAACTCTGTGTGATCTTTCTCCATACTTTTTTCTTTCTTCTTCTAATTTTAAATGTTTTCTTTTATGTCTTTGGTAATTTTCTTCCTGCCATATCTCTTCTTTTTTATAGGACTTCCATCATATACTGGGCCTGCTGGGTTTACCCTTTATATCTCACTTTTTCCTGTCTCATTTTTTACACAAATATCTTTCCAAAGAGTTTACTCCATGTCTCTTCAATAGCTAGTGATTATGCTGTTTCTCCTGCACATTTCAAAAGGCCCTGGGAAACTCCACTGTCAGCTACCCTGTGGACACTGGCTGGCACTTCCCAGTGCCATCTGGGATCCTGGAGCAGGGTCCCAACAGGCTGACACTCTTTCCAGTTTGGATCCTGAAAGACCATTCCCCTTACCCTTCATAAGAATTCACAGTACATCAGCCAAATATGAATGGCTGGTTCACTGGCAATCAGAGCAAGCTCAGAAAGAAATTACAAATTTAAATTCTAATAGCTTCCCTTAAATGTCACAAAGAAAGGATTTCCTATGGGTGCCCTGACTCCAACTTCTGACCAAGGTCACCTACCTTCAAGTTTGTAACCATGCGGGGAAAATGCAAAAGTAGACATACTTTAAAAGACAAACTGCTATTGTGCTAGGATGACAGGAATATGGAGGATTGTACTTATTTTTTCCCCATCTTCCAGTATTTGGGTAAAGTATGCATATTAATTTTAAAATAAATAACAAATTCAAAGTAAATCTTATCAGTATGAAAAGCATATCAGTATCCATTGCTTGATAGTCAAACATTCATGACTTTATATGTGCTCCTTGCTTTTTATGCATCAAATTCAGTGTCCTTTTACCATATTCCCTATTTTAAAGAGAAGATACCATTGCAAAGTACAGCAAAGTATGTAGAATATTGATGCTTTATGGTATTCCTCAGCTCCTGTAACTTTCCAGTTCTTGATGTAAGACTCATATGAGGCCCAAGAGCACCTCTTGTCCTTGGACCCTATGGTATTCCTGTACTCTCTATTGTTTCTTCATGTTTAGAACAAATTAACCTACATGGTTTCAGTTAATTAGAATGGAAAGTTCCCTTAGAAAGACACAGGGCAAAAACCTCCAGTGATGAAAAGCCACCACCTAGCTAATATGAAGGCTTTAAAAAATGTAATAGAGATATCTGCCATGTCTTAAACGGACAGTTTGGAAAGGCATTGCCAAAAGCCATTGCAACTGTGTCCTTGATTTAAGTTATAGGAGGAGAAATCAATTAGCAATAATTTTAGTTAAGAGGACAGCTAACTTTGGAAGTCTATTATTAAGAAGTTCACACCTCTTTTTTTTCCCCCTATAAATAGCTCTTGGTTTACTTCTTTAAAGTAAAGCACATACCTTAAGGTTCAGAGTGGCAAGCAGTACTCTTCAAGTATAAAAGTTAATCAAAACAATTCATTTCTCAAATGCTGATATTTACTTTTTCTTAAATACAGTTGACCCTTGAACAAAACAGGTATGAACTATGTGAGTCCATTTATACGAAATTTTTTTTTTGTTCAGTATTAACTACTTCAGAACTACACAATCAGCACTTGGTTGAATCCACAGATGCAGAACTGGGGATGAAGAGAAGCCTTGTATATGATGTGTATGTGTGCTCAGTCGCTCAGGACTTTCCAGGTGGCACGAATGGTAAAGAATCCACCTGCCAATGCAGGAGACACAAGAGGCACGGGTTCAATCCCTGGGTCAGGAAGATTCTCTGGAGGAAGAAATGGCAACCCACTCCAGTATTCTTGCTGGGGAAAATCCCACAGACAGAGGAGCCTGGCAGGCTACATTCCATGGGGTCACAAAAGAGTTGGACGCAACTGTGCTACTGAACACCCACACGCCACAAAGGTCACATATATGGAAGACTGACTATAAATTATATGGTGGGAATAGGGACTCCTTAAGGGTTGGTGCCCCTAACCCTCACGTTGTGCAAAGGTCAACTGTAGATATTATTACCGACTTTTTACAAATGGGGAGATTGAAGCTCAGAGAGCTAACCATTTTGCTTGAGATTTCAAACCTAGTAAGTGCCAAAGCTACCCATAAAATCCTGATTCTAAGTCTATTGGGCTTCCCATCTTTCCAGAGCCACTATTTTTTACAATAAGACTATTAAAAAAAAAGACTACTTTTTACAATAATACAGTAAGACTATACAGGACATTGATCTCAATAGAAACCAGCCTTATGAATAATACAATCAGCTAAAGAATGTGTTGAAAAACAGTGAGCAAAATCCCCTTCTCCAAAGTATTTCACTCACTACCTAACAGATTTCCTCATCCTGGCACCCAGGTCAGGAGGAATTTACCTGAGATGAAAGCAGTAAGACCTCTGCCCTTACCAGTTAGTAATGGATATCAAAATAATATTGGTAGCCTTTTCATTGTACAGTACTTATTCCTAGAACCCTCTATCGCCTTCTCCCAAATCCGTATTTGATGTGGGTAGGGACTAGCACATATGTATAATGACAATCCAGGGGATTCTCAGTTCAGTTCAGTCGCTCAGTCATGTCAGACTCTTTGCGACCCCATGAGCTGCAGCACGCCATACCTCCCTGTCCAACACCAATTCACGGAGCCCACCCAAATTCATGTCCATTGAATTGGTGATGCCATCTAACGATCTCATCCTCTGTCGTTCCCTTCTCCTACTGCCCTCAATGTTTCCCAGCATCAGGGTCTTTTCAAATGATTCAGCTCTTCGCATCAGGTGGCCAAAGTATTGAAGTTTCAGCTTCAACATCAGTTCTTCCAATGAACACCCAGGACTGATCTCCTTTAGGATGGACTGATTGGACGTCCTTGCAGTCCAAGGGACTCTCAAGTGTCTTCTCCAACACCACAGTTCAAAGGCATCAATTCTTCAGCACTCAGCTTTCTTTATAGTCCAACTCTCACATCCATACATGACCACAGGAAAAACCATAGCCTTGACTAGAAGGACCTTTTTTGGCAAAGTAATGTCTCTGCTTTTGAATATGCTATCTAGGTTGGTCATAACTTTCCTTCCAAGGAGTAGGTGTCTTTTAATTTTATGGCTGCAATCACCATCTGCAGTGATTTTGGAGCCCCAAATAAATAAAGTCTCTCACTGTTTTTGCTGTTTCCCCATCTATTTGCCATGAAGAGATGGGACCAGATGCTTAGTTTTCTGAATGTTGAGTTTTAAGCCAACTTTTTCACTCTCCTCTTTCACTTTCATCAAGAGGCTCTTTAGTTCTTCTTCACTTTCTGCCATAAGGGTGGTGTCATCTGCATATCTGAGGTTATTGATATCTCTCCCACCAATCTTGATTCCAGCTTGTGCTTCCTCCAGCCTAGCGTTTCTCATGATGTATTCTGCATAGAAGTTAAATAAGCAGGGTGACAATATACAGCCTTGACGTACTCCTTTTCCTATTTGGAACCAATCTGTTGTTCCATGTTCAGTTCTAACTGTTGCTTCCTGACCTACATACAGGTTTCTCAAGAGGCTGGTCAGGTGATCTGGTATTCCCATCTCTTGAAGAATTTTCCACAGTTTATTGTGATCCACACAGTCAAAGGCTTTGGCATAGTCAATAAAGCAGAAATAGATGTTTTTCTGGAACTCTCTTGCTTTTTTGATGATCCAGCAGACATTGGCAATTTGATCTCTGGTTCCTCTGCCTTTTCTAAAACCAGGGGATTCTAAAATACTCTAATTTAAAAACTGTCTTATCGGGATTTGTTGATAGATGGCAGTGAGTAAACTAGTTTTCTTTTGTTGAGGTGGTTGTTGTTTAGTCACTGAGTCAAGTCGGACTCTTTTGTGATTCCATGGACTGCAGCCTTCCAGGTTCCTCTGTCCATGGGATTTTCCCAGGCAAGAACAGTGGAGTGGGTTGCCATGCCCTCCCTCCATGGGCTTTTGGCAACCCAGAAATTGAACCTGCATCCCTGATGTCTCTTACTTTGGCAGGCAGGTTCTTTACCACTAGCACCACCTGGGAAGCTCCACACTGTTCTTCCATCTGTGTCCAAATTTCCTCTTTTTATAAGGACATAAGTCATATTGGATTGCTGCTATGTCACTTCAGTTGTGTCTGACTCTGTGCAACCCCATAGACAGCAGCCTACGAGGCTCCCCCGTCTCTGGGATTCTCCAGGCAAGAACACTGGAGTGGGTTGCCATTTCCTTCTCCAGTGCATGAAAGTGAAAAGTGAAAGTGAAGTCACTCAGTCATGTCCAACCCTCAGCGACCCCATGGACTGCAGCCTACCAGGCTCCTCCATCCATGGGATTTTCCAGGCAAGAGTACTGGAGTGGGGTGCCATTGCCTTCTCTGCATATTGGATTAGGGTCACCCTAATAACTTCATTTTAGCTTAATTATCTCTTTGAAGACTCTGTCTCCAAATATAATCACATTCTGAAGTACTGGAGTTTAGGACTTCACTTTGGGGTAGCAGGGAACAAAATTCAGCCCATAATACAAATTCTTACTGGGTACAATATATAGCTTGCTAGTAATTTCTTTAAGGAATCCTTCATCTTGATTCTGTCCATCTCAGGCTGGGTTAGGTTTCTTTCCTCGGAACTCCCAAAGCAGGATATACATTCCTCTATCACACGAAAGGGTCTGTTTTTTTTCACTCCACTCTAAGATATGTTTTTATTTTCTTCATTCCAGCACTTATCCCTGTTCTTGGAACATGGCAAGTGTGCAAGACTCTTTGTATTTGTTTGCTTTATTGAAGTATAAGCTTTCTTTCTCGGCTGTATTATGACAGCATTTCTTGAAATAGGAAATATAGGATTAGCAAGTTTGCCCAAGGAGCTTTCTTTTGTATGCTGAGTTTAAGCGCTATCTATGGGAAATTCTTAAAGAGTTGGGAATACCAGACCACCTTACCCATCTCCCAAGAAACCTGTATGCACGTCAAGAAGCAACAATTAGAACCAGACATGGAACAATTGACTGGTTCAAAGCTAGGAAAGGAGTAGGACAAACCTTAGATATGCAGATGATACCACTCTAATGGCAGAAAGTGACAAGGAACTAAAGAGCCTCTTGATGAGGGTGAAAGAGGAGAGTGAAAAGGCTGCCCTAAAACTCAACATTAAAAACACTAAGATCATGGCATCTGGTTCCATAACTTCATGGCAAATAGAAGGGGAAAAAGTGGACTGTGATAGATTTTATTTTCTTGGTTTCCAAAATCACTGTGGATGGTGACTGCAGCCACAAAATTAAAAGACACTTGCTCCTTGGAAGAAAAGTTAGACAAATTTAGACAGCATATTAAAAACCAGAGAAATCACTTTGCCATAAAGTTCTGTATAGACAAAGCTATGGTTTCTCCAATAGTCATGTATGGACATGAAAGCTGTCCCATAAAGAAGGCTGAGTGCCAAAGAATTGATGCTTTTGAAATGTGGTGCTAGAGGACTCTTGAGGATTCCTTCGACTGCAAGAAGATCAAACCTGTTAATCTCAAAGGAAATCAACGCTAAATATTCATTGGAAGGACTGATGTTGAAGCTGAAGCTCGAATACTTTGGCCACCTGATGCGAACAACCAAACTCATCGGAAAAGACTTGATGAGAGAAAGATTGAAGGCAAGAGGAGAAGGGGGCAGCAGAGAATGCGATGGTTAGATAGCATCTCCAACTCAATGAATTTGAGCGAACTTCGGGAGATAGTGAGGGACAGGGAAGCCTGGACTGCTGCAGTCCATGGGGTCGCACAGAATTGAATGTGACTTAGCAACTGAACAACAACAACAAAGCAGGGAGTAGGCAGTGTGAGCACAAGCTCAACATTTGCTGAATGGGGTGTGATCATTTAGTGAGAATACAAAAATGAGAAGAGAGGCATGAAAAAAGCCTTTAAATAATGACAAAATTTTAAAAAGTGGGAAGAACAAAAATTAAATGGAAAGGTCAGAGACGTAAATGAGACTTAAAGAAGGTGGTTTCAGTTTGCATTTACTCTAATTTCCAAACTAGAATCTGGAGTTTTGTGGTGAGCTGTTTTCCCTTTATGTTGCCACCAGGGGTCTCCAGTAACTCCTGCAATATCTGTTAGGGGAGCCCTCAACAAGTATCCTTTCAGTTCAGTTCAGTTCAGTCGATCAGTCGTGTCTGACTTTTTGCAGCCCCATGGACTGCAGCATGCCAGGCCTCCCTGTCCATCACCAGCTCCCAGAGCCTACTCAGATTCAGGTCCAAGGAGTCGGTGATGCCATCCACCCATCTCATCCTCTGTCATTCCCTTCTCCTCCTGCCTTCAATCTTTCCCAGCATCAGAGTCTTTTCAAATTAGTCAGTTCTTCACATCAAGTGGCCCGAGTATTAGAGTTTCAGCTTCAACATCAGTCCTTCCAATGAATATTCAGGACTGATTTCCTTTAGGATGGACTGGTTGTGTCTCCTTGCAGCCCAAGGGACTCTCCAGAGTCTTCTTCAACACCGCAGTTCAAAAGCATCAATTTTTTGGCATTCAGTTATCCAACTCTCACATCCATACATGACTACTGGAAAAACCATAGCTTTGACTAGACGGACATTTGTTGGCAAAGTGATGTCTCTGATTTTTAATATGCTATGTAGGTTGGTCATAACTTTTCTTCCAAGAAGCAAGTGTCTTTTAATTTCATGGCTGCAGTCACCATCTGCAGTGATTTTGGAGCCCCCCAAAATAGTCTCTCACTGTTTCCATTATTTCCCTGTCTGTTTTCCCTGAAGTGATGGGACTGGATGCCATGATCTTTGTTTTTGAATGTTGAGTTTTAAGTCAACTTTTTCACTCTCCTCTTTCACTTTCATCAAGAGGCTCTTTAGTTATCCTTTGCTTTCTGCCATAAGGGTCCTGTCATCCGCGTATCTGAGGTTATTGATATTTCTCCCAGCAATCTTGGTTCTAGTTTGTGCTTCATCCAGTCCAGCATTTCTCATGATGTATTCTGCATATAAGTTAAATAAGCAGGGTGACAATATACAGCTTAGATGTACTCCTTTCCCAATTTGGAACCAGATTGTTGTTCCATGTCCAGTTCTAACTGTTGCTTCCTGAACTGCATACAGATTTCTCAGGAAGCAGATCAGGTGGTCTGGGATTCCCATCTCTTGAAGAATTTTCCACAGTTTGTGGCGATCCACACAGTCAAAGGCTTTGGCATAGTCAATAAAGCAGAAGTAGATGTTTTTCTGGAACTCTCTCGCTTTCTCAATGATCAAATGGAAGTTGGCAATTTGATCTCTGGTTCCTCTGCCTTTTCTAAGTCCAGCTTGAACATCTGGAAGTTCATGGCTCATGTACTGTTGAAGCCTGGCTTGGAGAATTTTGATCATTAATTTGCTAGTGTGTGAGATGAGTGCAACTGTGCGATAGTTTGAGCATTCTTTGGTATTGCCTTTCTTTGGGATTGGAATAAAAACTGACCTTTTCCAGTCCTGTAGCCACTGCTGAGTTTTCCAAATTTTCTGGCATATTGAGTGCAGCACTTTCACAGCATCATCTTTTAGGATTGGTGGCTCAGGGGTAAAGAATCTGCCTGCAAATGCAGGAGACGCAGGATATGTGAGTTCAATCCCTGTGCTGAAAAGATTCCCTGGAGAAGGAAATGACAATCCACTCCATGAACAACTGAGCATAAACATGGCATTAAGAAGAGGGCTTTTCCAGCTGTGTCATCCACACATCAAGAAGTCCAGGTATCTCACAACAGTAACAGTTTATTGGATGCCTGATACTCTTGATTGAAGTAAAGTTAGATGAGTCATTCAAGTGATCCATTGGTCTGTGGTCTATTGACTTCACTGTAGTCACTTGTATTGGCAGTTTTATCACATGATAAATGAATGAAACATACTTTTCCCATTTCAGAACTGGACTGATTATCTGCCTAGGACACACTAGTGCCCAACATACAGATTGTATAAGGTTTGGTGAGATCTCTAAGCATACCAGGAAAAAAAACACAAAAACCTGATGTTCTAAAAAAATTCATCATGTTTTAGTAACTCTAGAAAATACTTTTCTTTCTTTAAAAAAAAAAAAAAAAAAAGATGAGAAGAAAAATATGTCTGTCTCCTGGAATGATGAGAAAAGGTGAGACTAGACAAAGCTGCAGCTGCTGCTGCTGCTGCTAAGTCACTTCAGTCGTATCCGACTCTTAGCGACCCCATGGACTGCAGCCCACCAGGCTCCTCTGTCCATGGGATTTTCCAGGCAAGAGTGCTGGAGTGGGGTGCCATTACGTTCTCCAAGATAAAGCTGACAAGTGTTTATTTCTAAACTTTTCCCTTTTTCTCATTATTCTACAGATGACACTATTTCTATAATGACAACATCATTATCTCCAACAGGTTATAATGCAATTAAGTTATGTGCATATGTACTTTTATATTGGATATTTAAAGTTTTACTAACATGAAGATGTTTATTAATACAGAAAAGTAGAAATAGTAAAATATCAGCTAGAGATGTCCTACATCACTAACACTTTGCCATATTTGTTTGTTCTATATGTTTTTTCTTTTGAACCCTTAAAAAATAAATTATATTCTGATGCTTCAACCTAACTGCTTTAGCATGCATTTATAGAAAAATAAGAGCATTCTCCCAGCTATTGACAGTATTGTGCGTGTGTGCATGCTAAGTTGCTTCAGTCATATCTGACTCTGTGTGACCCTATAGACTGTAGCCCACCAGGCTCCTCTGTCCATGGGATTCTCCAGGCAAGAATACTGGAGTGGATTGCCATGCCCTCCTCCAGGGGAGTCTTCCTGACCCGGGGATTGAACCTGTGTCTCTTACATGTCCTGCATTGGCAGGTAGCTTCTTTACCACTAGCGCCCCCTGGGCAGCCTGACAGTACAATAATCACATCTAGTAAATTTGGAAAACATCTTAATGTCACCTATTTCCCAGTCTGTATTTAAATATTGTTACCTCTTTCCAAAACGCATTGTATAGCTTTTTACTTTCAAACCAAGAGCTAATCAAGAACCATGCATTGTCTTTAGTTGGTTTGTCTCGCTTAATCTAAAACAATTACAATTCCCTCTTCCTTTTTCCACTACAATACAGACTTGAGATAAGACAGACTGTCTTGCAAAATATCCCATATCCTTGATTTGTCTATTTCCTTGTAGTATCCTTTAAATTGGGCTTTCCTAGGAGAAGGCAATGGCAACCCACTCCAGTACTCTTGCCTGGAAAATCCCATGGATGGAGGAGCCTGGTAGGCTGCAGTCCGTGGGGTCACACAGAGTCGGATACGACTGAAGCGACTTAGCAGCAGCAGCAGCAGTGACTCAGACCTGGAGGAGGAAATGGTAACCCATCCCAGTATTCTTGCCTGGAGAATCCTATGGACCGAGGAGCCTGGCATGCCACAATCCATAGGGTCGCAAAGAGTCTGACATGACTGAAGTGACTTAGCTAGCTAGCTAGTGGCTCAGACAGTAAAGAATTTGCCTGCAATGCAGGAGACCTGGTTCAGTCTCTGGGTCAGGAAGGTCCCCTGGAGAATTCCATGGATGGAGGAGCCTGGCAGGCTGCAGTCCATGCAGTTGCAAAGAGTCGGACACGACTGAGTGACTCACAAACACACACACACACACATCCTTTAATCCTCTAGCTCCTATATTTCCTATATACTGGAGGTTAGAACTGGGCCTCCTGAGTTATGTTCAAGTTTAAATTCTTAACAGGAACTCTTCTTAAGTGAAACCGTGAACAACATAGTACATCACACTGAAAGGCACCAGCAGTGGGTCCCCGTCATGTCTGACGTCCCACTATTAGTGACAGTAAATGTGATTACTGGATTGAAGGCGACGAGCTAATCTCTTGGTTTTAAAATTAAGTTATTTTCCTTTGACAGCCACATATAATCTGCCTTCCCCATCAACCATTTACTTACTGGTTTTAGAATTCATTAACTTCCCCCACTGTGACAGGCACAATAAATCCCTCAAAGATGCTCATGTCATAGTCCCCAGAACCTATGAATATGTTACCTTACAAGAAACAAAGAAGTTTCAGGTGTGATTAAAGTCAAGGACCTTGAAATGGGAAAAATATTCTGGAATATTGAGATGAATCCAATCTAATCACTTTTACAAGTAGAGCAGAGAACCTTTTCCACATGTAGTCAGAGAAAGTGATATGATGATGAAGCAGGGTCAGAGAGATGCTAAGTTGCTGGCTCTGGAGATGGAGTAAGGGATCCATGAGTCAAGGAATTTAGGCAGCCTCTAGGAAGTGGAAGAGGCAAAGAAACAAATTCTCCCCTAGATCTTCCAGAATGGAGTGCATCATGCTGACATCTTTTCAGTCCAGGGGGAACCCTCTAGGACTTCCAACCTACAGAATTGTAAAATAATACATTTGAATTTTTTAATAATATTTATTTATTTATTATTTCTGGTGGTGCTGGATCTTCTTTGCTGCAAGGGCTTTTCTCTAGTTGCTGTGAGTGAGGGCTACTTTCTCGTTGTGCTGTTAGGGCTTCTCATTTCGATGGCTTCTCTTGTTGGGAACACGGGCTGTAGGGCACACAGGCTTCCATAGTTGTGGCACATGGGCTGGGTGGTCATAGCTCCTGGCTCTAGAGCACAGGCTCACTAGTTATGGCATATGGGCTTAGTTGCTCCATGGAATGTGGGATCTTCTCAGATCAGGGATAGAACTTGTGTCTCCTGCACTTGCAGGCAGATTCTTTACCACTAAGCCATCTAGGAAGCCTTATATATTTGTACTTTTTTAAGTCACTAAATCTGTGGTAATTTGTTATAGCAGCAATAGAAAACTAATGCAGATATTCTTCAACTTACAATGGGGTTGCTGCTGCTGCTGCTGCTGTTGCTGCTGAATCACTTCAGTCATGTCCGACTCGGTGCGACCCCAGAGACGGCAGCCCACCAGGCTCCCCCGTCCCTGGGATTCTGGGTTACAACCCAGTAAATCCATCATGGGTTGAAAATATGGTTAAGTCAAAAATACACTTAATACGCCAAACCTTCTGAACATCATAGCCCAGCCTTAAACATGCTCAGAACACTAACATTAACCTGCAGTTGGGAAAATCATCTAACACAAAGTCAGTTCTATAAGAAAGTGTTGAATGTCTCAAGTAATTGTTGAATACTATGCTGAAAGTTGGCTTAAAGCTCAACATTCAGAAAACAAATATCATGGCATCTGGTCCCATCACTTCATGGGAAACAGATGGGGAAACAGTGGAAACAGTGTCAGACTTTATTTTTCTGGGCTCCAAAATCACTACAGATGGTGACTGCAGCCATGAAATTAAAAGACGCTTACTCCTTGGAAGAAAAGTTATGACCAACCTAGATAGCATATTCAAAAACAGAGACATTATTTTGCCAACAAAGGTTCGTCTAGTCCAGGCTATGGTTTTTCCTGTGGTCACGTATGGATGTAAGAGTTGTACTATAAAGAAAGCTGAGCACCGAAGAATTGATGCTTTTGAACTGTGGTGCTGGAGAAGACTCTTGAGAGTGCCTTGGACTGCAAGGAGATTCAACCAGTCCATTCTGAAGGAGATCAGCCCTGGGATTTCTTTGGAAGGAATGATGTTAAAGCTGAAACTCCAGTACTTTGGCCACCTCATGCGAAGAGTTGACTCATTGGAAAAGACTCTGATGCTGGGAGGGATTGGGGGCAGGAGGAGAAGGGGACGACAGAGGATGAGATGGCTGGATGGCATCACTGACTCGATGGACGTGAGTCTGAGTGAACTCCGGGAGTTGGTGATGGACAGGGAGGCCTGGCATGGGCTCGCAAAGAGTTGGACACGACTGAGTGTCTGATCTGATCTGATGCTGATAGTAAAAAACAGAATGGTTGTATGGATATAGAATAGTTATAAATGTACTGATTGTTTACTCTTGTGATTGCAAGGCTGACTGGAAGCCGCAGTGTGCCACTGCCCAGCATTTCAAGAGAAGATCAAATGTATGTCACTAACCAGGGAAAAGATGAAAATGCAAGATTCAAAGTATGGTTTGAAATGCATATCATTTTCACGCCATCATAAAGTTGAAAATCATAAGTTAAACAATTGTAAGTCAGGGTCATACCTACATCAATTATTTATTGAGGGATGTGAGTGAAAGTGTGTACACATTTTCTACATCAGTCATATTCCAAATCACGTGTTCCTCAAGGCTGTACCTGGTCTATTATGTTGAACTACAAACATAATCATGGCCCATCAGTATTTAAGTAGTTATGCAATTGAATGATTTTTACTAATTTTCATGTCACAGAATGAGATTTTTCTAGTTTTCAAATACTCTATACCTTCTCTATCAAAACTTAGGACTTTATTATATAGCAACAACATGGAGGCAAGCCAGAAAGTATCCATTCTTGGAAAGCATTATCATCATCAGTTAAACAACTGCTTATATAGGAATTTTCTTGCATAGTTCAGGAAGTTTTAGAAGCTTTATAAATATTAGTTTCCTCCTTTTTCCTATACACTACTTTGTCCCAGAAGACAAATGCCAACAGTAACTAAAAAGAGCTGGAGTACCTGTTACTATTGTCAGACAAAATGAACTTAAAAATAAGAACTGTTACTAGAGACAAAAAGGGCATTTCATAATGGTAAAAAGGATCGTTTCATTAAGAAGGTAAAACAATGATAATATGTATGCACCTAAAAACAGAGCTCCAAAATGCATGAAGCAAAAACTGACAGAATTAAAGGGGTAAATAGACAATAACAATAATTGTTGGACACTTCATAATCCTATTTTCAATGATGGATATAACAACTAGAGAGATCAACAAGGAAATAAAAACTTGATCAAATTATAAACATAGCAACAGACAAAGAACATCTATAAAACACTCCCCCAATATCAGAATATATATTCTTTTCAAATGCACATGGAACCTTCTCCAGAAGAGATCATATATCAGGTCATAAAAACATGTCTCAAACTTAAAAGAATCAAAACCTTACAAAGTGTGTTCTCCAACTTCAATGGAATGAAGTTAGAAAATCACAATAAAATGACGGATAGAAATTTGAAATTTTCACAAACATACAGAAGTTAAATAACATACTCCTAAATAATCAATAGCTCTACCTGGCTGGGCAGCTGGATTGGGAGTTGTTAGTACTATAGAAGATTGTGGTAAGCCTTAAGGCTAAAATCAATGTTGTTGCTGCTGCTAAGTCACTTCAGTCGTGTCCGACTCTGTGCGACCCCATAGATGGCAGCCCACCAGGCTCCCCCGTCCCTGGGATTCTCCAGGCAAGAACACTGGAGTGGGTTGCCATTTCCTTTTCCAATGCATGAAAGTGGAAAGTGAAAGTGAAAGTGAAGTCACTCAGTCGTGTCCGACTCTTCACGACCCCATGGACTGCAGCCCACCAGGCTCCTCCATCTATGGGATTTTCCAGGCAAGAGTACTGGAGTGGGGTGCCATCGCCTTCTCCAAAATCAATGTTAGGTAGGGCCTAAGCAGCACTGTTGTGTTCAACTCTCAACTATTTCTTGGATCTGTCTTTGTCTATAAGCAAACATACATTTAATGGCTTCTGAGATAAGCTCCCAATCCCATTTATAATCAAACTAATCTATTAAACTATTGCTCATTACTGCCAATTCAACTGCCCAGCTAGATTAATCCCTCAGGGTTTTGTAACTCAAGGAGCCTTCACATCCTCTGTGCTTTAGCTGTACTACTGAATGCCTGCTTTCCTCTCTCTGCTTCAGTATGACCCTCGATATGACATTGTGCTGTGTGCTGTGCTGTGCTTAGTCACTCAGTTGTGTCCAACTCTTTGCGACCCCATGGACTACAGCCTGCCAGGCTCCTCTGCCCCTGGGGATTCTCCAGGCAAGAATACTAGAGTGGGTTTCCATGCCCTCCTCCAGGGGATCTTCCCAACCCAGGGATTGAACCCAGGTCTCCCACATTGCAGGCAGATTCTTTACCAGCTGAGCTACCAGGGAAGCCCCAATAAGACATTATGTGTATGCAATGTTATGTAAACTAGAACAATACATTGATGTAAACTACATTTACTTGCATTCACATCCTTCAAGAACCAGTTAAATTTCCTCTTCTTCCAAGAATCTTACTAAACTCCTATAGTCCTCATTGATCTCTTATTTCTTTTTCTTTTGTAGATTTTCCTCTCTCCCTTTCTTCCTTCCTTCTTTCCTTCCTTCCTATTTTCCTTCTAAAACTGCATTCTCCTTCTTCTATACCTCTATCCCCCACACACCTGGTAAAAATTAGTTTGAATTCTGTATTTATTATTTCCTGGTTTATTTCACAGAATTTATCATTCATGTGTATTCCCTGAAATAAAACATTGCTACACTTTGTCTTTTTTAACTTCACATAAAAGCAATTATAACGTATTTGTTCTTCTGTACTTTGTTCCTTTTTATCATCATGGGTCTGTCAGTTAACTTGAGTAGGAATTATATACAAGATTCAGAAAGCAAAGCAACACAATACAAAATACTGAATAGCCTTACTCTACCCTCCCCCTCTCCGCCGTTGCCGCCAACCTATGTCTCCCTCTACCTTCTTCCTATGCTTCTATTGAATCTTTCCAGGGAAAGCAAACACAACTGTATTCTTATCCCACCCCACCTTTTCAATTTAAAAAGGAGTTAACATCATGTATAAATCTTTTTATATAAATTTACACAGAGAACTTTCTTATTTTTTTATAATATGCATCTGCCATAGTTTCATAACTAGTCCTCTTTAATGGACTCTTGGATACTCTCTAATCTTTTACTAATACAATGTTGCAGATAACAACATATTCCATTTTCTTCTGTGTGTATGTATTTCTGTAGGATAAATTCCTATGCATAGGACTCCTGGATGGAAGGGGAAAATAACATTTATAATTTTGACAGGCATTACCAAATTGCCCTTCAGAAAAAGTGTGCTATTTTATACTTATCCAACAATATGTGCCTGTTTTCCCTCTGTCTCATTAACCTTAGATTTTTGCTAATCTAATAGGTGAAAAATTCATCTGTTGGATTTTAAGTTGTGTATATTTTCTTATTTTTAAGACTATTTGTCTATCTTTTCTATGAGCTAACTTTTCACGTCTTTGGTACAATTTTCTCTTAGATTATTGATACTTTTTCAAATTAATTCCTAGCATATCAATTCCTAGAATTACAGGAATGACAACTTTTTCTCTGATTTTTTATCTTTTACTTTGTGTATTATAGTTTTGCCACAAAGAAATTTTTATAAATGTTAGTTTTGTCTGTTTTAAAATAGCTCTGGGTTTTTAATCAAAGGTAGAAAGTGCATTCCTAATTTAATTTTGTCAAGATATTCTTCAATGTTTTCTTCTAGTACTTACGTGATTTTATTTAAATCTTTGAGTTTATATCCATGTAGAGTACAAGGATGGCTCTGACTGTATCTTTTCCTAAGTGGAGTTACCTAGTTGCTCCACCCCAACATCATGTATAAGATTCATCAGTGTTGATGCATACAGCTACTGTTCATTCATTCATTCTACATATTGAATTCCATTGTGTAAATATGAACAACTTATTTATTTTCTCCAGCAATCCAGCAATGTTGGTTATTTCCAAAATTTTGCAATTATAAGCAGAGCTTTGTAAATGTGCTTATAGCATCTTATTTCTAAAGTCTATAGCACTTACTATCATGTATAACTTGCATTAATTGGATAAATAAATTGATATTTAACTATTTCCTATTACTTATTCACTCTTTTCACACTAGGACTTGAGAAAAAGAAGACAGTAATCTTACATCTTCTCCACTGACTAGAAGAGAGATGAGCTCTTAGTAGTAAATGAATTGAATTGAATTAAACTGAATAGAGTTAGTAGCCTGCTATAGGCAGTGAAATGTAACATTATTTCCTGTTATTCACCAAAAGCAGAAGCAACAGGATAAAATTAACTGCACACATAATTTGAATATATATAGCTGTTTATTTTTTAAGGTTACAGAGAACATGAATCTTAACGAGAAGCCCGTTGTTATTGTTTAGTCACTAAGTCGTTTCTGACTCTTCTGTGACCCCATGGACTGTAACTCACCAGACTCCTCTGTATATGAGATTTCCCAGGCAAGAATGCTAGAGTGGATTGTCATTTTCTTATCCAGGGGATCTTCCAGACCCAGGGATCAAATCCACGTCTCCTGCATTAGCAGGTGGTTCTTTACCACTTCGGAGAAGGCAATGGCACCCAACTCTAGTACTCTTGCCTGGAAAATCCCATGGACGCAGGAGCCTGGTGGGCTGCAGTCCATGGGGTCGCTAAGAGTCAGACACGACTGAACGACTTCACTTTCAGTCTTCACTTAGCCACATTGTTAGTCCAGTCAATTAATTCATTCATCTTTGATACTCTTGGAATATTTCATGTGCATATGAATACTGATACAGATTCTGTGTGTGCTGTGCTTAATTGCTCAGTCGTGTCTGACTCTTTGCAATGCCATGGACTGTAGTCTGCCAGCTTCCTCTGTTCATGGGGATTTTCTAGGCAGGAATACCAGAGTGGATTGCCATGCCCTTCTCCAGGGGATCTTCCCTACCCAGGGACTGAACCCAGGTCTCCCGCATTGCAGGTGGATTCCTTACTGTCTGAGCCACCAGGAAAGGCCTTTTATGACCTATCAAAAACAGATAAGAAATGAGAAATGGTGGAAATTTTATTGCAGTTTCCTTTTCATGCATTCAGAAAGAACATATTGGCCTTATTTGGTGTTATCTCTCACATCACTTTTGACTAATCCTTTTGTTTAAATGATAGGCGTCTAGGAGTTCCTACATCCTCTTATGGTAGAAGCAAATGCCTTTTAGAATTCATTCCAGGCTAGGTTTTTGCCCAGGGATTAAAAGTCTGAGTTTTAAGTGAACAAAATCTACATCTCTTTCAGAACTGTAATTGATTTTCCACCTTACCCAGCTATTACTGCAAGTACTACACTAAAATAGTCACCAATAAGCTGAAGTCATCCCTTTTTAGGACTGATTAAACTTATGAAAAATAAATTAGTATCTTGTGTTCACACTGAGGCTTACCAGAGGCTCATATTTATACTACAGTTAAGAGGCAATCTTAAAAGTACATTTCCATTAGCAATAACATATTGAGCTCTCAGGAAATGGTATACCCAAGGAAAAGCAGCATTTAAAAAATGAGATCTATGTACATTCTTAAGGTAAGAAAATGTATTAAATGACAATATAATAGATAGAAGGATGCTTTTCTATAAGGCAAAATCATGATTTTACTATTAAGTGATAATAGTCCATTAAGGCAAGGTGTTGTGTTATAATTTAAGTATTGATAGAATTAAAATGTCTGTGAGCTTTGAGCCATATAGGAATTGCACATAGTACTGTCTGACATACAAGCCAATTAGTCTTTTTCTGTGCTAAAACACTTTTCTAGAAAAGCTATAATTACATTATTTAGGAAATAAACTGCTAAAATAAAAAAATTTAAGACAATAGTATTTGTTTAATTTTTCGTGATACTTGTCTTAAAAAATACCATAAATTGGTGGCTTATACAGCACGTATTTATTTCTCATAGTTCCAGAGGCTGGGAAATTCAAGATCAAGGCACTAGCAGATTAGGTGTCTGGTGAGAACCTGCTCCTCCCTGTGTCCTCACATTGCTAAAGGGCAAAGGAGCTCCCTTGGGTCTCTTCTATAACGAGTGTGTACTCAGTTATGTCCAACTCTTTGCGACCCTGTTAGCCTGCCAGGCTCTTCTGTCCATGGAATTTCCCAGACAAGAATACTGGAGTGGGTTGCCATTTCCTCCTCCAGGGGCTCTTTCTGACCCAGAGATCGAACCCGTGTCTCCTTCCTCTCTTGCACTGGCAGGCAGATTCTTTACCACTGTCATTTGAGAAACCCTCTTTTATAAGGACATTAATCCCATTTATGAGAGTTCTACCATCATGACCTAATCACTTCCCAAAGGTCCCACCTCTTACTATTACCACATGGGGGGTTAGATTTCAACATGAATTTTGGGGGGATGCAAGCATTTAGTCTATGGCAGTGCTCATGGTTTTTTGTTCCTGCTGATGAGCAAAACTTTAAAAAGCCCTCAGTACTTATTCCTAAAAGGTATCATTCTACCCAGGGAACATGCTGCCATAGACAATAATTCCACAAATACCATTCAGCCCTCACTGCATTTGCCCACAAGGAAATATTTATTCTAAAAATGATGTAAAATTCTCCATTGCAAGAAACACAGGGATTCCTAGCCAATGACTTCAATAAACTCCAATGCTCTAATGTCTCATGCTTTTATTTTACAACCCTATCTTTTACATCACATTTTCCTTTTTTGCTTAGGAAAGTTGTGAGCATTTAGCATTATTATTAATGTTTAACACTGACTTGTGGAAGAAACAGATAATAGCTTTGCTTTCTGCTTTTTACATCATTTCTAAATTCATCCAGCAATTCAAGAGGGATTACTCAATGCTCTAGGTTTAGGTTAAAAGTAAATCTTACTAAATTTTGGTGAAATAATGATGGAGTTCTTGCTATCAAAACAACAAAAATAAAGAAAAAATTCCCTAGAATTGAAAAATGATTGTGCCAGTATTTCCCTTAAGATTGTAAGGGACTTAAATAGATAATAACACCTTGTGACTCCTTAGTTTAATAAGAAAAAAAAAAAAAACTTGATTGGCCATAGATCATTTCCAGAATTTTTCAAAATTAAACTTGTAAAGAAGAGTCTTATTTTACTTGGTTATGAAAGATGTGAACTGGAATTATCTGTTGCTTGGTCACTGGTAACATGAAGAAGCTTCGTAAGGGACATTGACATTGAAGTCGCTCAGTCATGTCTGACTATTTGCGACCCCATGGACTGTAGCCTACCAGGCTCCTCCATCCATGGAATTTTCCAGGCAAGAGTACTGGAGTGGGTTGCCATTTGTAAGGGAATGAATGTGAAATACTACAAGGGAGAGAAAGAATTCTAATGAAGTCAATAAACCCAATTGGGTTAAACTAGTTCAAATTATGTTTCTGTCCTATGCTACCTAGACAATGGCAAGACATTGAGAAATTACTATCTGGAAAATGGGGTATTGCAAAGGAAAGGCCTTAATATGTGATTCTATTGGTGAAGGGAGACAATGGTGAGATACAATCCATTGAAAATGATATTAAGAAAGTTAGTTAAATTTCTTTCCAGTTTTTTATTAGGACACAGGCCATGCACACCAAGGCTGTTACTTAAAAGAATTCCAAAACAAATGTCAGGGTATTGAGGGTGTGGGTGACATCTTGCAGTCTACATAAACTACAAGACAGAGATATGCTAGGATCCATAGCTGGAGCATCAGAAAGAAGAAATGATCCCTTGGTACCAACCAACAGTGTCAGTGTTGTTAAGAGAAGTACTTTCTACCTGTTGCCAGAAATCCAAAAGAGCAGAAGGTCAAAAAAGCACATGTTCTGCTCATACAAAGATGAAACTCTCTGTCTCATACTGAACGTAGTGTGTTGGCTTAGAGAGGTGCTTTCAGGAGGAATCAGAGAAATGGGGAAGATTTTATCCCACGTGACTCACCAAATGATCTCCTGTGTCCTCACTGTTAGGCTCCTCTCCAAAAGCCTCATTTCAAGATGCAGTAACCTGGAATCAGTCCTATGGCAAGCTGAAACTTTCTATCATCTCTGGATGTTTGAGGATAGTGGCCTAGAGAAGGCAATTAAATTGAGGTTAGAGGGGTAGACAGAAAACCAAACTTGTTGCTCAGAGATCAAATCTATGGCCTAAGGCTAGAGATGGAAAGATTTCACTTGAAAAGGGTGGCAGATTGTATCCAAAGATGACCATAATAATATTTTCCATGCCACATTCTTACTGTGTGATATTTACATCTTTCCTATTGCACAGTAAGGTCTATGACACCATGATCTTGAGGGGACCTTTGTAACTACATTGATCAACAGAATTTAGTGAAATTGATGCCATGAGACTTATGAAGCTAGTTTAGAAAAAATGTCAATCACTTCCACCTTGCTCTCTTGGGATGTTTATTCTTGGAACCCAGCTACCACACGTGAAGAAGTTCAAATTAGCCTATGCTGAAAGAACACATGGAGAGACCATTTGTAGATGTTTTTGCTGATAATCCTAATCAGCAGCCATCATCAACTAGACACGTGAAGCACCTTCAGATTATTCTAACTCTAACCATTTAGACAACCCCAGGTTTCAAGTCTTTCAGCAAACAAGCCTTTCCTATGTGTGTGGTCCCCAAGACCACTCTCAGTTTCAATGATTCAGTAGAAAGACTCACAGAACTCAGAAAAACTGTTAAACTCATGTATGATTCATTACAGTGAAAAGATAAAGATAATTTCAGCAAAGGAAAAAGACACACAGGGCAGAATCCAGGAGAGACATGAGTTTCTAGTTTTCTTCTTTCAGTGAAGTTACAAGGACAGCACTTAATTCTCCCAGTAATGATGTGTGACAATATTCAGGAAATATTTCTAGCCAGAGAAACTCACCTGAACCTTGGTGTCCACTGTTCTACATAGGCATGGGGTGTCTGTGTGACTGACCTTGGTTACTCAGTCTATAGCCACCCAAGAGGTCAAACTGATACAGCACAGCCCATGAGTCACATTTTTAAACTATCTAGTACATCTTAAGTCTCCAGATAGATAAATGCATCTTTCTGAGGCAGGATAGTCCAAAAGTTTAGCAGTTATCTCCTAGGTGACAATTAAAGCCAATTTTATATTTGGAATTTGCAGGGTTTGAACAACTGATATCCATTGAGTTAACCCTCTACTGAGCGTGAGGCTAGTTCAGAAAGATGTCCAGCACTTCCACCTTGCTCTCCGGGACCTTGGAATTCAGCTACCATGCTGTAAGGAAGTTCAAACTAACCCAGGCCAAAAAAAGAAAAAAAGAAAGAACTCATAGAGAGGCCATATTCAGATGTTCTTGCTGTTAGTGCTGGTCAGTATCTATCATTAATCATACATGTGAACACATCTCCAGAGAATTTTGTTCCCCAAATGTTTTGTCATCCTTAGCTTTTAAGACTTTCAGCTGAAGTCCCAGAAATCACGGAACAAGACTTTCCCACTATGCTCTCTCCAAATTCTTGATCCACATAGTTTCTAACCCTACTAAAATGGCTGTTTTAGGCAGCCGACTTCAAGCACTGGAAGTAGGGTCCTGCCTCCTTCCCTGCCCTGCCTCTCACACAAAAAAAATCTAAAACATCATACACTGGCTTTGGGAAGAAGTGAGAAGAAACTCAAGGGCCTAAGTATACTATTTGAAAGTCTATGGGGATTCCAGGCAACAGTTATCTAAAGCTAAAGAAGGCCGTCAGTGAGTTTTTAAAGGAAAGTATGAAAGTGTTAATAGAAACTGGAGGAAAGAAAGCAGTTGTTAGGTAGTGGTAGAAAATTTGCCAAGACTGTTGTCTGTAGTAATGTATAAAACAGAAAACAGCTAGAACTGGACAACTGGAGAATAGTGAACGTGCCACTTGGCTTCTTTTTACTCTCTATGATAAAATGTGAGAAGAGAGATGAACTAAAGAATGAAATGCATTGTTAAATAAAAAAGGGACTGGTACTTTCTGGGTTCAAAAGTAAAACTGTTTCACATAATCAACATTTCCATAAGTCTAACAATTTTTAAATTAAGTATTGAGAAATGGCTTCTTGGTAAATACCAAACCTGGGGTGGTATATAACAGTCTTTGTTAAGACAGCAAAGAGATTTAACAGATTAACTCATATATAGTCTTTAGACAGATGGAAGGCCCCCTGAGGTTCCTAAGGGTGTGCCTCAAATATCATCTGCATTTTAAAGTGTTTCTAAGAATACTAAATATAATATCTCATGGAAATTTCACACTGGAAGGACAAGATAAAGAAAGGATACTATCAGAGAAGTCTGTGGATGTGGCTTTGGCTTAACAGAATATATTACACATTGGCACATAAGAAACACAAATGGTTTTTCAAATAATTATAAAAGCTTGAACTGAAAGGGAAAAGTCAGTACAAAATGCTAAAAGGACTTTGGACTCCTATTTTTTGCATTCAGGAAGCAGGTTGAGAAAATGATTCGAATGCAAACATGATGTGCTCTTGGTAGAAAAAGAAGAATGCATCAGAAAGCAAAGCCAAGATTCCAGAGTGGAGTCAAGATCCATGAAGAACAATTGCCAAGGAACAGAAATGAGTGCCAATCAAGGAAGTCACAACATGGTCCTGGCCAGATTTCAGAATTGCTATGAAACAGTGGTTGTTATGTGCTGCCTGTTTTACACATTATTGAAGGGGGTTGTCTACAGCAGGTATTCCAGGACTCACCCACTATACACTAAGTATGTGTGAAGCACAGATATCTTGTTTCTTTAGTTCAGAGTTTTTCAGATCAAGAGGAATTGTACTCAAGGAGCTGTAACCAATTAGTTGCACTTGAAGAGTATCATCCACATCTGGACTTGATGTGGATGACAGAGACTAGACTTTGTACTAAGGAGACCTGAAGATCTGAGAGAATGACATAGTTATATTTGGCATGTGAAGGAAGGTGAGTTTTTGTGACAAAGGGTAGATGGTAGAAGATTATATTTTTCAAAGAAGATTGCAACAGTATCTCCTACTTTATATACCCTTCTTAAATTGTGATTTTTATACTCTTCTCATCAAGGTGGGGTCTATGTCTCTTCCCCTTAAAACTGAGAAGATGTTTATTATTATCTCAAACAACAGAGCATGATAAAAGTGGTACTACTATATGACTTCCATAGCCAGAACATAAAAAAATGCCATGAATTCTACCTAACTCTCTTGGAACACTTGCTTTTGAAACCCAGCCACCAAGCTGTAAAGAAGCCCAAGCAGCTCATAGAGGCCCTAGCTGGAGGGGAACCGAGGCCTTCCCCCACCCACAAACATCACTGAGGTCCCAGCTGAGAGCCAGCACTAACGTGCCTGTTGTGTAAAGCCATCTTGCAGCATGTCATGTAGCATTCAGTCATCTCAGCTGATCGTGCATGCGGTGGAGACAGGGGACTCTGGCCTTTCCTGCTCAAACTGCAGATTTGTGAGCAAAATAAAGTTGTTGTTCTTGTTGTTTAAAGCTATTAAGTTTTAGGGTGGTTTGTTACACAAAGATAGATAATAGACTTCTGGAATCTTTTAAAGCTGAGTGGTTCTTAACTGGGGATAATTTTGCTCCACAGAACACATCTGACAATGTCTGGAGATATTTTTGGTTGTCACAACTGGGAAGGGATGCCACTGGCATCTAGTGGGTTACAGCCAGGAATGGTATTTAACATTCTATAATACACAGGATGTGAGAGTTGGACTGTGAAGAAAGCTGAGTGCTGAAGAATTGATGCTTTTGAACTGTGGTGTTGCAGAAGACTCTTGAGGGTCCCTTGGACTGCAAGGAGATCCAACCAGTCCATTCTGAAGGAGATCAGCCCTGGGATTTCTTTGGAAGGAATGATGCTAAAGCTGAAACTCCAGTACTTTGGCCACCTCATGTGAAGAGTTGACTCATTGGAAAAGACTCTGATGCTGGGAGGGATTGGGGGCAGGAGGAAAAGGGAACGACAGAGGATGAGGTGGCTGGATGGCATCACTGACTCGATGGACGTGAGTCTAAGTGAACTCCGGGAGTTGGTGATGGACAGGGAGGCCTGGCGTGCTGCAATTCATGGGGTCACAAAGAGTCGGACACGACTGAGCAACTGAACTGAATACACGGGACAGCCCCCTGCAACAAATAATTATCTGGCTCAAAATGTCATTGGTCTCATGGTTGAGAGACAGTCAGACATAACTAGCACTTTCACTTTTCTTAGCACATAGTACCTGAGACATGAAGTCTTCTCAATCTTCTTTCATCACAGGCCGACATTCTGAAAGCCATCAACTGGAATTTATTTGGGTTTCCCAGGTGGCACTAGTGGTAAAGAAACTGTCTGCCAATGCAAGAGACACAGGAGGCTGGGGTTCAATCCTTGGGTCAGGAAAATCCCCTGGAGGAAGGCATGGCAATCCACTCCAGTATTCTTGCCTGGAGAATCCCATGGACTGAAGAGCCTGGCAGGCTACAGTCCGTAGGGTCACAGAGAGTTGGACACAACTGAAGCAACTTAGCACACACATGAAATGTCATTGGTCTAATGGTTGAGAGATGCTGATTTAAAGTTCCCCTGCAATAAAAATGACAGGCATATTCTTAAGTCTCAAGCCTGGCAAAAGGTGTTTTTTTATCCCAAACATCTCAGTCCTTCAAAATGCTGCTCTTATGCTAGCACAGCTTTCCAGAAGGAAATCCTCAATCAATGCCTTTTTAGATTTTAGGGAACAATGGATAAGGAAGAGTTTTCCAGAAGTAATAATCCAGTGCCTCTAAAGTAGAAGACAAAGGAACTAACGCCACTGACAGTAAATTTAGTGCTTATATTCTCAATTCTGCAAGATACAGTGTTGAGTGTGGAAGAAAGGCCACTGATTGCTTCTGCTTTTTCCTAGTAACAGTTTTATTGTGACTATGTTGCTTTTGTTCTCCCACTGTAATGGGTTATATTATGTCCCCTCCCCCCCCCAAAAAAATTCATATCCACCCAGAACCTCAGAATATAACCTTATTTGGAAATAGAGTTTTTAATAGATGTAATTAGTTAAGATGAAGTCATATCAGATTAGTGTGCACGCTAAGTTGCTTCAGTTGTGGCCAACTCATTACCATCCTATGGACTATAGCCCGCCAGGCTCCTCTGCTTATGGGATTTTCCAGGAAAGAATACTGGAGTGAGTTGCCATGCCCTCCTCCAGGGGATCTTCCTGACCCAGGGATCAAACCCACGTCTCTTAAGCCTCCTGCATTGGCAGGTGGGTTCTTTACCACTAGTGCCACCTGGGAAACCCCATACCTCATTAGGGTTGGCCTTAAATCCAATGACTGGTGTCTTCATGAAAGAGATGAGAGATTTAGACAGAGATACAGAGAAAACAGCCAAGTGAAGCTTCTTCAGGAAGGGCTCATGAGAACTGTATTTCCTAAATTCTATGTGTATAAAAGTCTTTGCCCTTTAACTTGAAAGTTACTTCATATAAAATCCTTGGTTTACATTGTCTTTCTTGAATAGCTTATAATGTTACTCTACCCTCTTCTGATCTAGAGAATTGCTAAAGCAAAAGTGCATTGTTAATATAATTGCCTTCCCCTTTGAAGTCACATCCCTTCCTAAAGCTGAATACCCAAAGGATTTTCTTTCCTGTTCTTCAAAGTCCAGTAACTTTACTAGAATATGTCTTGTGTTGGTTATTTTGAGTCAATATATTCTCAGGTAAGCAATATGATCTTTCAATATCTAGTTTCATATCATTTTTTAATTTCGGAAAGTTTTCTTGAGTCACCATTTTTTAGTGTTTGTTCCTTTGGTTTTCATCTTCAGAGACGTCTATCATCCATGTACTTGATCTCATCATCTTTTTAATATTTTCTACTTTCTCTAGAATACTTTATATTTGTCTTTATTACTTAAAAATTTTTTTATTTATTTTTAATTGAAGGATAATTGCTTTACAATATCGTTTTGGTGTTTCCTACACATCAGCATGAATCAGCCATAGGTATACGTATGTCATCACTTTTCGATTTTTTAGAAAGATTAATTTTTACTATCCATTGTTTGTAGGCATTATCAGTTTTTTGCCATAGTATTCTTTTTAGTTTAGCCTTAATCTATGTAATATTATTTTCTTCATTTCTAATTCTTTCCTGGATTCTATTACCTCAGTTATGAGTTTTTCTAATTCTGATTTGTGTGATCCTTTCATGACATGCATTAACTTTTTGATGTCTTTAATTTTTCAAGTAATACACTTTTGCTCTGTTTTGTGGACATATCTTTCTGTAGGGAAGTTATTCTGCTCTGTTTGCTCTCTTTTAAGTTTGTATTGGATTTGACCTTAATAACTTACTGTTACCCACTATTATGTGACATTAATTTTCCTAAACTTATACAATGATACAGAGTTTAGAAAATTGTGTCCAACTTCAGAGAGCTCCATCCTCCCTTGTTTTTATGAAGCGCTAACAAATACAACAAGATTTTGGAGATTTCCTGACTCCATTTCCCTTTCCAGCTGTTGAGCACTTGAAATATGGCTAGTATGACTGAGAAGTCAAATTCTAAGTTTTAATGGATTTTAGTTAACCTAATTAATTAAATTTTAAATAACTTCATGTGGTTACTGCCTACTACATTGGAGAGAGCTCCTCTAGCCTTTCACTTTCCACTGTCTCTTCTGCCCCAACCTACTTTTTCTGATTTCCCTTGACAAAGTTTCTTATTGTGGGACCCTCTCCTAGAAAGAAGTCCTAGTGGGTGAGTCATGAGATATCACAGGGTGAGATTAATTCAGCTCCTTCAGTCACATTTCACTGTTTCAGCTGCTGTTTGAAATTTGGCCTGAAGTGTTTTAAAATGGATATCTGGAGGAGAACATCTTGAATTTTCCTGGTGTCTGTCAGACACCAACTTATTGCTTCTCTCCCTCCCCTGACAGAATTTTTTATACATGCATGTCTTGTGGATCTTGTTGGCTTGTCCTTATCTGTTGTGTTTTTGGATTTATGGAGATACCTTGCCAGTTTTATTGTAAAGGCTGTCCATGGTTTTTGGTTTTGCTAACCAGTTGATCAGTTTGTTTTTTTTTTTTTTATTTTATTTTTAAACTTTACATAATTGTATTAGTTTTGCCAAATATCAAAATGAATCCGCCACAGGTATACATGTGTTCCCCATCCTGAACCCTCCACCCTCCTCCCTCCCCATACCATCCCTCTGGGTTATCCCAGTGCGCTAGCCCCAGGCATCCAGTATCGTGCATCGAACCTGGACTGGCAACTCGTTTCATACATGATATTTTACATGTTTCAATGCCATTCTCCCAAATCTTCCCACCCTCTCCCTCTCCCACAGAGTCCATAAGACTGTTCTATACATCAGTGTCTCTTTTGCTGTCTCGTACACAGGGTTATTGTTACCATCTTTCTAAATTCCATATATATGTGTTAGTATATTGTATTGGTGTTTCTCTTTCTGGCTTACTTCACTCTGTATAATAGGCTCCAGTTTCATCCACCTCATTAGAACTGATTCAAATGTATTCTTTTTAATGGCTGCGTAATAGTCCATTGTGTATATGTACCTCAGCTTTCTTATCCATTCATCTGCTGATGGACATCTAGGTTGCTTCCATGTCCTGGCTTTTATAAACAGTGCTGCGATGAACATTGGGGTACACATGTCTCTTTCCCTTCTGGTTTCCTCAGTGTGTATGCCCAGCAGTGGGATTGCTGGATCATAAGGCAGTTCTATTTCCAGTTTTTTAAGGAATCTCCACATTGTTCTCCATAGTGGCTGTACTAGTTTGCATTCCCACCAACAGTGTAAGAGGGTTCCCTTTTCTCCACACCCTCTCCAGCATTTATTACTTGTAGACTTTTGGATTACAGCCATTCTGACTGGTGTGACTTTTTAATGTAGATTTTTCAGGCAGATTGAAAAATTATACTGCCACTGCCCCATCTTCCTAAAATGCTTTGAATAATATATTTTTAGATAAGGTTTTTCCATTAAGAAATATGCCATGATCATCATGGAATATTTTTTAAAGGAAAGAAGGAATCCCCATGGACCTATCAATCAGAGACAAACCTCTGCTAACATTTTATGAATTTTCCTCGTGTTTCTTTTCTGTGCATGATATTTTTGCACAGTTGTGAGCACAATCTATATACCATTCTATTTTCTATTTTGTTCCTATAACATTATGATTGTTTACTGTTAGAAAAAATTAATATAAACTTATCATGTGAATCATTCATTATTTCCCTAGCCGAACACCAGTGTTTGGTCAACTAAAAAAATTTTTTACAGGTAACAATTTGCTCTGAAAAAATGTTAGTCTCCCCATAGAAAAATGTGTAATCCATACAAGCTGCTAATGAGCAATAATAGCTTAGTCAGTAGCACAGGAGATCCTCAACAGGTGTTAATAAATTATGAACATTTGCTAAAGAGGCCACCTGGGGCTACATTAATAATTGAGGAGACAGGTACAGTCATCTTTATCTTGGAAATTTACCTTACCTGGTGTAGAAAACTTTCCTATTGGTGTTTCATTTTCCTAGTGTTCTGGTATGTTGAGTGTGTGTGTGTTTATATGTACATGTGTATATGTAGATGTTTGTGCCTGTGTATTTATAACCAGTCATCTGTATCTCCATCCCAGACGTCTCTTTTGACTGCCAAACTCAGATCCAATCGGCCTTGCAAAATCATTACATGCAAATGAAACTCATCTTAAGGTGGGAAAGGAGAGATTTACAGCCACCGTACAAGTCACCAAATTAGAGTCCTAAGAGTGACTCTTAGGAATGCTCATTCTTCCTCCCTTCAAGTCAATCACTCAATTCCAGTATTTTCTACTTTCTTAAAATCATTGGTTACTCCTTTAACTCTCTATGTTGCTGCCTCAGTTTGTCCTATAGCCTATTTGACATGGGATACAGCTTTTACTCCCCATGTTTACTTTCTGTTAAATTCAATGAGAATTTGACCCTTTTCTATAGCTGGACATTGTTGATGAATTCCTTCTTGAATTTCTTCTCTTAAGAAGTTGTTGGGAACTCTAATTTTTTTTTTTCCTTACTAACTAACCTTTATTTCCTTTCTGTGCTTTTCTTGCTCAACTTTGCTCAATTGAGGTCATTAATATTCTCTCTTATTTTGCTATATCCCATGCTGATCGTTTCCATCTATGGCTTTCAATTATTTATCTATGTAAGATATTGACACCTAAATCACCATTCCACTCCAGTTCTCATCTCTAAGATTAATATTTGGATATTCAGTATCCCAACCTCAAACCTAATGAATTAAAAACTGTACCCTTTGTCCTCATCCCACTCCCAGGAAAACACAACTAAACATAGCCTATATTTTCCTTTTTCCAGAACCACCTACAAAAATGAGCAAGCCAGCAACATGTGTGTTATCTTCTACTCATTTTTCTGTCATTAATTACATCTTGTCATCAAACAGTGCCAGTTCTAATTCCTTAGTATCTCTTTAGTGTAACGCTTGAACAGCTAATAAGAAATTGGAATCTAATCCTCCTAACCTAAAACTTATCTACCTCAATGTTACCTTGTATATAATTGGCACAGTAATGTTTCCAGGTAGATATCACTTAATTTCAACTAGCAAATGATACACAAAGTGATGCTAGAAGGTTTGGGAGGGAAGAGAGAGAGAAGGGCAAAATAGGATGCTAAAAAATGTTTCCAAAGTGTTCTTGCCTGGAGAATCCCAGGGACGGGATAGCCTGGTGGGCTGCCGTCTATGGGGTCGCACAGAGTCGGACACGACTGAAGTGACTTAGCAGCAGCAGCAGCAGCAGATATTTTCTTTAGTGTTTGTCTCTCAAATTTCACAAAATAAACCCAAAATTTATGTTACAACATTGTTTGATGCCTTATTTAAACTGTTTCACTGGACATTTTCCATCTGTTAAGCTCCCTGAAAGAGACCAAATTGCCTTGTCATAACTAAACCTCATATTCATTGGAGTTTACATTGGGTAAACTTTGCAGGAGCCCAAACATTGTAGCATGGTTTGGGAAAATGGCTTGGAAAAGTTTTAATTAAACTAAGTGAGAAGAAAAATTCATGACCATCTTGGTCATTCCACTTTTAGTTTATTAATAGAATAAGAAAAACATCACATCATAAATCAGTGCTCTGTTTGTTACTGAACTGAATTTGGGTCTGCTCATCCAATACGAGACAAAGCTAAGCTGCTGACACCAGGTTGTGGTGAAGCAAACTGTAGTGTTTATTGTGAAGGCATCAAGCAATGAGGACAAGCAACTAATGCTCAAAACACTAAAACTCCCCAGTGGTTTTTAGGGGAGGGTTTTTAAAGGCAGCATTTGGGGTATGGGTTGTAGGGTGCCTGACCAGCTTGTGCACAATTCTCTGACTTGTCGGTGGTGAAGTAACAGCATGCTATTTCAGGTATCCCAATCATCAACCTTCTTAATTCCAACTGGTCTGGGGCCTACATGTTGGTGGTTCATCTGGTTGGAGCGGGGGCTGGTTTCTATAAAACCAGTACAAGGATATGGCTCAGGATACTATCTATAGCACTGAAGGAAGAAACTAAAGGCCCCTGGCTTTACTTTACAGCCAAACTATTATTATTTAGTTTCATTTGACTGTTTTCCTTTGTTTTTGCAATTTCTCATTTAACTGATTAAATTTGCTTTTGGGGACTTGGGAAAAGTCTAGGAAGTAAATGTTCTTCTACAAACAAAAGGCAGGGGACACCAGGGGACTGTCCAGGGGAAGGTCCTAAGGGTTGAAAACGTTAGCTAAAATGAATTTGGGTTTTTTACAGTTACCATATTTCAAAAGGTAAAGGGGAGAGAGGGCTTCCCTTGTAGCTTGGTTGGTAAAGAATCTGTCTGCAGTGCAGGAAACCTGGGTTCGATTACTGGGTTGTGAAGATCCTCTGGAGAAGGAAATGGCAACCCCCTCCAGTAGTCTTACCTGGAGAATCCCATGGACAGAGGAGCCTGGCAGGCTACAGTCCATGGGGTTGCAAGAATCAAACATGACTGAGAGACTAAACCACCACCACCACCAAAGGGGAGAGAAATGTGAACCTAAATAGCTATATGATTTGGGACTTTTTCCCTTTTAAAAGTAGATGCAGATTAGGTGGTCACTTGCTAACTAATCATTATAATTTTCTATCATTACCATTAACACAGGGGAAAAAAAAAAAGGACTCCTCTCTTTTAATTAGTCAAAAGGTTGTTTTTTTCCATCCCGAACAAGCTGAAGACACTGCTTAAAGACTCATGAGCTTTAGCTCTGTTCCCAAGAGACTAAGAAATTGGGCAGGTCCCTATACCTCTGGAGTCCTCAGTTCCCTGCAAAATGAGAAAGTTATACTCAATAATCCCTAGAATTCCTTTCAGGTCCACCAAGGCAATAGTATTCATTGCAATTGCTCCTGAACCAGGCCATGATATGGATCCAAATCTAGAGCTGAAGCGCTGCTTGTTATGCCTATGATACTGCTTCATATAAGCATGAGGCACATGAGGAGCCTCACATCTTTTCACACAACAGGGACAACGGGCAAGCCTCTTCTTCCAAAGGAATGGTGTAAGTCATCTCTTTAGTGGTTCACATTATCCTCATTTTTGAACTATCAAATCCTCAGACAACCCATATAACCATCTTCATTGGCTGTCTGAGATAAGGTTTCCTGCCAGTGCTTGGGATATTGGAGAAAAGTATTTAGCCAAGCGCCTTTTCCACAACTCAACAGTGAAATCATAGAGTGCAATTATAGATCCCTAACAATCCCCACAACTTGTCTTTTTCTTTGCTCTGAATTCATATTTAAAGTCCCAAGCAAAACAGGTACAAGCTGACTGAATAGAAAAGGCTCTTCCTCGTTTCAGCTGGAGGCAGCCTGGGCTCCAATTCTTTGGGAGGAGGTAGTGAGGACGCCCAGCGGAGCCTCAGAGACCAACTCCCGGCTACCCAATTGAGCTCCGCAGGGTACCGCCCCGAACGCGGCCCCGCCCCTCACCTTGCTGGCGCCGCGCTCGGCAGCGAAGGTGCGTGCGGCGCTCAGTGATTGGCGGCTGCCCGGAGGGGCCCGGCTGCCATTGGCTGCTTGGCCCTCTTTGTTCCCGGTCCCCGCCGCAGGCCGGCTGCAGCCGACGGGGCGGCGGAAGTTTGACCGTGCCGGGCAAGTGGCTGCGGCGGTGGCGCCGGTGTCCCAGCACATCTCCTCCAGTACCCGCAGCGGTGCCAGACGCCAGGCGATCCTGGGCGTGATATCCCCGCCAGGAGGAGAAACCCTCTCTGACACATAGACATGGATTTGGAGGCCAAAGTGAAGAAGGTAGGGTGGCTGGCAGCAGCCGCTTCACCTGCGCGGGGCGCCGCCCCCTGGCTACCAGTGGCTGGTGGGGCGCAAGGGCCGTCAGGCACGAGCGGTGTCGGGATCTCCGGCGCCCGGGGCCCCAGTACCCGGTCCTTCGGGTAGAGGGGTGTCTGCTGGCTACTAACTCCTGAAACCCAGGAGCGACTGAGAGTCGCGCGCGAGGGCGGGCGCGGGACATTTCTCCCTGTCTAACCAAGTCCAACGGTTGGAGGTGTTTGAAACTTTTCCTTAAGATGTTTTGCCTGGGCCTGTGCCTCCCTAGAAGGAAAGGATGAGCTTAGGGCGAGTTCGGGCGAAACCATGACACTACTTCTTCCTGTCTCAGGAAGCTGAACTTTATTAAGCCTTTGTGGTTTGGGGTCACTGATGAGACTTTTGACAGCTCAGACCTCCTCCCTTCCCAGCTTGGCAGTCAAGAGGCTGTCTAGAGTGAGCGTTGATTTAACGTCCTTCCTTCGCAGCAGCGGCTGGTGATGGCGTGAAAGGTGAAGTTTTGGGGTTTTTTTTTTTTTTTTTTTCCTCTCTTTGGTCATTCATTACTTGACTTCCAAAGCACTGCATTCGTCTTCCAAAGAAAATGTTCTCCTTCTTTGGCAACTAGTCCCAAAGGACGATTGTCAGCGGTGGTTTAGCTCCAGGAGACGTTTCCTGACTGGCTGCCCTCCGGGCGTCAGGACCCATGGCCCTACCTGAGCCGCTCCGTGAGTTTAGGAGACTCGCGTTTCCTGGGAGAAAAGGGTGGGGACCAGACTGTGACTCAGAGGGAATGCTGATGTCACATTCCAGTGTAACGTTCTGTGTGAAAGGTCGTCTCATTCCAGGGAATTGATTAAGCTATTTGCTCCTTGGAGAAGGAAATGTTGCTCCTTATCAAATAAGGAAGGAAGTTTTGCTGAGAGTAAAGGGGGAAAAAAATAGAGAACCTAATTTTCTTCTCTTGCTCATTGTGGGTTATCAACATTGCCATTACTTCATCTTCTTAAGGCAAGGTTTCTGACCTAAACATTAGTTCTGTTTCATGCCCACAGTTGGATTTTTGAAAATATATGCAAGTGCAAAATATTAGGTTAGGTTAGGAGGCTGTTGAAAAATAAAAAGCCTGCAGTGGGGAAAAAAAAATGTTTGCCCTTTGTGACTAGACTCAGCATCCAAAAGGGAATTCAAGAACAGGAAAACATAAATTCTGAGAGTACAGTGATTGAATTCTATTGTCTTATAGTTTGGTTTCTTATTCTTTGCTTTGCTTTTAGATGACACTAAAAGCAAATTGATTTTTTGTTAATCTTGCTTGCTACTAGGAAAGCATTTTGTTTGCCCCTTAATTAGCCTTCTGTTGATGAACGCTTTGCTTATTTTGTTTTTCTTGTGGGAAACAGTGGGTAATTTAGTACTTGTCTAAAATTTTTTGGGGGGGATCTTGTCTATGCTTAAACATAGTGCTTCAAAAAAGACTTTTTAAATGCCCAGATCCTTTGGGAGGGAGGGATGAGTGGGTGAAACCATTCTGTGTGCTACTGTAATTGTGAATACCTGTCATATATTTGTCAAAACCCACAGAATAAACACAAAGAGTGCACCCTAAGATAAACTATGGACTTTGAGGGATGATGATGTGCCAGTGTAAGTTCATCAGTTATAGCAAATGTACCACTCTGATGTGGGATATTGATAAAGGGGGGGTGGGGGGGGGTCTGAAAGGGGATAGGAGATATATGGGAATGCTGTATCTTCTGCTAAATTTTGCTGTGAACCTAAAACTGCTCCAGAAAAAAAAAACAAAAACAAACAAAAAAAAAACACCCTCTATTTAAAAGGAGGGGAAAAAAAAAAGTAACATTTAAAAGTGATTTTGAAATTATTGGGGACAAGAAGTAATTCTGAGGGAGAAAGTCCAGAGTTAAGAATTATATGTGCTAGCAAGGGAAAAATCCAGACATTATTTATACACAGTTTCCTTAGTTTCAGAATGTGGATTATCATAAATAATGGTCTTGATATATGGTGTAATTTTTCTCTTGCATCTTCCCTTTACTTTAAAAGGATATCTTTTCAACCAAGAATCTTATCCTTCTCTCTAATCCTCCTCCTCCCTTCCCCCCACCCGAAGAAAAAGGATTCCATAAATTTAAAACTTTTACAGACAATACCATGACAGTAACAAATCCTGTTTCACTACCTTGTCATCACTGGTGATTCCCAGGGCAAAGTCCTCAACTAGTAAATTGGAAAGTAAAAGATCCCAAAGATGTCCAATCTGATTGCCAACATACCCTCTCTGTGTCTAGGTAGGATCCTTGACAGATTAATGTTCTATGTATTTGACATAGTGTTTCCCAGTACAAATAATTTAGAGGTCCCAGGAATACATTTCATAATTTCAAAAAGAAACTTGCATTCCCTTTAGAAATTGTTTTCTAACACATGAGAAGGAAACATTACAAGATCATCTTTGATCTTATGAGTCTTCTTACCCTGTTTTGGTATCTAGGATACTTTTCAGGTCTCCCTTCTTTTTGACTTGGATATGCAAGAAAACTGATAGTTTGGATATACCTTTTAAAAATCATAGCTGAAAGTTGAAATAAAGACACAGCCATTTAAGTAAAACTAAATTTGACTTCTGTTTTAAGATGCATGGCATTTTTTTCCTTTTAAAACCTTTTTACTGTTGTTTTCATAAGAAATTTTCTCCAGGCAGATGACAAATGTTACTTTCCCATTAACATTTCATGTAAAAAGAATTAGAGGGTTATCTTCATTTCACATCCACCTAGGTGGATGATGTTATTATAAGATTCTTTGTTTTTAAAAGGAGAACTTGGGTGTCTTATCATTGGCATAAATTTGGATTAATTACCAGTTAAAATACACCATCACGCAAGGAATTTTTATAACTAGATTTTATTATATTGTATTTTGTTTGAGATAAGTAAGCTGTTGCTAGGAAGTGAGAGCTAGTTTGGTTATACAGAGTTTTGTTTTAATAATATTTTAGAGTAGAATTTGAGTTTTACATCTTTGCCCTTTCTTTGGAGTTACTTGTCTAGATCTCTTCCTTATGTCTTGTGTCTCCTCATTATAATTGACTTCATGTAAGTAGAGCCTGTGTCTGCTTGGAAAAAACAATGACCTTTGAGAAACAGAAACAGAGTCTCATTTTATGGTGAATGCTAAATCATGGCCCACAGCCAGCTGTTTTCCTCTTTCCTTTCTGTGTTACTCTCCCCTGAGAGGAGAAGGAAATGGCAGCCCACTCCAGTGTTCTTGCCTGGAGAATCCCAGGGATGGGGGAGCCTGGTGAGCTGCCGTCTATGGGGTCGCACAGAGTTGGACACGACTGAAGCAACTTAGGAGCAGCTCCCCTGAGAATCACTTTTTTCCCTTTAAAAACATACCAGAGAGAAAGAGAACTATAGTAATTTCCCTTATGCTGCCTGGAATTGCAATAGAGCTTTTAATTTTACACTTTATTCATTGTTTGCCTCCTTTCTAACCTCCATCTTTTGATCCTTCCTGATGTCTTGTTTATTTTTTCTGTAGGACCCTTTTCTTTGTTTCTTTAATTTTAAAAAGATGAGATTTTAAAGATTACAAAGTCACTAAAACATCTCGTTTCTCAGCATCCAAACATGTTCTGAAAGCTTCTGTCATTGCCGAAAAATCAAAGTGAAACCATGTGATTGCAGTTGGAAAGATAACTGAACCACAAAGATTATTTCCATTAGAAATTAGAATGAACCTTTTCTCCTAGGGTGGTCCCTGACTGAAGTGGAAAAGACAAGTAAATGGTGACCTGGAGGTTCAAATCTATACTTGAATTCTCTGCTTGAAGCCATTCTTGCTGAGAATCATTGGCAAGACTTGGGGTAATGGGAGGGCTTCCAGGGCTTTACCTTAGAGGCAGTTACTCTCTCAGAACAAGTACAGAATAAAGTGTTCCTCAGCAGGGCTTTTATCTCTTTTAAGCCATAGTGTGAGTCATTACGTTAATTAGATATGAAAAGTCACTTTTCCTAACTTGCTTTGAATATTGGTTTTAATAGAACTGTAGTAGGTTTTCTGTTGATTTTGTTCCTTAATCCTATCCTATGAAGTTGAATTAGAGGTTTATGTCTCTACTGGCTGTCAAGCTGTGTACCATCACCTCTCTCCTTGACTTTGCTAACTCACCTTCAATAATACTAAATATTACTAATCCAAGACACACTCCTCACTCTACATGCCCCCCTTTCCCCCCAACACACACATCACCCTCCAGGTAATCTTATTACCAGCTAGATGGAAAATCTCTTTCTTCTATATTCCCAAAGCATCTTATCATAACTCTTAGCAAACTCATTACTTTCTCCCTCTAGATTATAGTCTTTCTCTTAACTAGATTGCAAGCTTCTTGAGGGAAATTCATATCCTATTTATACTTGTATAGTTATTTTGTTTTCTGTTCAAAGCAATTTATGAAGCAGACTAGCTTCATTTTGAGGATAAGAAAACTAAGGCTTAGATAGGTTGATCTGAAACTGGCAGAATGTAACTATGATCTTGCACCATGGTCTTCATAATCCATGTGACTTCCATTATGTCACCTAGCCTGAGTCCTCTGATACTTTTGCTCTGATCACTGCATATATGTTGAATGAAGTACCCTAATAGAAAAAACCTAAGATGCATTTAAGCATTTTTATTTGTTTAAAGGAATTATATTGGAGAAATCGTTTCTATTCCAATAAAATTACCACTCTACTGGTTTTCTATAGTTTGTTTATACTTTACCTATGGTCATATGTATGCCTTTAGTGTAAGTTGCCTTTGACATTTTTTGCATGGAAACAAAGTCTAAATAAGTACAAATATCATGGAAAGTAACTTCTGGGAGATTTTACAGTCAAAGAAATTCCATAAGTTCCAATAATGTTCTGGACCATATCTTCTAGGATTCGCAGGTTTTGTCGGGAGCAGTGATAGTGCTGCTTTCTAGCTACTTAATATGGTTCTGAATAATAGCAACCCTGCTTTTGGCTCTTTGTCTTTCAACTGGTGACATCTGGAATTGTATACAGGTACTCATGGTTGGCCTGTAGAAGAATCTGTTCTACCTGCTGAACCCCAGAGTTGATAGTAAGCCTTACACATAACATGGTAGGCTAAACCTCTTTTTCTCCTAGCAACAAAGTACTCTAAGTGCCACTGGAATGGCAGATCATGCAGCTTAGAATAGAGCAGTTAAAAACAAAAAGTTCAATGTTAGGAGAATTGTTCATACAAGAAGATCTATTGAGAAGCAGTAGGAAACACCAAAATGAACTATTTAACGAGGCACTCACTGAACTCCAGTAGGGTACCAGTCTTGTGAGCCTGGAATTAACATCATGGACCACAGAGTTAGTCTGAGGGGTCTATTTAGTAGAAAGAAAATGATAAATTGGTAAAAGAGTATTACTTCCTATGTTCTTTTTCTGAAAGCCAGAAGTAGGGATATAGTTTGCCCCATGCTAATTTGAATATGTTTTTTACACACCAAATCACTACAGTGTGTTCAGAAATTAGAAAAGATCAATAAGTACCCAGTATAGGCAAAGCACAGTAGTATACAGAAAGATCTTCCGTGGTATATTAGCTTTCTCATGTCTGTTTATCAGTATGGTGTTTTAAATTTGCTCTGGGCTGAGAATTAGCAGATCTGGGTCCACTGTAGTCTTTGTGATCTTGGCCACTCTGGATATCAATTTCCATATCTATAAAAATCAATAGGGGAGCCAAGTGATTTCTAAGATTTCTTCAAACCCAGTTACTCTTTTTGACTTTGGAAAATATTATCAGTAGTTTACCAAATATAATAATGTTCCACAGTGCTTAAAAATCATGCAAGCCAAGAATATATAAATATATATGATTTTCAGTGACATGGCCTGTATATAAATGTTGTATATTCGTATGGAGTCCATGAGAAAATGAAAATTTTTTTCATAGATCTTAGCTGCTTTTTCAACTTGTTTTTACTTAATTAGTTTGCCTTTTAAATATTTGTGGCGTATTTGAAAACATTAAGTTTAATTCATTTAACTCTTTAGTTTACAGCTTCAAAGGCATATAAATTGCTTTATTAGCATGAGGCAAATAAGCCTAGTCATGATGTGTATCACTCTCGATGGTACTTAATTACAGGAAAATGAAAAATAATGGAGCTTTTATTGTCTCTAAAAGTTATCTCTCCCAAAATAAGATGAATCATTTAAAAACTATGTGAGTAGTGTATGTGCAAAACATTTTTCTAAACCCTGGGGGTATAGTATGAAAAAAAAGACAAAGATACCTTGTATTACAGAACTTACACTATTGAGAGACAGGATAGAGGAAAAAAAAAAAAAGACAAAATAAATGATAGAAAGTAAGTACAAATGGGATTATATCCCTTAGTAAACTCTTTATAGGTCAAGAGTACACTAGATTTGTAACACAGAATGTCCTATTTTAGTGGTGATTCTTGGCATTTGTTCCTGGCTTTGCAAGCTTTGTAATTAGGAGTGATTATTTGTCTTAAGTAATGTCAAATGAAAAATGAGAAAGCAGCTTATATGTATTAGAATGTGAAGAAGCTCATAATCAGATAAAGCTAAAATATTTACAGTGTTACACCTATAGATACACAAACCGTCTTTTTCCTGATTACAAATGCGCTTCAAGGGTCATTCCTGTATTGCATTTCCTGTTTACAATCATTACTAATTTTTGTTTGGTAACTACTGTCATGGTACCTGAAAGAAGGACTTTTAAAAATCCATTTATTAGATCATTGATATATAATACATACAGGAAATTATTTTGCTTTTTACCAAGTAGTGATGTTCAGAGATTATTATATAAATTATGAAATAACTTTTTTAATGATAAGAAAATAGAGAAAAGATTAACCAAATTGAAAATGAGTTTTAGAACCTCAAATTTTCAAGATTTTAAGGAAAAATTAATTTGATAATTGATAAATTTGTATTTGATCTTTGAGTAAAATCCATGGATTAAAATGTACCTTAAGCACTGTTATTAGAGGATTAAATTTAGAGGTTATGTTTTTCAGCTATCCAGCTCCAATCTTTGATTCTCCTATAAAAAAGCTGTGGTCATATTTAAAATAGTTTCACTTATTTTTTTTCCAAGTACCTGATCTACCTAACTCCCTACTTAAATAATAGGAAATTAGAAGAATTAATATGCATGACTATAATTTTCTAATGCAAGTTCAAGCTGTGATTCTAAAATGACTTTTTAACTATTTTTCTTTTTTTTTTCTTCTCAACCATTATAATCACTGTTCATTGCCAGTTACAAAAACTATAAGAAAGAACAGAAGGTGATAGAAGAAAGAACCTACCTAAAGAAACTCACTAGGTATAATCTGGGGACTGCTATGGAAGTATTTCATATTTCTGTAGTATTTAGCTATAAAAATTGGTTGACTGTAGGAATCACTGCTTTTATTTTGGTCATATTCAACAAAGGAGAAAAGCATAGTTTAGGATTGCCAGTTTCTCTTATTCTTGGCTAGTCAAGAATGTAGGACTGCTTGGGTTTGAGTATAACTTGAGGGAGGGACTGTATGAGAAACCAGGCAGTTTGAGGACTGCCAAGAGCACATCTGCCAAGCAACAGCCAGGCTACCACTATGTAAATATAATTAAACTCTGGATGAGGCCGGATCATCCTCAAATCACCTATGCTTCAGTCTGTCTTTATCACAGTGACATTCTGACCACCATACAAATTTTAAGAAGGGGTTACAGGGCATCTGTTGGTTACATAGCTTCGTATCTAAAACAGTGAGCCTAGCAAAAAAAGAGGCTGAAAGCCTAGCCTTGGTGCTGAGTCTGTTAATGTCTGTTGCCACCATGAACTTATTACCCCTGTTTTGTTTAAAGATAAAGTGATATCATGTTTCATTGCAAAATGACAATGCAAATATTAGGTGTATTTTTCTTTTTATGAGTGTAATATCATGGAAGTCTTGATGGAATGAGTCACAAACTAAAGGTAAAGAATATATTTCCATTATGGGATACTGGCACACAATACAAATAATTGAGGGTTAAACAAAACAAAGTCACCATTTGTTTTTCATAGAGGATATTAAATTTTCAATTTAGATGTAAAACTACAGAATCTAAATTCCTTTTCTATCAGTATCATCTGTTGAGCTTGTATCCCCCAAAATTCCATGATGTCATCTCTGGTGGATCAAAGAAGGAAGGTAGGCAGGCTAGCCTGTGGGCAAGATGTGAATTAACTACAGTGCTGGATAGAATGACATAAGTGCTTTATACAGTGTTGCTCAAAATATCTGTGTTGAGGAACCATTTTTTCAAAACTCCGAATCTGTCCCAGGCCAATACTTTTTAAAACACAATAAAAATGAGTTACTAAAAGAAAAAAAAAAAAGATAAAAATGAGGCCAATTTAAGAAATATACCAGACATACTGTCAAAGTACTTAACAATTCCTAATTTCTTTCAGTTTCTTTGTATGTTCCATCACAAACTGGTAACCAGAAGTTTTCAGACTGCACACTTTGTAGCACTGCAATAATAGGAATACAGACAACTACGACTACCATTCTCTACCCTTATCAGTGGAGAATATGTTCCAAGACCCCCAGTGGATGCCTGAAACCCCAGATAGTACCAAACCCTATATATACAGTTTTTTCCTATATACACATGCCTATCACAATAAACTGGAAAATTCTGAAAGAGATGGGAATACCAGACCACCTGACCTGCCTCTTGAAAAACATGTATGCAGGTTAGGAAGCAACATTAGAACTGGACATGGAACAACAGATTGGTTCTAAATAGGAAAAGGAGTAAATCAAGGCTGTATGTTGTCACCCTGCTTATTTAACTTCTATGCAGAGTACATCATGAGAAACGTTGGGCTGAAAGAAGCACAAGCTGGAATCAAGATTGCCAGGAAAAATATCAATAACCTCAGATATGCAGATGACACCACCCTTATGGCAGAAAGTGAAGAGGAACTAAAAAACCTCTTGATGAAAGTGAGAGAGGAGAGTGAAAAAGTTGGCTTAAAGCTCAACATTCAGAAAACGAAGATCATGGCATCTGGTCCCATCACTTCATGGTAAATAGATGGGGAAACAGTGGAAACAGTGTCAGACTTTATTTTTATGGGCTCCCAAATCACTGCAGATGGTGACTGCAGCCATGAAATTAAAAGACACTTACTCCTTGGAAGGAAAGTTATGACCAACCTAGATAGCATATTCAAAAGCAGAGACATTACTTTGCCAACAAAGGTCCCATCTAGTCAAGGCTATGGTTTTTTCCTGTGGTCATGTATGGATGTGAGAGTTGGACTGTGAAGAAAGCTGAGTGCTGAAGAATTGATGCTTTTGGACTGTGGTGTTGGAGAAGACTCTTGAGAGTCCCTTGGACTGCAAGAAGATCCAACCAGTCCATCCTAAAGGAGATCAGCCCTGGGTGTTCATTGGAATGACTGATGCTGAAGCTGAAACTCCAGTACTTTGGCCACCTCATGCAAAGAGTTGACTCATTGGAAAAGACCCTGATGCTGGGAGGGATTGGGGGCAGGAGGAGAAGGGGACAACAGAGGATGAGATGGCTGGATGGCATCACCGACTCGATGGACATGAGTTTGGGTAAACTCCGGGAGTTGGTGATGGACAGGGAGACCTGGCGTGCTGCAATTCATGGGGTCACAAAGAGTCGGACATGACTGAGCGACTGAACTGAACTGATGATGAAATTTAATTTATAAATTAGGCACAGTAAGAGATTAACAACAAGAACTAAAAATAGAAAAATCATAACTATATACTATAGTAAAAGTTTTGTTGATGTGGTTTCTCTCCTTAATTAACTTCCTGATTCCTACCAAAAATGGAACTGTGGCTTATTCAACGGCAGACCCAGTCTCTGCAGTAATTTTTATATTTTTCTGTCCAAACCTATTCCCGAATATTTGTAACCATCCTTTGCATGCGTGCTTGCTAAGTTGCTTCAGTCGTATCCGACTCTTTGCAACCCTATGGACTGTAGGCTGCCAGGCTCCTCTGTCCATGGGATTCTCCATGCAAGAATACTGGAGTGGGTTGCCATGTCCTTCTTCAGGGGATCTTCCCGTCTCAGGGATCAAACCCGTGTCTCTTTTGTCTCCTGCAGTGGCATGCAGGTTGTTTACCACTAGTGCCACCTGGGAAGCACTAAATGGTATAAGTCATTTTAGGGGATCCCTTGCTGAAGTCTTCATGTGGGCTTCATGTTTTCTGGTGCCACGTTACCACCAACTAGACTATGTTTCTGCTTATGTCTCCCACCCATGAGTTTAATGCCTTTTCCATCTTAACTAGGCAATTAGCATGCACTGTGTGGCTATAATTTCTGCAGTTTGAGGTGCAACAGCAACACTAACATGAATTTGTTTTTCCTTCTTCACAATTTCATGAATAGAAGATTTCTTCCTACCATAGATCTTAGTAGCATCAGCATATAATTTTTTTGCTGCTAAGTGGAGAAATTTCCTTTCCTTTCACTTAAAGGAATCACTTTAAGTTTTCTCTTTGGCATATCTGAATTGCCAGCATCACTATTTCTGCAGTTTGGGGCCATTATTAAGTAAAAATAAGGGTTATTTGGAACGCAAGCACTGCAATGATACTGTAACAATCAGTCTGGTAATGAAATTGGCTACTAAGTGACTAACTAGCTGAATAAACTGGTCAAAGGATGATTTGTAACTAAAAGCAGGACAGAGCAGACTCCAGATTTCATCACACTACTCAGAATGCAGTTAAAATTTAGGAATTGTTTACTTCTGAAATTTTCCATTTAATATTTTTGGATCATAGTTAACCATAAGTAACTGAAACTGCAGAAAGCACAAGTGTGGATAAGGGGCAACTACTGTATTATGAGGTTTCAGAAGCAGAAGCAATATAATTGGGTGGATTGGGAACAACATTATGGAGGAAACATCAGTCAAATTAACTCCTGTAGGATAAGTAGGCAAAGAAGGATTTCCTGGAAGAATAGATAATCTGAACTAAAGAAACATGGCTGCAAAACATCAGTAAACCCTTGGCATTCTCACCATTAACATTCTCAGCATTGACTCTTCTAGAATAAAGCTAAGGTATATGATTTGTGATTTTCCTAGATTACACGTTTGAATTTCGAAGTGTGCCACTGAGCTTGTATGGAAACCTAATCTACTGCTGAGGATCTATATCTCTTGCCTAATCATGATTCTTATTTAATGTCATCTCTTGACTTAGAGAAAACATCACACTGGAGTCTAGCTGAGGTAGTCTGGGCTTGGCTGCAAGCTGTGGGTTGGGACTACACTGGCTGTCCATATCTCTCATCTTTCTTAGCTCACTGGATATCTTAAGCAGACGTTTGGAGAATAGTGGGCATGTCCAACGGCAGGAGTACATTTTAAGCCTCTGCTTGTGTCACCGCAGTCACATGTCCAAGTTCAAACTCAAGGGGTGAAAAGTTCCAGTCTAATGACTATGAGGCAAGGGTGTGGATTTTTAATACTACTACCTGGGAATGAAGAATTCAGATCATTACTTCAGACTATTACATATTCTATAGTGGGATTAATTTGTTTTTTTGTTTTTTTTTAATTTGGGGGTTGAAGTATACTTTTCTGAAGTTCTTTCCTGTAACAAGAGTCTGTTCCGAGAAGATATTTTGCACAGTTTCATAGACAGCTGATACTTCAAAGCAGGATAGTCTTTGACCTTTCTGAAAAAGCTCTGAAAAAATCTTGAAGTACCCTTTACTTGATTTTTAGGGTGATCTAGTCCCTTTTCTGTTAGTTTTGAGACTAACAGACTTCTCTAGATTCATCCCAGCTAGGTCATATGATCTCCATGTGAAGAAATGTAGAACTCATTTCTCTGGAAAAGATCAAATTGCCAAAGGTTTTTAAGAGGAATTACAAAATCTAACCTTTTCAATACTGCAATAAATTGAAAGTAGATTATACAAATATTCAGATGATGCTGTGTGTTATACTCTGCCATTGGTAGCAAAATAGAAAAATTTCCCAAGAGAAATAGGCAGATTAGCAGTAGAGAGAGGCAAGACAGATGAGTGGCTCAGTATCCATATTTCTTTTATGATATCACAGGTAAAAATAATTGAGATGCTATTTGTTGGCACTTTTCTCATGGATCAGATGAAATCAAGCTGGGGGATGGAAATCATTCAGTGGACCACTGCTGCCCACTTCCCTGGAACAGGGAGTTTAGAGGATGCAGAACAGAACTTACATAAGTTTGAATCCTGGTTTGACACTCCCCTAGAAATTTAGACAAGTTTCTTAACCTCCTTGGCTTTAGGAAACTTACTGTAAAACATGGATAAAACCTCCTTATTGGGTTATTGTGAGACAACATAAAATGATACATGTAAACGCTTAGAACAGTACTTGATCAGTGTTATTATTCATGTTCTCTGATGAGTTTTATTTAGTTATCTAGACTTTAGCATCAATAAGTAAATGTTTGGAGATCCAGAATTGCAGAAAGTTCATCAGCTTTAGAATTCTGAGTTGAATTCTTAGCCCTGACACTTACTGGCTGTGTGAATTTGGCAAAATTACTTAGCCTTTTAATCCTCAGGATCTCTATCTGAAAATGCATTACAACCATCTATCTCATAAGGGGTATAAAGAATAATTAACATGAACATTTTAAAGCACAAAGTATGGTACCTGCACAGACAAAAAATAGGTGTACCATAATTATTATCAAGAAATCCAGTTTAGACACAAGAAAATTCTGCATAGATTTTTAAACCATTTAACAGGTACCCGTATTATATCATCAAGGATTTTATGACTTAACAGGTTCAGAAAAATTATTGATACTTGATGCTTTGTTGGACACAAATATTTAAACTTTAATAAATGGGATGTATTAAATCACTGGATTTCATTTTTTCCTTTTTTAAAATTTGAAAGTTATTTTTATATTTTATTATAAAAATAAAAATTGATAAGTAACTGTTGCTAGCAGTTGGTTGAGTACATGCTGTATGCTAGTCACTGTGGGAAAGATTTCAGAGCTATATTATTGGGTCTCTAGTCGGGGCACTTGATGTAACATTGCCAGGTACTCTGGTCCAGTGTAGGAAACAGTTATGTTTTCCTGAATGTAATCTTCCTTAGAGTTTTTGCGGTAAGTTGCAAAAATGGATATAGTTCTTTTTAGCACCTCCCATTAAGAAATGGAGTCTATTTTCCTTGGAATCTAGGCTGCTGGTAGACAGTGGTAGAAGTGGTATTGTATGTGCTGTGACCGTGGACTTCATACGGCTTGTTTGCATCTCTTTTTTGGAACCCTAGTACTACCATGTGAATTAGCCTAGCTCAGCCCACTGGAGAACAAGAGACTATATAGAAAAGATGAAACAGCCCAGATGAGGCTCCCCTGAACTAGTTGTCCCTAGCTTACCTGAAAGGTGACTACCAATGCAGTGAGCCCAGCTCAGACCAGAAGAGTCATCAGCTGAACCCAGCCCAAGCCGAACCCAGCCCATGAGCAGCTGAACCCTGCTCATGCTTCTGCAGTTTGCTTCTGCTAAACTGCAGAAACTGCAAACTAAATTGTTGCTATTTTAAGCCACTCTGTTTAATGGTGGTTTGTTAGGCAACAGATCATAACTTATACTCCCTCTATTGCTAGGATGTAAGTCTTCTTGGCCTCCCACAGTGAAAGCTATGGAAAAGGACTGAGAGACTTTTCTTATTCTGAATTACCCTCCTAGCCTTCTGTACATAAGAAAGAATCTGGACACTGTAGCTTCCCTGACATCACTGATCACTTGAGAACAGCCCCCTTTCTAACCTAATCAAATCTAATTTTGATTTATTTGCTTATTGTTTCATCAATATAAAGGAAAATTAAATTACTCTGCAACTGAAATTTGATTCTAGTGCAAAAAGGTGGTGTATGTATGTTTTGAAAGTTGTCTATTTCCCCTGAACCCCACTACCTTTTGTAGTGAGGGAGTCCTTGGGCTGTAGTTTAAATATAGAACAAAAAGCATGTGAATCCACACCACTTCCCTAATAAATCAAAAATAAGTGATAGGTCAAAAATTAATTAAAGCACTTAAGTTTATATAGCACATCATATAAACATAATTCTTTTTTTCCAGAGCAATGGATGGTGTGAAAAGTTTAGACAATAAGTACATAAGCATAAGGCATCTGGCAGTAGGGTTCCTGCATCTCTCCCTTCCTTTCAAAGTTTCTAACAACTCTACCGGTGCTTTAAAACTTTACTTTTGCTCTAAATACACCTGAATGCCAATCCTGGGCAAAGTGGAAAATAAAAAGATGGTCTTTTGACACCTTTTACCCCAGATTTTCTGTGCCTTCTCCTCATCGGGCTTTTCCTCTCCAGATTCCCTTGGATGCTTGTGCTTGCCTGGGCAGCCTGCTCTAACAGCTCTTTCAAGCCAGTGCCACAGGCCTTTCCCTTCATTCTGTCTCTGAAAACATGCCTGTACTGTTCTCTTTTCTGCATGTGCTCTGATTAGGTAGACAGTCAATGGCAAGACATCACTTAATTGTATAGTCATCCTTACTCCTCAATTATACTCCTAAAGAAATACTGTAGCCCTGGTGAAAAATGATGGCAATATTCAAGTTTAGGTATGTATAGTCTTTAAAAAGGCTTCTCAATAAATAGCAATATCTGTGGAATCCACTCTTTGAGCCAGCTGTGGAGTTAGTGACACAAGACCAAATTAGAATTGTTTGTCATGATCTAGATTCTTTTAGGAGACTCTTACAGATGCCTTTTGGAATCACATTTTAAAAATACCTTTTACAGCTGATAATTGGGAGTTTCTGAGGCCTGTGTATAAAAGCACATGCATTACAAAGTCTTTCCACTGAGCCAGAGCTCAGCCAATCCTAATTAAGAAATCATTTCATCGGCAGCTGTAGCCTGTGACACTTATATAGTCTGCATTGTCTTTCTCAAAGTAACAGAGTTAGGAGGAGGCTCTTTTTGAATAGAATTCACAGAAGAGAATTGGTGAACAGCTCAGGTGACTGCCTTTACGTAAGAGTTTAGAAATAATTTGATAGTAGTCAATTTGAAAAATGTTTATAAGGAACCAGCATAAACTGAACAGATGCAATACATTTCTTTTTATAATTTACTTACCTAAAATAAGTGCAATCTTAGAAAAAACAACTAAATTATTTTGTCTCCAATAATATTGTGAGGATACATTAGGTTTTGAATAAGTATACAGTACTGAAAAGTTAGTTATGAACTGCTGCCTATAAATATACCTAATTTGAATCAAGTAATTTACATTCTGATATCACAAAGAAGTACTATATATTTTTTCCTTTTCATCACCAGAAAAGTTATATAATAAAATAAGGTTTATATCAATCTTTTTCCAGTTTTATCCTCTGTTCATTAAGGAGGACTATGACATATTATAAAAATTGTGAAATTTTTCTTTTAAATGTATTTCTAGAAATTTCTTGCTAGTCAAACCTGATAGTTTGTATTCTGGTTTGTGACTGTGTTCTAAAACAAGTATGTATGTATGTGTGTACACAAGTGTGTATATATGTTGAGATGGTTAGAGAATAAGATGAGAGACAAAATCATTCTCCTGTGTCTTCTGAAAGATTGTTCCCTGATCTTGACTGAGTGAACTGTTAAACTGAGGGGAATAAAATGAGAGCATTTATAAGGAAAGAGCAAAGTTTTGTTTACTCTGCCCATTGGGGTGAATAGAGACTTAAATATTTGAAGTGGAAAAAAATAAAGGCAAGGGTGGTAGATAAGCACATTTATATCCCCTCCCTTTGTAAAGTCTGTCATTACAGATCACTTAGTCTTAGCATTTAAAATCAAAACAGAATAGAGGCTGTCAAGATGGCCCCCATTGATCCCACTCCTAGAATTCATAATCCTTTGTGTTCCCCTTCCCTTGAGTGTGGGCTGGTCCTGGTCAATAGCTGCCAAGGAATGTAACATGGCAGATGTGATGGTACATCCCTTCGAAGATTAAAGACTTCAGCCTCCATCTTGGGTATGCTCACTCTCTGTGGTTTGCTTGGCCTGGGGAAAACTTGCTGCCATGTCATAGGTGCCAGTGTGAGAGAGCTTAAAAGTGGATCTTCCCCAGTCAAGCCTTGAGTGACTACAGCCTTAGTTGACCCCTGACTGCAACCTTGCAAGAGTCTCTGAGCCAGCCCACCTAGATAAGCCACTCCCACCTGCCTGACCCATAGAAAGCTATAAGATGATAAATGTTTGTTATTTCCAGCCCCCAAATTTTGGAGTAATTTGAAAGTAATACAGAGGTTTTCCACTAGGAATTGAGGAATTTAGTGATTTGGGGGAAAAAAAAGATTTATTGCAGTTTTTGCTTCATTATATTACCCCTGGACACTGCATAAATATATGGAATCTTCTATATAATATAGTTAATAATTTTCAGTACTAGTGATAAACCTACTTGTTTTGAATAAAGATCTTTCTACTTTGAGAATTAACTTGTTCATTTGCATTTCGTTGTTTCTTTTAAAACATTTTCTTTCCTCTTCCTAAAACATTGTAAGAGAACTATTTTACATCAGGACCCTGGATGTTTCCTTGACTTATGCCCCATACTTTTGAGGGTCCTCTTGTATGCATGAATGATCACCTCAGGGCTTTCTGTGTAGTGCAGGTGGTTAGCAGACACTCAGGTTTCTTATAATCAGTCTCAGGTTTGTCTAGGAAGGAGGAATTCCTGGCTGGTAACAAATAGACAGTCTTTCAGATGAAAATCTATTGTTCTACAGAAGTTACAGATGAGAAATATGACTCATTTAAATTATTACTTATCTTCAGAGTCTCATTTTAGAGGAAAAAATAGTGATTTTTGTACTTAAGCTCAGGATTTGGAGTTAGAAAGGCCAAGATTCAAATCAGCTCTGTCGGCTTTTGGCAGATTGCCCACAAGATAGTCTTAGACAAATTACTTAATCTCTCCAAGTCTCAGTGTCTTTATTTGTGAAATAGGAGTAATAACACTTTCCCATCAGTTGTCTTGAAAATTCAATCAGGTGATGTATGTATTGTGCTTGGTAAGTATTCATGTCTTAACAAATGGTGTGCGTGCGTACTAAGTCGCTTTAGTTGTGTCTGGCTCTATTTTTGTGACCCTATGGACTTGTAGCCCATGATGCTCCTCTGTCCATGGGATTCTCCAGGCAAGAATACTGGAGTGGGTTTCCATGTCCTACTCCAGGGGATCTTCCCGACCCAGAACTTGAACCCGGGTTCCTGTACTGCAGGCAGATGTCTTACCAGCTGAGCTACCAGGAAAGCCCCTAACAAATAGTAGTTGAGGTGTAGTTTTTATTACCACTTCCACCTTCACAACTACCAGTGGTCATTAAGAAAAAGGATAATTAGAATTGCTTTAAGGTACCCTAACAAAACTACAATTCATTATTGTTTCCTAGAAAAAAGCAGCAGGATCTACTTCTGGTCTTCGTTAAAAATGTTACTGTATTTATTGAGGTTGTGTAGATGTTTTAAGTAATTTACGATTTGATTATATCCCAGACCAAAGTAGACAAATTGCCTTGGTTACAGTCCTTACATCACTTAACCTAAGACTGGTACTGCCTTAAAGAATGTAGGGAAAGACTGAGTGGGAGTTATCTATTTAATTTGTTAAAGTTCCAGGAAGATTGACCCAGTACCTCCAGAACAGAATTTATTATGAACTATTTAGACTGAAAGATCACTTGTTTTCTTTTCCTTCTTATCACAGTGATTTGTTAGTGATGATTTACTACTATGTGTGAACAAAAAAGTGTCAGTTCATTTGTCTCACAGTGGATTTTGTGATATAGTTTCACGAAGGGCTCTGCCTTTGTACTTCATGCACTGAAAAGCTGAAAGGATGAAATGAAATGAAAATGAATTCTAGAATCTGCTATGAAGAGTTTTATTCCCACTTGCTTCTGAATAAGTGGTCCTGACAACTAAAGACCCTTACTTGATTATTTTATTCTTGGTATAATATTTTGATCTCAAAATTTATATTTCTTTCTATTTAAACAGGATTAATATATTAAATATTTATCTGACCCGAGGTCTTTGCATGTTCCTGATCTGTGCGTAGGCACTAGTGGTTAAGAACAGGCATTCTGCGGTGCAGCTGATCTTAGACCTGTCAGCAGTTTTCTGCTTTAGTTTCTTCACCCGGATGAAAATGCAGATAAGAATTAACAGGTTTCATAGCATTGTTATGAGTATAAAATGAGATGACCCAAGTGAAAATTTATAGCCATGCCTGACAATATAATGGCTCAATAACTATTTGCCATTGCAGTTATTATCACCGCCACCCCTGCCAGAGCCCTTTTAAAATCTTTATTTAATTTTTGTGAAAAGTAATGGAAATTCCTTGGTGTTATGTCATAAATGATTTGATTAAATTAAAGCAAGTATTAAAAAAGTAGATAATACTTTATGGCATTTGTACAAATTTCAGGCTCTGCAGCAGGCATCAGAAATTCAAATATGAACTAGAAACTCAGTCCAGTGGAGTAAATGAGTATCATAGTATAGAAAAAGAGAACTAAATAATAGAATTTGAACTAAGACCAATGGAATTCAGAAGAACTCTGCTGAGGATGGTTCAAGAAGGATACAGAGTAACTGCTGTTTGAATTGGGTATATACAGATGAAGGAGAAGAGGAATGAGATCCAGGCAAGGGAAAAGCTCCTCTAGAAGCAGAGCATGGCTGGAGGGGGAGGGCTGCAAGGAAGGGAGTTGTGGGATCGAGGGTAGTGCCAAGTTGAAAGGCCTTTCTCTGCCAGGCTAAGACATGTGGAATTCATTGAACTCACTGAAAGTATCTAACAAGGGTAATATTACGATCACCTTTGGGTTTTATTAAAATAATTTGGGGAGCAGCACTATGACCTTACATGAAGGGAGTGATCAGTTTGGAGAGTGTGATCCCAGGTTGATGTGATAGAAATTTGGACATGAACAGGGAAGTGGAGATGAAAGAGCAAAGTGTAGTTTTTAACAGAACTTGGACATTAAAAGCCTGACTTTGACAAGGATAAAGAGGCCTGCATGCCCAAGTTTGGGTAACTAGGTAAGTGTAATGACTTCTTCTTCATTCTTCTTCTCATGTATTTCGGAATTAAGTGAGAGATGGAAAGTTTTTGTTCTTATGAGCAAAGCAAAAAATAACCACAATTTTACTAGGAATGATTAATCATACCTCTTAATCACAATGAGTTACTTCTTTGTATTCCCACCTAAAAAACTTGACAAACTATATGAAAGTTGAAGGTGCCTCTCTTTATGTTTAAGTCTGGTTTTCTGTGTAACCTGACCTTTTTTTTTTTTTTTGGTGGTGGGTGGTCACTGAGAATCTTAGTAGATATTGGGAAACAGGCATTGAGCTAAAAAACTAAAACAGTTTAAAATCTTATGTTAGATATTAATGAAAACATACCAATTTGAAGTTGGGTTGAGGGGAAACTTCAAAGATTATACCAGGTTTCTAGAAGAGCCATATGCTGAGAATTATTATTTATTTAGAAATTTAATTCCTTTGTCCAGAATATTCACTTCTGTGAACAAGATCTAAAATACCTGGGTGTAATATGAATATATGTGTGTATACATATATATATGTGGATGAATAGATGTGTACATGTACAGAGAGAGAATATATATGTATTTCATATAACCTACCTTGGTCAGCTTCATTCCAGGATGATTAAAGAATTCTTAGTAACACTTGTGTGTTTAGTAACCACATATGATTTTTTGCTCCAGAGGGAAATTTGGTTATGAAAACAGCATGAATCAGATGATCTCACTATGAATACTGAATAATATCTTCCAGACGTAAATTGTATCCAAATCAAGTCAGACCGTATTCAAAATACCAGATGTTCCCTACTTTCCTTTTTCTTTAAAGTATCTGATATATAATACCCTTTCCTGGGTCAGAAGGGTCACCTGAAATATTGCCAACCTATGTGGTTGCCTGAAATTATAAATATGGAGAAATTGATCCCATTCTCATTTCTCTCTCTGAAATAAGCAGGAGATGAGGGATATTTTAGGCACGGATCACAGTGCTATATGTTCAGTATCTGGATCCTATAGTTAAGGATATTTAAAAAGCTTATTTGTCTATGACTAGTATTTCAGGATAAATATTATACAGTCATTTTTATTTTTTCAAAGGACCTAGATAGGTATTCCTAAAGCATGACTGTAGTTTTTCCAAATATAGTCAATCCAAAGGACCTGTTTTCTTGGACACTGAAGAAGAAAAATTAATCTGTCATGTCCTTGTATTGATGCTGGCCAGAATATGTTACTAAAATTATATGAAGTAGACAACTTTTGGACTTGTGTGCTTATGAAAAACACGTGTTTTCAGGCGCCAAGTGTTGACTCTGCAGGGAATACTACATCCTATTTGCTGCTGAAATAATTATGTATAATAGAACTGTGTCTTACCCTCAGAACTTAAATTTTGTGTTTCCTATGTAGTTTTTAAACTACTCTTCCAAGCTGAATTCCAGATGATTCTAACCTGTTAGAGCCAATAATACATTAGCTTTCTCAAATAATTATTTTCTATTTAGTGTGTAAATGTTAAGCAGGTGACCATGCTGAATAGCAACGGAGATGAAGTTAATCTGAAACACAATTTTCAGCCATAATTTTAGAATTGAAAAGTGTCTTAGAATTGATCTAGTTCAATTCCTTCATTACCTAGATGAAGCCTAGAGAAGAAGAGTGACCTCTAAAATCAATGGACTTGGTCGTAATTCCTTAGGACCACATCACAGTTTTCCTGACTCTCTTCCAGTGCTCTTTCTACATTTTCACCATTTAGTCGTGTAATTCTTGATCATCAATACCTGGTATAGTTAATTCTCATCCATTTTACATATAAGCACACATATAAGCACATATATATAAGCACATATATAAAACACCAACATATATGACCTTTCTGTTCTAAACAGCCAGGCTGCCTTAGGTGAGGAACTAATACTTCCTCTACCATCCCCTCCCACACACCGTGGATATCATTAAATAACTTCCTTGTTCTCATCACTCACCAAAAATTCTCCAGCCCAGAAACTTGGGCAGAAGCTAACCTATAAGATCTGAATGTCTAAGAGTAGTAGCCATAACTCTTGAGGAAAGGAGAAGGACCCTGACTGACCAAAGAACGCAGTCTGTACTGTGGGTAAAGGGAAGCACGAGGTATAGAGAGAAGAATTCTGGGTCCTGGACTTAAGGGAATCCTGAACACTAAGGAGGAAGAGAAGTTGGTTGAGCCCTTAGAACAGATGGTATTCCAGACCCGCAAACTGAGACTAAGAAAAGTTGGCGAATCCAAGCTCCTATGACCTCTGCCCAAAAGAGTCTTGGAATAGGTCTTGAGAATGTTCCTGGGGAAACTCTGGCTCTGAAATTCATTTTACTACAAAGTAGACTTAGACATTTTACTTCATTTTATATGTTTAACTTGTTAAAGGGAGAATAGCAGATGCCTAAATTGGTGCAGGAACAAAAGCAGAAGGAAGTTACCTCATACCAGTAGAGATATGTCTGCTGGGGTGCAATTTTATCATATAAATTGGGTTGAACAGGATTAGAGAACACATTGTACTCTGAATTATTACTTAATCTGGAAGTAGGCAATCTATAAAACACTGTTTTCCACAGATCTTTGTTGTTTGAGTATGATACAGAGTTTGTGCTTTTGTATCCTAACAGAGTTTGATAAAGAGGGTAAGATTATGGAAGAAGTTCCCATCCCAGTAAGTGGCATAAGTTAGAGATCTTCAGTGCTGGGTGTTAAGGAGGTTGAGTTTATAGCTTCATTTGTATCTATAAAATTTCTCTTAATGAAATTCCTCTAAAGAAAGTAAGTTTATTGCCAGTCTGAAACTCTGATCACTTTAGCTGCTAAAATGGTTTTGAAACCTAGGTGCTTTTTTTTCACTTATGTGTTGTTTTTTAATTAGAAACATTGGGTTGTAACAGGAGAGTTGTGTATCATATTGCTGTGACCTCATTCCGCTCTCTTTCATTTACTTGTCTCTTTGTGATATTTTGAGAGTCTCCTCACTCCTTATGTATGGACCCCAGGGGAAGAGGAATGTGTGTGTGTTTGGGAAGGTGGGAAGGGACACATTCTTCAGGTGGACACAAACCCAAACTGCAGGAAAGAAGATGAAGTTGATCTTCCAGGCAGGCCAGCGGGAGTAGAACAACACTGGAGCAGTGCTTTCTGAGCTTTCCAGGGCAGACTGCAGAACTGTTTTCTCAAATTACTGCTTCTCTCAGAGTTAGGTCTCCTAGTCTCCCTGAGGGTCTTCCTGAGGTTTGGCCAGCAGAACTTAAGAGGGGCTCTTGCTCCCCAATTCCCCATCCCACCCTATGCCTGCATGCCTTTTCTCTAGGACCATCCTCTGTAGAGTCTCATCTTCTCTCTGGGGATGTCTTCTTTTTTAAACCTGGTAACCTAAGACATGGTGCCAGATGCTTCAGGAGATTTATTTGTTCCTCAGGAAAATAAAAAAAGTATAGAAAGCCCCACTTGGCCGCTACAAGGCTGGTCTTATCACCTCTCATGTTCTCTAAGAGTTCCTCAACTCTAACCATCCTTCTTCTGTCACGGGCTTCAAATACGGTGTCCCTTCTGCTTTGAATGTACTTCCTCCTTCTCTTTACTGAGTTAGATGTTCATCCTTTCCAGCTTATTTCATGGATCACTTTTCAAAAGATCTTTCCCATCCTCCCTGATTGATTCATGGTGTCTCTTTATATAGGTTTCAAAGTCATCTCCATTGAAAGGCATTGCAGGAGGCTTGGGGCTTGTAGTCCTTTACCTTGAAGCAGAAATGAGCTAGGGAATCTCTTTGGAAAATGGAAGGGCTCCCACTGGACACCCTACAGAGTCTGCCCCAGCAGCACTGCTGCTGCTGCTGCTAAGTCACTTCAGTCGTGTCCGACTCTGTGCGACCCCAGAGATGGCAGCCCACCAGGCTCCCCCGTCCCTGGATTCTCCAGGCAAGAACACTGGAGTGGGTTGCCATTTCCTTCTCCAATGCATGAAAGTGAAAAGTGAAAGTGAAGACGCTCAGTCTTATCTGACTCTTAGTGACCCCATGGACTGCAGCCCACCAGGCTCCTCCATCCATGGGACTCTCCAGGAAAGAGTACTGGAGTGGGGTGCCATTGCCTTCTCCGGCCGCAGCAGCACAGTAGAGCACAAGTCAGACACTGGGTTTTAGGTTAGTTTGCTGTTGACTGGCCGTGTAACCAGCAGCAAATCATCTCCTCTAAATTTTGGTTTCCTGATTTCTTATATCAAGGGGATATCTAGGCTTGTCCAGCACGAAAAATATGCGGACACTTTAAAAGAGTAGATGTTCATGGAACACCACCAGTTCTAATAGCTCTCATGAATAAATGGATAACAATTTTAAGAATATTAAAAAGCAGGTAGGAAAGAAACAAATTGCCCCTTTCCAAGGCTGACATCCCCAAGAAAAAGAAATGCAAAAAGGCCTTACAAATAGCTGAGAAAAGAAGAGAAGCTAAAGGCAAAGGAGAAAAGGAAAGATATACCCATTTCAGTGCAGAGTTCCAAAGAATAGCAAGGAGAGATAAGAAAGCCTTCTTCAGCAATCAGTGCAAAGAAATAGAGGAAAACAATAGAATGGGAAAGTCTAGAGATCTATCTCCTCAAGAAAATTAGAGATACCAAGGGAACATTTCATGTAAAGATGAGCACAATAAAGGACAGAAATGGTATGGACCTAACAGAGCAGAAGCTATTAAGAGGTGGCAAGAATACACAGAAGAACTATACAAAAAAGATCTTCATGACCCAGATAACCATGATGGTGTGATCACTCACCTAGAGCCAGATATTCTGGAATGCAAAGTCAAGTGAGCCTTAGGAAGCATCACTATGAACAAAACTAGTGGAGGTGATGGAATTCCAGTTGAGCTATTTCAAATCCTTAAAGATGATGCTGTGAAAGTGCTGCACTCAATATGCCAGCAAATCTGGAAGGCTCAGCAGTGGCCACAGAACTGGAAAAGGTCAGTTTTTATTCCAGTCCCAAAGAAAGGCAATGCCAAAGAATGTTCAAACTACCACACAGTTGAACTTATCGCACATGCTAGTAAAGTAATGCTCAAAATTCTCCAAGCCAGGCTTCAGCAGTACGTGAACCGTGAACTCCCAGATGTTCAAGCTGGATTTAGAAAAGGCAGAGGAACCAGAGATCAAATTGCCAACTTCCATTGGATCATCAAAAAAGCAAAAGAGTTCCAGAAAAACATCTACTTCTGCTTCATTGACTATGCCAAAGTCTTTGACTGTGTGGATCACCACAAACTGTGGAAAATTTGTTAAGAGATGGAAATACCAGACCACCTTACCTGCTTCCTGAGAAATCTGTATGCAAGTCAAGAAGCAACACTTAAAACTGGACATGGAACAATAGACTGGTTTCAAATTGGGAAAGGAGTATGTCAAGGCTACATATTGTCACCCTGCTTATTTAACTTATATGCAGAGTACATCATGAGAAATGCTGGACTGGATGACGCTCAAGCTGGAATCGAGATTGCCAGGAGAAATACCAATACCCTCAGATATGCAGATGACACCACCCTTATGGCAGAAAGCGAAGAAGAACTAAAGAGCCTCTTAATGAAGGTGAAAGAGGAGAGTGAAAAGTTGGCTTAAAACTCAACATTCAATAACAACGATCATGGCATCTGGTCCCATCATTTCATGGCAAACAGATGGGGAAACAGTGGAAACAGTGACAGACTTTATTTTGGGGGGCTCCAAAATTACTGCAGATGGTGACTGCAGCCATGAAATTCAAAGACACTTAGTCCTTGGAAGAAAAACTGTGATCACCTAGACAGCATATTAAAAAGCAGAGACATTAATTGACCAACACAGGTCTCTTTCTAGTCAAAGCTTTGGTTTTTCCAGTACTTATGTGTGGATGTGTGAGTTGGACTATAAAGAAAGCTGAGCGCTGAAGAATTGATGCTTTTGAACTGTGGTGTTGGAGAAGACTCTTGAGAGTTCCTTGGACTGCAAGGAGATACAACCAGGCTATCCTAAAGGAAATCAATCTGAATATTCATTGGAAGGACTGATGCTGAAGCTGAAACTCCAAAATTTGGGCACTTGATGCAAAGAACCAACTCATATGAAAAGACCCTGATGGTGGGAAAGATTGAAGGCGGGAGGAGAAGGGGACAATAGAGGATGAGATAGTTGGATGGCATCACTGACGTGATGGACATGAGTTTGAGTAGGCTCCAGGAGTTGGTGATGGACAAGGAAGCCTGGTGTGCTGCAGTCCATGGGATCGCAAAGAGTGGGACATGACTGAGCGACTGAACTGAACTGAACTGAATGGATGCCTTCAAGGCACTTGCAATCTAATGTGCTTTCCAGACTGGCACTGAATTCTCCCAGCATCCAAATATCAGCCACATGTTTATTCAAAAAACTACTCTATGTAACGTATCAAGCCCTTTGAGACACTTAGGAGAAACCCTCTTATATGGTCAATACTCTCTGAAATTTACAATCAACAAATTACACAAGTACATAAACATAAGCATTACCTGTTACATGGTAATTAATACTGCAGGGTAAGTAAGTGCTGCAGAAGTTTTTCCAGGAATTCACAGGAGGGGTGTAGTAGTTAGTCATGATGCAGTGAGTAAAAGTAAAATTTTAAAGGCTAATTGTCATTTCCAAACTTAAATTACTTGAGTAATTTTAAATATCTGGAACTGTGAAAAGGAGCTGGACAGGACTGAGCAACTGAACTGACTGAAGGCTGACTTTGTAAATCAGCAATGAGCTACAGCAATGAGTTCTTAGTATAAAACCTCTGCTAACTGATTGAGGTTCTAGTTATATTAGCTGAGCTTCCAAGTTTCATTCAGAAATACAGAATGAGGTGGCATTGGTCTAGTATGTTTCTGATATTTTAGACCAGTATTGCTCAAACCAGATGATTCATATTTGAAGGCAGGCAAGAATTTGTTTAGGTGGCCATTTAACTTAGAGGCAGAATCATACTTAGTTCTCCATATTATATAAGCCAGTAAACATTTGTTTCAGGATTTTATACACACCTACAAACATATAAGTTTGTATGTGTGTGCATATTCTCTTTCCTGAGATAAAATGTATTTCTTTTTTAATTTATTTAATTGGAGGCTAATTACATTATTGTATTGGTTTTGCCATACATTGACATGAATCCACCACGGATGTACATGTGTTCCCTATCCTGAACCCCCCTCCCACCTCCTTCCCCATCCCATCCCTTTGGGTCATCCCAGTGCACCAGCCCAGAGCACCATCTCATTCGTCGAACCTGGACTGGCGATTCATTTCACATATGATAATATACATGTTTCAATGCCGTTCTCCCAAATCATCCCACCCTCGCCCTCTCCCCACAGAGTCCAAAAGACTATTCTATACATCTGTGTCTCTTTTGCTGTCTTGCATACAGGGTTATCATTACCATCTTTCTAAATTCCATATGTATGTGTTATTATACTGTATTGGTGTTTTTCTTTCTGGCTTACTTCACTCTGTTATAATAGGCTCCAGTTTCATCCACCTCATTAGAACTGATTCAAATGTATTCTTTTTAATGGCTGAGTAATACTCCATTGTGTATATGTACCTCAGCTTTCTTATCCATTCATCTGCTGATGGACATCTAGGTTTCTTCCATGTCCTGACTATTATAAACAGTGCTGCGATGAACATTGGGGTACACGTGTCTCTTTCCCTTCTGGTTTCCTCGGTGTGTATGCCCAGCAGTGGGATTGCTGGATCATAAGGCAGGTCTATTTCCAGTTTTTAAAGGAATTTCCACACTGTTCCCCATAGTGGCTGTACTAGTTTGCATTCCCACCAACAGTGTAAGAGGGTTCCCTTTTCTCCACACCCTCTCCAGCATTTATTGCTTGTAGACTTTTGGATCGCAGCCATTCTGACTGGTGTGAAATGGTACCTCATTGTGGTTTTGATTTGCATTTCTCTGATAATGAATGATGTTGAGCATCTTTTCATGTGTTTGTTAGCCATCTGTATGTCTTCTTTAGAAAAATGTCTATTTAGTTCTTTGGCCCATTTTCTGATTGGGCCATTTATTTATCTGGAATTGAGCTGCAGAAGTTGCTTGTATATTTTTGAGATTCATTCTTTGTAAGTTGCTTCATTTGCTATTATTTTCTCCCATTCTGAAGGCTGTCTTTTCACCTTGCTTAGAGTTTGCTTTGTTGTGCAGAAGCTTTTAATTTTAATTAGGTCCCATTTGTTTATTTTTGCTTTTACTTCCAATATTCTGGGAGGTGGATCATAAAAGATCCTGCTGTGATTTATGTTGGAGAGTGTTTTGCCTATATTCTCCTCTAGGAGTTTTATAGTTTCTGGTCTTACGTTTAGATCTTTAATCCATTTTGAGTTTATTTTTGTGTATGGTGTTAGAAAGTGTTCTAGTTTCATTCTTTTACAAATGGTTGACCAGTTTTCCCAGCACCACTTGTTGAAGAGATTGTCTTTTCTCCATTGTATATTCTTGCCTCCTTTGTCAAAGATAAGGTGTCTACAGGTGCATGGATTTGTCTCTGGGCTTTCTATTTTGTTCCATTGATCTAAATTTCTGTCTTTGTGCCAGTACCATACTGTCTTGATGACTCTGGCTTTGTAGTAGAGCCTGAAGTCAGGCAGGTTGATTCCTCCAGTTCCATTCTTCTTTCTCAAGATTGCTTTGGCTATTCGAGGTTTTTGGTATTTCCATAAAAATTGTGAAATTATTTGTTCTAGCTCTGTGAAGAATACCGTTGGTAGCTTGATAGGGATTGCATTGAATCTATAGATTGCTTTGGGTAGTATACTCATTTTCACTATATTGATTCTTCCAATCCATGAGCATGGTATATTTCTCCATCTGTTAGTGTCCTCTTTGATTTCTTTCACCAGTGTTTTGTAGTTTTCTATATATAGGTTTTTTGTTTCTTTAGGTAGATATATTCCTAAGTATTTTACTCATTTCATTGCAGTGGTGAATGGAATTGTTTCCTTAATTTCTTTCTATTTTCTCATTATTAGTGTATAGGAATGCATTTCTGTGTGTTAATTTTATATCCTGCAACTTTACTAAATTCATTGATTAGCTCTAGTTATTTTCTGGTGGAGTCTTTAGGGTTTTCTATGTAGAGGATCATGTCATCTGCAAACAGTGCGAGTTTTACTTCTTCTTTTCCAGTTTCGATTCCTTTTATTTCTTTTTCTGCTCTGATTGCTGTGGCCAGAACTTCCAAAACTATGTTGAATAGTAGTGGTGAGAGTGGGCACCCTTGTCTTATACCTGACTTTAGGGGAATTGTTTCAATTTTTCACCATTGAGGATAATGTTTGCTGTGGGTTTGTCATATATAGCTTTTATTATGTTGAGGTATGTTCCTTCTATTCCTGCTTTCTGGAGGGTTTTTATCATAAATGGATGTTGAATTTTGTCAAAGGCTTTCTCTGCATCTATTGAGATACTCATATGGTTTTTATTTTTCAATTTGTTAATGTGGTATATTACATTGATTGATTTATGGATATTGAAGAATCCTTGCATCCCTGGGATAAAGCCCACTTGGTCATCTTTTTAATGTGTTGTTGGATTCTGTTTGCTAGAATTTTGTTAAGGATTTTTGCATCGATGTTCATCAGTGATATTGGCCTGTAGTTTTCTTTTTTTGTGGGATCTTTGTCAGGTTTTGGTATTAGGGTGATGGTGGCCTCATAGAATGAGTTTGGAAGTTTACCTTCCTCTGCAGTTTTCTGGAAGAGTTTGAGTAGGCTAGGTGTTAGCTCTTCTCTAAATTTTTGGTAGAATTTGGCTGTGAAGCAATCTGGTCCTGGGCTTTTGTTTGCTGGAAGATTTCTGATTACAGTTTCAATTTCCATACTTATGATGGGTCTGTTAAGATTTTCTATTTCTTCCTGGTTCAGTTTTGGAAACTTGTGCTTTTCTAAAAATTTGTCCATTTCTTCCCCATTGTCCATTTTATTGGCATATAGTTGCTGATAGTAGTCTCTTATGATCCTTTGTATTTCTGTGTTGTCTGTTGTGATCTCTCCATTTTCATTTCTAATTGTATTGATTTGATTTTTCTCTCTTTGTTTCTTGATGAGTCTGGCTGATGGTTTGTCAGTTTTATTTATCTTCTCAAAGAACCAGCTTTTGGCTTTGTTGATTTTTGCTATGGTCTCTTTTGTTTCTTTTGCCTTTATTTCTGCCCTAATTTTTAAGATTTCTTTCCTTCTACTAACCCTGGGGTTCTTCATGTCTTCCTTTTCTAGTTGCTGTAGGTGTAGAATTAGGTTATTTATTTGACTTTTTTCCTGTTTCTTGAGGTAAGCCTGTATTGCTATGCACCTTCCCCTTAGCACTGCTTTTATAGTGTCCCACAGGTTTTGGGTTGTGTTTTCATTTTCATTTGTTTCTATGCATATTTTGATTTTGTTTTTGATTTCTTCTGTGATTTGTTGGTTATTCATCAGCGTGTTGTTCAGCCTCCATATGTTGGAATTTTTAACAGTTTTTCTCCTGTAATTGAGATCTAATCTTACTGCATTGTGGTCAGAAAAGATGTTTGTAATGATTTCAATTTTTTTGAATTTACCAAGGCTAGACCTATGGCCCAGGATGTGATCTATCCTGGAGAAGGTTACGTGTGTGCTTGAGAAAAAGGTGAAATTCATATAATTGTTATATCTTCTTCCTCCATTGATCCTTTGATCATTATGTAGTGTCCTTCTTTGTCTCTTTTCACAGCCTTTGTTTTAAAGTCTTATTTTATCTGATATGAGTATTGCTCCTCCTGCTTTTTGTTTGGTCTCTATTTGCATGGAAAATCTTTTTCCAGCCCTTCAATTTCAGTCTGTTTGTGTCCCTTGTTTTGAGGTGGGTCTCTTGTAGAGAGCATATATAGGCGTCTTGGTTTTATATCCATTCAGCCAGTCTTTGTCTTTTGGTTGGGGCATTCAACCCATCTACATTTAAGGTAATTATTGATAAGTATGGTCCCGTCGCCATTTACTTTATTGTTTTCGGTTCGAGTTTATACACCCTTTCTGTGTTTCCTGTCTAGAGAAGATCCTTTAGCATTTGTTGGAGAGCTGGTTTGGTGGTGCTGAATTCCCTCAGCTTTTGCTTGTCTGTAAAGCTTTTGATTTCTCCTTCATATTTGAATGAGATCTTGCTGGGTACAGTAATCTGGGCTGTAGGTTATTTTCTTTCATCACTTTAAGTATGTCCTGCCATTCCCTCCTGGCCTGAAGAGTTTCTATTGAAAGATCAGCTGTTATCCTTATGGGTATTCCCTTGTATGTTATTTGTTGTTTTTCCCTTGCTGCTTTTAATATTTGTTCTTTGTGTTTGATCTTTGTTAATTTGATTAATATGTGTCTTGGGTGTTTCACCTTGGGTTTATCCTGTTTGGGACTCTCTGGGTTTCTTGGACGTGGGTGATTATTTCCTTCCCCATTTTAGGGAAGTTTTCAACTATTATCTTCTCAAGTATTTTCTCATGGTCTTTCTTTTTGTCTTCTTTGAGATTGTCCTCATTTCTTTTAATTCGTTTTTCTTTTTTCCTCTCTGATTCATTTATTTCTACCATTCTATCTTGTACCTCAATTATCCTATCTTCTGCCTCCATTATTCTACTGTTGGTTCCCTGCAGAGTGTTTTTGATCTCATTTATTGCATTATTCATTTATATATTGACTCTTTTTTATTTCTTCTAGGTCCTTGTTAAAGCTTTCTTACATCTTTTCAATCCTTGTCTCCAGGCTATTTATCTGTAACTCCATTTTGTTTTCAAGATTTTGGATCATTTTCACTACCATTATTCAGAATTCTTTATCAGGTAGATTCCCTATCTCTTCCTCTTTTGTTTGGTTTGGTGGGCATTTATCCTGTTTCTTTGCCTTCTGGGTATTCCTCTGTCTCTTCATCTTGTTTATATTGCTGTGTTTGGGGTGGCCTTTCCATATTCTTGCAGTTTGTGGAGTTCTCTTTATTGTGGAGTTTCCTTGCTGTGGATGGGGTTGAACGGGTGGCTTCTGTTTGGGGAAGCTTGTGTCGGTGTTCTGGTAGATGGAGCTGGATTTCTTCTCTCTGGAGTGCAGTGAAGTGTCCAGTAATGTGTTATGAGATGTCAGTGGGTTTGGTGTGACTTTGGGCAGCCTGTATATTGAAGCTCAGGGCTCTATGTTCTGGTGTTGCTGGAGAATTTGCATGGTATGTCTTGCTCTGGAACTTGTTGGCCTTTGGGTGGTGCTTGGTTTCAGTGTAGGTATGGAGGCATTTGATGAGCTCCTATCGATTAATGTTCCCTGGAGTCAGGAGTTCTCTGGTGTTCTCAGGATTTGAACTTGAGCCTCCTGCCTCTGGTTTTCAGTCTTATTCTTACAGTAGCCTCAGGACTTGTCCAACTATATAGCACCAATGGTAAAACATCTAGGTTAAAGATGAAAAGTTTCTCCACAGTGAGGGACACTCAGAAAGGTTCACAGAGTTACATGGAGAAGAGGGAAGAAGGAGATAGAGGTGACCAGGAGGAGAAGAGGGGGAATCAAAAGAGGAGAGAGCAAGCTAGCCAGTAATCACTTCCTTATGTGCGCTCCACAGTCTGGACCGCTCAGAGATGTTCACAGAGTTACACAGAGAAGAGAAGAGGGAGGAAGGAGACAGAGGTGGCCAGGAGGATAAAGGGGGGAATCAAAAGAAGCGAGACAGATCCAGCCAGTAATCAGTTCCCTAAGTGTGCACCACCTTCCAGAACACACAAAGAGATTCACAGAGTTGGGTAGAGAAGAAAAGTGGAGGAGGAGATAGAGGCAACCTGGTGGAGAAAAAGGAGAATCAAAATGGGGAGAGAGCAATCAGGCCAGTGATCTTGCTCCCTCGTAAAAATGGGTACTGAAGATCGGGTTCTTAAAGGTACAAAGTTGATAACAAATACCAAAAAAGCAAAGATTAAAAATCTAAAGTAGAAGTTAGATTCTCAAAAATACAATATTAAAGAAAAAAACAAAGTCACAAAAATTATAATATATATATATATATATGAAGTTTGCTTTAAAAAATAGGGTCTTTTTTTTTGTAAAGTAATAGGTTATAAAATGAAAATTAAAGGAGTAATAGAGGACCTAAAAATAAAAATTTTTTTTGAATTTAAAAATGATAATAGTAAAAATATATCTTGGACTTTCTCTGGTGTTGTGGACAGTGTGGGATCAGTTCATTCTCAAATAGTTCCTTGATCTGGCTTATACTTCTCAAGATCTATAGGCCCCTTCCTATGTAGTCGGTGCTAACTACAGAGTTTTAATCTATTGCACCTGTCTCTTCCAAGGCAGTTCCCTCTGTTTGTTTTAGCTTCTTCTGTTTGTTGGTCTCTTCCGTGTCTAATTTCTACCCTGACACAAGGGGGTGGTGGTGGGCACTTTTTTTAGACTCACTTGTTCAGTCATGCTGTGGGGAGGGAGGGACGCTGCAAACAAATAACACTGGCGGGTGCTCGCAGTGTCTTGGCCACACTAGGTTTGCCCCCACTCACAGCCTTATGGCAGAAAGTGAAGAGGAACTAAAAAACCTCTTGATGAAAGTGAAAGAGGAGAGTGAAAAAGTTGGCTTAAAGCTCCACATTCAGAAAACGAAGATCATGGCATCTGGTCCCATCACTTCATGGCAAATAGATGGGGAAACAGTGGAAACAGTGTCAGACTTTATTTTTGGGGGCTCCAAAATCACTGCAGATGGTGATTGCAGCCATGAAATTAAAAGACGCTTACTCATGTTAAAAAGCAGAGACATTACTTTGCCAACAAAGGTCCATCTAGTCAAGCCTATGGTTTTTCCAGTGGTCATGTATGGATATGAGAGTTGGACTGTGAAGAAAGCTGAGCACCGAAGAATTGATGCTTTTGAACTGTGGTGTTGGAGAAGACTCTTGAGAGTCCCTTGGACTGCAAGGAGATCCAACCAGTCCATCCTAAAGGAGATCAGTCCTGGGTGTTCTTTGGAAGGACTGATGCTAAAAACTCCAATACTTTGGCCACCTCTTGCAAAGAGTCAACTCATTGGAAAAGACCCTGATTCTGGAAGGGATTGGGGGCAGGAGGAGAAGGGGATGACAGAGGGTGAAATGGTTGGATGGCATCACCGACTTGATGGACGTGAGTTTGAGTGAACTCCGGGAGTTGGTGATGGACAGGGAGGCCTGGCATGCTGCAGTTCATGGGGTCGCAAAGAGCTGGATACGAATGAGCGACTGAACTGAATGGCGTGTGTGCTTTCTCTGTCTACACTGTTTAGGCTCTAGGTTGCTCTGCCGGGAACTGTCTGAGGCTGGCCCTGGGTTGTATGCACTTCCCAGGTCTAAGCCCCTCAGTTCAGGTACTTGAATCCTCCACAAAGGCACAGACTTCGTTGGGCCTGCGTTTGTGCCCTTCCCAGGTCTGAGCAGCTCAAGTGACCAGGTGCTTGGCGAGAACGACTGCGACTTATGGCCTCCCCCTGTCCCTGCCACTCGGTTTTCTGGGTGTACAACCAGTGCACCTTCTCAGGTATGCTGTGTGTCTCTTCTGGGGAGCTGATCTCTGGCTGCGACCCTCCCGGCGGATGTCAACCATCCAGAATCTCAAGAAGTCTTGGTTAGCAACGAAGCCTGCTTGCAGTTTGGTAGATGATGCCTCTCTGGGGCCATGATTGCCCCCTTCCGGCTCTGGCTGCCCTCACCTGCCTCTCTGGCGGGGGATGGGCCAGTCCGCAGCTGGCTAGCTCTGCTCAGTCCTTTGTTCTGTGAGCAGGCCTGGCGGTGTCTTAGGTTAGGGCTTTTCTCGGGATAGCTATCCCACAGTCTGGTTTGCTATCTAAAGTTAGTTGCCTCAGATTGCCCTCGGGGCATTCAGGCCTGGTCCTTACTCTAAGCAATGCAGCCCTCACCTCCCTGCCCAGACCCTGCTTGCTAGTGGCAGATGTGGGCATCTGCGGGTGTCTGCGGCTGCTTCTCCGCTGGGAGTTACCATTGGGCACGTAATCTGTGGGTTTTCATTATTTATTTTTCCTCCCGGTTATGTTCCCCTCTGAGGTTCCAAGGCTCACCACAGACTCGCCAGTGAGAGTGTTTCCTGGTGTTTGGAAACGTCTCTCTTTTTTAAGACTCCCTTCCCTGGACAGATCTCTGTCCCTACCTCTTTTGTCTCTCTTTTTATCTTTTATATTTTTTCCTACCTCCTTTCAAAGACAATGGGCTGCTTTTCTGGGTGCCTGATGTCCTCTGCCAGCATTCAGAAGTTGTTTTGTGAAATTTACTCAGCGTTCAAATGTTTTTTCAATGAATTTGTGGGAGAGAAAGTGGTTTCCCCATCCTATTCCTCCGCCATCTTAGGACCGCCTCAAAATGTATTTCTCACTGTGAGTTTAGAACCAGCTGATTTAAGCTGAGCTATGTGATTAAGCCTTAATAATATAATCTTAATTTTCATCTGAGATTCAGTTTAGCAGGAGATACATGGAACATAGTATGAGGCAAATCCATATACCAGACAGATTCAGGATCGTTACCTCTCCTGTAATGGAAAACTAGAAGGGGCTGGAAAAATAATGGGCCTTTTTAGATTTGCTGTTCATTTTACTATGAGTATTGTAGTGGAGAAAAAACTCTTTAATTATGTTAATCGCAAAAGACCAGTAAACTAAAATAGCTAGAATCTGTCTTTTGGTAATCCATTTTATTTCTGTACTGTGAACTATAATGATAAGTGACAAGAAAATAATTTGATTCTTTCAAAAAAAAAAAAAAAAACAAGTGGCTAGTGTTAAAATGTACAATTTAGAGAATTTTTAATCTTTTGAAAATGGTAATGGAGATATGGCAAAGGTAATAAAGCGTAGTTAATGCTGGACAGATTTTTTATCAATTTTAGCAAATATTCTTGAAATGTTTTTTAAAGTCTAACTTTAAAAATCGTAGGTTCTCCTAAGCAGCTGGGTAGACCAGCTGGTTTTGAATATGCCCTTAGTTATGTAAAAGGATGTGGTAAAATTCTTAAGAAAAAAGGAAGGGCTTCATTTAAACTTCATGGACTGATCAAGCTGATCTCTCATGGAACAAGTTACAATGTGTTTTGTTTTGTTTTAAATTTTTTAATTGAAGGGTAGTTGCTTTACAGAATTTTGTGGTTTTGATTGCAGTGACAAACACAACTTGGTAAAGCTACAAAAGGGAGCCATTGAAAAAAATCTCTTGTCTGACTTGTAACACTCACTCCGGACACTAAACAGTAACAAATCTGTCAGCAGTCAGTGATATGAATAATCGAAGCACTGGTGATTTGATGTGCTGAAGCAAAGCTAGTTGATCTTTTTCACTCTAATACCAGTAGTTGGGTACAGAGCTTACATTGCCTTCTGGTGTCCTTCCCTCATCTGTACCCCTCCTCTTTTGCTTATTAAGTCATGTCTCAGCAGTTCCTGAGAATTACTGTTAATATGGTAGAAGGGGAAAAAATGGTTTGCTATATAAGGGCAATAGTACAATCCCTGCACCCCTATCTAGGGCCTAAGAGCACAGACCTTGGAATCAGACCTGGAGTCAGATCTCTCGTACGCCATTTATTAACATGTTGATCTTAAGTAAGCTCTGTGGCCTGTCAGAGTTTCAGTTGTCATCTCTTAAGATGGAGAATAGAATTGCCTACTTTATAAGTATTTTATGAGGTCTGTAAAATTTCAGTGAGGTAAGTGCTCATCTCTATCCCTGTCATTCAGTATGTTTGTTGTTGCTATTATTATTATATTTATCAAAAATAAAATAATAATATTAAATCAATATTTAAATAATTAAAACAATATTTCCCCAAATTATTTGCATATTCCTTGTTTGCCAAAAAATATGTCATTTGAGGCCAGGCTTGCTTTCCAAGCTCTGGCTCTTCTGACTGTTCCCTGTACCTATTATATACAGGGCATGTAGTGGCCAAAAAGATAAATTCATGACTTTTTGTGACTTTTGCAATATGTGTAGTATTATATATATGAAAAAAGCAATAAGAATACAGGGTATGTTGTGTATGCACTTGGAATCGCCATATAGCATACCTGGGTGTCATCACTGACTAAACAATGTGATACTCATGAAAGATTTGTTTGAAAGTTATATCAAGAGGAGTGGTAAATGGAATTAAAGTTGTGGTCTATTGATTTTTTAAAAGATTTTTAAAAAACATAATAGTAAATCCATGTTGTTTTCTCTTTAACAGATGGGTCTAGGTCATGAGCAAGGATTTGGAGCCCCCTGTTTAAAATGCAAAGAAAAATGTGAGGGATTCGAACTGCACTTCTGGAGGTAATGTTTTGAAAACTAAAACCACGATAGTAATTTCTGCTTTTTGGCACTGCTTCCTCAGACAGTGGAGACTGCTTACAAGTTATCCATCATGGTTGATAAGTTGTGATCTATTGTATTATTTTCTAAGAAATAAGAAATAAAGCTATTCTGACTTCTTATCATTATTTGAGCTTATTGGGCTATAGTGACTGTATTTATTTGCTTGATTTATTTGCTGGTTTTCAGTTTTCCTATGAGACTAAGATATTGAATATGTCTCTTCTCTGAGTGGCAAATAAGTTTATGGTAATCCTGAAAGACTATTTATTAATTGTTATTCTTTTATTAAGAATGGGCAACTATATTCTTTTATTAAAATGGACAACTATGCACATCTCATCTGTATATTTGTGATTAAACAATAAATACAATGAATTGAGCATTCATGTCCTAGTTGTCAGGAAATGGACTTGAATCTAGTTTTTGTTTTTTTTTTTCCAAAAAATTTTCAGCTGTAAATTTACTACTGAAAACCTTTGAAAAGCTTGAGTTAAAAAAAATGATAATCCGTTGCCATTGTTTTGATTTGAATCAAGTGCCTACATATGGAAGACAAATGTTAGTGGATCAAAAATGTGAATTTTTTATAGCTCTTATTTGCATGTTTTTTTTTAATCATTATTCTCTGTCATATAAACCTAAAATTGGTATTTTAAATCCATTCTTTTAAAGAACATAAATGTCGTTCATCAGTGGCTGCCAAGACCATAATGTTAGTTTATAAGTGTTCAAAGTTAGAATTAGCATATTATTGCTAGAAGAAAAAAATTAAAGTGATCAACCATACATCATTAGGACGGCAGCTGACTGTTAGAATGAATCTCATTTGAGGACCACTCTTGCACTGCATATTTCCATAGGAAACATTGTAGAATAAAAAATGTCATCGGCTATAGGGTTGTATACAGTATAAGTTAAAGAGGAATGTAAAATAAAATTTGGGGTATTAAGTTTCTTTAAAAGCTCATTTACATAATAAGTTTTAGGAAACAAGGACAGTTGTTTTAAATAGTGAAGGCAAAGGAAACCTTAGCCCTCCCCCAAATAATGATACAGTTCTTTATGTGTAAGGAACTAAAATGGCCCAGGGAATTTTAAAATTACAAGACTGTACTGCCTCTTCTTTGTGTTCCCTCTTCAAGGGACATAGCAGTTTGTGAATATGTCTGTAATATTTTGGAAAGGTAAAGTCACCAGACACAAAATAGTTGTCATGCATTAGAATATTTCAGCTCCTAATGAGAACACAGCTCTTGGTACTCAGTGGGTTTTATGGAGAGCTGCACTGCCCTCTGCTGGGCACAGTTCTTGCTTTGCAGTCTCAAATCATGCTCTTTTTAGTTTGACTATGCATTTGCCAAAACTGCTAATGAGATTTTTATTTAAAGCTCTTTCCTCAGCTATGGTATCTTTTCTCTAAAGCAGGTTAGTTTATAGTAGTTCTTATTTGCTGTATATTATTTTTGTATTGTAGATAACATCTGATATTTTCAGATAAAAATGTCAGATAAGAGCAGTGAGATGAAAATCACTTTATTTATTATCATTTTTTCATGTAGTCTCATCTCCTTATCCTCAGTATTTTCTGAGAATCTGTTAAGAACCATAAAAGACTACATCTTCTTCTGGTTGGGCTTCCCTGGTGGCTCAGAGTATAAAGCATCTGCCTGCAATGCGGGAGACCTGGGTTTGATCCCTGGGTGGGGTAGATCCCCTGGAGAAGGAAATGGCAACCCACTCCAGTATTCTTGCCTGGAAAACCCCATGGATGGAGAAGCCTGGTGGGCTGCAGTCCATGGAGTTGCAAAGAGTCAGACACGACTGAGGGACCTCAGTTTCACTTTTCTTCTTGTTACTAACCACAGTGTTGAGTATGTGATGTAAGCTGTCCCAGTCATGGTACGTCATTTCCTTGTTCACACTGATTGGTCCATTTATCCATTTATGGGCACTTGACAAAAGTCACATCAGTTGAAACTCTTCCTAGAGGTGGTAGTTGTTGAATAATTTTACCCTCTAGGGACCTGCAAACATCTTGTGTTTCTGATTGCCTCAGGTTGCTTATGAGAAACCTTATGCAAGTAAAAAGAAACAAACTCTGACTACTACCTAATAGTATTTTCATTAGCATGTTGCTGCCTGATCTCCCAGGGTCTCAGAACTCAGGCTGAGTTATTTGCTGTTCCACACACATTCACCAAGCATCTGTTATGATTTAGATATTTTGCCATGTGCTAACTCCAATACTTTGGCCACCTGATGCGAAGAGCTGACTCATTTGAAAGGACCCTGATACTGGGAGAGATCGAGGGCAGGAGGAGAAGGGGATGGCAGAGGATGAGATGGTTGGATGGCGTCACTGACTCAATGGACATCGGTTTGGGTAGACTCTGGGAGTCGGTGATGGACAGGAAGGCCTGGCGTGCTGTGGTTCATGGGGTCGCAAAGAGTCGGACACGACTAAGTGACTGAACTGAAGAAAGATAAAAGTCCCTGATCTTACCCAAAGTGTAGATATTGATTTACTAGTTTCTCTATGTTCCCTAAAGTATTTGAGAAGTTATTTATCCCCCATAATCCAGTTTTTTCCCCTACATTTTCCCTTACATAGTCTGCACAAATGATATTGGCCTCTTTATGCTGTTGGGTAGCTGCTCAACCCTCAGATCATGGCTTAAATGTTACCTCTTTAGATAAGTTTTTTGTTTTCTCTTATTCCCCATTTACATGGATTTATTCTGTTGTTGCTCTGTATTAATGTACCATGTTTCTTTCCTTCCTGATACACATTGTTCTAGGGCTTCCCAGCTGGCTCAGTGGTAAAGAATCCACCTAACAATCCAGGAGACACAAGAGACGAGGGTCCAATCTCTGAGCCGGGAAGCTCCTGGAGTAGAAAATGGCAACCCACTCCAGCATTCTCGCCTGGAGAATCCCATGGACAGAGGAGCCTGGTGGGCTACAGTCCATGGGGTCACAAAGAGTCAGATGCAACTGAACATACATACATATTCACACATGTTCATAAAAGACTAGGGCTTTGCCACAGCTTCCAGTCCAACTTGGATTTATATAGTCAGTACAAATGGTGTTATTTAGTAGTTCTGTCTTCTTCCTGGCATCAGTCCAGACACATTTCTCAGAATTTTTAATAATTCCTTGACCTTTTCACCGCAGCTGGAAAGCTTGAGGGTAAGTCCCTTTGACCTCTAGATGAGCCATTTTCAGTACAGTCTTTGAAGACTTTTACAGACTTTCTAAGGCTGGTTGTCCTGAGTGTAACAAAGATTTCAGATTTGGTCCGGGGTCACAGAACTGCTGTGATTGAAATAGACATGGGGTCTCAAGTTCCTGCCCACTTAACCTCCTCCTCCATCTTCATGGTGACCCTTGACTTCTAAGACGCTTAGGGCTTCTTGGAGCACATTGTGAAAATCAGAGCCTAGTTATTCTTCACTTTTATCAGTCTGACCTATGCAGCCACAAGAATGGTCTTTTGAAAATGGATACTATTGTGTACTTACCAATAGCTTAAGAATCTTAATGCTTTCCCACTGGACTTGATCCTTTGACCAAAGTCTTTGGCCTTTGATGTTAAACCTCAATATCTGTCCTCTGCTTACTCTTCCAACCTTCCTTCCATTTCAAGTACCCTATGCTTCAATTACTTAGACACATGCTGTTTCCTAAAATTTCTGTGCCTTATCTCATGTTCCCTTTGCCTGGAAAGACCCTGTATGGTCAAACTAAAAAGAAATCTCACCACATGGAAACAAAAAGTCCTTCCTGTTCTCTCCACGTCTTGGCCCAGGCAATGTCTCTGAGAAGTCATCTTTGCTCCCTATATGAGTCAGCTCATCTTCTGTAGTAAAATACCATAGACTGGTTTCTTAATAGCAGAAATGTATTGTCTTACACTTCTGGAGACTAGAAGCCTAAGACTAAAACATGAGCATGGTTGGGTTCTGGTGAGGAACCACTTCCTGGTTTGTAGATGGCCACTTCCTGGCCGTATCCTCACATTCCCTTTTCTCTGTGTGTACATGCAGAGAGAGAATGTCTCTCTCCTCTTATTATATGGCCACCAATCTTTTCAGATTAGAACTCCACCCTTATTATCTCATTTAAGTTCTACCTCCTATAAGCTCTCCCAGTACAGTCACATTAGGGGTTAGAGCTTCAAGATATGAATTGGGGGAGGGACCCTGTTCATTCCATAGCACCCTCTTTTCCTGGTCCACACACACCCAAGTAAAGTAAATCATTTTCCCCTTTAGCACCTTGTACACTTGTAGAAATCTAGGAAATAAATGCTCAAATTTCATTTTCTTCATTGTTCGGACCTCCCCTGCTGGTGCTTTCCATTGGTGGGGCAAGGTAGCCCGTTGCCGCAGTCCTTAAGTGTCTGCCTGCTAAGGCACTGCACAGGGTACTGTGCAGAGTGGGTCTAGAGAGTGAGTGGGAGAGATCCAGCAGGCATGACTGCCTGTTCAAAGTGTGTCTCAAAGGCTGTAAAAAGCTGAAAACAAACTCTTAGACATACGAACATTTAGAGTGGGATTCATAAGTTAGCTAGCCAAAGCTCATTTTACAGATCGAACTTAAAACCCAAAGGAGTTTTTAAGAAAAGACTTATTTGAGCCTGTTTGTTCTTAGTAAGAAATACATGAACATCATCTTTGTCGCACATCAATAAACACTTGTCTGTTGCTCCATAACAAATTACTGTAAATTTAGCAGGTTAAAACAATAACTGGATGTTAATTAACTCAACATCCATTTGCGCTTTAGGTCAGAAATCTGGGCTGCTTAGCTGGATTCTCTGCTTAGGCTCCTAAAAGGCTGAAATCAGGGTGTTGGCCAGGTTGAGCTCTAAGAATCTGCCTCCAGACTCACTCCTTAGGTAGGTAGAATTTATTTCTCTGTGATTGTAGATCTGAGGTCCCTGTTTCCTTGTTGGCTGTGAGCCAGGGGCTACTCTCAGCCTCTGGAAGCCACTCACATGGCAACCTCCAAGCCAACATAGTTGGCTTAGAATCCTTTCTGTACCTCTGATCTTTTCAAATTCCTCTTATACTCCCAGCCAGAGAACTTATTATTTTTTAAGGGCTCTTGTGATTAGATTTGGCACACCTGGATAATCTCTCCTTTTCCATATAAAGTAACATAATAGGAGTAATACCAAGGTGAAGGTCATAGGGACTGTCTTAAAATTCTGCTTATCACAGCACTTTATTTACTTGATTGTACCTCATCCTCATAATACCTTTTGAGATAAGTGGTAGTATTCCTATTTTATATTTGAGAAGTCAAAGACCTAAGGAAAGTTAAATAACTTACTAAGGCATGGCTTATAGATGGCAGAGCTGGAATTTGGACCTACCAAAGCCTACCAAAACCTTCCTTATCACCACTTTTCTACAGGACATAACAAAAACTTGAACCCACATTCACACTCTTCTGCCCAGTGAACTGAGGACTGCACCGGCTGTGCGCCCTACCAGTGTGGCACTTTTGCAGCATAGACATGGTGGACAAAAATATTGTAACTGTGAGCTCTCCTTTTTTTCAATGTACCAGTAATTACAAAGCTAGAGGAATATAAAAGATTGAGGATACCTGATATTAATACTTATCGTATAGAAACTACTATCTTCTGGGCACACTTATAAGTAATATTTAGAAATAACAAATATTTATGAAATGCAAGGCAAACCCAGGATATCAAGTTTATAGCCAATTATTTTGAAAGTAATATCATTGGAGCCATAGATCATTTATTATATAAGTAATAGAATAAGTAATAAAATTATTATTTTATTTAATCCTCGATAAGTCGTTTCAATAAAACAGTTGCATTTTACAAGATAAGTGTTATTTGAATAAATATAGCATACATCTCTCCAGAGAATTTCTGATTGGGTTAGAGCTGGCTGAAAACTGAAAATTCCCCACCATATATGGATTAATGCTTGTGTTGAATTCTATAACAGAGGCCCACTCTTAAGTCCATATATGTATATCCCTGTTGTAAAAGGGCAGCTTCCAACCCTTTTAAATTATTCGTTTATAGCAGTGTCATGACCATTCTGTTAAATCACTATGACTGCTGGCGGTATGTCAGAGCACTCCAGTTGCTACTACTTGCCTTGGAAAAATAATAATTTTTACAAATAGTGCTACAAAAATAACTTCTCTTTTGAGAAGCTATGAGGGATAGTTTCTTGACTGCTTTCAGCTTGAAACTATATATCTACTTTTCTGAGCAGTGCTTTTGGTAAGTTTTGTACTCTCTTGAACTTAACTCAAGAACTCTGAAGTTGTAATATAAAATTGTGAGTTAACAGTTCTGATTTGTCATGCATATTAATCTTTGCATGTGTATGTGTTAACAGCTTTTTAGGACAAATAGCCCTTCTCACCCTACATCATAGAGCTTCCCGGTCTACCAGTCTACCCTCACATCTTTTTAGAAAGTCATATAAAAAAGACTGTTTTAAACTAACGTAATTCAGAGTCTCTCCTACATTTCCCCTTCACACAACTTTAATTAACCTCCCATGGAAAATTTGGGCAGAAATGCTGTAGGGCAGTTTAGGAGATTTAGAGATATGACGGCTGTGCTAAGTACAGGAGCTGATTTAAATACTTCCCTCAAACGAATAGCTCAAATAAATTTAATAAAAATAAACTTTTTAAGCCTTACACATATCATCAAAAGTTACATGTGAATCATCTGAAGAAACATACTGTACACACCTTATAACATAGCCCCTTGCACATGGATACTCTGCTCACCTATGCCGTTTTCATTTTAAATCAGATTGGTCTAAAACAAATTTTTAAAAGTTCCTTATTTTCTTAAATGTCCTATTCATCCTCACACTTTCTCTTAGATAAAAAATAACGGTATCTCTCTCCTCTAATTTCTCAACAAAATTTTCTGTTTAATAAATTTATTGACTATTTTCCAAATGACTTGAAATTTCCTAAAAGATATTTCTAAAAATTAAAAAAAATTAATTTAAATATGGGAGATTAGAATACAAAACACTGTAGACTAAAACCCCCCCAAAATATTTTTTAAAACCTAGATAAGTAGTGGATAGTGCACCTTTCCACAAGGATAGCTCTTGGCACCTGGCCCAGATTTTATGGGTTTCTTTCTTGCCTTTTTATAGCTGTAGCTGTCCCTTTTTATTGCAGAAATGGAAATCTGGTTTTCGGAGTCCCAAACGAATGTGGTCATTCCAGCTACTACATTGATTACAACTCTCTGGCTAAAAGAAACATCCTACCCTTCTTGAGTCACATTCTTGCCAGTTCTGTTATTGCAGGTCACAGTTTTGGAGTAAGGATGCAGATGAGCTTATATATAAGTAGGAAGCAGATGAGGCTTATATATATTGGGATTTTAAAAATGATCATCAATCAGTCATAGGTTTTCCCCACTTAGGAAACTGTTAATCAGGCATAGGCTGACTCCTTTAACTACTACTTCTTCCCTCATCACTGCGCTATCAGTGTGGTATCTTAACCTGAATTTACTTGCATAATAAAGTTATATTGGATAAGTAAATGGGTAGACAGGGAATATAGATTTTCTCAGAATGTAAATCTTCTAAGAATAACCAAGACTAATAAGAAGAAGCAGTATAGAGACGGCTAGTATGTCATTGATTAATATACTTTTTTTTATATAACATTTTCATAGTAAATACAATTTATTTAACCGTGCTACAGCTTGTCATAGTATAGTTCATGCTTTAGAAAGTCCATAGGCTTTGTTTCACTTACTCTTTTACTATTAATCCTTCAGATTTTAGAATCTTACTCTCTTTATTTCATGGCATACATGTTATACTGGTGTACACCTGGATAATAAACATTTTTAAAGGAACTCCAATATTTATCACTATCTTTGTAACATTATTACTTCCTTCTTTAGTCAGTCACTTTGCTAATACCAGGATGCATGCCATAGTTCACAGCCATATAAGGAACTATTTATATAAGAACTAAATTCCAAGCCCACCTCTTTCCCCTCAGGAAGGTGTCATTTTAAACTTGATCCAAAAGCACTGTGATAGTTTTATGAATAATTACATTGTTTTTGTTAACTGAAGAACAAGAATGAAGAACATACTGTAGTAGGATAGTATGCTCCTTTCCAGTAGATGAAAGTATGAGATAACCAGATGTAAGTCTTTTATAGCCGAACTAGAATATGCAAACTATTCAGCAAGTTATTACCAAATAAAGAATTCTGACCGATGTGTACACAAGGGAAGTATTTTGCCTCCCTACCCCACATCTCTTGACACACTATCTTTCTCTCTCTTTCTGGGACTGTATAAGTCCAATGTAGTATTTTCAGTTTGCATACCTCACCTTAAGAAAAACAACATAAAAGTAAATAATTATTTAATAATTTGTTATTTGGCAAAGTGTTTAGATTGGGGTGTTTTTTTTTTTGGTAATTTTCTGATGCAGAGAAATCCAATGATTTATATTAATTTTAAATACAAAAGACTTATTAATAAGCTTTTAATGATGCTAATACATTTTTATATGATCAATTTGAGCATGTGTAATTATGCATGTATAAGTTTCTCCCTTTCTGATGAATCCTTACCACTTGTATTTCTTTGAACTTTCCTATTGCTCTGATTAGTACCCAAGGAAAAATGAATGAAGTGGCAATGGCAAGGTTGCTTTCTTGCTTCAGATCCTAAAATGAATGCACTAAGTATGATGGATCCTGAGTGCTTGCTGACTTTTTTCCCCAGAAACCCTTTCTAAAGTCCTAATTCCTTTCTACAACTAAAATTACTTTAAATGTAATCAGAAGAAATGTTGATATGTATTGAATGTTTTCTGTATCCAATGAGAAGCAAACCTTTATCAGTTTCTGTTATTGTCCTTATTTTCCTTTTTACTTTAGGTTTTGTCTGAATATTTCCTAACCTCCTGAGTTAAACACTTAGCTTATTAATTTTTATTCTTCTTTCTAATTTGAGCATACCTTAACTATAATTTTCCTCTTCAGCATCTCTTTAGTTGTATTTCACAAGTTTCAGGAAGTAATAGTTTTGCTTTCTTTTTTCCTAAAATATTTTTTGTTTTAATTTATATTGTAATTCTTTTCTTTCAACATTTAATTTTTTAAGAGTCTTTTTTTAAAAGTACTTTTAAATGTTTTTGTTGATGATTTTTAACATAACTGCATTCTGTTCAGCTTATCTGGTTGATGATCTGTCCTTGAGACTTGCTCTATGGCATAGCAGATGTTTGGTTTTTCAAAATGTTTCAAATAGTTGTAAAAAGAATGTATATTCTCCAATCACTGGATATAATGCTTTCATGTGTCTCTTAGGTCAGGCTTGATATTTGTGTTACTCAAATCTTTATCTCTAATTTTTTAAAATCTCACCATAATGATGGCTTTGTCCATTTGCTTCTTATAATGCATGAAAGTGAAAGTGAAGTTGCTCAGTCGTGTCCGACCCTCAGCGACCCCATGGACTGCAGCCTTCCAGGCTCCTCCGTCCATGGGATTTCCCAGGCAAGAGTACTGGAGTGGCATGCCATTGCCTTCTCCAATAGTTCTGTTATTTTTGCTTATATATGTTGAAGTTAGGTTATTAGGTGGTATTAAGTTAATTGTTATAGCAGAGAAGTGTTTTTTAAAATATTTGTTACTGTGAAGTGACTCTGATACTCATTAAGGGAAAAAGCCTTAATTGTATTCCCTAATATCGTGGCTCAGTTGGTCAAGAATCCACCTGCAATGTGGGAGACCTGAGTTCGATCCTTGGGTTAGGATGATCCCTTGTAGAAGGGAAAGGCTACCCACTCCAGTATTCTGGCCTGGAGAATTCCATGGACTTAGTCCATGGGGTCACAAAGAGTTGGACACAACTGAGCAACTTTCACTTTCAATATATGTAACAATGTTTTGCTGGTATTTGCCAGGTTAATCTTTTTGCATCATCATACTTTTCATCCTTTCTATGTGGTTAAAATTTAAGTTTCTTAAACAGCATATAACTGTTTAAATATATCTACTTTGTTATATTATCTTCTGAAAGCCTTCATCTTTTAACTGGAGAAATGAGTCCATTTATTGTGACTGTTGATATGCTTGGATTATATCAACCATCTAATTTGTGCTTTCTACATGTCCTAAGTTCCCAAGTTTATTTTTCTCCAATCTTGTTTGACTAATTACATTTTCATATTTTCATCCCTTTTTGTCATAGTTAGAAATTACATTTCTTTCTTCAGTTATCTAGATATTTTAACATACATAGTTAACAACATCCAATGTTAATCTATTATCTTCAGTATCTTCCTGAACAATGTAAGGATATTAAAATGTTTTTTTAACTCTCAGATTCCTCCCTCTAACGTATATGCTATCATTGTCCTGTATTTTAGTTCCAGCTTATATTTTTAATCGCACAAATTCTTTCTACTCTCTGTTTTCCTCTGTCATCTTTGCCAGCTTCTGCTCCTGTACCAGGCTCCCTCCTGAGCCCTCATCTTCCTCTGTTCTTCCCTCAGGAGGTGAAAAGTGCTCTGTTCAAGTTATTCCCTGGCTTCTGAATTTATATTTTCCACCAGGCTACAGTTTCTAATAATAGATCTATATATCCTATAATCTACTTGATATCTTTACCCTGTTTTATAGGCATTTCAAACTTATTATTTCAGTTTGGATAGATTTCACCAACGTTTTCATCCCATATCTCAGTTCTATTCTTATTTTGCTTTTATGATCTAATAAATTACATTCCTTTTACAATCTTACTCATCCCAGAAACCTGGGTTCATTTTTTAACTGATTCTGTCTTCCCTTCATCAATGTATTCACAAGGCTTAATTTGTTTCACATTATTTGTTTAGTCATTCAGTCTTGTCCAACTCTTTGTACCCCATGGACTGTAGCCTGCCAGATTCCTCTGTCCATGGGTTTCCCAGGCAAGAATACTGGAGTTGGTTGTCATTTCCTTCTCCAGGGGATCTTCATGACCCAGAGATCCAATCCAGGTTTCCTGAGAGTCACCTCCATTGCAGGCAGATTGTTTTACCACTGAGCCACAAGGGAAGACCAGTTTCACATTAAGGATATCTTAAATTTGTCCCTTTCTTTTTATCTCCACTATCAGATACTTCAGTGCAAGCTATTACACATCTTACCCAGGCCAAAACAGTAACTATCCAAGATGTAAATTCCACTTTTGAAATAGCAGTAGAATCCCTGTTCCTTAGGACCTTGCAGACTGGATGCACCATTGACGTGTTAAGTGGTCTTCCTGCTTTAAGTTACATCTATCCCTAAGTTACATCTATCCCTAAGTCCTTCTCCATATGGCAGGTATTACAGTTTTTGAAAATGATAGATCTAATCATGTTATTCCATGACTTAAAAGCCTTCAGAGCCTCCTGATTGCTCTTACAGTGAAAGCCAGACTTCTTAATATGCCTCACAAGTAGTCCCTGCATGATCTCAGGCTTGCCTACCTTTCCAGCCTTGTCACTACCCAAGTTACTTAGCTCACTGTAGTCATACATACCAGACTTCTCTGATCATAGGGCCTAAGGGCGCATTCTCCTAATACAGGACGACCACGCATACTCTTTCTACCCAAAATGTCTGGAGGCTTTTCTTCTCCTGTCTTTACCTCTTCTCAAACACACACACACAGTTCACATTTCATTTTACACATCCTTCAGGTTTCAACCTAAATGTCACTTTCTTAGGATTAATGTTCTTATGGAGTCCTTTGCTCACCAGTTCCAAGTCAAAATTATATCCTCCCAAAATAGTCTGTGATTATCACAAATGCATTTATAGGTATGTGTGTGCGTGTGTGTGTGTGTGTATTTGTTTAGTGTCTGTCTCCTCACCAGGTGGTAAGCATAAGTTCTAGACTGTCAGAGACTGGGCCTAATTATTTTCATCATTATGTCCTAGTATCAGGTACATTGCTTGGCACGTGGACACTCATATATGGTGCATAAATGAAAGATTACATGCTGCACCAGATTGGGGAAGGGAGATTGTGTCTTTCAACTATAAGAAGGGAAGAGACTTTATCTGTCTTTTTTACATAAGGGAGCACAGGTTAGGTGGTCACTAAATGTTTTGAAGAAATAAAAGAAGGGGAAAGGAAAGGGAAAGGAAGAGAAAGGAAATGGAACATGAGAAAAGAGAGAAAAAGAAATTGGAAAGGGGACAGGAAAGAAAATGAAAAAAACTAATAAATCTTGGGTTACTGTCCTTGAGGAGAAAAGTTATATCAACTTCTTTATCTCTCACTTAGGGAAAAAAAAATAGGTAATGGCTGCTACCATGCAATAAAATATGAAAATGCTTTCTGTGATAGTTTTTGGTGATTTTGTTTTATTTGCATATCTGGTTGAGAGAATGAGAAATATCACATGGGGTTACCCTCAGCCATACTCCCTTGAGCATGCACTTTCTAATCAAAACCTTCTTCAAAGTCTTATAAAGCAAAGATGCATTTTTATGTCTCCTTACTTAAACTTATGTATAGCTACTTGTAATCCCCTCACCCCCACCTGTCATAAGACTTGACTTTGCATACCATTATAAGGAATATTTGTAAAAATATATTATGAACTATATATGTATGATTGATTAAGTATAATTAATCATTGCCTGCTTATCTCCAAAATTATAGAAAAATATGTCGTAACTGCAAGTGTGGCCAAGAAGAGCATGATGTCCTCTTGAGCAATGAAGAGGATCGAAAAGTGGGGAAACTTTTTGAAGACACCAAGTACACCACCCTGATTGCAAAGCTAAAATCAGATGGAATTCCCATGTATAAACGCAATGTTATGATACTGACCAATCCAGTTGCTGCCAAGAAGAATGTCTCCATCAATACAGTTACCTACGAATGGGCTCCTCCTGTCCAGAATCAGGCATTGGTAAATAATAAGGGGGAGGGAAGTCCCTTTATTACAGTTCCTACGCTACTTATTTAGGGCAGTTCTTTTAGTGACCTAATTGACCTCAGGTCTGTTATTTTTTGGGGTTCCCATTACCTTGACTTCCAACTCCTATTGGACTTTTGGAAGTAAGATTAGATATCTCATAGAATTTTTCTCACTACATAGATAATTGGTGTTAACCTTTTCAAAGAAATGGCATGACATTTTCAGTAATTAAATGAAAAACATGTTTTGTATAAAGCTAGTAACTTCTTTGTTACTTTTGGGAAGATTTTTCTTAAGATGGTTAAAAAAATCTAAAGAATAGAATTTCTTTCAATTTTTTGTAACTCAAAAGGCGGTCAACACTATATTTCTTTTACTATATAAGGCAAAAAAAAAAAAACAATTTTGTGTCAAGCTCCTTCCACTAATATAATAACTAGATGAGACATTTGGAAATCTTTTAAGATGGTTAGTTAAATCATGAGAATGAATCTTGTGATATCATTTTCTTATAGGATACTGATGATCCTTAGGCCATTCTGAACATGTGGCTTAAAAAATTTGTTTTCTTTTGCAGTTATACAGTTGTATTTTTGTTTGTTTGGGGGGCTTTGTTTTTTTATGAATTTTATTGGAGTATAGTTGATTTACAATGTTGTGTTAGTTTCAGGTGTATAGCAAAGTAATTTTAGCACAAGTAAACATTAGTAACCCAAGTCTTTACAAAGTGAAAAAAAAAGCTTTGCTTTCATGAAGAAAAAAATGTGTTCATATTTACTGACTAAATCTATTTATTGCCCCATTTTTAATGTGTTTTTTAATATATTAACATCTCAAGATAACTTGTATTATGAAGATCAATTGTTAATAATGGATAAAACTGAATTATTCAGTAATTTGATTCCAATGAGTGTTATACAGTATCGTTTGTCTGATGGCCAAGGCATCTCCCAGTTAACACTGGTCTCCTTTGTGGTCTAGGCCAGGCAGTACATGCAAATGCTGCCCAAAGAGAAGCAGCCGGTGGCAGGCTCAGAGGGGGCACAGTACCGGAAGAAGCAGTTGGCAAAGCAACTCCCTGCCCATGACCAGGACCCTTCAAAATGCCACGAGTTATCTCCCAAAGAGGTGAAGGAGATGGAGCAGTTTGTGAAGAAATACAAGAGTGAGGCTCTGGGAGTAGGAGATGTCAAACTCCCCCGTGACATGAACACTCAAGGCCCCAACAAAGTGTACATTCCTGGAGGGGACAGAAGCACCACGACAGCAGTGGGGGCCATGGAGGACAAATCAGCGGAGCACAAAAGAACTCAGTATGTAAGTAAAGCAGTCATGATGTTAGCCCATTTGGTACATTTTACAGGTTCATTCCATTTCTTTGAAATGTGGGAGACTGGTGGGGGAAGTTGCATTCCTCTGTTTCCAGAAGGGAGTAGATGAGGGAAGTAAATTGAGTTATAATTTCAGTTTAGGCTTATTTTAGAGAATTATCATGTATCATGTTTGAAACCTTGGTCTAAAGCCAAGTTTTCTGATTATCTGTTGCCAAAGATAATTACAAGTGTTATGTGTACACAGCAGTTAACATGGTGTCATGCTGGAATAAAACATACAATCTAGAATCTGTTTCTAAACATAATTTTGGTGTTAATTGTTTCTCTCTTCCCATAAATAAGAATAATATATGCTTAGGTTAATTCGGTTTTGCTCGTGTGAACATGCATAAAATTCAAACTTCAACATGTGGATATATAGTCAATCATACTTTTTAAAAATGTCTTATGGACTCTGTGGGAGAGGGAGAGGGTGGGAAGATTTGGGAGAATGGCATTGAAACATGTAAAATATCATGTATGAAATGAGTTGCCAGTCCAGGTTCGATGCACGATACTGGATGCTTGGGGCTGGTGCACTGGGACGACCCAGAGGGATGGAATGGGGAGGGAGGAGGGAGGAGGGTTCAGGATGGGGAACACATGTATACCTGTGGTGGATTCATTTTGATATTTGGCAAAACTAATACAGTTATGTAAAGTTTAAAAATAAAATAAAATTAAAAAAAAATTAAGAAAAAAAATAAATAAAATAAAATGGAAAAAAAAAAAAAAGTCTCCTAAGACAGGGAAATTGAAGTCATTTTTATGCCTTGAAAGTAGAAGAAAATTGTGACACAGATGAACCAAAAATAAGAACTAAACTTACTGTTATGTATTTCTCATAGATCCTGTTAGCACATCAACCAACCAGGCTTAGTCCTGTATTAAAACAAAACAGAAAAAAAAAATGATAGAATAAGTTTTAAGGTAATCATTTTTGAGAGAACTACTTAAAACTGAAGTGAAAATTACTATTAGCCTTTTTCCATAAGCAACTTTGATTCAGTAAACAGTGCTCTGTTACATATTGGATGCAAGAATTACATTTGGAGAACCTAGAGAAAGCCAAGAGATTCCTTTTCACAAATACTAACACCATACTGCCTATATGGACAAATTACTAATTTCAGTAGAAATTATTTCTCTTGGAAGTGGTTTCTCTGAATTCTACTGGAACTGTTGATGAGACGCGCCGGTCTTGGATGACTAGATTGTTTTGGCTGGTTTCCCTTTCAGTCCTGCTACTGCTGCAAACTGAGTATGAAGGAGGGAGACCCAGCCATCTATGCTGAAAGGGCCGGATACGATAAACTGTGGCACCCAGCTTGTTTCGTCTGCAGTACCTGCCATGAACTCCTGGTTGACATGATTTATTTCTGGAAGAATGGCAAGCTGTACTGTGGCAGACATTACTGTGACAGTGAGAAACCCCGGTGTGCTGGCTGTGATGAGGTATGTTCTCTAGGGCCACCCGCATGCAGGCTCCCTTTTGCGTCTTCCTATGGTTCCCTCACCATGCTAACCAGGCCTCCCTTAGCAAGAAAGCAGAATGAATTAAGCCAGTATTGTGTGCTTTATTTACATCCAAAGAAGTTGAATGAAAAAAACATTTCAGTCATTCTGAATGCCCATGTTAATTGTGTTGACAAATGAAGACTGTCCAGATGCCTAAAACATTGATTTGAACTAAACCAAGTAATCATCCAAGTTCAAGCTTTAGGTTATCCTCAGACTTCAAGCCCCTGAAAGTAGACTGATGTTCCTTGTGGATCTAAATCTGTTGTCTAAAGAACCTAGCTTGGTCATTTGAAGCAAAAAGGAAAAAACATGATTGATCTTATTTTTATCCTCTTCCTAGCTGATATTCAGTAACGAGTATACCCAGGCAGAAAACCAAAACTGGCATCTGAAACACTTCTGCTGCTTTGACTGTGACAACATCCTAGCTGGGGAAATATACGTGATGGTCAATGACAAGCCTGTGTGCAAACCCTGTTATGTGAAGAACCACGCTGAGGTAAGAGACACCTTGGGATTCGGTAGCCTTGACCTGCTTTATTTAGGTCTCTTACGAAGGAGAAACAGAAAGTACTGCTCTCAAATAGGAAACAGGTGAACTCTACCATAGGGTGTTAAAATCCAGGTAATTAAAAAACAGTACATGCGTTGACTAGGATGAACCACCTCAAGGTTCTGTATATGCAGTTTATACTATAAAGTGCTACTTGATAGCCAAATCTCCACCAAAAAAATTCCTTAATGGGAGTAAGATTGATTGATTCTCATCATACAGATGAGCTTTCACTTAAATTAAGGTTTTTAGAGACTGTTCATATGCCTTAGCTCTATTTGAATGTTTATAAATTTCTGTTCATGTTACCAGATCACACACTGTGGCTTTGTTTTCGCTACTTGGAGATTGTACAGTGCCCTTTCTTAAACCCTCACTGAATTAATATATATGTGAAACAAAATTTCAGAACAAAATTTGGCTTGCATGTTTATTTGCATAAGCCAAACATTCAAATATTTCATGTGAAAGTATATATATGTGTATGTATACACACACAGAGACACACACATATGTGTATATGTATAAAATCGACCATGCTAACACAGAGCGTCTATTGCATGATGGCCCAGAGATAGATAAAGAGTTGACCATATATGGTAAAACTTATAATCCAGGAATATTAAAAGGATAGATGTTTACTTTATATGCAGGTAAATAAGTACTAAAGATCTCCCTGAACTATCAACTAGAGGAGACTCCTGGCTGAGGAATATAATGACATATTTATATAGTTCTAGAAGTATGATATTATTAAATATGAAAATAAGGTTAAGAAGTTTTGGTGTCAGTGCCAGTTTTCAACATTTACCCATTGCCCTCAGATATAATCTATCAGCCATCATTTTCTATCAACTCTGCCTCATCAATGTATCTCAGGTTCTCACAGTTACAACTATTCCACTTCAGAGCTTTATTTTTTGTCATATTGATTATTATAGCGACCTCAAATTTGGCCTCCCCACTTCCATTCTTGTTCAAAGCTACCTTCCATAATGATGGAAGATAATCCTTCTAAAATGAAAACCTGATCATTAAGCCTTTACTTGATAGATCCAGCCCCTTCTTAGCTATCCAGCCACTTTTACTAGTTGTTCAGTCGAGTCCAACTCTTTGTGACCCTGTGGACTGCAGCAGGCCAGGCTTCCCTACTAGTTATCTAACCCAAATCATACCATTTCCCAAGTTACCTGCATTTCATAGTTGATACTGTTCTTTGTCTTCTGCTAACACTCATTCCTTTGTCTGATATATCTTCCTATTCTGTTTTTATTTATTTTTGGCTGTGCCACGTGGCTTGTGGGATCTTAGTTCCCTGACCAGGGATCAAACCCAGGCCCCTGGCAGTAAAATCACCAGGTCCTAACCACTGGGTTGCCAGAAGATCCCCTGCCTGTTTTACCTGATTATGCCTGCACACTCCTCCAGACTCAATTTAAGCTTAACTTTTTCAGAACACCTTTCCCGATTCCCTACCCATGTTCCACCCCTTTCTCTCTGGCTAGGCAGGATGTCTCTATTCCCTTGGGGTTCTTTGTGTACTTACCCACATGTGTGATTGTCAATATCACACCTCTGTCTCTTCCACCAGACTGGAAATAGCTGGAGCATAGAGCTTCCCTCTATTTCCATGCCCTCAATGTCTGCACTTAGGAAATATTTGAGTGACTGACTTGTGTTTTAATATTTCTCATTTTCTGTGAGGGTCAGCATGGACCCTCCTTATATCTGAGGATAAGATGTTGAATCACTATGCAGTCTAATAGATCATTTAGCTTAAAAAAATGCTTCTTTGAATGTAGTTGCAACAGTTTCTCTACGGAAGAGGGTTATCATAATAAGCAATTCACTGTATGGTGTGTTACCTTGGCCTCAAGGACTAGAATGTAAACTCCATGAGGGCAGGGATTTTGTCTGCTGCTTTTCTGTACTATTTTCAACACTAGAACAACACAGTAGGCACTCATGTTTGTGGAATAAAGCTTTTAACAGATGAAGCTACTTTGTTATTAATACAAGCTTCTCTCCATTACGTTGCTGTAGTTATTGGAGAGGAATAACTACAGAGAGAATGCAGGAAACTCTAAATTATTTAGCTTTATAATATAGCATGATTTATTTTAGAAGGTGTACTTTCTCAATAAGATACACTGTTGCCATGTGCTTAATACTAAAATGAATATTTATCGCCTGAACAAAACTTAGGTGATAGCAGCATGCTAAAGGATATAAAAATTGGAAGATTGTCTAGTTCTGGGCATTGATCTGCTTAGATCTTTTAATTTTAAAAAGAAAAAAAAAGAAGTGAGAATATAAATTATTTTTAGACCTAAAGTGAAAACCTCAACTCAAAAAAGGACTTTTCTGAAGAAAAGATTAACCTGGAAGGAGGAAAGTGGGAAATACACTTAGTTTGTCTCTGCATGGTCTCTGGAATTCCAGTCTCAAATGGCCACCCCAAGATTTCACATCTCTGAGATTTCACAGGACCTTCCTGCTAGAAAGCAAGCGTCATTATCAATTTTTTAATTTTATAATGTATATACAAATGAAGTAGGAGGAATTGAAGGAAATAATAACATATTGGATTATTAGCTTTAATTAAGAATTCAGGATAATCAAATATCAAGCATAAAGTGGTGTATGAAGTCCATCAACTCCCTGACCAGTCCTGGAGTCTCCAGACCCTTAGTTGAGACCTGGGCAGCTTTCAGATTTATGAAGAATTAGGGATAGGGATCCGGAGAAGGCAATGGCAACCCACTCCAGTGTTCTTGCCTGGAGAAACCCAGGGACAGGGGAGCCTGGTGGGCTGCCGTCTATGGGGTTGCAGAGAGTTGGACACAACTGAAGCGACTTAGGAGCAGCAGCAGGGATAGGGATTGGTACTTTTTACCTGGGGACACGTCAGATTTAGGGATGAATGGCAATCAAATTATTAATAAACATAAATTTTCTGAAGCCCACAAACCCTACATTCTATGCTATTTCAGTTCAGTCACTCAGTCATGTCTGACTCTTTGCCACTCCATGAACTGCAGCACGCCAGGCCTCCCTGTCCATCACCAACTCCCAGAGTTTACGCAAACTCATGTCCATTGAGTCGGTGATGCCATCCAACCATCTCATCCTCTGTCATCCCCTTCTCCTCCTGCCTTCAGTCTTTCCCAGCATCAGGGTCTTTTCAAATGAGTCAGCTCTTCGCATCAGGTGGCCAAAGTATTGGAGTTTCAGCTTCAGCATCACTCCTTCCAATGAACACCCAGGACTGATCTCCTTTAGAATGGACTGGTGGGATCTCCTTGCAGTCCAAGGGACTCTCAAGAGTCTTCTCCAACACCACAGTTCAAAAGTATCAATTCTTCAACTCTCAGCTTTATAGTCCAACTCTCACATCCATACATGACCACTGGAAAAATCATAGCCTTGACTAGACGGACTTTTGTTGGCAAAGTAATGTCTCTGCTTTTTAACATGCTGTCTAGGTTGGTCATAACTTTCCTTCCAAGGAGTAAGCGTCTTTTAATTTCATGGCTGCAGTCACCATCTGCAGTGATTTTGGAGCCCCATAAAATAAAGTCAGCGACTGTTTGCATTCTTTCCCCATCTGTTTGCCATGAAGTGATGGGACCAGATGCCATGATCTTAGTTTTCTGAATGTTGAGTTTTAAGCCAACTTTTTCACTCTCCTCTTTCACTTTCATCAAGAGGTGCTTTAGTTCTTCACTTTCTGCCATAAGGGTGGTGTCATCTGCATATCTGAGATTATTGAGATTTCTCCCGGCAGTCTTGATTCCAGCTTGTGCTTCTTCCAGCCCAGCATTTCTCATTATGTACTCTGCATAGAAGTTAAATAAGCAGGGTGACAATATACAGCCTTGACGTACTCCTTTTCCTATTTGGAACCAGTCTGTTGTTCCATGTCCAGTTCTAACTGTTGCTTCCTGACCTGCATACCGGTTTTGGAAGAGGCAGGTCAGGTGGTCTGGTATTCCCATCTCTTTCAGAATTTTCCACAGTTTATTGTGATCCACACAGTCAAAGGCTTTGGCATAGTCAATAAAGCAGAAATAGATGTTTTTCTGGAACCCTCTTGCTGTTTTGATGATCCAGCAGATGTTGGCAATTTGATCTCTGGTTCCTCTGCCTTTTCTTAAACCAGCTTTAACATCTGGAAGTTCACGGTTCACATATTGCTGAAGCCTGGCTTGGAGAATTTTGAGCATTACTTTACTAGCATGTGAGATGAGTGCAATTGTGCGTAGTTTGAGCATTCTTTGGCATTGCCTTTCTTTGGGATTAGAATGAAAACGGACCTTTTCCAGTCCTGTGGCCATTCACAGCATCATCTTTTAGAATTTGAAATAGCTCAACTGGAATTCCATCACCTCCACTAGCTTTGTTTGTAGTGATGCTTCCTAAGGTCCACTTGACTTCACATTTCAGGATGTCTGGCTCTAATTGAGTGTGAGTGATCACACCATTATGATTATCTGGGTCATGAAGATCTTTTTTGTATAGTTCTGTGTATTCTTGCCACCTCTTCTTAATATCTTCTGCTTCTGTTAGGTCCATACCTTTTCTGTCCTTTATTGAACCCATCTTTGCAGGCTTCCCTGGTGGTTCAGATGGTAAAGCATCTGCCTACAATGTGGGAGACCCAGATTTGATCCCTGGGTCAGGAAGATCCTCTGAAGAAGGAAATGGCAACCCACCCCAGTACTCTTGCCTGGAAAATCCCATGGATGGAGGAGCGTGGTAGGCTATACTCCATGGGATCACAAAGAGTTGGACACGACTGAGCTACTTCAGTTTCACTTTGCATGAAATGTTCTCTTGGTATCTCTAATTTTCATGAAGAGATCTCTAGTCTTTGCCATTCTATTGCTTTCCTCTATTTCTTTGCATTGATCACTGAGGAGCTATTTGTAAGGCCTCCTCAGACAGTCATTTTGCTTTTTTGCATTTCTTTTTCTTGGGGATGGTCTTGATTCCTGTCTCCTGTACAATGTCACGAACTTCCATCCATAGTTAATCAGGCACTCTGCCTATCAGATCTAGTCCCTTAAATCTATTTCTCACTTCCACTGTATAGTCATAAGGGATTTAATTTAGGTCATACCTGAATGGTCTAGTGGTTTTCCCCACTTTCTACAATTTAAGTCTGAATTTGGCAACAAGGAGTTCATGATCCGAGCCACAGTCAGTTCCTGGTCTTGTTTTTGCTGACTGTATAGAGCTTCTCCATCTTTGGCTGCAAAGAATATAATCCATCTGATTTTGGTGTTGACCATCTGGTGATGTCCATGTGTAGAGTCTTCTTTTGTGTTGTTGGAAGAGGGTGTTTGCTATGTGTTCTCTTGGCAGAACTCTATTAACCTTTGCCCTGGTTCATTCTGTACTCCAAGGCCAAATTTGCCTGTTACTGCTATTTAGTATGTTAAATCTTTTTACCAAAACAGTTTCCTTAATTGTACATAGAACAGTAGTTACCACTTTTTTAAAATTGCAGTGAATACATGAGTTTTGAAAGATTATAAAATGATCTAAAAATATTATTAAAGGGCTGAGATACAGAGGGTAGATCGTGATCTAAAATCAGGGGAATAAAAAATTGAGTGTGAAAACAACAAATGGCTACATTCTAAATGAATTACAAAGCTATAAAAATGAATTTATACAAAAGCAATTGCTTGCATGGTGCAGCTTCAGATTAGGAGTCATTGTAATCAAAACAGTCATTTTTGTTGTATTTAGGATCGATCATGCAAAGATCTCCCCTGCTTCTTAGGGAAGACTGGGTTGACATAAACTGTGAGATAAGCAGTTACAGTCTCTATAATTAGAAACCTTGTAGTTATCTAAAAATATAGAAAGTATTACTATATTGCAGGTCTGAAATGGATATCTGTACCAAGGCCTCACACCACATGCTAAATCAATTCACCCAGTGAGTGGCAGTCACACACCTGTGACCCTCCTCATCCCATCCACCTTCATCACACAGGAATTCCTGACAATCACATTAAGAGACCAAGAGTGCAGAAGATTAGCCACTTTTATGTAATGCTGGACAATCTTACTGGTTTCTTCATTTGTTATAAAATATTTAAAAGAAAAATATTAGTTTCATTCATAACACATATAAACAAGAAAGGCATATGAACTATCTAATGTTTTGGAGCTCTCAGTTGGGTAGTTTTGTCTTCTGCTGTAATAATGCCAGTTATTCATTTATTTTCTTGCTAAACATGTTCAGCTAAAGAAGAAAATTATGTGTGTTTGCGGGTATGGACGTGTTGTTGGAAGAGGGTGTTTGCTATGACAGAGTTAACATACATGTATACTGAATGGCATATGGAATATAAGTGCTAATATTCCATGATATTTGATCTTACATAAATTATGACATGACAGAAGAGATATTTTTAGTGCACACTAATTATTCTCAAACACTGTCAGTATTTTTGATTGAGTCCTGAATTACTTTGAACATAGTTTTCACTTGTGTGTGCTAAGTCACTTCAGTCGTGTCTGACTCTTTGTGACCCCGTGGACCATAGCCCACCAGGCTCCTCTGTCCATGGGATTCTCCAGGCACAAATACTGGAGTGGGTTGCCATTCCCTTCTCCAGATTTTCACTTACTGCTGTCTAGAAATTAGTAGTGTTAATCATCTCATATGTCATAGGTAAGACTGGTAAAATTATCACTTCAGAGCTTTAGTGAATGAGGAAAAAATCTTTTTTAAAAAGACTATTTTTTAGAGCAGTTTTAGGTTTATAACAAAATTAAGAGGGAACTACAGAGATTTTTCCCATATATTCCCTACTCCCACACATGCATTACCTTATGCATTATCAGCATCACTCACTAGAGTGGTACATTTTTTAACAGGGATGAATCTACATGGACATATCATAATCACCCAAAGTCCGTAGTTTAGCTTAGAGTTCACTCTTGATGTTGTGTATTCTCTGGTTTGGACACATGGCATATATCCATCATTGTAATATCATACAGAATATTTTTACTGGCCTATACGCCCTCTGTGCTCTGCCTGTTCATCTCTTCAAGCTGCCTGTCTCCTACTCCATACCCCTAGCAACCAGTGATCTTTTTATTTTCTCCCTAGTTTTGCCTTTGCTAGAATGTCATATAGTTGGAAGCATACAGCATATAGCTTTTCCACATTAGCTTCTTTCACTTAGTAATGTGCATTTAAGTTTCCTCCATGGCTTGATAGCTCATATCTTTTTAGCTCTGACTAGTATGAATGTAGAGACTTCCCTGGTGGCTCAGACGGTAAAAGCATCTGCCTACAATGCGGGAGACCCGGGTTCGGTCCCTGGGTTGGGAAGATCCCCTGGAGAAGGAAATGGCAACCCACTCCAGTATTCTTGCCTGGAAAATCCCATGGACAGAGGAGCCTGGCAGGCTACAGTCGATGGGGTCGCAAAGAGTCAGACATGACTGAGTGACTTCACTTGAGTATGAATGTATTATAGATTCTTTATCCATTTACCCACTGATGGACATCCTGGGTGATTCCAGATTTTGGCAGTTACAATTAAAGCATCATGTGCAGGTTTCTTTGTGGACATAAGTTTTCAAGTCATTTAGATAAATACCAAAGAGCATGACTGCTGGAGTATATAATTAAAGTATGCTTAGTTTTATTATAAGAAACTGCCAAACTGTCTTCCACATGAGTTGAAACATTTTGCATTCCCACCAGCAATGGATGAGAGTTCCTATTGTTCTTGCCAGCATTTGTGATATAGGAAAAATCATAAAACTTAAAAAAAAATAACTGCTAATATACAATCTAATAGATACAATGGAACCCAACACACTGCTTTGGAACTTCAAGACTTTCTGCCTTGAACACCCATGGCTTATCTTAGAAGCATCAAGTGCTGTTTGGACTTCACCTATTTCTCACATGCTCCACATATAACTATGAAGGTTAACTAGAAGGTCATTCTCAGTTGTGTATCTTTAAGGTTGTCATTCTTGGTTTATTTTGCCATCTAAAGAAATGCGCTGTTTGTTCTAACGTGAAAATGTTATCATCACAGTTTGATCTCTCATCCTCTTCTCTTCTTTGTATAACTGTCTTAACAGGTATGTCAAGGATGCCACAATGCCATTGATCCCGAAGTGCAGCGAGTGACCTATAACAACTTTAGCTGGCACGCATCCACAGAGTGCTTTCTGTGCTCCTGCTGCAGCAAGTGTCTCATTGGGCAGAAGTTCATGCCCGTAGAAGGGATGGTTTTCTGCTCCGTGGAGTGTAAGAAGATGATGTCTTAAGAGGAGAGCACCAAGCAATATTGAGCCCTAGCTATCCAGAGTGGTCTGCATTTCTACTGTAAAATGCAATTTGGAAAAATAAAAGAAAAAAAAAAAAAACTATTATGGAAACCAGGAAATTTTGTTCAGTATTTTTCTTTGATGTTTTTCCTAACCAAATTTTTGCATCTCAATTTTTAAAACCTGCTTTAAGCATTTAATTTTTAAAATGGTAAAGAATTTTACCTTTCTTTGGCTTTCCAGATGTAAAATCTTCTGAGTTGAAAGCTTGAGTTTAATGTCTTCATATTCCTACCTTCTTTGTGCCAAACACAATATATATGAAACACTTAAAAGTTAGTGTTTGAATGGAAAGATGAGCATTTCATGTTCTATATTCTGTTTCCCTTCTTGTATAAAATGAAAAGGAAATTAAACTTGCCCTAATGCCAAGGCTTTACTTTTATTGCCTCATCTTATTCGCTGAATTTTGTAGTGATACACAGTGAATTCTTTTGACAGAGAAAATAGAAATGCAGCATAGTATGAAGAACCGTTATCATTTTAATGTCTATGCATTTGCTATTTCCTAACGTAGGCAGAGATGGCTTTACTGCATATCTCTCTTTTTTTTTTTAATCTGCTCTACCTCTCAGTATCCTCTTTGTAAGCTGATGACCTCCATTTGTGGCCTTGAATATTTTATTGTCACGTGTGGCTTCCACACTTTTTACTTCTATAGATGATTTTTGGCAAGCCACTCATTTATGTTATATTTTCAATCCAAAGAACATATATACTTTTTTGTATCCAAGAAACTATAACTTGTACTCTTTGCACTTGGCTGTGTGGTTTGAATAGACTTTTTGCACGGTTTCCGTTCTTTTCTAATGGATACTGTCCTATGATATGGTGACTGTTTGTGGATATATAACAAATGTCTTCTTTGCCTGTATACTTCCTTCCTTAGGTATTTCTAATGTTTATTTTTCCTTTTCTACTTCCATACAAAGCTATGCACTATGAAAATTAAATGGAATGAATGATATTTGTATTATTATTCAAAATAAAGTCTCTTTCACTTTAATAATTATACCTTTATTTTTTGTATCTTCATTTGAGAGTCAAAAAGTCCTTCTGCAATTAAGCATTTGTTACAGCAGGGGGCAGTGTTTCCAAGGATAAAAAATAACCTGACAAATAAGGGCTACTTCCTGACAGAACAGAAACTAGACTTTTCATTATGGTGAAGGGATAAGTTTTATGAAACTTCATAATAAGTGAAAGCATTTAAATAGTTGGTTTTCAAGTCATGCACGAGTATTTTCTTTCAGAAAAAAGAGTGTCATTTTAATTGACGTCAGGAAAGCTACATTATTTTCAGGTAAGTCTAACAAGTATTAACTCTTATACTCAAACTGCAACTCTGGATTTCTATGAATTTTTTTCACAGCAGCCTATTGTGAAAAAGGAAGCAAATGTGGAATAGTTGCAGCTTTGTTCTTCCTAATATTAGCAGGTTATGAGGTTTTGGTTTTTTTTTTTTCCCCTTAGTCTAAAGTATTTGTCACAGTAGAAGTAGCACTTTTCTCTGACACATACCCACGATAATTTGATTATTTTTGAGCTCATATTTGTTTGGCTAATAGTGTTTCTCCTAAATTTTATACCCCACACCCCCACCCATCCCAACCCCACACTCACTAACATACCAATGTCCGCATCTATTCCCTCTCTGCATTATGGTTTCCTCAACCATGAAGAAGTGAGTTGAACACGTCACTTTATCCAAGAAGTAATCTAATCCTATATAATTTTAAATGCCAATGTCACAGATATCCATCATTGTCTATATGTATCACTTTATGCTTTCTCTCATTTACCTTTGTCTCAAATGGCAAAAAATGTATTTCCTCTGCATTTTTTCTGTGAGGTTTAACAGCTTAATTTTCCCAAACATGGCTAAGTGAGAATAAACTGAAACAATTTCTCTGTGTGTTAACAAAACTACTCTTCACAGGTCTGCCTGCACAGCCTCTGCTCTCCTGGAACTGAGATTGAAGCAGGCTGTTTTGGAGATGGAGAGGTTCAAGAAATTTGGTTAAATCCATCTCTCACTACCTGAGATACTGATTGCATGGATATTAGGTATTTCCAGAAAGAAGAAACTACTTTGCTTGAGGAATACAGAACCTTTGTTTTGATTCATTCCCCTGACTTAGTTTTACTTTGGCCTTGTAATACAATAGAATGAACTGTAATGAAATGTAAAGCAAGAGAATGTGAACCATTTTCATTGTTCATCACACTTTTTTTTTTTTTAAAAAGGGTTTTCAAATACTTTGCCCTTTAAGCACTTAACGAGAGAGTAAGATGGTTACTAGATTCTATAAGATTTTCTTTTCCTCTAGCATTTAGGATATGGTCACCCCATTTTATATAATCATGACTTTATATTCTGCATTGACTTCCATTCTAAATAATGGCTTACTTGATACAGGTGCCAGCATTAAATCCTTCCCTTGCAATGGGGAAAATAAAAGAGAGTAATATTTCTATCTGAATGTGTGCATTTTTCCCTTCAAAAATAGATATGAAGAATAACCTTTTGGCCTACTTACTTCCTATGGGGTCAATAAATGGAAATTTCTATCATCCAAATCCCATTTAAATTATAATTTTCAAATATATAGTTTATCCCCTTTTTGAGAAGGCAATGGCACCCCACTCCAGTACTCTTGCCTGGAAGATCCCATGGACGGAGGAGCCTGCTAGGCTGCAGTCCATGGGGTCGCTAAGAGTCGGACATGACTGAGCGCCTTCACTTTCACTTTTCCCTTTCATGAATTGGAGGAGGAAATGGCAACCCACTCCAGTGTTCTTGCCTGGAGAATGCCAGGGACGGCGGGGCCTGGTGGGCTGCTGTCTATGGGGTCGCACAGAGTCGGACACGACTGAAGCGACTTAGCAGCAGCAGCAGCATAGCAGGCATTTGACTAACATGTCTGTGTATTGATAATTAGCAGTTAAGAGACCCTTAGCCTGAAAGGGACTAGATCAGGAGGGACAGGATACTGGAATATGAACCACACAATAAAGGTACCACAGACAGTAAGAAAATAAATGTCTTTTCCCCTCTTATTCACCTGTTCAGCAGTGAGTACTTGAGAACAGCAATGTTAGATGCAGAAAGAGAAGGGAGATATTTCTTTCCTGAGACCCAGGAATTTCGAAAGATTTTGACACATCAGTTGGTGGAGTATATTGAAGTAATACATTTACCATCCTTATTGGAAGAATCAGACATATTAGAATGACTAATCATGAACTCATTCACAGAATTTGCATATCCTGTTCATCTTTTAAGGGCTTCCCAGGTGGCTCAGTGGTAAAGAATCCTCCTACCAATGCAGGAGATGCAGGTTTGATCCCTGGGTTGAGAAGATTCCCTGGATTAGGAAATGGCAACCCGCTCCCATAATCTTGCCTGGAGAATCCCATGGACAGAGGAGCCTGGCAGGCTGCAGTCCAGATTGTTTCAAAGGGTTGGACACGACTGAACACACATGTATTCATCTCTAAACAGAAGGATTTTGCTCTTAACTTGTGAATACGATTGTAATTTTAAGAAATCAGTGTATTTTTGTTATCTAGTCCCTTTAAGAAATACAAGTTGCTCAAGAGACTAGTCATCCTACTTTTTGATATGGTGTCTTTTTTATGTATTTTTTTTTTTTAATGAGGGGCTGAAGGTTGTTTTTCCTTTAATCAACTCTAGCTGAAACTTCTGTGACTCTGAAGTCTTCAAGCACAGATTTCCAAATCTGACTTTGAAGTACTTCAGCCCAATTTCACCAAAGTCAAGAGATTCATTACTGACTCATTCTTAAGGAATTTTCAACATGCAGTGTTTAAGCTCATCCAACTTCACCATGGTTACCAAAGAGACACCACAGCCCAAGATGAGCATTAAGCCTTTGTCTTAAGATGCCCTGGCATATCTGAACTTGTCTTCTGGCTGTTCACTTAATTCCTCAGAAAACTTATGACTCCATCAGTGTCTCCATAAAATAGCACTTTACCACACATTCTTGCTAGATATGTCCTGCCCCTCCCTGACCTCTCCTAATTTGAGTGCTCAGTGAGAACTCTTAACATTGAACTGGATATTCATATACATGAACGGACTCACTGGGGTACATGGGTGTGTTTTGAGCAAACAACCTAAAATGCATTCTTGCCTGATTAATGAGATTTTTTTTTCATGTATTTACTAGATGTTTAAATAGCTTTAGCTAAGTATTTTGATCTTCATGGGCTGACAACATGGCATTGTAGCTTCTATTTAATCTGATAATGTATTTTGAAACCCTCAAGACATCATTAACCTTTGATATTGTTTTGAATGGCATTTTATGCTGACATTTTTAAAGGAGACTATTGATTTTTCTTCAGTGATACTTTTCCCAGGATATCTTAACCTTCAGACAATAACACAAACAATTTGTACCCAGGTATCTTTACTAGAGCCAGCCATTGAATGCAGAAACATTTGAATTGACATTCCCAAGTAGTGACTAACTTTGAAAGCATCATGGCATAGTTCAAAGGAGGGCTGGGGTTAGGAGTCTAGAGACGTGGCTAAGTCCCACTGATCCTTTCTCTCCTCACAGTTTTACTGAGTAGAACAAAGGAAAGACTGTTGGATTTGAGGAGTCTAGGAAATAACAGGCCTAAGTGTGGGTTGGACATCTACAAATATATTGAAGTCACCAAGAACGGTAACTTCAAAATTGGGAAAGGAGTACGTCAAGGCTGTATATTGTCACTGTTTATTTAACTTACATGCAGAGTACATCATGTGAAATGCCAGGCTGGATGAATCACAAGCTGGAATCAAGATCGCTGGGAGAGAGAACAAACCCAGACATGCAGATGGTATCACCCTAACAGCAGAAAATGAAGAGGAACTAAACAGCCTCTTGATTAGGGTGAAAGAGGAAAGTGAAAAAGGTGTCTTAAAACAACATTCAAAAAACATTTGAATGGCATCTGGTCCTATCACTTCATGGCAAATAGATGGGGAAAAAGTAGAAACAGTGGCAGATTTTATTTTCTTGAGCTCTAAAATCACTGTGGATGGTGGCTTGGCAGCTACAAAATTAAAAGACACTTGCTCCTTAGAAGAAAAGCAGTGACAACCTTAGACAGCATAGTAAAAAGCAGAGACATCACTTTGCTGACAAAGGTCCATATACTTAAAGGTATGGGCTTCCCCTGGTGGCTCAATGGTAAAAATCTGCCTGCAAAGCAGGGGTGGCAGGAGATGCAGGTTCAATCCCTGGGTTGGGAAGATGCTCTGGAGGAGGAAATGGCAACCCATTCCAGTATTCTTGCCTGGAGAATCCCATGGACAGAGGAGCCTGGCAGTCCATAGGGTTGCAAAGAGTCAGACACAACTGAAGCGACTTAGCATGGTTTTTCCAGTAGTCATGTACAGATGTGAGAGTTTGACCATAGAGAAGGCTGCAAACAAAAGAACTGATACTTTGGAACTGTGGTGTTGGAGAAGACTCTTGAGAGTCCCTTGGACTGCAAGGAGATCAAACCAGTCCATCCTAAAGGAAATCAACCCAGAATATTCATTGGAAGGACTGATGGTGAAACTGAAACTCCAGTAGTTTGGCCAGATGTGAAGAGATGACTCACTGGAAAAGACCCTGTTGCTGGGAAAGATTGAGGGCAGGAGGAGAAGGGGGCAACAGAAGATGAGATGGTTGGATGGTATCACCAACTCAATGGACATGAGTTTGAGTAAACTCTGGGAAATAGTGAAGGACAGGAAGCCTAGTATGCTGCCGTCCATGGGGTTGCAAAGAGTCAGATGAGCCTTAGCAACTAAACACCACCACCACCAAGAATAACAATAGGGGAATTAGCAGAGAGAAGAATGAGCCAGAGGCTAAAATCATGTTCAAAAATGAAGGAATGTGCTGGATTTGATAGAACATGGCATCTAAGGATAGAAATAGGTGGTACAGTCTGTAGCCATGTACTAGATACATTTTAAAGAGCTGTGACTGAGGAAACAAAAAGGAATTGACATGAAACCAAGAAGAATCTTGAGGGGCTCCTGGGCACAGAAGTCTTTTTATGCCCCATTTGTTGTAGGCAAGACTCCAGTCTTCGCAGTTCCAAAAGGCAGATTCGGACAGTTGCTAATCAGAGGAGAAGCAGCCAAGAAACCACGTGAGGCAACCTTAAAGGGACCAGAGAAGCTCTTAAAGATTAGGAGACCAACCATCTGAGGCCCTGCAAACACCCTAGTCTTGTCAGCTGCTGCAGCTGCTAAATCGCTTCAGTCATGTCCGACTCTGTGTGACCCCATAGACAGCAGCCCACCAGGCTCCCCCATCCCTGACAACCCCATATAAACCCCATTTTTGCTATAAAACTCCATCAGATTCCCCAAAGTTGTGATACCTAGCTTTCGAAGGCAGGAGCTCACTTGTCCCCCTTTGCATGGCCAAACAATAAAGCTATTCTTTACCCAAAACTCTATCTCTGAGATTCAGTTTTGCGTTGGTGTGCAGACAGGCTGAGCTTTTGGCATCAGAAATAACAATGAGGAATGGTGAGGATACCTACTCCACCGGCACTGCAGAACTCCCATACGGGAGAAAAAGTAGCTGGCCTCTGCTTGAAGGACTTTGAGGGATAACCAGGGATCAGTTGGAGCAAGATGAAGCTCTTGAGAGTACAAGGGAGGCTGCAGTTCATAGAAGTTGAATTTCAGAGAACCCAGAGGTAAAGTTAAGGAGTGTAGGAAGGAAAAGAGCCAAATTAGGAAATTCACAAGGAAGAATGGATATCGAGTTTCCAAATGAGGCCAGAAAAATCTAGATATCTGGGGTAAACAGGACTGAGGGGCATACCAAGTTTAGATTGCTAATGAAGGATGAGCTTTTGGCTGTAAATAACTAAAAACACAGCAAGATTAACTTAAAGACCAGACATAGGCTAGTCCAAATTTGGCTCAGAACAAGCTCTTTTTAATCTCTGTGCTCTGCTATCCTCTATGTGTTGCATTCCATTCTCAGGTTTGTCCTTCCATTCAAGCACCACTCCCTCACATAATAGCATCCAAGATACAGAGCAGAGAGAGGGCAGAAGGTTATTTCACTTTCTTAATAAGGAGAAAAATCTTTCCCCAGAGGCCCCAGCAGACCTACCTACCCTTCCATTTCATTAGCTAGAACTAATTCACATGCTCCTTCACGTGAGAAGGAAAAAACAGTAGCTAGAGTTGACTTATCTGATCATAATTCATACTCTGAGTACTGGGCACATGACCATCCAGAGCAAAATCAATGTTCTGATATAGGAAGAAAAGAAATGACCATTGAGTTGTTGAATGACAAAGACCACATAAATGAACAGTCATTTAGAGCTCAGAGTCTTTTAGCTGGAAGGTATGGGATAGCCGGGCAATTGTTTATTCTGAAACTTGGGGTTTCTGTTGGCCTGTGAGATGAGACAGGGGCACCATTTGGGAGTGTCTTTCTTAGGCAGGATGTCACTTACATGACCAGAAGTTATGTGGAGTCAGAGCAAGAGACACTGTGAAGTCCTTAGGGTGACATTACCAGATTTTGCTTGGCTTGCCTCACCACCACCACCGTCTCATTCTATCTAATTTGTGCCTCAAAATGGTGAATAACAAAATGAATTGAGATCTCTATAAACTATGAAAATTAAGTGGGAATTTTACTAAGTTTGATGGAATTCATTTGGTCATTTCTAAAAAATACAACAGTAGAAGAAACAGCTCAGGAGCTGTAAGCCAAAAAAAATCAAAGTTTACTTAAATATTTAAAAAATATATTGCTACAAGGATCAAAGTACATTGCTCCAGCAATACTTATTTTAAAAATTCCTTCTTCTGCCCTGCCTGTTTTCCTCAGACCTCCATCTGCTCTGTCCACAAGTCCCCCAAACCCCAGTCTTGTCCAACTTCTCCTCTCTTGACCTCTGCCATTTCCATTTCTCTCCAGTGCTTCATCCATTCACTCACTCAATTAATGTTTACTGAGCATCTGCTATATGTCTGGATGGCTGCAGTTTGCAAAGTAGTAAATGAGACAAGATCCCTACTGTTATGGTGCTTTATGTTCTAGAGAGAAGAGAAGTAAAGAATTCTAACACAAAAAAAGGAAATGTGGCCAACTGGGGAAAATAAGATTCAAAATCAGAATATATACAAATAACAAATGGAGGTCAAAGCCATTAAAATATTAAAGAATAAGGACCTACCTAGTAGCTACAAATGGAGGTCCACATTATTCTATGATTCTAAGCATTGCCCTTTATCTTTACATGTGAGAACTGGGAACCTCTTTGACACTCTGAGTGGACTGAGGGAAGGCTGTGAAATCTCTCACATGGACTATTTACCCCATGGCCTAAGAAAATTACTATTAGATGTCAGTACTAATAGAGCTTCACTCTCCAAAGGAAGGCATTCATTTCCACATTTCTGAAATTGAGAGTGAAAAAAATAACTGTAATTTCCCTTTCATTTTACTTCCAGGAAATTTTGAACAAAATCTGACCCTCCACTAACATAGAAACTATGACTCAAGTATCTCTATTATTTTTCCAGACTATATTATTATATGAGTTCCCCCTTTGACCTACTTCAAATTCTTTGTGGAACTAGGTAGCATATCTTTTTGGTTAGCATTATTTTTGTTTCTTTTCCAAATGGCCAAAAAGGTTATTCATCATAAAGGTACAGGCAGGAAGTCATTGGCCTAAAGAAAGAACAGAAATAGTCTGGGCAGCCATCAGATCTCTTCCCATCTTTCTCTCATTCCAGGTCTCCTATGCACATCTGCTCCATTTTTCTTTTTGCTGTAGACACATTCTCTCCAGTCCTCAGTCCAGTGAAAGAGGGCTGTCCTAACATTTCTGGGTTCAGTCACAATGAGAGACTGATGGGCTGTCTCTGGTTCTGATTCCAAATTTCCCCCAAAGAAAATCTAATTAATACTAGTTCTTTCATACTGGACAAAATAGTTTAATTCCAGAGGGTAGACTCATGCAATGTAGGTAAACAGTTAAAAATCTGCCTAAATGAGATTTGAGGGGGAAAGAGTGAGAATAAGTGGGGGGCGGAGTGGGGTCAGCTATTTAGGGAGCCATTGTGAGCAGAAAGATATTCCTCAAGATGACTATTGTAATTGCAAACTTGTAGGTAGAATGATTGTGTGATGTTGTTTAGTCACCAAGTTGCGTCTGATTCTTTGCAACCCCATGTACCAGGCTCCTCTGTCTATGGGATTTCTCAGGTAAAAATACTGGAGTGGGTTGCCATTTCCTTCTCCAGGGGATCTTCCTGACCCAGAGATTGAACCCACATGTCCTGCATCGGCAGGTGGATTCTTTACCACTGAGCCATGAGGGAAGCCCAAAAGTGTGATAAACATTGCCTATTTCCAGTGGGACTATATTTCCCAGCATCCATTACAGTTGTGTAGGGCTTTGTGATTTTGTTCAATAGAATATGAACAAAAATAAGTAGTTTCCTTCTAGGCTTGGCCTTTAAAAAATCAGAATCCCCCAGAAGATGGTGGAGCCAAGAAATAAACTGTTTCACATTGGAACATATGTGAGCCAGAAACAAGCTTTTACTGTTGTAAGCACTGAGATTAGGTTTGTTTGTCATAGGAATTAACCTTTCCTAACTAATACCGATAAATAAAGCAGACCTTTTTCTCATTCTACAAACATCCCTTGACTTGGTCATGTGTTATATTGGGATGATGGGGAATTGGGGGTGAACAAGGCAAGGCTTCTATTCTCGCCTTCTTCTCTAGCTCTCTTCTCCATAATCTCATGTAGGAGACAAGTAAATAGGAAATTAAAATAATGAAGACCTGTCCCCTAGAGAAAACAATGAAAATGATACCAGAGTGACTGTGATACTGAAATGTCTTCTCTAATAGCAGAGGTTATATTTAATTTTCTTAGGTGAGTGGATGGATAAATAGAAAAAATGCTGCAAAAACATCATCTTAAAAGACCTATCACAGTGGGATAGAAGGACAGGAAGGAATCAAGCTCAACTCTGAAGCCCCAGCCCTGCCAATTGAAAAGATGACAGTAAAACCCAGAGAAATGGGAAAGCTGCTTATGGAGGAGCTAGGTTGAGAGAAAAAATGATGAGCTTACTTTGGAACATGATGAGTTTGAGGCAGGTGGAAAGATAAGTTTAGAACCTGAAATCTGATGCTGAAGAAACACCTCTGGCTGCAGATGTAGATAAAGAAACCAATGGATAAAAGTTATATTAGTATCTCATATTAACTTAGCAAAAGGGGCCCAAGTTTTCTTATGAAATGTGACTATATGTCAAAAATACTCTTTAAATGATTTTCATATTACTTTTCCAGGATATAATTAAGACAAGTGTAGTCTATTTCCTCTTTTTTGAGAAAATGAAAAGTATACTAACAGTTTTGGTACTTCCACAATATACATTGTAAGCTCTGAACAACCATAACCTTTCTGTGTCTCAGTTTCTCATCTATACAATGAAAATATCAATCCCTATGTGGCAGATTACATTTTGAAAAATAGCTGTAGTAATAGTTCTGGTCCTATATGTTCTTCCAGAACCTTGCCACACACCATCTGGAGTCTGTCTTCCCTCCCCTTGAACCTGAGCAGGACTTTGTAACTACCTGGATGAAGAGAATGTGACATGCATGCCTTCCTAGGCTAGGTCATAACAAGTGATATGACCTCTCCAGGCTCTCTGCCTCAAGGATTGTACCTAGTCACCATACTGTAAGGAAGACAAAAATACCCCATTTAGTCCATGTGGAGAGGAACTAAGGCTCCCAGTCCAATACCAACATCAACTGCCAGAAACATGAGTGAATGATTCTTCAAATAATTCCAATCCAGAGCCTTGAATCTTCCAGCTGAAACCCTGAGATCGGCAGAGACAAGCTAAACCCATGTATCCTGTCCAACTTCTAGAACCATAGAATCCATAAGCATAATGAATGGCTACTTAGTGCCACAAAATTTGGGGTGATCTGCTACGCAGTCATGATATCTATAACACCTATTGAACAGAATTATTACATACGTGTTTTACAGGAATCTTCTGTATTACTATACATGATATATATATACACAATATGTATGTATTATCATAATATATATACACTATACTTTATACATAAAGGAGCATTCCTGCAAAATATGTAAATTTGCTACAGATACTACAAAATTTTATTTTTATAAATATAGGATTTTATATTTATATAAATTTATATTCATTTTATATTTAGGCAAAATTTATATATAAATTTATATATAATTATAATCAAATATTAATTATATATATATATTTATGCTTTTATATAGAGAGAGCAAACACTACAGGCAAAGCTGTTGACATAAAGGGTTTCATTCCTGAGGGAGAGTTCCTCAGTCCTATCAAAGGCTGAGAATATTTCTTGCTTTTTCACTTATAAAATGAACATATGAATTTCCATTACTTATCTCCAGCCAAAAAAATCTTTGGGGGATAATCACAAAGCCTTTATCAAAGTACTTAATGTGGATTTTACCAAAGGAAGAGTTAACAGCTTTAGAATGATCTTTATTACTTGTGTGTGTTGGGACAAGCATTATTAAACAAGAGAAAATTTGGGCTGAAACATTTTCTTTAAACAAAATTCATTCTTAGTCACTCTCCCCTTTTTATAATTCCCTTTAATTCTTTTGAACAACTGAATTAGTCACTGTTCTAAATATTTTATGCATATACACTCACTTAATCCTTATAACAACACTTACAGGTAGGTATTTTTATGAAATCTTTTTACAGATAAGAAAACTGAGGACAGTGGAATAATGTAATTTGGCCCAAGTCGCAGACCTAGGAAGGGGAAGAACTGAAATTCACATTCTGGCAATCCGGCCCAAAAGTCTGAATTCTTATTCACCTCACTATACTGCCATAGTGAGTATATGTAACTTCCCTTTCATATAAACTATGTCAAGACCATATAAAAAATTTTTTTTTATTTTTTTGGCTTTGCACAGGGATTTCTTATATGCATCTTTGCATCTTCCAAAAGATTTAGCTCATCCTTTAGAGGAAGTTTTTCTCTCCTTAAGGAGTTGCTCCACATCACATTGATCATGGGCCACACAGCCAGCCGCAGCCCTGTGTCAGCCTGCTAAAGACAAAATCCTTTCTGTTTCTCAACCAAATCCCTCATATTTTGAGCTGAAAACAAGAACTGCCCTGCTGAAGTGCCAAGGGAAACATACTTACGTTATGAACTGTTTCTAACAAATGTTTTGGAGATTTTAAAGGGACAGCTTTCTAAATATCTGAGACATTTGCAAACAACCCCAGAAACAGGCCAGCTTTGCAGCCCAAGCATTGCTTCTGGTTGTATAATCTTCTTTCTGAAAACATCTGTTGCAATGCCCGGTTATCTATTGTCCAATGATAACAACAGATGTTTTCTAGGGTTAAAGTAACCAAAATAATCTAGGTCTTTGGTTTTTAAATGTGCATTGTTAATATAATTTTGGCATTCTTTAACAGATTTCAAAGTGGGATCAAAGGTTTATGTTTATAGAGTTTATATTCATTCCACAAAGTTCAAGATATTTGGCAGTGCTAGGGAAAACTTGAAAAGAGTAACAAAAGATTACCATGAGGAATTCAAAGCTGCCTTGTATGGTAACACCAATTCAAACCACCACATTGCGCAGCATTATAAACTTAGCTGTAGTTTTAAGGAATGATCAGTGTGTAGCTGCAGAGATTGCTTAGTATAACACGGTAGTTTGCCCATTAACAATGAATAACGGACTTTGGAAAATTTATAATTAATGTCTCAGTTTTGAAAACATTGAAGAAATGAGAGAGAAATAAAGAGAGAGAGAAATGTTCATTTTATTAGTTTCTTTGACTTCTTCAGCACCAGCAGCTCCGCCTTCTTTGTAATTGTAAACGGCACACTTTTGCCAACCTGGAATGCACACTGTGTTCCTGCCCAGCCCCAGCTCACTCTGAATCTGAGCACTCTCAAACCCTGCTCTCCCAAGCTCTTGATTTGTTGGCAGTCAGTAAAAGGGGTTTCCTTATGAATCATCGGGCATGGGGAGACTGAGTGGTATACCCCTCACTTGTGCCATAATCTGTATGGAATGCATTTGAAATAGAAGACAAATCTAGAGTTTAGTTCAACATCTGACTTCAAGCACACTATCAAAAAAAATTGGAGTGCAATATGGAAAAAGCACTGTGTCCCTATTGCTTTGGAAAAGTTTATTCCCATTAACATTGTCTCCAAAGGGACAGGAACTAAGTTGCACACTTTGGGCTCTGAGCTCTGATTAGGAAGGAGTCCATTTCTTGACCCTTTTAGATGGCCCAGCTTTCCTCGTCTGTTAATGTGGTTTTATCCCATCTTTTGGTGTGCTGAAGTGGAAAGGCATGTGTTTGAGAGAACTGAGTTACCATAAATAATTGTTTTCATCAGTCCTATTGAACAAATGTGAAGTCTGATGGCTCACATCATTAACTGCAAGAAGACTAAGAATATTGTAAGATTGGTATGTTTATAAAAGTCAGAACAGATGTGGGAACACTTTCCCACCACTTGTCATTACCTGTTTATATTACATAAAGAAAATGGATTTACTTATCAGCAATATGCACGTATCTGGAAAAATGAATTGCAACTAGCTATCAAGTTCTAAATTTCATTTTAAAGAAACTAGATACACTGTACGAACCAAATCTTTTTTTCTTCTTAGACTGCATTAATCACTCAAATATCTTAAATGGAAAAAAAAAAAAAAACTAGTAAAAGTACCCTGAATACTCAACAGAAGGGTTGATACTGAATCTCCAATACTTTGGCCACCGGATATGATGAGCCGACTTATTGGAAAAGACCCTGATGCTTGGAAAGATTGAAGGCAAAGGGAGAAGAGGGAGGCAGAGGATGAAGTGGTTGGGTAGCATCACTGATTCAATGAATAAGAACTTGAACCAACTCCAGGAGATAGTGAGCGACAGGCAGGCCTAGGGGCGTGAGGCAGTCCATGGAGTTGCAAAGAGTCAGACACAGCTTAGCAACAGAACAACAACAAAGGAATTTTGAATGAACAGGAAAACTGGAAAATATGTGGCTACAAGCTTAGAATTTGCCCTAAAAGCTCATATCAAGCTCACATATTCTCTCAAACTATAGAGGATAAATCATGTTTCAGAAGTATAAAATTCACATATGTCACAAAGTTTCCTCTGATTACTAGGCAATAAAATGATTATACCTTCTTACTTCATGAATCTTTAATTACTATTCAGATAAATAAGTAAAATTATTTTACTCATATTCCTTGCAACATGTATTTCCTAGTAAAGGTGAATGATGTGAGCAAAGAGGAATGAATAATAAGTAATCTTTTTTTGGATACTCATAATTTTGACTTGATACAAAAGTCCCTTCCATATCAATCATCTGATACAGTCACTGGATATGGTTGATGTTAGCAATCTCATAAGTATGTAGAAAATAACAAGCGTGTGTTTACTCATTTATTCAACAATCAACCTCTCAAGGCTTACCAAATTTTGTGATGTTTACAAGGTGTGTAAGAGGTCTATAAGCTCAAGAAGCTCACCATGGGAGAAGAAGCAGACATGCCAACAAGTAATTAGTATACTGCATATAAGGCAATGGCACCCCACTCCAGTACTCTTGCCTGGAAAATCCCATGGGCAGAGGAGCCTGGTAGGCTGCAGTCCATGGGGTCGCTAAGAGTCGGACACGACTGAGCGACTTCACTTTCACTTTTCACTTTCACCCATTGGAGAAGGAAATGGCAACCCACTACAGTGTTCTTGCCTGGAGAATCCCAGGGACGGGGAAGCCTGGTGGGCTGCCGTCTATGGGGTTGCACAGAGTCGGACATGACTGAAGAGACTTAGCAGCAGCAGCAGCAAGCCGTCAATAGAAGAGAGCATGAAGGAAGCAGAGGGGAGAAGAGCAGAGCAGACTTCAGGAATAAAGGCAATAGCTGAACTGGGTCATTAACAGGAGTGCAAGTGACCCAGGAGAAGGGTGAGAGGTTATGATATCATGATTTATTTTTTTTTTCTTTTTAAATTTTATTTTATTTTTAAACTTTACATAACTGTATTAGTTTTGCCAAATATCAAAATGAATCCGCCACAGGTATACATGTGTTCCCCATCCTGAACTCTCCTCCCTCCTCCCTCCCCATTCCATCCCTCTGGGTCGTCCCAGTGCACCAGCCCCTAGCATCCAGTATCTTGCATCAAACCTGGACTGGCAACTCGTTACATACATGATATTTTACATGTTTCAATGCCATTCTCCCAAATCTTCCCACCCTCTCCCTCTCCCACAGAGTCCATAAGACTGTTCTATACATCAGTGTCTCTTTTGCTGTCTCGTACACAGGGTTATTGTTACCATCTTTCTAAATTCCATATATATGCGTTAGTATACTGTATTGGTGTTTTTCTTTCTGGCTTACTTCACTCTGTATAATAGGCTCCAGTTTCATCCACCTCATTAGAACTGATTCAAATGTATTCTTTTTAATGGCTGAATAATACTCCATTGTGTATATGTACCACAGCTTTCTTATCCATTCATCTGCTGATGGACATCTAGGTTGCTTCCATGTCCTGGCTATTATAAACAGTGCTGCGATGAACATTGGGGTACTCGTGTCTCTTTCCCTTCTGGTTTCCTCAGTGTGTATGCCCAGCAGTGGGATTGCTGGATCATAAGGCAGGTCTATTTCCAGTTTTTTAAGGAATCTCCACACTGTTCTCCATAGTGGCTGTACTAGTTTGCATTCCCACCAACAGTGTAAGAGGGTTCCCTTTTCTCCACACCCTCTCCAGCATTTATTACTTGTAGACTTTTGGATCGCAGCCATTCTGACTGGTGTGAAATGGCACCTCATAGTGGTTTTGATTTGCATTTCTCTGATAATGAGTGATGTTGAGCATCTTTTCATGTGTTTGTTAGCCATCTGTATGTCTTCTTTGGAGAAATGTCTATTTAGTTCTTTGGCCCAATTTTTGATTGGGTCATTTATTTTTCTGGAGTTGAGCTGTAGGAGTTGCTTGTATATTCTCGAGATTAGTTGTTTGTCAGTTGCTTCATTTGCTATTATCTTCTCCCATTCTGAAGGCTGTCTTTTCACCTTGCTAGTAGTTTCCTTTGATGTGCAGAAGCTTTTAAGGTTAATTAGGTCCCATTTGTTTATTTTTGCTTTTATTTCCAATATTCTGGGAGGTGGGTCATAGAGGATCCCGCTGTGATGTATGTCAGAGAGTGTTTTGCCTATGTTCTCCTCTAGGAGTTTTATAGTTTCTGGTCTTATGTTTAGATCTTTAATCCATTTTGAGTTTATTTTTGTGTATGGTGTTAGAAAGTGTTCTAGTTTCATTCTTTTACAAGTCGTTGACCAGAGTTCCCAGCACCACTTGTTAAAGAGATTGTCTTTAATCCATTGTATATTCTTGCCTCCTTTGTCAAAGATAAGGTGTCCATATGTGCGTGGATTTATCTCTGGGCTTTCTATTTTGTTCCACTGATCTATATTTCTGTCTTTGTGCCAGTACCATACTGTCTTGATAACTGTGGCTTTGTAGTAGAGCCTGAAGTCAGGTAGGTTGATTCCTCCAGTTCCATTCTTCTTTCTCAAGATCGCTTTGGCTATTCGAGGTTTTTTGTATTTCCATACAAATTGTGAAATTATTTGTTCTAGCTCTGTGAAGAATGCTGTTGGTAGCTTGATAGGGATTGCATTGAATCTATAGATTGCTTTGGGTAGTATACTCATTTTCACTATATTGATTCTTCCAATCCATGAACATGGTATATTTCTCCATCTGTTAGTGTCCTCTTTGATTTCTTTCACCAGTGTTTTATAGTTTTCTATATATAGGTCTTTAGTTTCTTTAGGTAGATATATTCCTAAGTATTTTATTCTTTCCGTTGCAATGGTGAATGGAATTGTTTCCTTAATTTCTCTTTCTGTTTTCTCATTATTAGTGTATAGGAATGCAAGGGATTTCTGTGTGTTGATTTTATATCCTGCAACTTTACTATAGTCATTGATTAGTTCTAGTAATTTTCTGGTGGAGTCTTTAGGGTTTTCTGTGTAGAGGATCATGTCATCTGCAAACAGTGAGAGCTTTACTTCTTCTTTTCCAATTTGGATTCCTTTTATTTCTTTTTCTGCTCTGATTGCTGTGGCCAAAACTTCCAAAACTATGTTGAATAGTAATGGTGAAAGTGGGCATCCTTGTCTTGTTCCTGACTTTAGAGGAAATGCTTTCAATTTTTCACCATTGAGGATAATGTTTGCTGTGGGTTTGTCATATATAGCTTTTATTATGTTGAGGTATGTTCCTTCTATTCCTGCTTTCTGGAGAGTTTTGATCATAAATGGATGTTGAATTTTGTCAAAGGCTTTCTCTGCATCTATTGAGATAATCATATGGTTTTTATTTTTCAATTTGTTAATGTGGTGTATTACATTGATTGATTTGCGGATATTGAAGAATCCTTGCATCCCTGGGATAAAGCCCACTTGGTCATGGTGTATGATCTTTTTAATGTGTTGTTGGATTCTGATTGCTAGAATTTTGTTAAGGATTTTTGCATCTATGTTCATCAGTGATATTGGCCTGTAGTTTTCTTTTTTTGTGGGATCTTTGTCAGGTTTTGGTATTAGGGTGATGGTGGCCTCATAGAATGAGTTTGGAAGTTTACCATCCTCTGCAATTTTCTGGAAGAGTTTGAGCAGGATAGGTGTTAGCTCTTCTCTAAATTTTTGGTAGAATTCAGCTGTGAAGCCGTCTGGACCTGGGCTTTTGTTTGCTGGAAGATTTTTGATTACAGTTTCAATTTCCGTGCTTGTGATGGGTCTGTTAAGATTTTCTATTTCTTCCTGGTCCAGTTTTGGAAAGTTGTACATTTCTAAGAATTAGTCCATTTCTTCCTCGTTGTCCATTTTATTGGCATATAATTGTTGATAGTAGTCTCTTATGATCCTTTGTATTTCTGTGTTGTCTGTTGTGATCTCTCCATTTTCATTTCTAATTTTATTGATTTGATTTTTCTCCCTTTGTTTCTTGATGAGTCTGGCTAATGGTTTGTCAATTTTATTTATCCTTTCAAAGAACCAGCTTTTGGTTTTGTTGATTTTTGCTATGGTCTCTTTTGTTTCTTTTGCATTTATTTCTGCTCTAATTTTTAAGATTTCTTTCCTTCTACTAACCCTGGGGTTCTCAAGCGCACATGGAACCTTCTCCAGGATAGATCACATCCTGGGCCATAAAGCTAGCCTTGGTAAATTCAAAAAAATAGAAATCATTCCAAGCATCTTTTCTGACCACAATGCAGTAAGATTAGAGCTCAATTACAGGAGAAAAACTATTAAAAAATGATATCATGATTTAAGAAATATATATTCGAATAAGCAATATATATTTAGCCTTTGTCCAGTTCCTGTCACAGGGCTCCCCAAACCCTTGGAATTTCATAAGTGATAATAGAGACAAAGATGTGTTTAGCTGTTCATAAGAAGTCCCTTTCAACCACACTTGAGTTTGCTAGGGGAACCAATCATGTCATTAGAGGGTTAGAACTTTAAGCCCCACTCCCTGATCTTTGGGGAGGGCAGAGGGATCAGAGATTGAGATCTGTCAACAATGGCCAATGATTTAATCAATCATGCCTAGGTAATGAAGCCTCTAGGGAAACCCAAAGGGATGGGGTTCTGAGAGTTTCCATTTGGTGAGCACGTGGAAGGGTAAGTGGTGTGTCAAAAGAGAACAGAGAAGCTCTCTGCCCCTCCCCACGTAACTTCCCCATTCTTCTCATCCATCTGGCTGTTCTTGAGTTATACCTTTTATAATAAACTGGTATTCCTGTAAGTCAACTATGTTCCTAAGTTTTATGAGCCTCCCTAGAAAATTAATTGACTGGAGGAGTAGGCTCTAGGGACCCCCAACTTACAGCCAGTGGTCAGATCCCAGGTAACAACCTGGACTTGTGACTGGCATCTGAAGTAGAGGGGAAGCAGTTTTGTGGGGCTGGGCCCTTAACTTGTGGGATCTGATGCCATCTCCAGATAGATAGTATCAGAATTAAGTTAAACTGTAGGATACCCAATTGCTGTCACAAAATTGTCTGGTGTGGGAAAAGTACCACATATTTGGTGATCAGAAATGCCAGAAGTAAAGTAGTGCAGTGTGATTGCAAGGAAACACAGATGTGGCCACTGAAGTGTTCTCTGTGAGCAAGAAAAGGAACACACAGGAATGTAGTCTTTTTTTTTCTTTCTTTCTTTTTTTTTTTTTTTCAGAAGAGAGATGGAGCAGTAAAGGGAAATTCATATAATGCCATTTGCAGCAACATAGTGGACCTAGAGATTGCCAAACTGAATGAAGTCAGACAAAAAAAGATAAATGTCATGATATTGCTTACATGTGGAATCTAAATTTTAAAAAATGGTAAAAATGAACTTACCTACAAAACATAAATAGACTTACAGATGTAGAAAACAAACTTATGGTTACCAGGAGATAAGGGGGAGAGGGATAAATTGGGAGACTGATATTGACATATACATACTATTATATATATACAATAATAACTAAGAAGGACCTACTCTATAGCACAGGGAACTGTACTCTGTAATAGCATATATGGGAAAAGAATCTAAAAAAGAGTGAATATATGTATATGTATGAATGATTCACTTTGCTCTTCACCTGAAATTACCACAATGTTGCAAATCAACTATACTCCAATAACTTTTTTTAAAAAAGACATTGTGCAGGAACAAGACATGAGTATGGGATGAAATGAGGTTGTAGTAATTTTTGATGATAAAGAGAGGGAATATTGGTGCAGACACTGACAGACTCGGGCTGGCAAAGAAAAAAGGCAAGGTGTGCGTCTTACTGCAAGGGTTGCAAAGGAATATGGCAAGCTCTGGGAGTTGGTGATGAACTGGGAAGCCTGGCGTGCTGCAGTCCTGCTGCTGCTGCTAAGTCGCTTCAGTCGTGTCCGACTCTGTGTGACTGCATAGACGGAAACCCACCATGCTCCCCTGTCCCGGGGATTCTCCAGGCAAGAGCACTGGAGTGGGTTGCCATTTCCTCCTCCAATGCATGAAAGTGAAAAGTGAAAGTGAAGTCGCTCTGTCGTGTCCGACTCTTAGCAACCCCAAGGACTGCAGCCCACCAGGCTCCTCCATCCATGGGATTTTCCAGGCAAGAGTACTGGAGTGGGGTGCCATTGCTTTCTCCCGTGCTGCAGTCCATGGGGTCGCAAAGAGTCAGACACGACTGAGCAACTGAACTGAACTGAAGGAGTATGGACTACACAGCAATATTTTCCAAAAGGTGTTTTATGAACTATTAATTTCATAGACCACTTGTTTCTTGGGTTATTTATAGTAAACGGAAAGCTTCTTATTCAAATAAGTTTGAGGAATGCTGGATTTCTTTTCTGCAGAAGTTCCCAGAGTCTTCAGTATGCTAATCCATATGGCTATACAAGAAAGGGTAAAAAAGAGAATTTCCCACATTTATTTGACCAAAGAACCTTATTTTCACAGGTTACTTTGAAGAACTAGTGTTCCACATAAGGTAATTAGGAAAGGATACTATAAAGAGTTGAGTGGAATTGAAAGTCTTAATTGTTAAAGGTCAGAGAGTTTTGTGGCCAAATCCGCATTTCAGAAATGCAACTTTGGCAAGATTAGGGAAAATGGATTGGAAGTGAAACAGTTGGAAGATGAGGGAGGAAGCTAAGAGAAAAAATCTAAGAAAAGGCCATGAAAAAGAAGGGAAAAGTCTGAATTGGGGAAATTTTCAGAATTGACAGCACCAAAGGACATGGAGAGTAAAGAAGTGAATGAGAAGGGAAAAGCAAATAATAACTTAACCAAGTAGTCCAAGGTAACATCATCCATAATGAGACAGATTGACACCATGTTCTTACTGATATGTTAAGAAGGATACAGTGTCAGCTACATTATATCCCCAATAATATATAACCTGAAAATAACTTTCTTAAGTCTTTATTGAATTTGTTACTATATTGCTTCTGTTCTATGTTTTGTTTTTTAGCTACAAGGCATTTTAGCTCCCGGACCAGGATTCCCAAAAGTCTTAACCATTGGACCTCTAGGCAAGTCCCTGAAACTAATCTTAAAAAATATCATATAACCCAAGTTGATAGACATAAAATCAATGGAATGTTCTCTCTAAAAATGTCAATATCACAAAAGACAAAGAAAAGCTGAAGAACCTTATCAGATCAAGGGAGACTAAAGAGAGATGAAAACTTAGTACAATTCTTCCTGGACCAGCAGAAAGTATGCTATAATAGACATTAAAAAGGCACTTGGAGTGACTTGAGTAGGTCTGGTTTTAGAAAAGGCAGAGGAACCAGAGATCAACTTGCCAACATCTGCTGGATCATGGAAAAAGCCAGAGAGTTCCAGAAAAACATCTATTTCTGCTTTATTGACTATGCCAAAGCCTTTGACTGTGTGGATCACAATAAACTGTGGAAAATTCTGAAAGAGATGGGAATACCAGACCACCTGACCTGCCTCTTGAGAAACCTATATGCAGGTCAGGAAGCAACCGTTAGAACTGGACATGGAACAACAGACTGGTTCCAAATAGGAAAAGGAGTTCGTCAAGGCTGTATATTGTCACCCTGTTTATTTAACTTCTGTGCAGAGTACATCATGAGAAACGCTGGGCTGGAAGAAACACAAGCTGGAATCAAGATTGCCAGGAGAAATCTCAATAACCTCAGATATGCAGATGACACCACCCTTATGGCAGAAAGTGAAGAGGAACTAAAAAGCCTCTTGATGAAAGTGAAAGAGGAGAATGAAAAAGTTGGCTTAAAGCTCAACATTCAGAAAACAAAGATCATGGCATCTGGTCCCACCACTTCATGGGAAATAGATGGGGAAACAGTGGAAACAGTGTTAGACTTTATTTTTCTGGGCTCCAAAATCACTGCAGATGGTGACTGCAGCCATGAAATTAAAAGACGCTTACTCCTTGGAAGGAAAGTTATGACCAACCTAGATAGCATATTCAAAAGCAGAGACATTACTTTGCCAACAAAGGTCCATCTAGTCAAGGCTATGGTTTTTCCTGTGGTCATGTATGGATGTGAGAGTTGGACTGTGAAGAAGGCTGAGCGCCAAAGAATTGATGCTTTTGAACTGTGTGTTAGAGAAGACTCTTGAGAGTCCCTTGGACTGCAAGGAGATCCAACCAGTCCATTCTGAAGGAGGTCAGCCCTGGGATTTCTTTGGAAGGAATGATGCTGAAGCTGAAACTCCAGTACTTTGGCCACCTCATGGGAAGAGTTGACTCATTGGAAAAGACTGTGATGCTGGGAGGGATTGGGGGCAAGAGGAGAAGGGGATGACAGAGGATGAGATGGCTGGATGGCATCACTGACTCGATGGATGTGAGTCTGAGTGAACTCCGGGAGTTGGTGATGGACAGGGAGGCCTGGCGTGCTGCGATTCATGGGGTCGCAAAGAGTCGGACACAACTGAGCGACTGATCTGATCTGATCTGTGGATCAGATAATAGCATTGTAGCAATGTTAATTTTTGATTCTGAAAATTTTACTGTGATTATTAGGAGAATATTCTTATTCTTAGAAAACAACACTGAAATATTTGGAGGGGGGTGCATGAAGTCTGTAATTCACTCTCAAAAAGAACAGAAAAAGTTATATGAAAAATGCATGCATATAGATATATGGAGAGGGAGAGAGAGAGAGAATATGAAAAAATGTTAAAAATTGGTGACCAATCTAGGTGAAGGGCATTTGGAAATTTTTAGTTCTTTTTGGCAACTTTTGTGTAAATTTAAATTATTTCAAACTAAAACATTAAAAAAAAGTGATTCAGCCATTTCACTTGCAATGCCAAGAGGTGCAAAATATAAGTCAATGATGTTTTTGCAGTTTCTAGCATCAGTGATGAATGGACCATACAGGCTAGGGAGGAGCAGGAAAGAAAGAGGAAGGTGGAGTTCTGTTTGGGGCATGTTTTGTTAAAATGACAATATCATGTCCAGTGAAGAATGGCTGGTAAGATGTACCTGAAGTTCTGGAAATAGTGCACATGAGTCAAAAATTTTGAAGAGCCCATTATATATGATGGTCTCTATCTGCTGATATTTTAAATTAAATGATAGTTTCTGTTTTCATTCAAACAAATTTCAGTTGAGCCAGAGCAAATTTGCAACTTTAGTCTGGGCTTAATCTTTAATCCCTAAATATGACATGTGAAATTTTACCACCTTTTTGATAAGCCAGACTCTCCCCAAAAAGATACTGACATAAATGACTTGGTTATAATTAAAATTATGTTATATTAAATAATTGATTCTCAATGGGTGTTCAGGATCAACAGCCCAACCTGGCTTCCTAGACATTAAGCAATTAAGATTTTGTTCATGTTCTCAAAAAGTTGATTGAAAATATAATAACATATTAGTTGAGACTGAGTTCAGTTGACTCAAAAATACCAGTCACATGTTTTTAACCTTCCTAAACTAGAGCCAGACATCCTGGAATGTGAAGTCAAGTGGGCCTCAGAAAGCATCACTACAAACAAAGCTAGTGGAGGTGATGGAATTCCAGTTGAGCTATTTCAAATCCTGAAAGATGATGCTGTGAAAGTGCTGCACTCAATATGCCAGCAAATTTGGAAAACTCAGCAGTGGCCACAGGACTGGAAAAGATCCGTTTTCATTCCAGTCCCAAAGAAAGGCAATGCCAAAGAATGCTCAAACTACCACACAATTGCACTCATCTCACATGCTAGTAAAGTAATGCTCAAAATTCTCCAAGCCAGGCTTCAGCAATATGTGAACCGTGAACTTCCTAATGTTCAAGCTGGTTTTAGAAAAGGCAGAGGAACCAGAGATCAAATTGCCAACATCCACTGGATCATGGAAAAAGCAAGAGAGTTCCAGAAAAACATCTATTTCTGCTTTATTGACTATGACAAAGCTTTTGACTGTGAGGACCACAAGAAACTGTGGAAAATTATGAAAGAGATGGGAATACCAGAGCACCTGACCTGCTTCTCGAGAAACCTGTATGCAGGTCAGGAAGCAACAGTTAGAACTGGACATGGAACAACAGACTGGTTCCAAATAGGAAAAGGAGTTCGTCAAGGCTGTATATTGTCACCCTGCTTATTTAACTTCTATGCAGAGTACATCATGAGAAATGCTGGGCTGGAAGAAGCACAAGCTGGAATCAAGATTGCCAGGAGAAATCTCAATAACCTCAGATATGCAGATGACACCACCCTTATGGCAGAAAGTGAAGAGGAACTAAAAAGCCTCTTGATGAAAGTGAAAGAGGAGAGTGAAAAAGTTGGCTTAAAGCTCAACATTCAGAAAACGAAGATCATGGCATCTGGTCCCATCACTTCATGGGAAATAGATGGGGAAACAGTGGAAACAGTGTCAGACTTTATCTTTTTGGGCTCCAAAATCACTACAGATGGTGACTGCAGCCATGAAATTAAAAGGCGCTTACTCCTTGGAAGGAAAGTTATGACCAACCTAGACAGCATATTGAAAAGCAGAGACATTACTTTGCCAAGAAAGGTCCATCTAGTCAAGGCTATGGTTTTTCCAGTAGTCATGTATGGATGTGAGAGTTGGACTGTGAAGAAAGCTGAGCACCGAAGAATTGATGCTTTTGAACTGTGGTGTTGGAGAAGACTCTTGAGAGTCCCTTGGACTGCAAGGAGATCCAACCAGTCCATTCTAAAGGGGATCAGTCCTGGGTGTTCCTTGAAAGGACTGATGCTGAAGCTGAAACTCCAATACTTTGGCCACCTCATGTGAAGAGTTGACTCATGGGAAAAGACCCTGATGCTGACAGGGATTGGGGGCAGGAGGAGAAAGGGATGACAGAGGATGAGATGGCTGGATGGCATCACCGACTCAATGGGCATGAGTCTGAGTGAACTCGGGGAGTTGGTGATGGACAAGGAAGCCTGGCGTGCTGCAATTCATGGGGTCGCAAACCTTACAGGACTGAGGGACTGAACTGAACTGAACTGAACTTCATTCTACAGATCTTGTGTTTCAGAAGCAACTTGGATATTGGTTTGGTTAAGTTAAACAACATTACAGTGAAAACATTTACTTTAATAAAGATTTCCCTCTAACCTAAATCTCTAACTTTATTAGAAATTGGGAACACTAATGCTAAAGTAGATTAAACTGACCAGGCTAAGAAAATGTCAGCTTTTCCAAACCTTGGGGTATAAAAGTGAACAGGCTCAAAGTATTTTACTGAAATAAATATTATCTCAATTTTGTGTACATAAGGCAGTTTCAACTTTTCCGGGACTAAATGCAAGATATCCTTGATGACTCTTGCCTGTTGTAAAATGCCAGAAATATCTACCCGTCACACTGGGACACCAACTCACCCGAACATGTAAATAGCTCGTGCAATATTTCCTTCTGTATCTTGGAGCAATCATTTGAATAGCAGCAAAGTAATCCTTCTACTCTCTTTACTGGATGTAAATGCTGTTTAAAGCATATCAGACAGAATATCTAGCCAGACTGCCTGGGTTTAATTCTGTCTTTGCCTCTATTAACTGTCATCTAAACAGAATGTTGAATCTCTGGAGCAATGGCAGTACTTAGAGCTTTGGTCATAGTATTGTTGCTGTTGTTATTTAGCAGCTGAGTTGTGTCTGACTCTTTTGGGACCCCATGGACTCTAACCTGCCAGGTTTCTTGTCCATGGGATTTCCTAGATTAGAATACTGGACTGGGTTGTCATTTCCTTCTCCAGGGGATTTTCCCAACCCAGGAGTTAGATATGTGTCTCCTGCATTAGCAGGTGGATTCTTTACCGGAGCCATCTGCAAAGCCCTGGTCATAGTATATGTCATTTAAATGACAAAAGTAAAAGTAATTCCACCTACCTGGATGAATGGGCTTCCCTGGTGGTTCAGATGGTAAAGAATCTTCCTGCAATGCAGGAGACCTGGGTTTGATCCCTAGGTTGGGAAGATCTCCTGGACAAGGGAATAACAACCCACTCCAGTATTCTTGCCTGTGGAATTCCATGGACAGAGGAGCCTGGTGAGCTACAGTCCATGGGGTTGCAAAGAGTCAGACATGACTGAGTGACTAACACACACACACACACATACACAGCTAGATGCATAGGGCTTCCCTGGTGGCTTAGTAGTAAATAATCTACCTGCAGTGCAGGAGATGTGGGTTCAATCCCTGGGTTGGGAAGGTCCCGTAGAGAAGAAAATGGCTGCCCACTCTAATATGTTTGTGTGGGAAATCCCAGGGATAGAGGAGCCTGGTAGGCTACAGTCTAAGGGGTCACATAGAGTTGGACATGACTTAGGGACTAAACAACAAACAAAAACCAACCTAGATGAATAGAGGTTCCAGCTTCCTCTAGGGTCTCATCCCTAGCATCATCAAGAAGCTACAGAGGTGCTCACTTACATCCAAAGGGGGAGTCTTAGTATTTCTCAACTACAATTTAGACAGTTTTCTTGGGACATGAGGACTGCACCAACGCTATTTATATGACGGCAATTCCAGAAGCAAATGCCCTCTGTGCTGCTGTTGTGACTGCTGTCACTCCTGTCCTGATCAGAAGATGCTTCTAGAAGTGACCGGCTGCTGCTCATGCTCTGCCCGTGTTTGTTGAACATTACCATGCTCTGATCTAGAAGAGAAACCAACGTTCCTCTTTACCTCTCTGCTGTAAGAACTCTAATTCTATAAGCCTATCACTGCTGTTTAAAAATTCCAAAAACTAACCAATCACTAATTTTAAGTTATCTAGCACTCTATCTTGTTTTTGTTTTTGTTTTTTTTTAGAATAAAATTCTTCAATAAATTGTACTCGTAGGCTATCCTGGGGAAATATCCTTATCCCAATGCAATGTTCAGGAGAGACAATACAAAGGCCATTGGAAGAGGCAGGGGAATTACTACTTGAGGAGGGCAGACTAAAGGTCTAGGTACAGGAACTAAAAAGAGAAAATTGTGACCTGAAGTGAGTTAAAGAAAATTTCTCAAAGCATTTTTCCCTTTAAAAAAGCAATATGTTAGAGAGTTAATAAAAATGAAGTGCAAATAGATGAACATACGAATTTAGGATAATTCTAAATATAGAAGGCAGCAAAGCATTTCTACCACTGTCTACCAGTTTGTCAGTGTCTATTGTATTGCACTCAAGGAATGCCTTAATGAAAATCACAATAAAAATTGGAAATGTTTTCTGATGGGTTATTTTCCTGGTACTGATTAACCATGACCTCATGGTTTTTTGCTCCTAAAAATTATGAATATTTTTGTAGAAGATAATTTGCTTTTCCACTGTAGAGAGTCAGTAACCTGAGTGAGAAGATACCACATCATAACCAGAGGATGAGTTAAATGAGTTAGCAACCCGGTGTGACAACCCCCAGGACAGTGTGTCAAGAGGGGCTGAATGGGCATGCCACAATATCCTGCCTACCTGAGTCCTGATATCTGGGGCAGCTGGCAGGGGTGGCTGGCATGGCTCATCTAGAGCTCCTCAGAAGGCAGCTCAAGTCTTGCTGTGGTCCATGCAGGGGGCAAGTGCAACAGCCGTTCTTGCCACTCAGCACAGATAGGATATGGCAGTCAATGAACTTCACTTCAGCAGCCAGCTACCAAGTGCCTACTGCCTCCAGGGAGCAAGGGCCCTGTTTTCGTTTCCTGTCGCTGCGGTACATAGTACCACAAACGTGGTGGCTTAAAACAACAGAAAACTATTCTGTTGGGGTTCTGCAGGCCAGAAGTCTGAAATCAAGGTGACGCATTTATATTTCTCCTGGAAGCTCTAGGGGAACTTTTTCCTTTGTCTCTTCTGTTCTTTGTCCCTGCAGTTAGCATTCCTCGACTTGTGGCCTTACAGCTGCATCACTCCCATGTCTCCCTCTGCAGTCATATTACCTCCTCCTCTTCTGTCTGTCGAATCTCCCTTGTGTATTTCCTATAGAGATGTGTGACATTGGCTTTAGTAGACAGTATGGATATTCCAGGATGATCTCTTCATCTCAAGATTCTTAATGAAACTACATCTGTAAAGATCACTTTTTTCTGAATAAAGTTTCTAGGTTCCAGGACTTGGGACATAAATATATCTTTCTGTGGGCCACCATTCAACCTACCATGGAGTCCATGAGGCTACTGGAGGAGTTAGTATTGGATCCACATTTGGATCCAGTGTGGATTGGATTGGATCCACATTGGATCCATTTGGATTGGAGTTAGCATTTGTACACCAAATTAGATTGGAGTTAGCCTTTGTACACATGGTAAAGGGTCAGGACACGACTTAGTGACTGAACAACAAGAAGAAGCTCTGAACCAGTGGCCCCACATTTCTGGCTTCCCATAAATTGATTTTTTTTTCCTGTTTTCAGTTGATGTGCTGGCTGCACAGTAGCTATTTTGATGTGTAGAAGACCTGTCCCCAAATAGAGCTTTGGTATTATCTCAAGACACATGATCTGAAAAAAAAAATCTATTGGATTAAAAAAAATCTATCCTCATTAACAAAGGAAATTTCAATGTTATAATTGTCAGTGAGAGAAAAGGAAGAGGTTGCTAAAATGTTCAAATATAATTTTAACTTTGAATATTTTAATGGTTTTAATTTATCATGTATGCAAAAAAAGTGTCTCATCAATGATGATTATCAAAAGTTTGATCATCATCGTTGTTGTTGTTTAGTCACTAAGTCATGACCCACTCTTTGTGACCCCATAGACTGCAGCATACCAGGCTCCTCTGTCTTCCACTATCTCCCAGAGTTTGTTCAAATTCATGGCCATTGAGTCAGTGATGCCATCCAACCATCTCATCCTCTGCTGCCCGCTACTTCTTTTGCCTTCAATCTTTCACAGCATCAGGGTTTTTCCAATGAGTTGGTTCTTCACATCAGGTGGCCAAAGTATTGGAGCATCAACTTTAGCATCCAGTCCTTCCAATGAATATTCAGGACTGATTTCCTTTAGGATTGACTGGTCTGATCTCCTTGCAGTTCAAGGGACTTTCGCGTCTTCTCCAGAACCACAGTTCAAAAGCATCAATTCTTTGGCACTCAGCCTTCTTTATGGTCTAACTCACATCTGTAGTGACTACTGGAAAAACCATAGCCTTGACTATAGAGGCTACAGATGCTGTTAAACCTCCTGCAATATGCTTACCGCAACAAATTATAAACTGTAAAATAAATGTTTCTCCTAATTTTATTTCTGACTCTCATTTCTATTTACTTATTTTTTTGGTGGAAATGTTATTCATTGGAATATAATGCCATTGCTCTCAATGAAAATAAAAACAATAAACCAAGGACATAGATGTTCTTCAATAACAAGTGTCTATTTAAAGGCCAGGTGAGCCTTCCCTCATGGCTCATTGGTAAAAATCCGCCTGCCAATGCAGGAGACGCAGTCTAATCCCTGCGTTTGGAAGATCCCCTGGAGAAGGAAAAGGTAATCCACTCCAGTATTTTTGTCTGGGCAACCCCATGGACAGAGGAACCTGGCTGGCTACAGATCGTGGGATCCCAAAAGAGTCTGATACAACTTAGCAACTAAAAAACAACAGTGACTATACATGTGACTGGAAATATGGAGAAGTAGAGTGTGCTTTTTGATCAAAGAAGAGTCTATCTCCTCTGTTGACTTTGAGGTAGACTGGAATCCAGATTTTCTGGACTCCAAGACCCATAAGTTTTCAACTAGCTCAAGGGTGGCAGAAGCTGCTGACAGTTCCCCCATCCCCCAGCCTGTCTTAGAGTTCCAGCGGGACCACATGACCTTATAACAGATGGGTGGGAGTGGGAATGGCACATGTCACTTTGAAACCATCCTGACTCTTCTACCTCTCTTTCTAGCACATGAGGAAATAAGACTTTACGAAACAGAAACTGAGTATGGGGTAGGAATAAATTTAGGGAAATCACTTATTATTCACATTTAAATGTAATGAGGAAGGTCAGTGCAAACAAAGATCCTTATCATATAGAGTAGTTATATGATTTTAAAATTTATTTTCATTATCTTTTGCTATTTTCTTCAAATTCCATTTAAGTATTTCACAGCTTTGATCTTATTAATGTCCTTTATGCTTTATTTTGTTTTTAATATAGCCAAATAATGTAAAATAACATTCATCTGAAACCTCTCTTTTTCTGCCCATTCTGTTGATGTCTCTCTGTCTCCCTGTGTCTTTCTGATTCTCTCTCTCTCTCACAAATATATACACATGCCCATTATTTTCCACATTTACTCTGAATATTACAAAAATCTACCACCATGAGTAAATTTGCACAAAAAGTCAAAATAAAATTTAGATCTAAATGTCACTTACAGCTTGTTAACTAATAGCAACCCACTACCAGTATGAATCAATGATTAAAATTGCTCTTTCATTTGAATGGTTAAAGAAGAAAGTGTGGGCAATGGGGAGAAGGAGGGGAAGGAGAGAAAGAACAGGGTGTGACTATGTTTAAGAGGAGGCGTGAGTGTTAGAAATGCAGAAGTACAAGTAGTTAGAGAAAAGAATATTTTTGAAGAAAGTTATATGGCAGAAAGGAGCCCATTACTGAAGCATTGAGTTTATAGTTTAATGCCTATTCTTCTATATACTTATTTGTTAATTTCTTCAATTTATTTTGCTGGCTCACAAATTGTACCACCCTTTTTAGATAGGAAAATAAAGTACAGGCAGAAAGATAACTAGGAAACTGTCTGGGACTTTATGTTGCTTGATGCAGCAGTGCCCCTCCCCCGCTTTTAAAAAGAAATATGTAGGCCAGTGGTTTGTTCAGAAGAAAGCTGTCTTCATACTCAAGAAACTCAGGGGGAGGTCACTGAAAAGAACAAGCAGTCCACACAGAAACACGCCCAGAAGAAACAGTCATTCCCTGAGCTGGAATGTTAGATCTGCTTTAAAGTAGCTGAGGTGATGCTGCTCTCCCTGGAAAAAAGTGGGAGTAAAACCCAGAAAGGTCTTTCACCTTGGGAGCTTGGGTAAGAGCAGATTTGGTCAATCAGTCCATGGCTATATATATATACATATATATATGCAATGCACTTTTTAAACTTGTTTTTAATTGGAGGATGATTGTTTTACAATGCCGTGTTGGTTTCTGCCGTACAGCAAAGTTAATCAGTCATAAGTACACATACATCCCCTCACTCCTGAATCTCCTCCCTTACTTCCCCCTATCCCACCCCTCTGGGTTGTTATAGAGTACCAAGTTGAGCTCCCTGTGTATACAATAACCTCCCACTAGCTATTTGGTATCGTTTTACACATGGTAATGTATATGTTGCAGTGCTTCTGTCTCATTTTCTCCCACCCTCTTCTTCCCCTGCAGAGTCCCTATGGCCATATTTTTATTCAATGTAGTTGACTTCTCAGTGGATGGGGTTTAGGATCCATAACTAAGGAATCAACAGATGAAGAAACAAATTTTAAAAGGTGGGAAAAAAGACACCTTGACTATTAGGAGCAAATGGAAGATGCGTTTGTGTGCAAACAGGAAGCTAGGGCATGAGGTGGTGCCAGTTGACTAGATTTGGAGACCAGAATCCTGGACTCTTACCTGTTTGCACTACGTGTGAGTAGCTTTTTATGTCTGGTTTTCATTTTCCTCATCAGTAAAATGAACAGATTTTTATTAGATGATCCAATAAGACTTTCTCTCATACCATAAACATTCTATGCATAGCTTTCTGACTGGCTGAAAATTCTGACTCAATATTATTGACTCATAGAGTGTAACTTTGTTCTGGCTTGTCCTTGATTCTGGAGCACCTCGAAGCCTCAGTGAACTCCTCCTCTGAGGCTCTCCTTGTATAATGGTGAGACTCCTCACAACATAGCAGCCATCTCCCACCTCTGTCCTTATTGTTAGGGATTTGGTTCTCACTTTGGCCAATTTTATGGTGATCTTATCCTCTGAAGATCTGCCTAATCAAGTTTGCTATAAAAAACTGAACCCTGGTGCTAAACTGGGATTTAGATGCTCAGTTTTGCTGTCTGTTCCTTAAAAATTGAGAGCAAAGTAGTTCTGAATTAGAATGAAATGATTAATATAACGTGTTAAAGTTTGCTTCTAGGGCCATTATTCCAGTAATTAAAGAATCATGTGGATGCTCCAAAATAGCAATTGCTAATTAAGATGCCATCAAAAACTACTAGAGCTCATCAATGAATTCAGCAAAGTTGCAGGCTACAAAATTAATATACAGAAATCTGTTGCAAACCTATACCCTAACAATGAACTATCAGGAAGAACCATTAAGGAAACAATCCCATTTACAATCACATCAAAAATAATAAAACATCTAGGAATAAATCTAACTATGGAGGTAGAAGACCTGTATTCAGAAAACTACAAGACACTGATAAAATAAATTGAAGACTACATAAACAGATAGAAAGATATACTGTGTTCATGGGTAGGAAGATTTGAGATCCTTAAAAATGACAATAATACTCAAGGGAATCTACAGATTCAATGCGATTCCTATCAAAACACCAAAGGCATTTTCACAGAACTAAAACAAATACATTTAAATTTGTATGGAAATACAAAAGATCCCAAATAGCCAAAACAATTTTGAGAAAGAACAGAGTTGGAGGTATCATGCTCCCTGACTTTAAACTATACTCCAAAGCTACAGTCATCCAAATGGTACAGTACTGTTTCAAAAAACAGACACAGAATAAGAAGCTCACAAATAAACCCACATACTAATGGTCAATTCAAGAAGCCAAGAATATACAATAGGGAAAAGACAGTCTCTTCAATACATGGTGCTGGGAACTAGACAGCTATATGTTAAAAAAAAAAATGACATTTACAAAAATAAACTCAAAATGGATTAAAGACCTACATGTGAAACCTGAAAGCACAAAACTCCTAGAAGAAAGCAGGCAGAACATTCTGACATAAATCATGGCAATTTTTTTTTTTTTTTTTTTTTGGATCTGTCTCCAAAGGCAAAGAAAACAAAAACAAACAAATGAGACCTCATTAAACACAAAAGCTTTTAGACAACTTACTGAATGGGACAAAACTGTTGCAAATGATATGACCAATAAGGTGTTAATAACCAAAATAAACAGCTCATGCAATTCAATATATAAAAAAAAAAACAAACAAAAAAAACTACTTGATTAAAACAAATGGGCAAGACACCTAAAACAGACATTTTCCAAAGAAGACATTCAGGTGGCCAACAATCAGATGAAAATATGCTCAACATTATTAATTATCAGAAAAATGAAAATCAAAACCACAAGGAGATATTTCTTCATGCCTGTCAGAATGACTATTACCAAAAGGACCACAGATAACAAATGTTGACAAGGATATGGAGAAAGGGAATCCTTGTACACTGTTGATGATAATATAAGTTGGTGCAGCCACAGTGGAAACCAATGGAGGTTTCTCTAGAAACAGAACTACAATATGATGCAGCAATTCCACTCCTGGGTATATATATCCAAAGAAAACAAAAACATTAATTTGAAAATATACATGTATCCCAATGTTTATAGCAGCAACATATATAGAGGAGCCAAGATATGGAACCAACATAAGTGTCCACCAACAGATGAATGGATAAAGAAGATGTGTGTGTGTGTATATGTGGTACATACACACACACACACACACACACACACACACAAATATATACAGTGAAATAGTACTCAGAAATAAAGAAGAATGAAATTTTGCCATTTGCAACAACATGGATGGGCCTGGAAGGTATTATGCTTAATGAAGTAAGTCAGACACAGAAAGACAAATACTGTATGCTATCATTTATATATGGAATCTAAAAAATAAATGAGTGAATATTACAAAACAGAAAGAGACTCATGTAGAGAACAAACTAATGGTTACCAGTGGCGAGAGGGAAGATAGGAGGAAGGGGCAGGATAGGGGCAGGGGATTAACAGGTACAAACAACTATGTACAAAATAAATAAGCTGCAAAGATATATTGTATAGTACAGGGAATATGGCAAGTATAATAACTCTAAATGAAGTATAATCTATAAAAATTTTGAATCACAATGTTGTACTCTGAAACTAATACTATAAATCATCTATACCCCAATTAAAAATATAAAATAATAAAAGTTACCCAAACAAAGTTAGCAAAAGCAAAACAATAAAAATGTCCATTGATAGACAAGTGGATAAAGAAGATGTGGTTTATACACACATTTTATTGAAAAATGAAAAGCAATTAATGTTACATGAGGAATATTAATGATGTTTTAAACTTTCTTTATTCTTCAAAATCTTAGAATTACTATATTAAAATTTTGTTCCAGCTATGTTAAATCACTGATTTGATATCAGCCCACCAACTTCTTACATGTTCTTTACTTACTAAGATATGCTGCCTCAGGCGTTTAGGAAAAATAAGAATTTCTAAATTATATGTTATTCTTTATGATACACAATTTCTATTTTTCTAAATGCCTACTCAGTAATATGTTCTTCTCATGCTTTGCCTTGTCAGATGGTTTTAAATAAAATCTTTTTTGGTTTGGTTTATATTCCTTAACTCCTTTGAATGCTGCAGACATATGATAAAAAATTCACTAGACCAGAAAAACCAATCTTGTAGCCACTCAGTACAATCAATAAAAACCTACAATAAATAATACAATAAAGTCTGCTGCTGCTGCTGCTAAGTCGCTTCAGTCATGTCCGACTCTATGCGACCCCAGAGATGGCAGCCCACCAGGCTCCGCCATCCCTGGGATTCTCCAGGCAAGAACACTGGAGTGGGTTGCCATTTCCTCCTCCAATTCATGAAAGTAAAAAGTGAAAGTGAAGTCGATCAGTCATGTCCGACTCTTAGCGATCCCATGGACTACAGCCCACCAGGCTCCTCCGTCCATGGGATTTTCCAGGCAAGAGTACTGGAGTGGGGTGCCATCACCTTCTCCGACAATAAAGTCTACTGTTTAACAAATTATTTTTTCTTTTGGTGGAGTTTCAGTGGGAAATTTAATCCACTCAGATGATCTAAAATGGTTCCTTCCATGGCATTAAATCAACCACTGGGCTGATGAGGTTGTGCCCAATCATTGGAAGAGAGACTAGGAACTTTAAAAGCTCTATATAAATAAACACATTTCAACTCAAGGCACAGTTTAAGATCCAGCCCCAGACACAAGGAGGCTGAAGGCAAGAGGACTTGAAGGAGATTCCTGAATAAATAGTCAATCTATTACTAAGGAAAAGCAGGGCAAATCCCTTTTGATAGATCTCAATTAGGCACCAGTTCTAGAAGACTTTGCTCAGAGTCATATTGGAAAATTCCCCAGTAAATATAGCCACAGACCAGACATTTTCATGGGGCCATAGAAAACCCGAAGACAGCCCTGGATCAGAGTCACCAGAGTCTGTACTATCCCAAGGAACACATTGAAAAGCAAGACTACAACTTTGAGACTTGGCACGTTAGATTCAGAACTTTCACCACTTCTTTGGAATTCAATCCCTTCAAGGATCTGAGGAGACTCTCTGAGCTCTGTCATCTGTGGCTGAGGCCAGGTTTACAAACCAACAAGAAGATTGTAGATAAGTTGGTGATGGAGCAGTTTAGGATCTCCACATTGCAGGAGTTCCATGTCTTAGTCAAGGAAAGTGGTTTGGAAAATTGCAAAGACCCAAAGGACATGCTAAGAAATAAAAAGAAACCCAATAAATAGACCACAGTCACCTTACAAGGAGAAAAATTTCTTCTGCAAATTTGAACATTCAGATGGTGGAAGTTGAGGTCAGTGACATGGGTAATGGGAGAAACTTATTCAGGAAGCCCAAACCCTCTATGAGTGAGATACGTCAGATGACAGAAGGAACAGAATATTCTCCTGTCAGAGACCATTCCTGAAAAAAGAGTACACTGGAGGGTTTGAGACTCAACCAGAAATTGGAGAAGGGCCTGATGGAAGACGGGGAAGAAGCAAGAATACTTAAATTTCAGGGTCGTGAAAGGGAAGTTTTGACTCAAAGTGGACACAAAAGAGGCTCTCAAAAGAGTTCCAAAAAAAAAATGGGACAACAGTTCCATTTCCCAAGAAGTACCTCAAGAAGGAGCCACATATTTGTCCTGAGCTGCTCAGGACAACATGGGCCAAATTCACTTCCTCCGCTGAACACTGTAGGTCATCCTACTGGAAAAGAAGTCTCAGACACTGAATGAAAGTAGGGTATGCAAAGAAAAGCTTTCATTACAAACCTCAGTTTGCCCGCACACACACACAGGAGAGAGATGCTTTAAATGCAATATCTGCCCCCAAAGTTTTCATGCAGTCTTCAGATCTCCAAGCTCATCAGCAAATCCATGCAGGCAAGAAGCCATACCATTATGAACTCTGCACTAAGGAATTTACCCACTACTCCACCCTGTGCACTCACCTGAAGATCCACAGAAAGAAGAAACCATACCAACATGAAGACTTCAAGAAATCTTTCAGTCACAAAGAGAACCTCAACATTCACAGACAAACTCACTCTGGACTAAAACAGCACCCCCTGTCAGTTGGGGACTTTTAAACACCATATAAAAACACAATTAAAAATTATTTCCCAATGATTCCACCATCAGGTCCAAATCTCTTCTCCTCCAAGAAAGAAATTAATCTGTTACAAAAATAATGTATGATATGTTGAGCAATTAATGAGATTTCTGGAACGTAATGGGGGTTTCATAAATATTAATTTCAAGAATCTTTGAATAATTACACATCTTCCCTATTGGTTTTTGTTTTCTACTTCATTATATCCCTTTGTTTTACTATAAGATTTTGGTTTGTGTCACCATTCTTCTTCAGTGACTGCAAGTTTCATGAGTTTTCAGTATTTCATAATCAAACTGAAGCTGCTTAAGACAAATAAATAAATAAAATATGGTTTTTCACTGTACAAGAATTCAGATTTCCAGTTACATATATTGCTTTTGCCATTTTACTCCAGTAGTGTTCCAGTTTGCTTACCTAACATAATAATCTCCCTCTTAATGTCATCTCACTTTTTTATTAGTTTAATGCCATCTTACATATTTATTTTTGACTTCATAATTTTAAGTTTTGGGTTTTTGTTTTTTTAAATAAACTCAAGGCACTCACATGAATTGTCTTCCATTCTTTGGTATTTTCCTCCAGAGTGAGTTCATCATTTTGTCTTTCACATACCGTATTTCTCATCTAATTATCCAACTATTAATTGATGGATCACACTTTTACATCTCGTTCTTTTATAATATGACTGTGGACACTGTATGGTAAAATCTACTTGATAGTCTCTTCTCATCTCTTGGTATGACATTTAAAGATCTGAATTTTGAGATTTTAAAATCTCTTGTTCTATTTCCTGTATACTGAAGCTACCAAGGAAGAATGCTTAAATGAAGTCACAAACATGGTTTTCCTTCTGAAACACTGTTACTAAATACATTTTAGCAGGACCCCTGCACCCAGCCGGGGATACATTCACTTCTGCAACCTTCTCCTGCTCTATCCACTTAGTATACATTCCTGAAAATGCACAACTTTTTGCCTTTGCTGAGATCCTACAGTGAGAGCTCATGCACTCAAGTGTTTCCTGTATTTCTCTCTTGACTTTCCAAGGATGCCTCCTCAACCCACTTCCCTCCTTATGGAAGATGTTGGTGAGAATGTCATAATGTTGTGGAATTCACAACATTAACAGTGTTGTTTCTGCTGAATAGAAACAGAGTGCCACATCAGAACTCATTCCTATATTCAACATGTATTTTTCTGTGTCAACTCTGTGGTGAGCACCTTTCTAGGTTTACATCAGTTTAAAAAAAAATAGACGTGTTTATTAGCCTTCTATATGTCTTCTTTGGAGAAATATCTGTTTAGCTCTTTTGCACAGTTTTTAATTGGGTTGTTCATTTTTATGGTATTGAGCTGCATGAGCTGCTTGTATATTTTGACGATTCTTTGAAATAATAGTGGAGAGGATGTAGAGAAAAGGGAACCCTTTTACACTGTTGGTGGGAATGAAAACCGGTACAGCCACTATGGAGAACAGTGTGGAGATTCCTCAAAAAGCTAGGAATAGAACTGCCATAAAACTCAGTAATCCCACTGCCAGGCATACACCCCAATGAAACCAGAATTGAAAGAGACACATGTACCCCAATGTTCATTGCAGCACTGTTTACAATAGCTAGGACATGGAAGCAACATACATGTCCAACGGCACATGAGTGGATAAGGAAGTTGTGGTACATACACACAATGGAATATTACTCAGTTATACAAAAGAAATGCATTTGAGTCAGTCCTAATTAAGTGGATGAAACGAGCCTATTATACGAGTGAAGTAACTCAGAAAGAGAAAGACAAATATTGTATATTAACGCATATATATGGAATTTAGAAAGACGATAATGATCCTACATTCAGGGCAACAAAGGACACAGATGTAAAGAACAGACTTTTGGACTCAGTGGGAGAAGATGAGGGTAGGATGATTTGAGATAATAGCACTGAAACATGTATATTACCATAGATAACCAATGCAAGTTTGATGCATGAAACGGGGCACACAAAGCCAGTGCTCTGGGACAATCCAGAGGGGTAGGGTGGGGAAGGAGGTGTGGAGGGGGGGCTGTTCAGGATGAGGGGACACATGTAAACCCGTGGCTGATTCATGTTGATGTATTGCAAAAACCATCACAACATTGAAAAGCAATTATCCTCCAATTAAAATAAATAATTTTTTAAAAAATAGACAAAGTTTCTGCCTCATGAAGATTACTTTCTGGTCGGAATGAGATAACAATGAATAAATAACAAAATATACATAAATCAGGTAATGTGATTTAATAAAAATGAAGCATAATAGTTATAAGGCTTGCTGTTTTGGATAGAGCGGTCAAAAAGAACCTCTGATATGGTGACAGAGCATGAACCAGAAGAAAGTGAGTAAGTGAGCCAGGTAGCCATGAGGGGAAAAATTCTCCAGGCAGAAAAAATATAAATGCAAAAGCCGGGGAATGGGAAGGTGATTGGCACATCTGAGTCACAGTGAGGAGAACAAGGGCTTCCCTGGTGGCTCAGATGGTAAAGAATCCTCCTGCAACATGGGAGAACTGGGTTCGATCCCTGGGTTGGGAAGATGCCCTGAAGGAGGGCATGGCAATACTGACAAGGTGACTGGTAAGCTGTGAGGTCAGATAGGTGGTGGGAGCCCAGGAAGACACTGGCACTTTTACTATGAGGAAGATGGGAAGCCATCGGTGGGTTCTGCATAAAGGAATGACATATTCTGGAAGGATTCCTCCCTCTGTCTACTCTCTCTCTCTTAGCTTGCCACTTTCCAAATTTATGGAGAGAAGATTGCCCTTTTCTTGTTAAGCTGCTGTTAATTTTCTAACCTTTTTTTTTTTAAGTTAAAAGAAATTGAAGCTGTAAATCCTCTCCATTGAGCCATCTCTACCTCTGTCATTCAGTTGGAAGTTTCATTCCCACCGTGCTCTGGCGGCGTGTAGGCATGGTCCACCCACACTCACCCTCCAGCCCAGGTCAGGAAGGTCGGGTCCTGAGCTCTCTGGAAACCACACAGCCAGCACATTCACCTACCCCAGCCTTTGATCAGCTTTGCCTGCAATCCAGGCAGGGTGTGCTTGCGTCGTAGTGCTTTAGTTCCTTTTTTCTTTTTATTAAATATATGATTCAAGACAGTATTGTTCTTTGTTTAGCTTTCATCGTTCTGAGTTTGAAGTGTCTGTAAGAAACAATTGTAGATTTATTTTTCCAGATTGCTACCCTTAAATCAAGACTTTTTAAGAACATAAGTATGCCTTCTGATTTTTTTCCTATAAAAGAAAGGATGCTAAATTTACCACAAAAAATAATGTTATAATTGCATTAAGAATAATAAATGAATATAGGAAAATTCTTGAATATCTGAAAAAGAGGGTTTCTGATAAAAATCTACCAAACTCTGCTAATTTTTTCCTGGAGTACTTAAAATATAAAGAGACTCCAAATGTTCTTCATGGAAAAGTCTAGGTCTTGTGTCTAAAGTTTGCTTCCTTTGAAAAAGTTCAGATGATTAGTTGAGCATGGAAACAATGGCACAGGATTTATTAAGATGTGGTTTAAAATGTAAATAATATATAATTTTTATGAATTATTTATCTACTAGTGTGCAAAACTAAAGAAGTTTAATCAAATAAGAAGTGAACCTTGAACTTACAGATATATGAAATAAAATTTTTGACTATTGTAAAGGCAACCTGTATTTTTGAAAGATAAACATTGAAAAAAGCCTAAACTTAAGGTTACCTATAAAATATATTGTGTATCATGTCAATAAGCTTCTCATGTTGTACATGTATCGTTATTGTGGTTATTTTTGTCAAAGAATTCTATTCAAATGTGTTCCATATTTTGGTGGAGAAATCCTGGCAACTACACAAAGGTTGTACCAATTTTCACTTCCACCAACTATGTATGAGAATTTTTCAAGACCCATGAAACACTATTTTCTGGTTTGGCTGAAGTTAGGGGGGTATTGTTAAATAATCTAATATTTGCATAACACTTTCTGAACACAATTATTTCAGTGTTTTCACAATGTGTCTAAATTTAAAAGAAAATGTCATTATTATTGAAAACATTTTTGTGATGAGCTAACCAAGTCTCCCAAATTACAATAAATCATACTAGTGAGAGAACTACATTAGACATTTTCACTCTGAGCAAACAAACACATCCAACACCTCTGTGTAACATTATAAAACAATAAGAAAGCATATAAAAACACATGCAAAGCAAAAAGAAAAACAAAATATAGCCAATATGTCTGCTTCTATCTTTGTATTTTTCAGTTATCTGGTCATGTCTGACTCTTTGTGACTGCAGCACACCAGACCCCCCTGTCCCTCACCTTCTCCCAAAGTGTGCCCCAGTTCATGTCCATTCCACCAGTGATGCCATCCAGCCATCTCATCCTCTGTTATCCTCTTCTCCTTCTGCCCTCAGTCTTTCACATCATCAAGAACTTCTCCAATGAGTCAGCTGTTCACATCAGGTGACCAAAATACTGGAGCTTCAACTTCAGCATCAGTCCTTCCAATGAGTATTCAGGATTGATTTCCCTTAAGACTGACTGGTTTGATCTCCTGGCAGTCCAAGGGACTCTCAGGAGTCTTCTCCAGCACCACAGTTCAAAGGCATAAATTCTTTGACGTTCTGCCTTCTTTACAGTCCAGCTCTTACAACCATACATGACCAGTGGGAAGACCGTAGCCTTGACTATACTGACCTTTGTCAGCAGAGTAATGTCTATGCTTTTCAAAACACTGTCTCAGTTCAGTTCAGTCTCAGTAGTGATCGACTCTTTGTGACCCCATGGACTGCAGCATGCCAGGCTTCCCTGTCCATCACCAACTCTTGGAGTTTACTCAAACTTATGTCCATTGAGTCATTGATGCCATCCAACCATCTTATCCTCTGTCATCCCCTTCTCCTCCCATCTTCAATCTTTCCCAGCACCAGGGTCTTTTCAAGTTTGTCAGTTCTTCACATCAGGTGGCCAAAGTAATGGAGTTTCAGCTTCAGCACAGTCCTTCCAATGAATCTTCAGGACTGATTCCCTTTAGGATGGACTGGTTGGATCTTCTTGTAGTCCAAGGGACTCTCAAGAGTCTTCTCTGTCTAGGTTTGTCATAACTTTCCTGCCAAGAAGCAATCATCTGATTTCATGACTGCAGTCACCATCTGCAGTGATTTTAGAGCCCAAGAAGAGGAAATCTGTCACTACTTCCATTTTTTCCCCTTCTAGTTGCCATGAAGTAATGGGGCCAGATGCCATGACCTTAGTTTTTATATATATATATATATATATATTTAAGTTTTAAGCTCTCTTTCACTCTCCTCTTTCACCTTCATCAAGAGGCTCTTTAGTTCATCTTTGCTTTCTGCCATTAGAGTGGTTATCATCCACGTATCTGAGGTTGTTGATGTTTCTCCCACCTATCTTAATTCCGGCTTGTAACTCATCCAGCCTGGTATTTCTCATGATGTTCTCAGTATATAGATTACACAAACAGGGTGACAGCAGACAGCCTTGTCATACTCCTTTCTCAATCTTGAACCAGTCAGTTGTTCCATACAGGGTTCTAACTGTTGCTTCTTGACCTGCATACAGATTTGTCAGAGACAGGTAAGATGGTTTGGTATTCTGTTGAAGAGCTTTCTACAGTTTTCTATGATCCACACAGTTAAAGGCTTTATCTATCTTTAGATGACAGAAGACATTCTCCTTTTTGATTCTCTTTCACTCATTTCCAGCTCTTTGTGACTCCATGGACTGTAGCCTACCATGCTTCTCTATCCATGGGATTTTCCAGGCAAGAGTACTGGAGTGGGTTGCCATTTCCTTCTCCAGAGGATCTTCCCAACCCAGGGATCCAAGTCAGGTCTCCCGCATTGTAGGCAGATGCTTTACCTTCTGAGCCACCAGGCTTATGTAAATCTATCTTATCTCTTTCTTGCTGCTGCTGCTGCTGCTAAGTCGCTTCAGTCGTGTCCGACTCTGTGCAACCCCATAGACGGTAGCCCACCAGGCTCCCCTGTCCCTGGGATTCTCCAGGCAAGAACACTGGAGTGGGTTGCCATTTCCTTCTCCAATGCATGAAAGTGAAAAGTGAAAGTGAAGTTGCTCAGTCGTGTCCGACTCTAGCGACCCCATGGACTGACTGCATCCAGCCTACCAGGCTCCTCCGTCCATGGGATTTTCTAGGCAAAAGTACTCTTATCTCTCATTTAAATTAAAACCCAAAAAGAAAAAGTATCATAACCACCGGATCTCAATATTGTAAACATTTTTCATGGGAAGTTTTATGTCATGTTTCCAAGGACCCACACATCTCCTTTGCTAATTGTATACTCCCCAGTTCCATACATATTTAAGTTAACCTCAGCCAAGCATAATGAAGTTATGAATGTATTGTATCAGTTATCGATAGCACAAGCTGGAATCAACATTGCCCGGAGAAATATCAATAACCTCAAACATGAAGATGACAACACCCTTATGGCAGAAAGCAAAGAGGGACTAAAGAGTCTCTTGATGAAAGTGAAAGAGAGTGAAAAAGCTGGCTTAAAACTCAGCATTCAAAAAGCCAAGATCATGGCATCCAGTCCTTTGACTTCATGCCAAATAGATGGGGAAACAATGGAAACAGTGACAGACTTTATTTCCTTTATTTTGGGCTTCAAAATCACTGCAGGTGCTAACTGCATCCATGAAATTAAAAGACATCTGCTCCTTGGAAGAAAAGCTATGACCAACCTACAGAGCATATTAAAAAGCAGAGACATTACTTTGCTGATAAAAGTCTGTATGGTCAAAGCTATGGTTTTTCCATTAGTCATGTTTGAATGTGAGAGTTGGACCATAAAGAAGGCTGAGTGCCAAAGAATTGATGCTTTTGAACTGTGTTGTTGGAGAAGACTCTTGAGAGTCCCTTGGACTGCAAGGAGATCAAACCAGCCCATCCTAAAGGAAATCAATCCTGAATATTCATTGGAAGGACTGATGCTGAAGCTGAAGCTCCAATACTTTGGCCACCTGATGTGAAGATCTGACTCATTAGAAAAGACTCTGATGCTGGGAAAAATTGAAGGCAGGAGGAGAAGTGGATGACAGAGGATGAGATAGTTGGATGGCCTCATCAATTCAATGGACATGAGTTTGAGCAAGCTCCGGGAGTTGGTGAAGGACAGGGAAGCCTGGTGTGCTGCAGTCCATGGGGTCACAAAGAGTCATACACGACTGAGCAACTGCAACAATAACAAAAGACAGGTGTGCACCAGGTTCACCAAGTCATGAACAACAGGTGTCCAATAAAATAAGTTCAAAATGCAAACACTTCCCCTGATAGTTTTTCTTAACTTTCTGTTCAGTCTTCTTGTCTAAACAAGTTTTTCCACATAAACAGGCTAATGCATGCTTGATCACATTTCTTAAAGTGCCTAGACATCAAAGTTTATGTGTATTTAGAAGACAAAGCTTCCCTGGTGAAGGAGTCTTTGGGCCTAGAAAAGAAAACAACAGTCTCAAAGGCCCTTGCTGAATCATCTAAGTTAGGAGAAAACAAAACCGAACTTTAGGTCCCACCCTGATGCTCCAGGACCATTGTATCTATCCGGGACTTATCACCCCCTGTCCTGAAACCTTCCATCCCTTGCCCAACTACAAATGCCATCTCAATTAAAGAATACTCAAAACATCCCGCCTGATGTTTCCCTTATTGCTCTACAAACCTCCCTTTAAATATGGAGCCTCCCTGATCCCTTTTGCACTCAGCTTGGTAGTTAGGCTGACTGTCACCCCTCCTTGCCTAAATAAAGGTAACCTACTTCCATTGAGGTCGTCTCTCCTTCTTTTCTGCCTTGGCCCAAACTATACCTTACACCTGGTGACTCAAATGGTAAAGAATCTACCTGCGTTGCAGCCAGACCAGAGTTCAGCACCTGGGTTCAGATTCCCTGGAGAAGGAAATGGCAAATCACTCAATACTCTTGCCTGGAGAATTCCATGGACAGAGGAGCCTGCAGGGCTACAGTCCATGAGATCGCAAAGAGTTGAACACGACTGAGCAACTACTGAAAGACTGTTGCTGAACCACCAAAGATGCCATGATTCTTGGCCTCCGGAGGAGAAGAATTCAATCTGGGATCAGTGATGAGGCTTGATGGCTCAGAGGTTTTGTGTAATAAAGTTTTATTAAAGTATAAAAGAGAGAGAGAAAACTTCTGACATAGACATCAGAAGGGGGGCAGAAAGAGTGCCCCGCTGCTAGTCTTTGCTGCTGCTGCTGCTAAGTCACTTAAGTCATGTCCGACTCTGTGCGACCCCATAGACGGCAGCCCACCAGGCTCCCCCATCGCTGGGATTCTCCAGACAAGAACACTGGAGTGGCTTGCCATTTCCTTCTCCAATGCATGAAAGTGAAAAGTGAAAGTGAAGTCACTCAGTTGTGTCCGACTCCTAGCAACCTCATGGACTGTAGCCTACCATGCTCCTCCATCAATGGGATTTTCCAGGCAAGAGTACTGGAGTGGGGTGCCATTGCCTTCTCCAGCTGCTAATCTTTAGCCAGATGTTATATAGCTACTAGCAGTCTGCTAATTAGAGAAAGGAAAGGTCTCAAAACTCAGAGAATGGCACCAGGCCCCTCACCTACAACATGCATTTTGAAATAACATTGGCACCAGGTGAGTCATCACACATGGACATCACCAGATGGTCAACACCAAAATCAGATGGATTATATTCTTTGCAGCCAAAGATGGAGAAGTTCTATACAGTCAACAAAAACAAGACCAGGAGCTGACTGTGGCTCAGATCATGAACTCCTGATTGCCAAATTCAGACTTAAATTGAAGAAAGTAGGGAAAACCACTAGACCATTCAGGTATGACCTAAAGCAAATCCCTTATGATTATACAGTGGAAGTGAGAAATAGATTTAAGGGCCTAGATCTGATAGATAGAGTGCCTGATGAACTATGGAATGAGGTTCGTGACATTGTACAGGAGACAGGGATCAAGACCATCCCCATGAAAAAGAAATGCAAAAAAGCAAAATGGCTGTCTGGGAGGCCTTACAAATAGCTGTGAAAAGAAGAGAAATGAAAAGCAAAGGAGAAAAGGAAAGATATAAGCATCTGAATACAGAGTTCCAAAGACTAGCAAGGAGAAATAAGAAAGCCTTCCTCAGCGATCAATGCAAAAATATAGAGGAAAACAACAGAATGGGAAAGACTAGGGATCTCTTCAAGAAAATTAGAGATACCAAGGGAACATTTCATGTAAAGATGGGCTCGATAAAGGACAGAAATGGTATGGACCTAACAGAAGCAGAAGATATTAAGAAGAGGTGGCAAGAATACACAGAAGAACTGTACAAAAAAATCTTCACGACCCAGATAATCTCCATAGTGTGATCACTGACCTAGAGCCAGACATCCTGGAATGTGAAGTCAAGTGGGCCTTAGAAAGCATCACTACGAACAAAGCTAGTGGAGGTGATGGAATTCCAGTTGAGCTATTTCAAGTCCTGAAAGATGATGCTGTGAAAGTGCTGCACTCAATATGCCAGCAAATTTGGAAAACTCAGCAGTGGCCACAGGACTGGAAAAGGTCAGGTTTCATTCCAATCCCAAAGAAAGGCAATGCCAAAGAATGCTCAAATTACCGCACAATTGCACTCATCTCACATGCTAGTAAAGTAATGCTCAAAATTCTCCAAGCCAGGCTTCAGCAATACGTGAACCGTGAACTTCCTGATTTTCTAGCTGGTTTTACAAAAGGCAGAGGAACCAGAGATCAACTTGCCAACATCCACTGGATCATGGAAAAAGCAAGAGAGTTCCAGAAAAGCATCTATTTCTGCTTTATTGACTATGCCAAAGCCTTTGACTGTGTGGATCACAATCAACCGTGGAAAATTCTGAAAGAGATGGGAATACCAGACCTGCCTCTTGAGAAATCTGTATGCAGGTCAGGAAGCAACAGTTAGAACTGGACATGGAACAACAGACTGGTTCCAAATAGGAAAAGGAGTACGTCAAGGCTGTATATTGTCACCCTGCTTATTTAACTTCTATGCAGAGTACATCATGAGAAATGCTGGGCTGGAAGAAACACAAGCTGGAATCAAGATTGCTAGGAGAAATCTCAATAACCTCAGATATGCAGATGACACCACCCTTATGGCAGAAAGTGAAGAGGAACTAAAAAACCTCTTGATGAAAGTGAAAGAGGAGAGTGAAAAAGTTGGCTTAAAGCTCAACATTCAGAAAACGAAGATCATGGCATCCGGTCCCACCACTTCATGGGAAATAGATGGGGAAACAGTGGAAACAGTGTTAGACTTTATTTTTCTGGGCTCCAAAATCACTGCAGATGGTGACTGCAGCCATGAAATTAAAGGACGCTTACTCCTTGGAAGGAAAGTTATGACCAAACTAGATAGCATATTCAAAAGCAGAGACATTACTTTGCCAACAAAGGTCCGTCTAGTCAAGGCTATGGTTTTTCCTGTAGTCATGTATGGATGTGAGAGTTGGACTGTGAAGAAGGCTGAGTGCCGAAGGATTGATGCTTTTGAACTGTGGTGTTGGAGAAGACTCTTGAGAGTCCCTTGGACTGCAAGGAGATCCAACCAGTCCATTCTGAAGGAGATCAGCCCTGGGATTTCTTTGGAAGGAATGATGCTAAAGCTGAAACTCCAGTACTTTGGCCACCTCATGCAGAGTTGACTCATTGGAAAAGACTGATGCTGGGAGGGATTGGGGGCAGGAGGAGAAGGGGATGACAGAGGATGAGATGGCTGGATGGCATCACTGACTCGATGGACGTGAGTCTGAGTGAACTCCGGGAGTTGGTGATGGACAGTGAGGCCTGGCGTGCTGCGATTCATGGGGTCGCAAAGAGTCAGACATCACTGAGCGACTGAACTGAACTGAACTGAGTCATCTCAGGCCATAAAACAATTGACATGTGTCTTGAAAAAGGCAGATTTCCAAGCAAATGCATAGTTTCATTAACATAGGTTAGGAGAACAATGTATGAGTAAAATATACTGGTTTGACAAGTTGGTTCTGAGTCTTTAGGCAACGGGACTTGAAGATAGAGTCTAGGATAAATACACAGCACATTAACATAGCTTAAGACAAACATTTCCATAAGAAAAACGCATTGATTATCTCAAGGTCTGAGAAAAGTTAAGTTCAGGTGGAGCCAGGTGTCCGTTATGGCAACCCAGAATTTTAAGAGAAAGCTCTTTAAATCTGAGAAGAAGGGAAAAAAATCTAGCATTGTTTGTTTCCTCCTGCAGCTTAAGAGAGAGATAAAAAATGTCTGACACTTGCAGCCCATTTCCTCCCTTTGGAGACCCCTGGCCTTCCTGCCTGTTACACTCTCACTATCTTTCACCTTTCTTTTAGAAAACAAAGCAATCCTTGTGAGAGATAGTCATTACTGGTTAATTCATTAATTCATGTACAGTTTATTTTGATCCTTCTTATTTAATAAGAAATATAAATATTTTCAATTTGCTTTTAGTTACAATAGACCTTTATATGTAGTAACTTCAATAATACCATCATTATTTCCTGAGTAATTATACATTTTTATTCTCTTCATGGCCTTAAACTTATTGAGAAAAATAGTTTTCAATGTATAAATTGAGGATCTTTTCTAATATCACTATATAATGAGTTTCTAAGTTTGTTGTCTTATTGGCATAGACTATAACCTTTACTATAAAGTCGTATAGGTTCCATGTTTGAAAGGTGAGATATTTATTATCTGTCTGTAGATTGCAGAGATTGATTTAGTCTTTTAAACTAACATAATTCTCTTATTCAGATCCTATACATTATTATGTCACACACTGTTGTAGCCACGCGTTCTGGGAAACAAATTCACTCAGAAAGACAATGCAGATAGTGGAATCAGTTTATTAAACAGCAGGCCCAAGGCAGAGTCTCCTCTTAGCCAAAGACTCTGACCAGTTTTTGTGAACATGCCCAAACCCACCTCCCCAAATTCCCTGAAACTAGTCCAAACAAAGGAAAAGAAAGATACAGTCAAAGTTAACCCATGATTCATATGCCTTAAGCGTAGGTAGTTAGTTAACAGTGGACAATTATCAATAGGCCTATGGTCATACCTCAATAAGCATAGTAGAATTTATGATTCTATTCGATTACACAGATAATTAGGGTATTCTTTTAGGCAATGGAGAGTCTAGGTATGAACCGTGGGGCTCTTTCATCAGGGGGTCTGGTTTTCCAGTTGGTATGTCGTTTCCATAAACACTGGGCATATAGCTCAAAGTCCACAATCTGGCCCAAGATGGAGTCCTGCTTTCAAGATGGGGCCTGTTCTGTTTCCTCCTTCAACATTATTAGGTAATACCACTTCAAGTCTCTATTTCTATTGAGTTCTTAAAGGCTAAAACCAATAGATTAGGTGCTGAGAATTCTTATATCTGAAATCAGGGGGTTGGATGATCTAGATGATACAAGCCAAATCAGTTCTTCCAACATTAGCAGGTCATGGTGGATTTACTGCAAATGGGGAAACAGTGGAAACAGTGTCAGACTTTATTTTTGGGGGCTCCAAAATCACTGCAGATGGTGATTGCAGTCATGAAATTAAAAGACACTTACTCCTTGGAAGGAAAGTTATGACCAACCTAGATAGCATATTCAAAAGCAGAGACATTACTTTGCCAACAAATGTCTGTCTAGTCAGGACCATGCTTTTTCCAGTGGTCATGTATGGATGTGAGAGTTAGACTGTGAAGAAAGCTGAGCACCAAAGAATTGATGCTTTTGAACTGTGGTGTTGGAGAAGACTCTTGAGAGTCCCTTGGACTGCAAGGAGATCCAACCAGTCCATCCTAAAGGAGATCAGCCCTGGGTGTTCTTTGGAAGGAATGATGCTAAAGCTGAAACTCCAGTACTTTGGCCATGTGATATGAAGAGTTGACTCACTGGAAAAGACTCTGATGCTGGGAGGGATTGTGGGCAGGAGGAAAAGATGGACAACATAGGATGAGATGGCTGGATGGCATCACTGACTCAATGGACGTGAGTTTGAGTGATCTCCGGGGGATGGTGATGGACAGGGAGGCCTGGCGTGCTGCGGTTCATGGGGTCACAAAGAGTCGGACATGACTGAGTGACTGAACTGAACTGAATGAAGATTAAGCTTCTGGGGCTCCTCACATGCACAAGCCTTTCTCCTTTACTGCATTATTAATGAATAATGCCTGTTTAAAAAAGTATTTAATATTAATTGCTACACCAGAATACTGGAAACACCCTGAAATCTTATAGCTCATGTGTGCAAGAAATTTTATAGTGGTTTTCCCAGTGTTTTAAGAATTTCAAAAATTCACATGACAGTTCCAATAAAACACTGTAAAGGTGGAAGAAACTTTAAAAATCATAACAAAAAATAAATTTAATTAACCATGCTGAGAAAGAACTGAAATGACTTTCTAATATATCTATTGAAATAGATCTATTTCCAAATATCTACTGCCAACTCATTGTCATATGAAGAGGAGATTGAAGAATATGCAGTCAAAAATGTTAACAAAAAAAGGTATTTTAGAGATGTTCAGGCAGCTAGTCAATAAAAATGTTACTGTTTATTTTGTGAGGTTGAAGTTATTTGTAAACTTAAAAATTGGTAATAAGTTATGATTTCTTTTCACTTTATTGAACATTCACATTACTTCTTAATTTTTCATTGTTTGCATTTGTTTGTATCCTTTTTCTTAGCTTCGCTGAAAAACTGTAGCAGTTTCAGACCTCACAGAAGGTGAATACTCCCTGGTGACTGTACACCTTTAGCAACAAATGTCAAATGACGTGTCAAAGGGTTTAAAGAGAAGGTTCATTTTTTTTCCCCCTCACCTTACACCAAATAACCACAAATTTGATGAATAAAGAAGCTGAAGAAGTATTTAAATCTCTGTGTCCCCACAACACTTCCCCACTCCTTCCCGCAACTGTGAAGAAGAGTTTTACCATCACCTCAGTCTGGTGAGAAGAGCTCTGAGGGAATTGTCACAAGGCTTAGTTAGCATGTCCTTTAGATGCAGTCGTGTCTGAGGATTCCTTAGAGATTATTAATGGCTGGAGATGTCTTTTTTTTTTTTCCAGAGCCCTGGGAACAGCTATCCTTGGCAAACAAAGGATGCAGGAGTTTCTCAAAAGGCAAGTAGTTTTTGGGGGCGGGGGGTGGAGGGGCCAGGCAGCTACTACTTGGGAAGTTTTAAAAGGCTCAAGACAGAGGCTTGGAAATGCAAAGGAAGCCCAAAGAGAAAGGCTGTGGAAGGCAGACCATTCCTCCCAGCATAACATCCAGCCCTCCAGCACCTTCCCTTCCCCATGTCTGGAGAAAGGGAGAGAGCTTTACTTCAGTGAAATTTGGAGTTCTGGTTACCGCATTGGACTGGACATTTTAAATATTAAATTGAAATTTTCATTGTGGCTGAGTGACCCACCTACATGATGCACCTGAGATGTCATTCATTCAGTTCAGTTCAGTTCAGTCGCTCATTCGTGTCCAACTCTTAGCGACCCCATGAATTGCAGCACGCCAGGCCTCACTGTCCATCATCAACTCCTGGAGTTCACTCAGACTCATGTCCATCGAGTCGGTGATGCCATCCAGCCATCTCATCCTCTGTCATCCCCTTGTCCTTCTGCCCCAATCCCTCCCATCATCAGAGTCTTTTCCAATCAGTCAATTCTTCGTATCAGGTGGCCAAAGTATTGGAGTTTCAGCTTTAGCATCAGTCCTTCCAATGAACACCCAGGACTGATCTCCTTTAGGATGGACTGGTTGGATCTCCTTGCAGTCCAAAGGACTCTAAAGAGTCTTCTCCAACATCACAGTTCAAAACCATCAATTTTTCAGCACTCAGCCTTCTTTATGATCCAACTCTCAGATCCATACATGACTAATGGAAAAACCAGAGCTTTCACTAGATGGACCTTTGTCCACAAAATAACGTCTCTGCTTTTTAATATGTCTAGGTTGGTCATAGCTTTTCTTCCAAGGAGCAAGTGTCTTTTAATTTCATGGCTGCAGTCACCATATCTACAGTGATTTTGGAACCCAAAAGAAAACAAAGTCTCTCATGGTTTCCATTGTTTTCCCATCTATTTGACATGGAGTGATGAGACCAGATGCTGGGAGGGATTGGGGGCAGGAGGAGAAGGGGACGACAGAGGATGAGATGGCTGGATGGCATCACTGACTGGATGGACGTGAGTCTGTGTGAACTCCGGGAGTTGGTGATGAACAGGGAGGCCTGGCATGCTGTGATTCATGAGGTCGCAAAGAGTTGGACATGACTGAGTGACTGAACTGAACTGAACTGATGAGACCAGATGCCATGATCTTCATTTTTTGAATGTTGAGTTTTAAGCCAGCTTTTTCTACTCTCCTCTTTCACTTTCATCAACAGGCTCTTTAGTTTCTCTTTGCTTTCTGCCATAAGGGTGATGCCATCTGCATATCTGAGACTGTTGATGTTTCTCCTGGCAATCTTGATTCCAGCTTGTGCTTCATCCAGTATTTGACATGATGTCCTCTGCATATAAGTTAAATAAGCAGGATGACAATATATAGCTTTCATGTCCTCATTTCCCAATTTGGAACCAGTCCATTGTAACTGTTGCTTCTTGACTTGCATGCTGGTTTCTCAGGAGGCAGGTAAGGTGCTACATAGTGAATAAAGTTTATTATTTTTAAGTTCAACAAACATGTCAGTATAAATAATGGCCACAGTTCTCTTTTTATTTTAGTATTATTTAACTAAATTTAGCTTTCAAAGAAGAGGATATAGCCTGAGTAATTTCTGTCCTTCAGAATATTTGATTTTCCTTTGTTATCTTAAACATGATTGTAGACATTTTTATAAATATTCCATGCTATTTGAAAAAAAAATCCGTATTCTATGTTTATGGAAGGTAAGCTTTTCTACATTTCTGTATTCATTTCTTAAGTTAAAAATTAAAAAAAAATTAATTTTCCCTTTGAAATTATTAATCAGAAAAGAGAAAGTAACCTTTCTTATATGTGAAGCCCATAGCAAGTTGCAAGAGGAGTAGAAGAAATTGTATGAAATTTTTTACATTTAGCAATGAAAAAAGTACATCTGGTTTTTTCCAGGTCTTATTAACCTGTCTATGTATGCAACAAATGGATGCATGGCAGAGTTGTTCCATGTGGTTGACTTGACCTTAGGTGCCCTCCTCTGAGCCCTGGTACCTTTGCTAAATCCATGTTATTCTAGAAATTTGGGAAGAGATCAGGCATTATTGCAAGTATATGAGAACTAGAAGTGTTAGGGGAAGCACACTGATTGAAACCGCCCACCTTGGCCAGGCACCGTAGTAACCATTTGCATGAGTTGTTTTATGACAGGAGAGCCTGATAAGGAGTACGGAACTAATAAGCCACCACCAACCAGAAGAGTTCAGAAAAGGTTGAAAGGAGACACCGACACCACGTGTCCATCCACTTCCCAGAATCCCTCTCCCTAGCATCCATCTTGGCTGAGTGATGCATGCACCACCAGGAAAGACTCTGAATTAGAGTGATTGGCCAAAGACCACCCGGAAACTAATCCCATCACCATGAAACACGAGACTGTGAGCCATGTGGCAGAGCTGTTCTCCTGGTTTCTCTTACCCTACTGCTTTCCACCTGGGTGCCCTTTCCCAATAAAATCTCTTGCTTTGTCAGCAGATGTGTCTCCTCAGGCAATTCATTTCCGAGTGTTAGACAAGAGCCCAGTTTCGGGCCTTGGAAGGGGTCCCCCCTCCTGCAAGAGAAGTGTAAATGTAAAAAAGGGGTTCCCAAACTAGCAATGTGTATGCAAATTAAAAATATATATGCCCTTTGGGCCAGCAGTTCCACTTATGAATACATCAATCCTAGAAAAATATTTGGACAATATTTTTGTGAATAATGAAAATAAGTGAACACTGCAAAGAAATAGAGAAAAACAATAGAGTGGGAAAGACTAAAGATCTCCTCAAGAAAATTAGAGATACCAAGGAAACATTTTGTGCAAAAATGGGCACAAGAAAGGACAGAGATGGTATGGACATAACAGAAGAATAAGATATTAAGAAGAGGTGGGAAGAATACAAAGAGGAACTATACAAAGACAGTCTTAATAACCCAGATAACCACAATGGTGTGATCACTCACCTAGAGCCAGACATCTTGGAGTGTGAAGTCAAGTGGGTCTCAGGGAACATCACTACGAACAAAGCTAGTAGAGATGATGGAATTCCAGCTGAGCTATTTCAAACTCTAAAAGATGATGCTGTGAAAGTACCACACTCACTATGCCAGCAAATTTGGAAAACTCAGCAGTGGCCACAGGACTGGAAAAGGTCAGTTTTCATTCCAATCCCAAAGAAAGGCAATGCCAAAGAATGCTCAAACTACTGCACACTTGCATTCATTTCACATGCTAGCAGAGTAATATTCAAAATTCTCCAAGCGAGGTTTCAACAGTACGTGTACTGAGAACCTCCAGATGTTCAAGCTGGATTTAGAAAAGGCTGAGGAACCAGAGATCAAATTGGCAACATCTGTTGGATCACACAAAAAGCAAGAGAGTTACAGAAAAACGTCTACTTCTGCTTCATTGCCTACACTAAAGCCTTTGACTATGTGGATCACAACCAACTGTGGAAAATTCTTAAAAAGATGGGAATGCCAGATCACCTTAGCTGCCTCCTGAGAAACCTGTATGCAGGTCAAGAAGCAACAGTTAGAACAGGACATGGAACAATGGACTGGATCCAAATTGGGAAAGGAGGATGAGAAGGCTGTATATTGTCACCCTATTTATTTAATTTACATGCAGAGTACATCATGCAAAATGTTGGGCTGAATGAAGCACAAGCTGGAATCAAGATTGCCAGGATAAATATCAATAACCTCAGATATGCAGATGACATCACACTTATGGTCTTGATGAAAGTGAAAGAAGTGAGTGAAAAAGCTGGCCTAAACTGAACATTCAAAAAATGAAGATCGTGACATCCAGTCCCATCACTTTATGGCAAATAGATGGGAAAACAAAGGAAACAGTAACAGACTTTATTTTCTTGGGTTCCAAAATCACTGTAGATATGGTGAATGACTGCAGCCATGAAATTAAAAGACACTTGCTCCTTGAAAGAAAAGCTATGACCAACCTAGAGAGCATATTAAAAAGCAGAGACATTACCTTGTGGACAAATGTTCATCTAGTCAAAACTATGGTTTTTCCATTAGTCATATATGGATGTGAGAGTTGGACCATAAAGAAGATTGAGTGCCAAAGAATTGATGCTTTTGAATTGTGGTGTTGGAGAAGACTCTTGAGAGTCCCTTGGACTTCAAGGAGATCCAACCAGTCCATCCTAAAGGAAATCAATCCTGAATATTCATTGGAAGGACTGATGCTGAAGCTGAAGCTCCAGTACTTTGACCATCTGATGTGAAGACCTGACTCATTAGAAAACACCCTGATGCTGGGAAAGATTGAAGGCAAGAGAAGTGGATGACAGAGGATGAGATAGTTGGATGGCATCACCAATTCAATGAACATGAGTTTGAACAAGCTCCGAGAGTTGGTGAAGGACAGGTAAGCCTGGCATGCTGAAGTCCATGGGGTCGTAAAGAGTCGGACATGACTGAGTGACTGAGCAACAACAATAATCAAAAAATATGGTATTATGCTCTTCAAAATATATTAAGAGAGTAAATCTCATATTACGTGTTCTTACAGCAAAAATTCACAAAGGACACAAGGAAACTCTGGGTGTGGGGAGGTTTCATATGCCCACTATCTTGATTGCAGTGATGGTTACATGGGTGTTTGCATATATTCAAACTGGCTGAAAAATTACTTATTAAACATTTGCAGCTTTTATACATCAATTATACTTCAATATAGTTGCTTAAAAATTCTTTTTTAAAATATTCAGTCCCACTTCACTTTTTAAAGACTTCTGGTACATAAAAATTAAATAAATCTCAAAGCAGGTTACCAAAAAAGAACAGGAACATTTGTGGAACATTGTTTTAAGAGCAAGTTATAGGCAATTATCCAAATGTTACTCAACTTAGGGTTAACTAAATTATGATACATTAATACTATGATATATTAACCCATAATTATAAATAAAACTTACATGCTGACATGCCAGATTCATAGACACTGTAATTTGTTCTTAATGAAGTTGCAAAACTATATAAAAAGTCTGACTCCATTTCTGAAAATGTATGTGATTTTGTATAAATGCCTAGAAAGCTGTTGGAAGGGTGTACACAAACTATTAATAATGTACTTTGTGGAACTTCCCTGGTGGCCCATCAATGCAGGGGACACCGGTCTGAACCCTGGTCAGGGAACTAAGATTCCACATGTTTTGGGGCAACAAAGCCTGCAAAGCACAACTAGAAAAGCCTGAGCCACAACAAAGAGCCTGTATACTGCAATGAAGACCAGAGATCCACGTGTGCTGCAATTGAGAGTCCATGCAGCCAAACAAATAAATAAATATTTTTAAACACTAATGTACTTTGGGAAAGCAAATGGGACTGCAGAGGCAATGCTGAAGGGCTGCTCTAGATATACTTCTCAACTCAACTTTATAACGATAATATTCTTATGTGTTAATTGTATAAAAGGTTATTATAAAAATACAGAAATCCACATTTATATAACTTAGATGTTTGGGTTTTTGTAACTCACCGAGCCAGAAAATGAAAATGAATGCCATATGGATTATAAGGCTTTAAATTTTTGCATTTCTATTTTATTATATAATACTAAAAAATGTATTCTCTTTCACTGCCAACAAAAATTTTGTAGTAAAATCTCCTTACCATTGACAAAGGTGCCAGATTATAGACAGTGTTGGCAAATGAAGTCATCAGGTCAGCTTCCATAAATCAGAAAGCTTTTGTTAAATATAGGCTATTGGGCTTCCCTGGTAGCTCAGACGGTAAAGCGTCTGCCTACAATGCAGGAGACCTGGGTTTGATCCCTGGGTCAGGAAGATCCCCTGGAGAAGGAAATGGGAACCCACTTCAGTATTCATGCCTGGAAAATCCCATGGACCAAGGAGCCTGGTGGGCTACAGTCCATGGGGTCGCAAAGAGTCAGACACGACTGAGCGACTTCACTACTACTATACTTGCCATAAGTGTGAGACATGCTGCTGCTGATGTCACCAAACATCTCAGAACTTCAAAGTGTGGAATGCAGTGATATTATACTCGGAGATATGTCTACTATTAGAGATATATCTACTACTCATAGAGATTTGAAAAAATTAATCCACATAGCTTCTGTTTACCCAATATATATATTCAATATTATAATAATTCACTTTTGAATAATAGCAGCTAACTGCTATGGTATTAGCCAGTTTTTAGATTAATAATAAAATCAGAAAATATTAATAAAATTACAACATCAAATGAGCAATACTGTTACTATTTTAAACATGAGGAACTGAGGGTAAAAGACTGTAAGTGCCCAAGGCCATATTGTAAGTAAGTATCAGAATCAGGATTTGATTCTGGGTTTAGTGGTGCTCTGTATTTCAACTCTTTCCATTCTGTAATATCATAACGACTCCTCTCCACCTATCTGGCGATTTAGCAAAAACTTCCATGAAAATATAAGGGAGTCCTTATCCCTTTACTTTTTAGTTTTGGAACTGAAATAGAAAGTTTCAGAAACTATTTCCAGAACATTGCACTGTTCACAAATGCCATAAATGTAACACTACTCTAAAATGGGCTGTAACATGTATTTCAACTCATTTTTAAAACAATTTTAATCAGTCTTTCCTTTAAAATCTTACAGAAACAGTTCATTCTCTCTATATTCTGTGAAATTTTTCAAAGTTGAATCTCTTTAAAAAGTATTATTTTTAAGAGGGCCAATCCTGAGTAATTTAGAAATTCTATCTTTAATGTAAATTACTTTAATAGGATTGCTTCCACCTTAGACACCAAGTGAAATCTCCAACAATGGTATTGTGGTGGGGAATAGGGCTGGTGGGTGAAGGAATGAGGGAAAGTAAAATGAGAAAAGAGATCATTTTAGAGTATAGACGCTCTAGAAAAGAGCTGACCCGTTGTCCATAATCAGCTGTAAGAGCCTGGGGGACAGAATATGTCCCAACATAGAAAAGATGTGAAGAAATGGCATTGGATGTGAACTTGATTATGAAAATGATGTTGCTAACCCAGTTGGCTCAGTGGTAAAGAATCTGCCTGCCAATGAAGAAGATGCAAGAGATGTGGGTTCGAACCCTCAGTCAGGAAGATCCCCTGGAGTAGGAGATGGCAACCCACTTCAGTATTCTGGCCTGGGAAGTTCCATGGACAGAGGAGCCTGGTGGACTGTAGTCCGTGGGGTCACAAAGAGTTGCACACAACTGAGCACACACGCAAAGCCCCCCAAAGTGCCTAATTAATAACTAGAATTTCTGGTGTGCTTAACCAAGAGCTAGGCACTGATAAGCCTTTTATGTATGCTATCTCATTTACATGTCACCTCATTTAACCCTCACAAAAGTCCTAAATTCCATGGAGAGGAGCCTGAGGGGCTGCAATCCACGGGGTCGCAAAGAGTCGGACACAACTGAAACGACTTAGTATGCATATAGATATTTTTATTCCCGTTCTATAGGTGAAGCAATAGAAGCTTAGGGACATTGAGCAACTTGCCCAGTTTACATGTTAGTAAATAAACAGAGACAGGAGGAGTAATTATTAATATTTCCTTGGGAAAACTCCCCAAGTTAATTCTATGAAACATGTATTTATTGTAGTACTTGAAAATATAAATAGAAACATATAGTTAGATTTTCATAGCTTAAATTTTACTTTCTTCTAATTCTCCAAAGGACTCAGAGCAGAAAAGGAACAAATGATCTGTGAAAGTTGAAGAAAATCTGACAATTGAAACCATATGATTCCTACTCAGAGGCCTTTCTATTGCTTTACATTTCATTTGAAAGTCCCTCTCCCTCTCTCTCTCTCTATCTCTCTTCCTTGTCTGAAGATGAATATTCTCCACGTTGGCCTTCATAATGGCTCCTCTGCCCTTACTATCTTACTTTTCATGTGGTTCTGACTCACTGCAGCTTCAGTTGCAGCACAGACTCCCCACCACCTTGATGCCAATGCCTTGCTGTTACCTGACACTGATGTCTCAATGTCAATTCTTAAGCTTGCACACTTTGGCCCAGTTTGAGTCAGTTTTTCACGCTTGGTTCAATCAGTTATTGTCATGGTCCATGTGATACTCCATCCACTGGGGACTTGTAATTGGAAAAAAAAATTTTTTTTTTCCAAGAGAAGAAAATGAATGAGGAAGAAGTAATTGCAGTCTTTAGCACCATGGGTTTGAAGCAGTGGGTAGAAAAGCCAAACTTTATTACAAGAAGAAGTGGGCTTAGGAAAGTAGTAGACAATCTATGAGAATAAGCCAGAAGAGCAAAGAGCTGTGGGTGGTAGGGAACATATTGGAAGGGGAGAGAAAACATCAGAAAGTCATTTTAATATAGATTAAAACTCAAAGAAAAAATACCTGGAGATAAAAGAGAATGATGCATTTCTATGCTGGGACTAGGGCAAGAGCCACAGAGAATGAAAATCTAACACCACTAGGACAAGCTTCCCATTGGTGGGAAATCTGCACCAACTGATAAAACTTGTCTCAGATTTTGGGTAAAACTGAGAGTCCTATGGGATCTTAGAAACTATTGACCCTAATCTAACTTAAGAGTTCATCTTTATTTTTTTAATCTCAAATACTACAAATCAATGTTTAATATATTTTAGTTTTGGATAGACCCTTGACAGCAACAAAATTTTGTCTTTTTTAAGTCTTCTAGACCAACCTGGAGACATTCACATGTCACATGTAATTCCATCTCATTTTTTTTTATTATTATTTATTATTTTTAGGATGTGTCTTCTGCTTTTTCTTCGTTTACTTCAGTTCATTGTTAAAGCTATCATTTTAGTTTTCTGGGGGTCAAGGAATTTGTCAAGAAAGAGGAATAGATAGCTGTTTCCACACCACTAGACTGTGGGTAACTCAAGAGAAGGGACAGTGTTATTTAACTCTGCATCCTTAGCAACCAGGACAGGGTCTGGCTTCTTGCAGTTGCTCAATAAATATTTGCTGAATGATTCAGACCTGGAGCAGACCACCCTAGGCAGCCAGGTGTCATGTTAGCAGAAACAGACCAGAACAAGGGGAGAAATGACTGGCCAATCAGAGCAGGCAGTGAGGAAAAAATTCAAAAGGATAAAATTCAACTGGAAACATCCTTTAATATTTCTGAACACATTATAGTAAGGTCTGAACTGGTACTAGATAGACTACTATACTTAAGTCTAACCTTAAGCAACTGTTTATCCCAATACTACCAGAACAGCTCAAAACTCCAAAGGCTTTGGAGTGTTTTAAACCCTTCTAGAAAAGGCTGTAAATATGACCGATGATGACACAGTGTACTGTTTTTAATTTCGGCGATTGGTTCATAGCCTCACCCTCTGTTGTTCCCTCCACCAAGCATCTAAGAAGCCTCTTCGATGAGTGATGAACAAGTGGGTAGCTATAGGCTTTTTTTTGTTTTTCTGAAACTCTTGCCAAGTATCCAAATAATATGCTAAAGAGATTGCATGAGCCAACTAGAGATAAATGATATTTTTCACCATGTTTGGTTAATCCAATAAAATACGGCATTTTATGGAAAGCTTTTCTTCCAATACCTAGTAACCTTGAGGTAAAAGCTGCTGTTTGATCTATGGAAAAGTCAAAATTAACGGTAAAGATAAATTTTTCTTTTCGAAATCTTATCAACTAACTAACGTTATTGAAAAAGGATGAAAAGGAAGTGGGTCAGCAAAGTAGGTGATAGCTAAGTCATTCAGCTTCAGTCTTGGAATATTTTACTTTAACTTAGATTTATCTAATAGTCCTCTAAACATGATTTCAAGAACCACCATTTCTTTCCATTTTTATGCTGTCAAGAAAAAACTGTACTTCACAAAAATATGGGTGAGTAAACATTTTTTATATCTGATATTCAAAAGTATTTAAGTACAAAATTTAATTGAGATAAAAAGGTATCTGACTTTCCGGGTATCCCTATGGAGACTTTAATTATGAAAGGCACAGGCTTTGGCATGACTTGTGATCTTTCATTACATGGAGTCAGGTGAGATTTCAATTTATCAGAGTGCCAAATATCATTCTAACAACGAATGTGACTTCTTGGGCACTTCAGTTTTCCTTTAAAAAGCCTCTACATTTTCTAAATTACATATTTGGCTCCTGTGTTACTCTTATCTCTTCTATCTCAGAGTTTGGCTCTAACACAACTATTGCAGCTGGACCAAGGCCTGCCCCTGCCTGGCAAGAACCTGTGGAATTTTGAATTCACGCTTTAGGAAAATTTCATTTTCCCCTCATATTAATTATGATGTCAGATTCAAAATATTTCCTAGCTCCAGGGTGGGATGTTTTCTTTTTCCCTACATTCCCTCTCTGTACCCCAGTATTATGGGATTAAAATGAAAAATGCTACTAAATCCTTCAATATATGCTGGTTTAGCATGTATCAACATATATTCTGTCAAACTAACATTGACATGGAAGAACTGCAAACATACTTGGGTGGTTTTTAAAATAATAATAAGAACAATCCTCACTGAATCTCTACTATTTGTAAAGCAATAAGTGTTATAACAGCAGTCCCCAATCTTTTTGGCACCAGGGACTAGGTTCATGGAATTTATCCATGGTACCGGGAAGGAGGAGAATGGATGTATTCCCCTGGATGGAAGGGTGATTCAAGTGCATCACATTTATTGTCGCTTTATTTCTAATCTAATGTTGCCACTGATCTGACAGGAGGTACTGCTCCCCAGCCTCAAGGTTGGGATCTCTGTTATAGTGCATACAGACACATATAAAGCCAAATTTGTGACCATATACCTTTTTTCATAAGATGGTCCAACTTCAGAAATGGATAAAATCTAGCTTCCCTTCCTCCTCATGGTATATAAATATACCAGGTTGAGACCATACTCTCAAATAAGAATACAGTCTATTTTATGAGGAAATAAAAGACTCCTATCTCTCTCTCTCCATGGGGTTTTTTGTTTTTTGGTTTTTTCTTTTTTTTTTTTTTTTTTTTTGGCCTAAAGTGATGATTTTCATTCATCTAATTACTTTTGTGTCTGCATCTGACTGAATTACATGTCTAAATTCTAGCTGCAAAGAAGACTGGGAAATGTGGCAATGGCTTCCCAAAGTATAGAAAGAATATTTACAAAATGTATGTCAGTCACAAATATGAAGTGTTTATTAACTATTCTTTGATGCCCAGTGTCAACACTTACCTTTTCTATTTAAAATTCCAAACAACACTGTTTTTTCATCCAACATTATGCCACTATTTATTCATTGTTAAATTAGACAATCCAAATCTCATTAGTCACTACAACCGATTTCATTTAGGATCTCTCAGAAATAGTATTTCCCCTCTAGTCCCATCATGATCTTGAATTTATATTTTGTGAGCTAAGGACTAAATACTAAGATTACCTACTACCAAGCCTTCTGCATGTAAAAGAGTAAGAAAACTGGAGTGATGAAGGCAAAAATAGGGTAGTTATGACAGAAGGAGAGATCTGTGCTGGAAAGTCAGTTGTTTCTAAACAGGCTTAATTTTTGTCCCCTGGATTTCTATTTGCACTTTTTTAATCCTGTTTAGGAGAATTAGTTTTGAAAATATCAGCTAGTCTTAGCTTTTCTAAGTGGAAGCAACTGAAAGGGTTTTTATATGCTGAAGCCAGAGTGGTAAAAAGTTAGGAGGTAAAGAGGCAGCAGCAATCAATGTAGCAGACTCCTCAGAGGGAGAGAGACCTGGGGAGACAATCAGAGTTGGCTTATAACCAAAACCCTCATGAACCCTTTTCTGCTCAAATCTTGGAAGGAACTGCTTTGTTATAATTATGGAAACCAGCACCTATAAAAGGAGATGAATTTAATGAATGTTTGTCAGAAGGGATTCAGATATATATAAAAGGTAAACTCAAAAGTTATTGGGGAACACTTGCAAAAAGAAAAGAAGAGGAAACTTTAGTTGGGTCAGGGATTATGTTCAGATTTGAATGAACATGCAGCATTATGATATTTGAAAATTTTACTGAAATAAAGTTCATAATAAAATATGCATAAAGGAAGGGGCATATGTAAAAAATGAACAGGTCAAAGAATTTTTGAAAAGTGAACACACATGAAACTAGCACCCTCCTAGTCTAGCCTCTTCAGAATTAATTCCCACATATATTCCCCAGATTTTTGCCACTGCAAATTAATAAAGTATTTCAAATCAGCTGTATATAAGCTTCCTTCTCCTCCTTTTATGTGAAAGCAGTCTCCCAGAACACGCTGACATCTGATTCGAGTTACACCGGCAGCAGTGAGGCCTGAGGCATGAGGGAAGCGGCTCCCTATATAAAGCTATATTGTCTTAGGTGAGGTTGTTATAAATCTCAAATCAAAGCAGGGAAAGGCTTTTGACAAAGGGAAGAACCTGCGTCTATCTTTAGAGGAGATTCCATGGAACTTGGGGGCTTGTATACTCTCACGATCTGGTTCTTCTCATTTAGCCCTTGGGTAGCTCATAGGTTTCCATCTTAACCAAGAAATGCCCTTTTACTTGAGAACAAGACTACAAGTTAAACTGACTAGGTAATCCCCTGACCCTCAAGATAAAAATTTTAAATTTTATTTTCAACTATGATTGTTCCATTATTGAAAAAAATTTGAAGGTCACTTCAAATGATCAAGGAAATTATCTCCTCTCGGATGTAGCAAGAAAAAAATTGTAGGTGCTGAGCTTATTGTTTAATTTCTATAAATTCTCCAGTACACTTAGAAACAACCAATCTACTCCACAACCCTTGCATTTCTCAGACATGTCCAGCTATTCCAGATCAGTGAACATATGGTTCCTAAGGTCTGCCATTCCAGGTGATATTCCTGCCAGGTGAAGAATTGTTTTTCCATTGCTTGCCATGGATGGCAGGGTTCCATTAGCTGGTAATAGTTTTACTCTAAGACTTTCAGACCTAAGCAGGTCACACAATCTCAGATTTTCATTTCTTTAAGGATCTGGATGCTTACAACTTTTTTGGGATACTGTTTATTATTTTAGTCAGGATGCTAAGTTGTGAATAGTCAGCTGCTCAGTCATTTCTGACTCTCTGCGACCTCATGGACTATAGCCCTCCAGGCTCCTCTGTCCATGGAATTTTCCAAGCAGGAATACTGGAGTGGGTTGTCATTTCCAACTCTAAGAAATCTTGACCCAGGGATCAAACCCGCATTTCTTGCACCTCCTACTTTGGCAGGCAGATTCCTTACCACTGTGCCGCCTGGGAAGTCCTGATGAATTAACTTGGGCTACTTTAAATTGTAAAGAAATACATTAAAAGCTTTTTGGTCTTACAGAACCTGTGAGAGTCAAAGACCCAATGTAAGAAGCCGCTCAGCCAGGAACCATGTCTGTCTAATCATGCCATTCTTGCCACATCTTGACTGTAACATTGCAGCCTTCACAAATACTGCAATTTTCCATAATGATGGTTGGGACTAAATAAGAGAACCTCACCACTGTTGCACAAGAACTGTCAATTACCACCACTGCCACTTTCATCAAGAGAGCACTTTCTTGAAGGCCAAACTGCTCATGTTTCAGGTCAAAGTCTCATGAAGCTGCAAGGGTGGAAACCTTGTCATATACATGTGTCCAACAAGGAAGGCTGAGAAAATGGATTCTGACTAATACACTTTAAAGTTTGGTGAGAATCTTACCAACTATAAAAAGAATATTTAACAAACAGTTGTTGGATGGTGTTTTGATCACCTCCTGTTTTTCCTGCTGACACCGCCCCCTAACTCCCACACCCTTGCCGGCCCTGTCTTTTCTTGTGTCGCTCCTCCCTGCTGCCGAGGCTTAGCGGTTAGCCCAGAGCCAGGCCTATCCATTCCGTGTGGGCACTACCTCCTTTGGCTTGGGAGGAAGCTAGGACCAAGCGCGCCAAGCCGTCGGTCCTCCAGCCCTGGAGCTCCTGGGCTGGGGGTGCTGGTCGACCCTCCTGCGCAGTCCTTTCCCAAGGACACTTGTGAGTTACCCAGTTTAAGAGAGGGAAGCCTCCATGTAGGCCCATTTGGGGGTCACGGCGTGGCGTAAACTTTTCCAAAAACTAGTGTTTTGTGTGGGAGGTTCCTGCGGTATTTCCTCAATATCCCAGAGGTCTGGGCGGCCTCCGGACTGCTGTACTTGCTGAAGAATCTTAGGAACTGTGATGTTTTCACTCATTTGTCTTCCTGGCGTCCCGTCCTCAAGTCTAGGACCAAACGAGGAAGAGTGTCTCGGGACTCTGCATGGGGTTTCAAAGGGTGGTGAAGAGCTAAGGTAAATACTTGGGAACTTAAGGCTTTTCACTGAGTGGTTGTGAAATTGCCTCAGTTCTTTGAGTTATAGGAAAATGCACAGGTTAGAGCTCTGTTCGATTGTTATTTACCCTCTGTGTTTTGTTTATGCCCCCTTCACCCTGGATAGGCTCTTCAACTCTCTTTCTAGGCCAGAACATGAAGGGGTTCAAGTGTCTCCCAACTTCTGAATCATCCACGTTCCCTGCCTTGTTTGATTCTCTCTCATCTCTTTGTCTAATATAACAGTTGTTTATTTATATTGGTATACCAATAAGGGGAACAAAAAAGAAACTGGAACTCAAGCTACATTGGCAACGTAACAGTTGTGTGGTGTGTGGTTTTCTACAGAAAGATCATACTTCAGTCGCTCAGTCCTGTCTGACTCTTTGTGACCCCATGAATCACAGCACGCCAGGCCTCCCTATCCATCACCAACTCCCGGAGTTCACTCAAACTCATGTCCATTGAGTCGGTGATGCCATCCAGCCATCTCATCCTCTGTCATCCCTTTCTCCTCCTGCCCCCAATCCCTGTCAGCATCAGGGTCTTTTCCAGTGAGTCAGCTCTTTGCATGAGGTGGCCCAAGTACTGGAGTTTCAGCTTCAGCATCACTCCTTCCAATGAACACCCAGGACTGATGTCCTTTAAAATGGAACGGTTGGATCTCCCTGCAGTCCAAGGGACTCTCAACAGTCTTCTTCAACACCACAGTTCAAAAGCATTAATTCTTTGGCGCTCAGCTTTCTTCACAGTCCAACTCTCACATCCATACATGACCATGCATGACCATACATATGGAAAAACCATAACCTTGACTAGATGGACCTTTCTTGGCAAAGTAATGTCTCTGCTTTTGAATATGCTATCTAGGTTGGTCATAACTTTCCTTCCAAGGAGTAAGCGTCTTTTAATTTCATGGCTGCAATCACCATCTGCAGTGATTTTGGAGCCCAAAAAAATAAAGTCTGACACTGTTTCCACTATTTCCCCAACTATTTCCCATGAAGTGATGGGACCAGATGCCATGATCTTCGTTTTCTGAATGTTGAGCTTTAAGCCAACTTTTTCACTCTCCTCTTTCACTTTCATCAAGAGGCTTTTGAGTTCCTCTTCACTTTCTGCCATAAGGGTGGTGTCATCTGCATATCTGAGGTTATTGATATTTCTCCCAGCAATCTTGATTCCAGCTTGTGCTTCTTCCAGCCCAGCGTTTCTCATGATGTATTCTGCATATAAGTTAAATAAACAGGGTGACAATATACAGCCTTGACGTACTCCTTTTCCTATTTGGAACCAGTCTGTTGTTCCATGTCCAGTTCTAGCTGTTGCTTCCTGACCTGCATACAAATTTCTCAAGAGGTAGATCAGGTGGTCTGGTATTCCCATCTCTTTCAAAATTTTCCACAGTTTATTGTGATCCACACAGTCAAAGGCTTTGGCATAGTCAATAAAGCAGAAATAGATGTTTTTCTGGAACTCTCTTGCTTTTTCCATGATCCAGTGGATGTTGGCAAGTTGATCTCTGGTTCCTCTGCCTTTTTTAAAACCAGCTTGAACGTCTGCAAGTTCATGGTTCACGTACTGCTGAAGCCTGGCTTGGAGAATGTTGAGCATTACTTTACTAGCATGTGAGATGAGTGCAATTGTGCGGTAGTTTGAGCATTCTTTGGCATTGCTTTTCTTTGGGATTGGAATGAAAACAGACCTTTTCCAGTCCTGTGGCCACTGCTGAGTTTTCCAAATTTGCTGGCATATTGAGTGCAGCACTTTCACAGCATCATCTTTCAGGATTTGGAATAGCTCAACTGGAATTCCATCACCTCCACTAGCTTTGTTCGTAGTGATGCTTTCTAAGGCCCACTTGACTTCACATTCCAGGATGTCTGGCTCTAGGTGAGTGATCACACTGTCGTGATTATCTGGGTCATGAAGCTCTTTTTTGTAGAGTTCTTCTGTGTATTCTTACCACCTCTTCTTAAGATCTTCTGCTTCTGTTAGGTCCATAGCATTTCTGTCCTTTATCGAGCCCATCTTTGCATGAAATGTTCCCTTGGTACCTCTAATTTTCTTGAAGAGATATCTAGTCTTTCCCATTCTGTTGTTTTCCTCTATTTCTTTGCATTGATCGCTTTGCATTGAGGAAGGCTTTCTTATCTCTTCTTGCTATTCTTTGGAACTCTGTATTCTGATGCTTATATCTTTCCTTTTCTCCTTTGCTTTTCGCTTCTCTTCTTTTCACAGCTATTTGTAAGGCCTTAAGTGAATACTAAGTCTGTGTGTTTGTCTTACAGGTAACATGCTAATTTTATAAATATTCTCGTATTGTATGCTTCATTACCACAAGGCTTTTAACATGGCATTGACAGTGTTGTACTGACTAATAGCCAATAATAGTAACATTCTTTGCTGCTACTGCTAAGTCACGTCAGTTGTGTCTGACTCTGTGCGACCCCAGAGACGGCAGCCCACCAGGCTCCCCCGTCCCTGGGATTCTCCAGGCAAGAACACTGGAGTGGGTTGCCATTTCCTTCTCCAATGCATGAAAGTGGAAAGTGAAAGTGAAGTCGCTCAGTCGTGTCTGACTCTTAGCAACCCCATGGACTGCAGCCTACCAGGCTCCTCCGTCCATGGTATTTCCCAGGCAAGAGTACTGGAGTGGGGTGCCATTGCCTTCTCCAACATTACTTTAAATAGTAGGAAATATCCTGTAACGGGCTCTGTGTGGACTAGGCACTGAAGAAATGTTCGTCTGGAATCATGTGGCTTGATTATTTTTCAGCACTTGAATGCGATCTAATTCTTAATCAAATGGAATGTCTCTTTCACAGCCTATGGATGGGTTGACAGAGGGTGAGCAGGATTTAGGAGTTAGACTTTTTGTATTGTGAAGAAGAGTAGTAAGTTTAGGGGATAAGAGGCATTTGGACAAAATGGACAGATAACTGCAGATTCCACTATCTAGGAAATCTTGAAGGAGTTTATGTAATTTTGAGTGTTCTCTAATTCTTTGGAGGAGAGGTCAAGTTTAAGATAGAAATTCCAGTTTGTAAGTTACAGGACCAAAGGTTATGTCACTAGGAATTACTTTGTAAACTACCCCATTACAGCCTTGTCTTATGTATGATTGTTTACAAATAGACCTGTATAATTTCCCAGTAGGCTTACTTAGTCAAGAAGCAATCCTTAAGATTGTCTCTTTATTTTTTTTAATTTATTTACTTTAATTGGAGGCTAATTACTTTACAATATTGTATTGGTTTTGCCATACATCAACATGAATCTGCCACGGGTGTACATGTGCTCCCCATCCTGAACCCCACTCCCACCTCCCTCCCCGTACCATCCTTCTGGGTCATCCCAGTGCACCAGCCCCAAGCATCCTGTATCCTGCATTGAACCTGGACTGGCGATTCATTTCTTATATGATATTATACATGTTTCAATGCCATTCTCCCAAATCATCCCCTCCCTCCCTCTCCCACAGAGTCCAAAAGACTGTTCTATACAACAGTATACTAACACATATATATATAGAATTTAGAAAGATGGTAATGATAACCCTGTATGCGAGACAGCAAAAGAGACAAAGATTGTCTCTTTAATCTCTCCTTAAGGCAAGAACCAATGCAACAGTTTTAAAGCAGTTCAAAATTTATTCCATTTTATAGTCAAGTACCAGAGAAGGCAATGGCAACCCACTCCAGTACTCTTGCCTGGAAAATCCCATGGATGGAGGAGCCTGGTAGGCTGTAGTCCATGGGGTCGCTGGGAGATGGACACGACTGGGCAACTTCCCTTTCACTTTTCACTTTCATGCATTGGAGAAGGAAATGGCAACCCACTCCAGTGTTCTTGCCTGGAGAATCCCAGGGACGGGGGATCCTGGTGGGCTGCCATCTCTGGGGTTGCACAGAGTTGGACATGACTGAAGCAACTTAGCAGCAGCAGCAGCAGCATAGTCAAGTACAGATTGAGAAGTTGATAACTTTCAAACTAAGAAAAATAGGATACCAATAACATCTGGATTTTATTTATCATAAAATTTCTTATACCTGGTACTGTGGTTAATGTGGAGTAATTTTTTTTCTCTACTTGCTGAAAAAGCCTTTTATTCAGAATATAATAAAAAAATTTAAAATTTTGTGGAAGTCCCCTTAAATCCAGTGTGATAGTAGTTTTGCTGGATTTTATTCTCAGAAGCTCTATTTTGTTTAAAAAATGATCCCTTATATTGTTTATTGTTTGTGTTTTGTGTGTGTGTGTGTGTGAAGTTGTGTTTGACTCTTTGTGATCCAATGGATGCTTTACCATCTAAGCCACTAGGGAAGCCCTATATTGTTTATAATAGGTTATTATTTTGGAGTCATTTTTATCTTCATCAGAATTAGTGCTGGAATGTATTAAGGGAGTAGGTTTCCTTGTGGCTCTGCTGGGAAAGACTCTCCCTGCAATGCAGGAGACCCAGGTTCGATCCCTGGATTGGGAAGATCCCCTAGAGAAGGGGATGGCAACCCACTCCAGTACTCTTGCCTGGAGAATCCCATGAACAGAGTAGTCTGGTAGACTACAGTCCTTGGGATGGGTTGCAAAGAGTCGGGGACAACTCTTTGTGTGTCCCTTGATATTACTATCTTTGTGTGCTTGTTAATATTAAGAGAAATATTAGAAAGGAATAGAAATAGATACTTCCTTATCTCTAGATGATTATGCAGAATACCTATTGGAGAGCAATGAATGTCATTGGTTAAATTCCCTAGGAATAATTCTCCCTACTTCCAAGGTTGGCCTAAATAAGAGCTGGACTTGAAGGCCAAAATTCATCCTGAGGAAAACTGACAGATTCTTTGCTTTGGTGGTGCTCCAAAACCTTTGATGTTTATCTGAAATTTGGGATACATTGATTGAGATAACTGTTCTAAAGTAAGTTTTAAGTATGGAATAATTCTTAGCTTTTAAGCTGTGGATAATTTGGTCATTAGCTTTGAAAAGTACTTCTGGACCACAAGACATCTTATGACTTTTTCTTCAGTTTGAATCTGACCATATAATAGGATAGAAGTAAGCCCATAATCTGGGCTATTATGTCATTTTGGGTCTCAAGCATGAAGAAAAATACAAACATATTTATACACATAAACAAAATGTCTGGAGTTTTACCTATGAACTGGTTTAAATAAATCTGAATACAGAGTATTTTAATTCTAGTTTTTCTGAATACAAATTCCTTCTCTTGTTTGATCAGATCCATATTGTGTGTCTGTATTACAGTAAAATTAAATACCAAGCACAGTTCTTTATAATGAATTGTATTTAATGTCATTTTCTCATGAATCCTATGAAATAGTAATTGTTTTCTGGGAAGTTGGATCAGAGAAGCAGAGTCAGGGAGGCCAAGAAAGAGTGTGAACCGAAGTAAAGGGAGAAGGCGGCATTAGTGACGGCCTTAGATCTGGCATTCTGCTGTTATTGTGAGTACCTTCAATAAAGAATGCTGTGAAATCCTGCTTGGTTCAAGATATTGTCTCTAAGCACCAAACATCAGGCTGGAGAAGGAAATGGCAACCCACTCCAGTGTTCTTGCCTGGAGAAAACCAGGGACGGAGGAGCCTGGTGGGCTGCCGTCTATAGGGTTGCACAGAGTCAGACACGACTGAAGCGACTTAGCAGCAGTAGCAGCATGATGAACCTACTGATAAATCCTTCTTAGGCCAGATCTTTATTATCTAAAAAAAATTAAAAATAGCTTTATTGAGATGTAATTGACATATAACATTGTGTAAGTTTAAAGGATGAATCGAATCACAAGCTGGAATTAAGATTGCTGGGTGAAAAATCAACAACCTCAGATATGCAGATGATACCTCTTTCATGGCAGAAAGCAAGAGGAACTAGAGCTTCTGGAGCATGATGAAAAGAGCAGAGTGAAAAAGTTGCCTTAAAACTCAATATTCAAAAAATGAGGATCGTGGCATCACATCCCATCACTTCATGGCAAATATGTGGAGAAAAAGTGGAAATAGTGACAGATATTATTTTCTTCGGCTCCAAAATCACTGCAGACAGTGACTGCAGCCACAAAATTAAAAGATGCTTGCTCCTTGGCAGAAAAGCTATGACAAACCTAGACAGTGTATTAAAAATCAGAGACATCACTTTGCTAGCAAAGGTCCATATAGTTATACTCAGTTGCTCAGTAGTGTCCAATTCTTTGCAACCTCATGGACTGTAGCCTGCCAGGCTCCTCTGTCCATGAGATTCTCCAGGCAAGAATACTGGAGTCAAAGATATGATTTTTTCCAGTAGTCATGCACGGATGTGAGAGTTGGACCATAAAAACGGCTGAGCACCAAAGAATAGATGCTTTTGAATTGTGGTGCTGGAGAAGACTTGAGAATCCCTTGGACTGCAAAGAGATCAAACAAGTCAGTCCTAAAGGAAATCAACCCTGAATATCCATTGAAAGGATTGATGCTGAAGCAGAAGTTCCAATCCTTTGGCTACCTGATGCAAAGAACTGATTCACTGGAAAAGACCCTGATGCTGGGAAAGATTGAGGGCAGGAAGAGAAGGAGGTAACAGAGGGTGAGATGGTTGGATAGCATCACTGACTCAATGGACATGAGTTTGAGCAAACTTTGAGAGAGAATGAAGGACAGGGAAGCTTGGTGTGCTGCAGTTCATGGGGTGGCAAAGAGTTGGACACAACTTAGCAACTGAACAACAACCTGTTTATTTGATAGTTACATATTACAAAGTGATTACCACACAGATTATCCAACATCTCCATCATGTCAAATAATCGCCATTTCTTTTTTGTGGTGAGAACATTTAAAGTCTACTCTTAGTAACTTCAAGTGTATAATACAGTAGTATTAACTATAATCACCATACTATATATTAGATTCCCAGAACTTATGTTATAACAGAAAGGTTGTACCCTTTGACCAATATCTCCACATTTTCCCCAGCTCTCAGCCCCTGGTAACTACCACTCTATTCTCTATTTCAGCTTTATTAGATTCCACATATAAGTGACATTATATAATATTTGTCTTTCTTTGTGTGACTTATTTCACTTAGCATAATTATGCTCTCAATATTCACTTTGTCACAAATGGCAGGGTTTCTGTTTTTCTATCTCATATCGTCTTTATCCATTCATCCATTGATAGACACTTACATTGTTTCCATATCTTGGCCATTGTGAATAATGCTGCAGTGAACATGAGCTTGTAGATATTTATTTGAGATCCTTTTTTAAATTTCCTTTGCATATATACCCAGAAGGGGATTGCTGGATCACAGGTGGTTATAGTTTTAATTTTTGAGGACCCTCCGCACTCTTTTCCACATTGGCTATACCAGTTCATATTTTTGGTTAGATCTTTAGAAATGTAGTTAATGTCTAAGGATGAAACATTTTAAGATTCTTTATATAGCCACTTAATCAGTATGTCAACCCTTGGCAAATATATTTTATAAAAGTAAGAAGAATTAATAGTACAACTGGTTGACACTAGTTAGACTTCATTCACCAGTATAATAATGTAACTCTTCTAGTTCAAAATGAGTATCCTTCTTCAGATATTAAATGACCCACTTCTGAGGCTTCATAAAATTCTTAACTGTTGTAAAAAATTTTTTTCCCACTGTTTTAAACTTTGTGACACCACTTTTCAGAGCCACAATTATGAAAGGGGTGAAGAAAAATGGCTATTTAAAATGTTAAAGGAATAGATTTATTTTAGTAAGAGGAGAGTGAGAAAGAAAGCCAATGTTAATGTTTACATGGAGGAGAGGTTATTTTATAGGGAATGAAGGCAGCTCTTTTCTTTTTCCACTAATATAAATATTAAGCAATAGACATTCATTTTAAAGTATAGAATATGTTTGACTTAGAGAAAATGTTGACAGGAGAATATTACAAAAGTGGATTGTAAAATCTCCTTTTAAACATCTTTTGAAAGAATAGGCAATGATGCAGTTTGATTTGGGAAAATTCTTGCCCTGCATGCCCATTCTAAATTATAACCACAGACATAAGCATAAATGGCAACCCACTCCAGTATTCTTGCCTGGAAAAATCCCATGGATGGAGGAACCTGGTAGGCTACAGTCCATGGGGTCTCAAAGAGTCAGACACGACTGAGCGACTTTACTTTTTCACTTTCACTTTCACTTTATGAGGTAAGCTACTCTTTGAATTAATTCAACATACACTTACAGGGCTTCACATTGTACTAGACACTGGAAGGTCAACTTCCAATTCACAGTTTGCATGCAAACAGAATGCAGATAGATACGCAGACAAATGAAATGTAACATAAGTGTTAGCTGGAAAATGGGAAGGACCAGCCCAAAATTATGACCTCCATCTACTGGATTCTTGTAGATGTGTGCCAAGGCACAATGTCAAGCGCTCTGTGTACATTATTTTGTTTATAGTCACAACAACCTCATGGAATATATACTCTCATTTGCCAGACTTTATCAGTGAATAAACTAAGGTTAGAGAAGATTAAACAACATGTCCAAGATCATGCAGACAGCAAACTGCAGAGATTGATTTCAAACACAGGTCTCTGGCAGTGGAGCTGAAATCCTTAAAACACTGGGCCAGGCAGTTAAACCTGAGAGGAGGCAATGCTGGACGAGTGGGAATTGAAGGGACTGAGGAAAGCCTCTGGGAGGAGATGCTATAAAACTGAATATTGGCTATTTCTATTTTGTAAATAAGTCCATTTGTATCATTATTTTTTAGATTCCACGTATCAGTTCAGTTCAGTCACTCAGTTGTGTCTGACTCCTTGTAACACCATAGACTGCAGCATGACAGGCTTCCCTGTCCATCACCAACTCACGGAGCTTACTCAAACTCATGTCCATTGAGTCAGTGATGTCATCCAACCATCTCATCATCTGTTGACCCCTTATCCTCTTGCCTTCCATATTTCCCAGCATCAGGAAATGAGTCGTCAGTTCTTCGCATCAGGTGGCCAAAGTATTGGAGCTTTAGCTTCAACATCAGGCCTTCCAATGAATATTCAGGACTGATTTCCTTTTGGATTGACTAGTTTGATCTCCTTGCAGTCCAAGGGACTCTCAAGAGTCTTCTCCAACACCACAGTTCAAAAGCATCAATTCTTTGGCGCTCAGCTTTCTTTATGGTCTAACTCTCACATCCATATATGACTACAGGAAAAACCAGAGCTTTGACTAGATGGACACCTTTGTTGGCAAAGTGAGGTCTCTGCTTTTTAATATGCTGTCTAGGTTGGTCACAGCTTTCCTTCCAAGGAGTAAGCGTCTTTTAATTTCATGGCCGCAGTCACCATATCTACAGTGATTTTGGAGCCCAAGAAAATAAAGTTTGTTACTGTTTCCTTTGCTTTCCCATCTATTTGCCATGAAGTGATGGGACCAGATGCCATGACCTTTGTTTTTGCATATTGAGTTTTAAGCTAGTTTTTTAACTCACCTCTTTCACTTTCATCAAGAGGCTCTTTAGTTCTTCAGTTTCTGCCATAAGGCTGGTGTTATCTGCATATCTGAGGTTATTGATATTTATCCCTGCAATCTTGATTCCAGCTTGTGTTTCATCCAGCCCAACATTTTGCATGATGTACTCTGTGTATAAGTTAAATAAGCACAGTGACAGTATACAGCCTTGGCATACTCCTTTCCCAATTTGGAACCAGTCTGTTGTTCCATGCCTGGTTCTAACTGTTGCTTCTTGAGCTGCATACAGGTTTCTCAGGAGACAGGTAAGATGGTCTGGTATTCCCATCTCTTGAAGAATTATCCACAGTTTGTGGTGATCCTCACAGTCAAAGGTTTTGGCATAGTCAATAAAGCAGAAGTAGATGTTTTTCTGGAACTCTCTTGCTTTTTTAGTGATCCAGAGGATGTGGCAATTTGATCTCTGGTTCCTCTGCACTTTCTAAATCCAGCTTGAATATCTGGAAGTTCTCAGTTCACATACTGTTGAAGCCTCACTTGGAGAATTTTGAGCATTATTTTGCTAGCATGTGAAATGAGTGCAATTGTGCAGTAGTTTGAACATTCGTTGACATTGCCTTTCTTTGGGATTGGAATGAAAACTGACTTTTTCCAGTCCTGTGGCCACTGCTGAGTTTTCCAAATTTGCTGGCATATTGAGCGCAGCATCATCTTTCAGGATTTGAAATAGCTCCACTGGAATTCCATCACCTCCACTAGCTTTGTTCATAGTGATGCTTTCTAAGGCCCACTTCACTTCACATTCTGAGATGTCTAGCTCTAGGTAGGTCATCACACCATCATGATTATCTGGGTTGTGAAGATCTTTTTTGTACGGTTCTTCTGTGTATTCTTGCCACCTCTTCTTAGTATCTTCTGCTTCTGTTAGGTCCATGCCATTTCTGCCCTTTTTTGTGCCTATCTTTGCATGAAATGCTCCCTTGGTACCTCTAATTTTCTTGAAGAGTTCTCTAGTCTTTCCCATTCTATTGTTTTCCTCTATTTCTTTGCCTTGATCACTTAGGAAGGCTTTCTTATCTCTCCTGTTCTTCTTTGGAACTCTGCATTCAGATGGGTATATTCCACAAATAAATGATATCATATGATATTTGTCTTTCTCTGACTGACTCACCATAGAAAACAAACATAGTCACCAAAAGGGATACAGAGCAGGCAAGAGAGATAAATTAGGAGTTTAGGATTAACATATATATATACACACTACTACATATAAAATAGGTAAACAACAAGGACCTACTGTATAGCACAGGGAACTCTACTCAATATCTTGTCATAACCTATAATGAAAAAGAATCTGAAATATATATATATATATATATATATATATATATGAATCACTTTGCTGTATACTTGAAGCTAACATAATGGTAAATTACCTATGTGTGCATGCTAAATCACTTCAGTCATGTCTGACTGTTTGCGACTGTATGGACTGTAGCTTGCCAGGCTCCTCTGTCCATGGAATTCTCCAGGCAAGAGTACTGGAGAGGGTTGCCATGCTTTCCTCCAGGGCATGTTCCTGACTCAGGGATCAAACCCATGTCTCATGTGTCTCCTGCAGGTGGGTTCTTTACCACCAGCACCACCTGGGGAGCTCTATATTTCATTTTTTTTTAATTAAGTATTGAATGAGTAGGTATTGGCCAACTCAATAGTGATGGTAGTGGAAGGGTGGAAAGTGAAGTGGTGGAAGGGATGGGAGGTGGAGAGGTGGGTGGAGGAGGGATGAAAGGCAGAAAGCTGAGGAAGAAGAATGGGAGGTGGAAGGTTTGGATGTGGAAGTGTGGGTGATAGAGAGGTGTGAGGTGAAGGGGTATGAGATAGAGAGGAAGATAAACTTGGCAGAGAAAGCAGCTGTGGACAGAATTAATCTCAGTCACTTGTTATTTAAAGATTCTGTCATTCTAAAGTCCTCACTGAGTTTTCTGGTGTTGAAAGCAGGGTTTTCAATAAGAAGTGCTCAAGGTATGACAAGGTATAAGAAGTTGTCGCTGTCTTCCTTAGTCCAAGTACAATAGCATTGCATTGGACATCTACATTTCGGTTGTTCTGCCTGTCTTTGGTAAGGCCACATGCCACTCCCCTTTTTTCCCTCCAGCCTCTAGCTGCCTTCTAACTACCATTTTAGTTCTTTCTCTTTTGTTAGGAAGGGGCGTGGTCTCCTTCCTTTAGTGAACACTCCCTCCCCTGTCCTATTGTGCAGCAGTTTAAGCACAGCCTCATGATATCTCATGTACCCTATTGTAATTGACTCTTGTTGAAATCCTGGAATAAATTACCCTTATTCTGGGATTTGATATTACTCCATGGTCTGACAGCATCTATGACCATGTTTCCCTCTCAAACATTTGCAATTCTTTTCATTTAGAAGGGAGAGGGAGCAGTAAAATTCATAATATTTTTCTTCTTTCGGGAGTTTTGATGTTCCAGTTCTTCTGTGGTCAATTAATACTCATCATTGTGGCACCTCATGCACCCTCTATGCTATTTCTCTTTCATACATCTCCCTGTCTGATGTCATACATCCGTACAAACAAATACATATGGAGCGATTTGGTTTGTATTCTTTTTTTCCTGGTTTTTGCTTCTTCTCAGGAAGATAAATTTTATTTATTTTTTCTAACTGATACGTAGATACACATTTTGTGTCTCACGTAATTTTGTTTCTTAACTATTGGAGCTTGATTAAGATCCCAAATGGACTACTCTTTCTGAACTGAATTCATAAGCAACTGTGTGAGAGAGGCCGAGTCATACCAGTGGCCTCATAGGAGGTGATTTAGAACTTAGCTTTACATCTGAGCCATTACTGACCTCCAAGACTTTAGTCCCTGAATAAGAAAATTAGACCCTGTGAGTCCAAAGCAGAGCTGGAGAATCACAGGCTTTTCCCAGGCCATCCCCACAAGGTCAGAGACTGGCCTGAGTTGCTCATTCCTCTAGGGAAAAGTGAGTCAGAGCATCCAGAGCTGGGACTGACACGTTCAAGGAAGTTTCTCCACATAGAAACAGGAGACCAGGGAAAAAAGGAGACTCTTCCATGTTGGAAAAGAAACCTGATTTAACTTTGTTTCCTTTGATAATATTAACTATTGTTCCCTCCATATTAGCCTTTTGTGTTTCATTTCATATAGAGAATTGTCTTTTACAGTATACAATTTACAATTTGAGGTAATCCTCAAATATATTGATTTAGAACTTTTTCTGCCTCATATTTTTCAAATTGGGGCCCTTTCACTCTCCCTTTAAAAGTATGCTATTGTTCTATTGTAACTGCTATCAAGTTAAAATAATTGATATTTTTATAACATGGGCTTTAGTAATGCTCATTTACAAAGTGCATTTTCCTGAATTGATTTTATCAGTGACTTTTCTTCCAAAATAATTTCCTTTTAGGAAGATATCAGAACAGCACACTAACTGTCCCCAAATCATATTTGGAATAAGATCACTTGGGAACATGAATCAAAGAAGGTATATACTCAGCACAGCTCAGCTACTGATAGCAAGCAAAAGAATATGTAGTTTAAAGATTTCAAGACACAGGACATTAATTTCCTCTGTGTGGTTCAACTGCCTCGTCTAAATTTTCATTAGGCTGATTCATTCATTCCCCAGCAATGTTATTTGATGTGATTTTTCCCTAACGGCATCTATGGTGTAAAACTGTCTCTTACTGGCTTTTATCACAGTAGGATTCAGGGTGCTCATTTTGGAAAGACTGCAGGTCTCAATAGATGGTAGAGAATTCAGTAAAATGCACACAGAGAGAGTTTAAGAATTGTTTTTATAAGACTGGAAGTCCATATTGCTTATATTTTAATGATTTTCTGCAGAGGGTAAAAATCCTGCCGGCAATTAGAGGATTGTGTGACATTCAAGTCTGCCCAGAGTAAGCAGCCAAGCAGAGCACTCTCTGCTCTACAGATTTTCATTGTTCTACTAACTTTCCTATGCCAAAAACACTCAGTTGCTCCCTTTCACCAGCCTCTAAGGTCATAAGACAGACAGTTCTTTCTTGATTACTCAAACAAATACATGTCTGATTCAGAGGGGGAAGAGAGTTGCCAACAGTCAACGCTTAGGAAGGGCAAGGCTGCTTTCCCTTTTTAAGCCAACCTGATGAATCACCACATCCATGACTAATTGTGGTATTAAAATGTACCCAGTAATACAGCCTGTTTTTTAGAGAGGAAAATACTAATAGAGACGCAAATAAATATGGGATAAAACTAGACACTTTTTTCATGAATATATACATAGCACAATTGCCTTGACAAATATCTGCACATAAACTTTCAATTAAGTCATAGAAAATGTGGAATTAGCATTGCTGCTCTCAACCTGGCTTTCCTTACAAAAGTCAACTTCATGAGCTCAAAAAAATATTTTCCAAATGTTTTCTAAATTTCATAAGGTTAAGCATGGGCAGTGACTTCAATAAATTATGATGCTGAAAATTTTTGTTTTATGGAAATGATAAAAACAGACTGATTTTCACATATATACATATATAAATAATATACAAATGTAATACGTAATAATTTATATAATACACATGTATGAAAATGTGTGCACATATATATATGAATTATGTATATCATATACGTGCATATATATGTGTAAGCCTCATGTTTTCTTTGCATAGGTAGCTACAATATGGAATTTTTAAAAAACAATATGGTTTTTGTCTTCAATTGTATAGTCTGTTGGAGAGAAAATACATAAACAGAATTCTAATATAGTAAGAAAAGATCAGTAACAGTTCTGTACTAGTTATTATGGAAACAAGGGAGGAAATCTTAATGGAGGGAAGTATATCAAGAAAAGGTTTGGGAAAGGGAGAAGTAAGCTGATCTTAAAGGATTTGGGGCAGTTAATCTTATAAAGGTGGAGGGTGGGTGAGACAGGCAGTGAGTGAAGGGAATTTCAGGTAGGGGAGACAGCATAAACCAAAAAGGCAACTAGGAAAGAAACTGCATGAGATGTATAAAAACAAAAATACTTAGACTCAAGTAGAGCAAGAGGCACAAACTAAGGTCTGTGAGTCACGTCTGGCCTACCTCCTATTCCTATATGGCCTATGATCTAAGAATGTTTTTTGCATTTTTAAGTGGTTTTAAAAAATCAAAACAAAAATATTACCTTATATTTTTGTATTAAAATTTTACAAATTTCATTGTTCATAAATAAAGTTTTATTGGAACAGAAATATATTCATTCATTTAGATATTACCTGTGGCTGTTCTCCTGCTACAATAGTCAGGACAAGGACTGAATGTGGTATTCGCCTTGCATTGCATTATTGTCTGCTGCTGCTGCTGCTAAGTCACGCCAGTCGTGTCCGACTCTGTGTGATCCCGTAGACTGCAGCCCACGAGGGTCGCATCCCTGGGATTCTCCAGGCAAGAACACTGGAGTGGGTTGCCATTTCCTTCTCCAATGCATGAAAGTGAAAAATGAAAAGTGAAAATGAAGTCGCTCAGTCGTGTCCAACTCTTCAAGACCCCATGGACTGCAGCCCACCAGGATCCTCCATCCATGGGATTTCCCAAGCAAGAGTACTGGCGTGGGTTGCCATTGCCTTCTCCACAGTGTTGTCTAGTATACCACAAATCACAATGAAACACTTAGAACCTGACAGTGTTTGGGTACCATGAATATCACCACCTTGCAACATTATTATTTCTTTCCAGTGCATACTTACCATATTAAAACAGGAACAGAAACATGGACTTCAAATAGAAAGTGAAAGTCGGTCAGTCACGTCTGACTCTTAGAAGCCCCACGTTCTATACAGTCTATGGAATTCTCCAGGCCAGAATACTGGGATGGGTACCCTTTCCCTTCTCCAGGGGATCTTCTCGACCCAGGAATCGAACCTGGGTCTCCTGCATTGCAGGTGGATTCTTTACCAACTGGGCTATCAGGGAAACCCTAGACCATACTTTTAAAAATATAATCAATTTACAATATTATATTAGTTTCAGGTGTACAACATCACAATTTGATAATTTTATACATTACAAAATGATCACTACAGTAAGTCTAATTACGATCAACTAAGGCTTCCCAGGTGGCTCAGTGGTAGAGAATCCATCTGCAATGCAGGTGACGTGGGTTCAATCCCTGGGTCAAGAAGACCTCTGGAGGAGGAAATGGAAACACACTCCAGTATTCTTGCCTGAGAAATCCCATGGACAGAGGAATCTGGCGGGCTATAGTCCATGGGGTCCCAAGAGTCAGACATGATCTAGCAACTAAAACCACCACCATCACCATCAACCACCATACAAAGTTATTATATTACAATTGAAAATATTCCCTATATGTACACTATATCCCTGTGACTTATTTATTTTATAACTGGAAGTTTGTTCTTCTTATTCTCCCTCCCCCATTTCCCTCATATCCCACCTCCCTCCTCTCTGGAAACCTCCAGTATATCCTCTATATCTATGAGTTTGTTTCTCTTTTGTTATGTTTAGATTCTTTTCTTTGTGTGTGGTCTTTTCTGTTCCACCTTGGGAGGTCCCTCCAAACATTTCTTATAAAACTGGTTTAGTGGTGCTGAACTCTTTTAGCTTTTGCTTATCTTTAAATTCTTTTGTCTTTCCTTCAAAACTGAATGGTACCTCTGCCTGGGAGAGTATTCTAGGTTGTAGGCTTTTCCTTTTCATTACTTTGAATGTATGGTGCCACTCCCTTCTGGCCTACAAAAGTTCTGCTGAAAAGTCAGCTGATAGTCTTAAGGGAGTTCCCTTGTACATTACTAGTTGCTTTTCTCTTGCTGCTTTTAAGATTCTTATCTTTCATTTTTGACATTTTAATTATAATGTGTCCTGGTGTGGATCCTTTTGATTCCTTGTTTGGGACTCTCTCTGCTTCCTGGACCTGGATGCCTGTTTATTTCCCCAGGTTAGGGAACTTTTCTTCACATAATTTTTATTACTACGTGAAGCTATTATTTCATCACATCATTTCTCTTCCCCCTTTTCTTTCGTTCTTTTCCTTTTGGGACCCCTATCATGCAAATGTTAGTATGCTTGATGTCCCAGGGGTGTTTTAAACTATTCTCAGTTTTTTAAATTATTTTTTCTGTTCAGCTTAGGTTATTTCCAATACTTTATCTTCTAGCTTATTTAACTTATATGCAGAGTACATCATGAGAAACGCTGGGCTGGAAGAAGCACAAGCTGGAATCAAGACTGCCGGGAGAAATATCAATAACCTCAGATATGCAGATGACACCATCCTTATGGCAGAAAGTGAAGAGGAACTAAAAAGCCTCTTGATGAAAGTAAAAGAGGAGAGTGAAAAAGTTGGCTTAAAGCTCAACATTCAGAAAACGAAGATCATGGCATCCGGTCCCATCACTTCATGGGAAATAGATGGGGAAACAGTGGAAACAGTGTCAGACTTTATTTTTTTGGGGCTCAAAAATCACTGCAGATGGTGATTGCAGCCATGAAATTAAAAGACACTTACTCCTTGGAAGGAAAGTTATGACCAACCTAGATAGCATATTGAAAAGCAGAGACATTACTTTGCCAACAAAGGTCCATCTAGTCAAGGCTATGGTTTTTCCTGTAGTCATGTATGGATGTGAGAGTTGGACTGTGAAGAAGGCTGAACACCGAACAATTGATGCTTTTGAACTGTGGTGTTGGAGAAGACTCTTGAGAGTCACTTGGAGTGCAAGGAGATCCAACCAGTCCATCCTAAAGGAGATCAGTCCTGGGTGTTCTTTGGAAGGAATGATGCTGAAGCCGAAACTCCAGTACTTTGGCCACCTCGTGCGAAGAGTTGACTCATTGGAAAAGACTCTGATGCTGGGAGGGATTGGGGGCAGGAGGAGAAGGGGACGACAGAGGATGAGATGGCTGGATGGCATCACCGACTCGATGGATGTGAGTCTGGGTGAACTCTGGGAGTTGGTGATGGACAAGGAGACCTGGTGTGCTGTGATTCATGGGGTCACAAAGAGTCGGTCATGACTGAGCGACTGAACTGAACTGATCTTCTAGCTTGTTGATCTGTTTCTCTGTATCATCTACTTTTAAAATTTCTTCTAGTGTATTCTTTAAGTTATTGTGTTCTTCATTTCTGTTTGGTTCTTTTTTTTAATATTTTCTAGCTCTTTGTTAAACTCACTACATTCATACAAACTTCTCCTGAGTTTGAGGAGCTTTATAATCACTACCTTGAACTCTTTATCAGATAGATTGCTTATCTCTCTTTCACTTAGTTCTTCTGGAGTTCTGTCTTGTTCCTTTATTTGGAACATATTTATCTGTCTATTCATTTTTACCTAATTCTCTGTGTTTATACCTATGTATTAGGTATGTCTGTTATGTTTCCTGATGTTGGAGAAGTGGTCTAATTTAGGAGCTGTTCTGTGGGGCCCAGCAGCACACCCCCTTCTGATCACCAGAGCTATGCTCCAGGATGCTCCCTATGTGAAATGCATGGACCCTTGTGTTGTGGTGGGGATGACTAGTGTGGCTGCCAGCTAGTGAGTGGGGTTGTGCCCTGGCCCACTTGGCTGCAGGCTCTGCCTAGTGTGGTGGTTGTTGTCTTGCTGGTGGGTGGGGACCGGTCTGGGATATCAGACAGGATTTTTAATGCACAGTGGAATATGGATTTTTTTAAACTGAGTTATATGGCAAACCACTGTGTTTGCAATGCAATGACACTATAGCTTTGCTAACAGAATATAGTATGTGTCAATATTCCGAGATTAAGAATTTGTCGCAGTATTCTCAACTCATAGGAAATTAACAGTCAGAAAAATTAGAAAACTTAAAATGGACTATCTCATCATAGCAGAATTTCTACACAAAATTGGAAAGTCAAGAATGAAGTTGCAACCAAATTAAGTTTCTGAGCAGATCATTTGTTACTCACACAAAGAAAGCCACTTATCAATGGTGAGTTACTAAAATCATATCTGATTGCAGCAACTAAAGGATATGTCCAGAGAAAATAAACTTGAATAAAACTGTTAGCCTTTCCATAAGACCAGTTGCTTCAAGAGTTGAGGACATTAGAAGCAAAATCAATAGTCAATTGAGAAATAAGGCAAATAATTTCAAGTGATTTTTCTTGGTTTTTGATGACTAAGACTTAACACTAAGTTTAAGGTGGCTAAAGAATTAGCTTCATGGTTCCAAAAAGTCTGCATTGGAACAACTACAGATGAGAATATTTTCATGGAAGTTGAGAAAACAATAATTCAATAAAACCTGGAGCGGAATCTGCAAAGATGTGTTACAACTGACAGTAGTAAGAATATGTATGAAGAATGAAATGGGACACATTTTATAAAACTTGTGAAACTGTGAATTCATTGTATACTCATCAGCAAATACTTTGCAGAAAATAGTTGAATCTATCATTTGTCATGGATCTAGTAGCATCAATGGTGAACTGCATTCACTTTCATGGATTTAATCATCATTTCTATGAATTTTTGTCAAAAATAGAAGCTAAACAGGGCTTCCCTGGTGGCTCAGATGGTAAAAAATCTGCCAGCCATTCAGGAGACCTGGGTTTGATCCCTAGGTCAGCAAAATCCCCTGGAGAAGGGAATGGCTACTGACTCCAGTATTCTTGCCTGGAGAATTCCATGGACAAAGGAGATTGGTGGGCTACGGTACATGCGGTCACGAAGAGTCAGACATGACTGAGAGACTAACACTTCCACTTTCAGAAGCTAAACAAATCTGACTTGCCTTAACCATACAGAGTGCAATGGCTTAGCAGTAATAAATTTTTACTGAAAAATTTTGAGCTCAGGGCTAAGGTTGAATTTTTTTCTGATTGAAAAAGAGCCATTCTTAGCCTCTATAATTGAACTATAAATTAGCTTTATATTGAATTTAAAAATTAGCTTTTGCCGAAGAATATGTTTCTTAATTAACCTTAAATTACAAGGCAAACCAGTGTTTTATATGTGAAATTTATACTTAGTAATGACAATGACAACTGATGTTTTGAATCACAAAAAATGTTAAGCTGCTTTATACTACTATTCTTTCAAAAGTTAAAATAAGAAGTGAGATCCAGTCCAGTTTAATTTTATAACAGATACATGTACTGACCTCAAACTACAGTTCAGAAGCATTTTTCAGAATTAAATACAAATAAGGAAATTTCCATATTTCAAAATCCATTTAACTGTTCAACTGATAGCTTCCACCTAAACTTCTTCAGTTGGAAGTAATCTACAATGCAGTGATATATTAAAAAACAAGTATGAAGGAGAATTAATACCATTCTATAAATGCTTTCTAAATAATACTTGTGCTTAGTTAAAATTATATGTTCTTGGATAAATATCAGCATTTTAATACCTGTCTATATAAAAAAGGCATTTTTTCAGAGTGAAATACATGAATGTCTCAGTACAGACCAACATTAACAGATGTACACTAGTGATCTATTTTGATGATAGAGAATATTAACTTTGAGTCCCAATTAAAATGTTATTTAGAGGAAAGAGAATGCTGTTATTCTCATAGTGGATTGGTAGTACAAAAAATCATTATACTCAATTATTATCATTACATTTTTAATTTTGTCAGTAAAATATTTGTGGAAATTTGTTCTCTCCCTTGTTACATATTTACCTACATAAGATCCAGTGATTCTCCTTTTGTCCTATAAAACTTAAAATATTTACTATCTTGCCTCTTTCAGAAAGACTTTGCTGATCCTTAGGTAGAGTACAAAACAATAACCATACCATGGCAAAAATTAGTATATTTTTTACCTTTAAAAATTTTAAATATCATATTAACCAACTGGTTCCAAATAGGTAAAGGAGTACATCAAGGCTGTATATTGTCACCCTGCTTATTTAACTTATATGCAGAGTACATCATGAGAAAAGCTGGGCTGGAGGAAGCAGAACCTGGAATCAAGATTGCCAGGAGAAGTATCAATAACCTCAGATATGCAGGTGACACCACCCTTATGGCAGAAAGTGAAGAAGAATGAAAGAGTCTCTTGATGAAAGTGAAAGAGGAGAGTGAAAAAGTTGGCTTAAAACTCAACATTCAGAAAACTAAGATCATAACATCTGGTCCCATCACTTCATGGCAAATAGATAGGGAAACGGTGGAAACAGTGTCAGACTTTATTTTGGGGGGCTCCAAAATCACTGCAGATGGTGATTGCAGCCATGAAATTAAAAGACGCTTACTCCTTGGAAGGAAAGTTATGATCAACCTAGATAGCATATTCAAAAGCAGAGACATTACTTTGCCAACAAAGGTCTGTCTAGTCAAGGCTATGGTTTTTCCAGTGGTCATGTATGGATGTAAGAGTTGGACTATAAAGAAAACTGAGCACCAAAGAATTGATGCTTTGGAACTGTAGTGTTGGAGAAGACTCTTGAGAGTCCCTTGAACTGCAAGGAGATCCAACCAGTCCATCCTAAATGAGATCAGTCCTGGGTGTTCATTGGTAGGACTGATGTTGAAGCTGAAACTCCAATACTTTGGCCACCTGATGCAAAGAGCTGGCTCATTTGAAAAGACCCTGATGCTGGGAAAGATTTAGGGCAGGAGGAGAAGGCAACAAAAGAAGATGAGATGGTTAGATGGCATCACCGACTCAATGGACATGGGTTTGGGTGGACTCCAGAAGTTGGTGATAGGCAGGGAGGCCTGGTGTTCTGCGATTCTTGGGGTTGCAAAGAGTTGAATACAACTGAGCAACTGAACTGAACTGAACTGAAAGTTATTATGTTAAAATTTTCCTACATATATTAATATTTTCCTTTGCTTTGACTCCATAAAAACATTTCTTTTCCTCAAACAACAAATATTTATTTCTAATTTCTGCTACCTGAATTTTTTAATTTAACTCTTTAGTTTTTGAAAAAATTTTTAACCAAAATTTGAAATGTGTATCTTTTTTTCCAAATATTTAACCAAATATCCTATTACCATTTATTAAATAATATTGCCTTTATTTTATAATTTGAATTGCTAGCTTTTCTATATACTAAATTCTTTTACCTATTAAGAGTTACTTATGAATTGTTTAGAGAAGGAAATGGCAACCCACTCCAGTATTCTTGCCTGGAAAATCCCACAGGCAGAGGAACCTGGTGGGCTATAGTCCATGGGGTCACAAAGAGTCAGACACAACTTAATGACTAAACCACAACCACCATGAATTGTTTATTCTATAGCTTTAACCTGCCCTGCTGCTGCTAAGTTGCTTCAGTCATGTCCAACTCTGTGCGACAGCAGCCCACTAGGCTCCTCTGTCCCTGGGATTCTCCAGGCAAGAATACTGGAGTGGGTTGCCATTTCCTTCTCCAATGCATGAAAGTGAAAAGGGAAAGTGAAGTTGCTCAGTCGTACCCAACTCTTAATGACCTCATGGACTGCAGCCTACCAGGCTCCTCCATCCACGGGATTTTCCAGGCAAGAGTACTGGAGTGGGTCGCCACTGCCTTCTCTGTTAACTTGCCCATTTTTGCATAAATAATCCACTGAATAATTATTGAATTTCAGATTATGCAGCAGTCTAGGCAAAATCAGTAAACACAGATGCACTATGGAATTTAATAGAGGAATTAGGGCTTACACAAATGTGCAAGGTAGTTTGAGGACTACAATCAAAGAATTGGAGGCTCAATCACTAATCACTTTTGCCCAACAACTTAGAACAGACTGGAGAAATTAAAGTTTGGAGGGAAGTCTGAGAAGCTGCATCTGGCTGTCACTATGACACTATGTAGCTATGAAATGTTAGCTGACAGTAAATTCTATGAAGCTGTCACATCAGGTCGCCATGACCTCAAAGAGAAGTTCATGGAAATATCTACAAAGCCACTACATCTGGCCACCACACATCCCTAGAATAATGCTTTCTCCATCATGTCCTCCAAAACTTACATGAGCTCATCGCATGAGATCAACAAACTAGAGAAAGGGATTCCTGAAAATCTAATTCCTTAGAAATGGGAATACTGCAAAGTCGACAGCTAAGAATTGAGCGGTATCCACACCATTGTCAATCCAGTTTCCACTTAACCTTTTAGCCATGTTAACTTCTGACTAAAGATAACAATAGTATTATACTTGTACCTAACTAAAGATATGCTCACTCTCACTAATAAAAGTGAAAACAAAACCTTCAATTTACCCATCTCTGAGTGATGTTTACTCCTGTTCAGTTATATTCTTTCCTCTATAAATCTGTCTTAAATACCAAGATATAGAGTTCAGATATAGAGTTAAATATCATTTACTCTTCTGAGGGGAGAAGAAAAAATATATAAAGGATATAAAATAAATATGTGTGTGTGTGCATAAGATATGAAGGTAAGACATGCTTAGCATGTGTCACCAGTTAACTTTAAATAAAGAACACCCTTACAAAATGGATGGGCCTCATCTAATCAGTTGAGTATCCAGTTATTTAATGCTAGAGTGTCCAGTTATTTAATCAAATACTAATCTAGGTACTTCTATGAGGATATGAAGGTAAGACATACTTAGCATATGTCACCAGTTAACTTTAAATAAAGAACACCCTTATAAAATGGATGGGCCTCATCTAATCAGTTGAAAGACCTTAAGAGCAAAAATGAAGTTTTCATGGGGAAGATATTCTGCCACAAAATTAGGACATCACTTCCTTTATGAGTCCCCAGTCTGCTAACCTGCTCTATAGATTTTGGACTTGCCACCTCTACAATTGTGTGAGCAACTCCTTAAAATAATTATATATATAAAATCTCCTACTGGTTCTGTTTCTCTCATGTTTATCTTTTCTGCTTTATTAAAATGACTAAAGCTTCCTGGACAATAATTAGTAGTGGAGATGATAAAGAACACCCTTTTTTCCCTGTTGTAGTGATCATTATTGCTTGAATGCTTATCAGAAAAAAAAAAAAAAAAAAGAAACTCATCTATGACAAAGAGAACTTAAAAAAAGACAACAGAAGAGTTGTGAGTCTAGGATCATATTTTGAAAAAGAAAAATTTATCTAATGTCAGGCAAATCATTTATTCAAGTCTAAATAGCTTCTAAAATCTACCTTCTACAGTTCTTACACTAAATTTATTTAATTTCTTCTGATTTCTCATTCAAATAAAAGTAACTTATATTCAATATATATTTCAGAAGCTTCAAGTTTTATGTCTAGAAAGTTATCCTAAAGGAATAATCCTGAGTGCCTACAAAAGATATTGTCATAAATATATATGGTAGACATATATAATTTACATATGCATATTGTGTGCATATACATGTATATATTCATAGGACATAAATGTATATTTGTTTTATATATTACTATATATTATTTACATGTGTGTATATATATACATATATCACAGGGATATTTTTGTTAAATAGAAAAAAATGTCTTAAGTGTTCATCAAAAGAGAAACTGTTCTATACTTCATGGTATAATCATACAATAGACAATTATGGCTCCATAGAAAACTACATTATAGAAAATTATTTAATTCAATGGGAAAAAAGGTATCTGTATTTTATTAGTAAAAATAAGTTAAAAACTGTACTCACAGCATGGCTATATTTTTGTCATCAAAACTTAAGATAAACATCTTGTATATTCTATAAGTCCTATATAGAGACAAATATAGTAATGTCTATTTTACTTCTCTAGTTTAATAACCTCAATCACTCTAATCAGAAAGTTTAGTATTACACTTTTGAAAAGCTACATCCTCTCTCTATTCCTATATTCTGACTTTACACTTCCTCCAACCAACAAAATGTTTCCAAGAACTCTACAAGATTACTTACTTCTAAAGGAACTTGCTTCCCAATGCCAGTTTGAAAGATTACTAGAAAGCTCAATGACTTCACTACTGCCTCTGACTTTTTTCTGCTGTAAAATGTTGCTATTGAAGAACACATTGGCAAAATTTTTGTCACTGTCTACTCTCCAGTGATGCCCGTGCCAGTTAAGATCCTTGTACAGAGTATAGAGGGGCCTCCAGGTAGACTTAATTGCAAGTGATGTAAGCACTCTAAATAAAAAGCAGAGATTGACAGACTGTATGCTGCCTAAAGGAAACCCCTTTAAGTAAGGACACAAAAAGTTAAAAGTAAAAGGAAAATGAGGAATATGTATATCATATGAGAACTGTAGAAAGTGGATCTTAGAAGTTATTTAGACTTGGATCTATGATTTGCCTGACATTATATAGTATTAGATTTCAAAAAAAATATTAAACACACTTTCCCAGACAGTTCATTTTATTTATGCTTATCTCAATAAATTGTTTAGTTTGGCTACCTATATTATCTATATACACTGTATTCACCAGATAATGGCCTCAGTATATCTTGTACTTGTCACAAATTGACATTCAGTCTGTAATTCTTATATTTGCACAAGATTATATTTTATTAAGTAAACAGAGAGGTTGTTTTAGCAAAATAGGATGTAGTTAACAAACTCCATGAGAGGGATGAATTAATATTAGGGAAAAAATTTCTAAAAGTTAGAGAGCACATTTTACTATACACGCAGGGGGCTATGCTGCCAACTTCACATTCACTGTCTCACAGTTCACTGATAACAACTGTCCTCACAGCAACTGTGTCTGGTGGTTGCTATTATGATACAATTTTATAGACCAGGAATTGGAATTGTTATAATGGGTAAATAATTTGCCAAAAGGTTGTGTACAGTTAGCAAGTTGTAGAGCAAGAATTTGATGCCACACTTTCAACTTAGTGCATGGCCTCTCAAGTTGATATATAGATGGTGGTAAAAGAATGTACATGTGTCTTTATGTATGAAAAGGGAAGTTGTGGAGACTATATTAGGAATTACAGAGTAAGAAATTAATTTATATTTCACCATTTAAAAACTATGGATGAAGAGGTTATGCACTGGCAAATATTTAGGAAGGGAAATATACTGTTTCTCCAAAACTTGAATTTGGAGTTAGAATGTATATCCACTATGCATTTGGAAGGAGGAGGCCAGAAATTCAAAACTCTAAAAGCAACTTTATAAGGCAGACAGGATTCCTTTGGGACTTCATATTAAGCTATTTTCAGTAGGAGTACAAATATTTTGTTAAAAATGCTAAGAAACGCCCTTAAAACATCTCCTAATAGGGTCATAAATGGCCTGTTGAAACAAACATAAACCAATTTGTCCCTATGCCCATAATATTACTACTGTACATGAAAAAATCAGTATTTACTATCATTTTTTTCTGATTAAACAATAGCCTAATTTGTGTCAATAAGGTAGATGCTGTGACAAATTAATTTGGATAAAAAATTTTTTAATTTGATGCAAAAAATACAATTTTGGCTTTAATTCATTATAATGGCAATTTATTTCCAAGGTTAGCTTTCCCTTTCCTTATGTGTTATTTAAAATAGCTGTTGCCTTTTATACTTTTTTACATTTCTTGTAACAATTCATTGCTAAACTTAAATATCTGTAGGTTGATCAGCCTTTTTTACCTAATGAAAATAATGAATGTTAACATTTGTAGAGATAAATAATATTGTACTCTATCCACTTAAGGGTACTCTCCTACACTTTGGGAGTACTTAACTATCAAAGTCTAAAGTTGTGGGTGGAATGTCATACTTTTCTGTCTGTAGGAAGCATAAAACTAGACAGACCAACTCTAAAAGAGAAAAGCTCCCCATACTCTTCACTGTGGCTCCCCTTCCCCTGTGAGGGGTCTGTCCTTCCTCACACCTTCAGGGGTATCTAGCAACTGCTATCACAGTCTGCTCACTGAACAGGCTCAGTCATTATTACTTCAGTGGAAATTTAAATTGGTGTATATTCTCTCCCTAAAGGATTTATATTTTAAGCCTAATGTGACATGGAAAGTATTATCTTCCTACTCTTGAAAAAACATTTGATCATCAGATATTAGTAAGAAATATTAGCAAAAGTAGAGAAGTAGCTGTGAAAAGTCTGTTTATGTATCCCAAAAGACACAAATCTATGCATAGCTAGTCCCAAAGTAAACTTCTATAAGTTACATGAAATAATAAGTGAATCTGAGGTTCTTGAATAATAGAATACTAGAACCAGATGGCACCTAAGAATTCATTGTCTACTTTGCTCTACCCGAGATAGTAATTTCTTGATAAGAACACTAACAGGTGGTCAACAATTTACACCACTCTTTTGGCCTTTTAAAAACAGCTAGGTTTCAGAAACTACTTGGCAAACTGCTAGTCAACTGCAGAAATGTTTCTGCTCAGAAACCCCAAAATAAAAATGTTTCCCAAAGGAATCAAACATGTTCTATAAAATCCTGGTCTGTTCATAGAATATGGTAAGCATGAATTTCATAGAAAATTAATGATAGCACTCAGATCCTTTATGCCAGATTAAGAGGTACTGAATGTAGTGGGTGATGGTTCACAATAAGAACAGAGAGTTATGCACTAAGAAGTATGCTCCAATCCTGGATGTTTACTGGCATAAAATTCAGAACATTAAGAAATAATGTTTCATAAGAATTCCATTTCATAATTTTAAGTTATTATTCTCATTATACATGAAATCTGCCATTATATTTAGATACAATATGCAATGGTGTAAATCTGGACCAAATACTTTCTATAACAGAGTCAATGGGGTGAGATGATCACTCCCTAAGTTCCAGTCAATGGGGTGAGATGACCACTCTCTAAGGTAAGCACCCTCAGTCGGGAATCTGAGATGCTAAAACTTAGGAAACAAATGGGATAAAATGGAGTTTTTGAGAACAGTTCACTAGTCTGTGTGCTTTTGGTATGATAAAATACATTTGCAATGCTTCTTTAAATGTATTGGGCTTCCCTGGTGGCTCAGCTGGTAAAGAATCTGCCTGCAATGCAGGAGACCTGGGTTTGATCCCTGGGTTGGAAAGATCCCCTGGCGGAAGGAAAGGCTACCCACTCCAGTATTTTGGTCCATAGAATTCCATGGACTGTACAGTCCATGGGGTTGCAAAGAGTCGGACATGACTGAATGACTGTCACTTTCACTTTAAATGTATCAATTCTACAAATTTTTATTTTATTTTTATAAACAGTCATTCAATTTCAAATTTACTCAGTAGATATTATTGCACACATATCATAATTTGATTATATATCATATCAATTTGAGATATGTATATTATAATTTTATATTTAACTTTTAAGTCCTTTAGACAGATTGATAACCTTGGTAATCTCTATTTTGCTTAATACTGTCTTGCTTTCTCTGCTCTTGGACATTCTCATGACTCATTTAATGAAGAAAAGATCACATTAACAGTCAATGATATACAACCAAGCATCTAAAGTAATCTCTAATCTAGAAAAAAAAAACAAAGATATTTTGAAATCTAATACTATATAAATGCTATATTTACCTAAAATATGTGGATTTTAATTATAGGCAGAAAATTTCCAAAAATCAAGAAATTTTACTATCATTCAATATTGATATGAACAACAGATCTAAGTTTTAAGAATTAATTTGATCATTTTGTGAGATTTTAAGATTTCTTCATGAGACTGATTCTAACTCAAAATATTCCTTCTCAATACTCTTCTTTAGTAGACCGCTAACTCTTTCTCCCCTTAAAACCATGAGCAAACAAAAATAAATGAATAAAAATTTAAATATAAAGATTTATTTTACAAAGTTTTTTGTACTTCAAATGGTTCTTACAAAACTTTTGGATAATTCAACTGCAAGCTAATCAGAAACACATGGGATTGGATTCCCTTTGCGATTTACAATCAGGGTGAAAGGACTTGGCAAACTGCAGTGGTTTAATAATAACAAAAGAATCAAGAATATTCAACTTCACAAGTTTATAAGCTTCCTCCCAGTTCACTTCCTTTGTTGTTCTGGAATCTTGAATTATGAAAACTACCTGGTTATCTGAGCTAGTATTCTCACACATTAGCACCTTATCCACCACCCACTAACTTCAAATTATCTCAGTCAAGATGACTTTGAGTAAAAAAGAGAGCCTAAAATGGGATATATAGTGGTGGACCGGTAGCCTCCTTTCTTCCCCTCCTGGAGTTTGTACTCCTGTGGGAATTTTGTGGAACTGGTATCTGTAAAAGATGCATTGGGAAGCACAGTTTTGGGTGGAGTAGTGTGCCAGCATTGCACAGGACAAAGATACAGTAAAGGCCCAGGGAAGGAAAAGATCTCCAGTGGTCTAGGTAGGAAGTAAAGAGGATACAAATCAGAAAAGCAAAAGAGGAAATTAACAAGTAGAGTCATAAATGAAATAATTTAAATATAAAATCAGCAGGATTTGATAGCTGCTTGACTTTGGGAATCAAAGGTGAATTTCATGGGGAAAATAAAGTTGTACTGTATGTATGTCTGTATAAAGCCTGGGAAAGATAATAATGAGTTTAGGTTTGTATGTTAGTTTTATATGCTATATACCAAATTCCTATAAACTTGGTAGTTTAAAGAAATTTGTCAGGAGCCGCGTTAGGCATTACTGACAAAATGGAGGCACGGCCCCAACCCCCTCCCCTCATCCCGCAGGCACGGTCCCAGGATGAAGGAGTTAGGCCTTGTGATTCTGACTTGTTCTTTCCTTTCTTCGGTTGAGTTGGCTGAAAAGAATGTTAAGGTGCTTATTGTTCTTGAGAGAAGCATGAGAAAGCCAAAGCCTTCTGCAGTTGTGCCCAGAAAATAATCTATAGACATTTGTTCAAGGATCTTTACAAAGAATGTCCCAGGATGAGCACGTAGGCTGCAGCTTGAGGCCATGGGAAGGATTGTTTTCTGAGACCTGTTTGTGAAGGAAATATTTAAGGCAAAAGAAGTTTGCTGAGTTTAGGGTTTAAAAGCCTCTTGATGAAAGGGAAAGTGGAGAGTGAAAAAGTTGGCTTAAAGCTCAATATTCAGAAAATGAAGATCATGGCATCCGGTCCCATCACTTCATGGGAAATAGATGGAGAAACACTGGAAACAGTGTCAGACTTTATTTTGGGGGGCTCCAAAATCACTGCACATGGTGACTGCAGCCATGAAATTAAAAGACACTTACTCCTTGGAAGGAAAGTCATGACCAACCTAGATAGCATATTCAAAAGCAGAGACATTACTTTACCAACAAAGGTCCGTCTAGTCAAGGCTGTGGTTTTTCCTGTGGTCATGTATGGATGTGAGAGTTGGACTGTGAAGAAGGCTGAGCGCCAAAGAATTGATGCTTTTGAACTGTGGTGTTGGAAAAGACTCTTGAGAGTCCCTTGGACTGCAAGGAGATCCAACCAGTCCATTCTGAAGGAGATCAGCCCTGGGATTTCTTTGGAAGGAATGATGCTAAAGCTGAAACTCCAGTACTTTGGCCACCTGATGCGAAGAGTTGACTCATTGGAAAAGACTCTGATGCTGGGAGGGATTGGGGGCAGGAGGAGAAGGGGATGACAGAGGATGAGATGGCTGGATGGCATCACTGACTCGATGGATGTGAGTCTGAGTGAACTCCGGGAGTTGGTGATGGACAGGGAGGCCTGGCGTGCTGTGATTCATGGGATTGCAGAGTTGGACACAACTGAGCGACTGAAATGAACTGAACTGAACTGAAGAATAGCTAGAAGCCTTTTTAGGAGATAGTGATCTTAAGATGCTAGGGGCAAACAGGATTTAGAAAGATAAGAAATAAACTGAGGAATGTAGCATGAGTTACAATATAATCACAAGTAAGTATAGGACACATAAGAGAAAGTAGATAATAGATAGTAAAGCCGATTCTGAGAGTTTCGCTGAAGCAGGAACTCTGTTTGTAGGGCAACAAGGATTTCTGGAGACAATAAATCTGGGTGGGGGAAACTAAAAATGTCAAACCTCTGACCTAATGCTTTTGTCAAAGTATAAAAGAAAACCTGAAGCTTGAAATAAACATGTAGTCCCGTACCTCGAGTCAGAGGCTACATCATTGTCTGCGGACACCGCTCACCCCTTCAGGCTGATTCCCTGGCTGCTGGAGCTGGACTCCAGCACAATTTTCTCTTTATTATCTCACAGTTTCTGTGATCAGCAGTCTGCACATGACTTAAATAGATTCTCTTCTCAGGAGCTCACAAGGCTATAACTGAGGTGTTGATTGGGCTGTGTTTTCCTCTGGAGGCCTGCCTGTGGAAGATCCACTTTTTTAAGCTTTTTCAGGTTTCTGACAGAATTTGTTTCTTGGTGGCTAAATAACTGAGGATCCCAACCAAAGAATTTTATGTCTCTGAACTGTGGTGCTGGAGAAGACTCCTGAGAGTCCCCTGGACGACAAGGAGATCAAATCAGTTAATCTTAAGGGAAACCAACCCTGAATAGTCATTGGAAAGACTGATGCTGAGGCTGAAACTCCAGTATTTTGGTCACCTGATGTGAAGAGCTGACTCATTGGAAAAGTCCCTGATGCTGGGAAAGATTGAGGGCAGAATGAGAAGAGGGCATCAGAGGATGAGATGACTGGATGGCATCACTGATGGAATGGACATGAACTTGGGCAAACTTCAGGAGACAGTGAGGGACAGAGAGGCCTGGCTTGCTGCAATCAATGGGGTCACAAAGAGTCAGACATGACTGGGCAGGCGACTGAACAATGCAACAACAACCCATTTTCTAACTAGCTGCTAGCTGGAGGTTGCCTTCAGGTCAGGTCTTAGAAGGAGTTCCCTGCCATATGGCGCTCTCCACAGGAAGTTCAAAACATGGCCATTTGCTTCTTCAAAGTTAATGGAAGATTCTCTAGCTCTATCTTGCACAACATGGCCTATGATACAGCTTAATCAAAAGAGTGAAATCCCATTGCCTTTGTCATATTTGATTGGTTAGGAGCAAGTCAGGAGTTCTGCCAGTGTTCAAAAAGAGAGGGTAATAGGAGAGAAGGACCTACTGGAAGTCATCTTATGGTGTATTGCCACAGTTCAGACGCACTGTGTTTGAGGTGTTATAGGAGCTGTCTGGTGAAAAGGTCATCACTAGACAGTGTACATCTAGAAAGTTCTGTCCTTAGTGAACTTTGCATAGCAATTTGAATTAAACTACTACATTCTCATAATACTCCTTATCCAGATTGTGCTGAATGTCTTTAACATCAAGAGGACTAATTCTTACTGTGACAACAAAAAATGAAATAATATTTTTCAGGTGGTGGTGAAAATATAACTTAGGAAAGTATGTGTGGTGTCACTTAGGGCTAGAAAGCATGGAAATACACATTTATTCCTTAAAGCCAAAGATAAAATAATTTAATTTTCTAATCTGAAAAGCTCCATAGCACATAAATAGGCAGCCTCTCAGCCAACATCTCTTGGAAGAAGATACAATACCTCCCACTACACTCTAGGTTCTGAGCCAATTTCCATTTGACACATAGAAGTTAATTCTGGTCAGCTCTCAGCAAAATCTTGACCTTTGAATATCATTGGAAAATTGAAAGGAGATTTAGAAACAGAGGCAATATGCTAAAAATTGGTGCTTCATTACCACCCACTCTCTTTGTTTCCTTCTTCTCCTGTCCCTAAGTGACTAAATAAAATGAGCATAGATCATCTATATCTTGGATTTATGTGACAAAATCTATCAACAAGTCAGCAACATCACTTGTGCATAATACAGCTTTACTCTCCCTATCTTTCATTTCTGGTGGCTTTGGCCAACAGATACTTTGTTCCCTAAAGGCAGAAAGCAGAACAAAAGATCAGTATATTCCACAAAGGAAAAAATAAATTAAATAACTCTATAAAGAATAATTTCCTTCTGCCTAAATTTTGAGTTATATTATGCAATCATGGGTTGTTTTTTTTTTTTTAAGCTATTCAAAGCTATGTTTTAAAAATCTAGTTATAAAATTTCAAAAAGCATACCATAACTTGGGGAGATACTTGATACATATAAGGCACAGGATTGCTATTTTTTTACAACTAAAGAGTCTTCAAAATCAGTAAAGATTTACACAGTAAGTGAATAAATAAAAGATGAAGAAATACAATGACTAATATGCTTATTTAAAAGGGGTCAAATTTATTTGGAATTAAAACCATGCAAAATTAAGCAATGAACTATTTTAATATATCTAATAACCAAATTAACATACCCAAGCAAGAGTGCAGAGAAATTAGTACTTTTAAGTATCTGGAGGTGGCACAAATTGGCACAAACTTTCTGGAAGATGATCTCAATATATATCAAAAATTCTAATATGTAATTCTAGGAATTAATCTTAAGGGGGATCAAAAGGGACTTACCTCCAAGTAAATTTTTTTAAGTTTACTTTTTGTTGATTTACAGTGTTGTGTTTATTTTTGCTATACACCCAAGTGATGCAATTATACATACATATTATATGCACACATACTTTTCTGCATATTCTTTTCCATTACGGTTTATTATAGGATATTGAATATAGTTCCCTTTTGTTTATCCATTCTCTGTAGACTAGTTTGTACCTGCTAATCACAAACTCCCAGTCTGTCCCTCCCCCATTACCCCTACCTCTTGGCAACCAAAAGACTGCTCTCTGTATCTATGAGTCTGTTTCTAGTTCATATATAAGTTCATTTGTGTCATATTTTAGAATTCACATATAAATGATATCATATGATATTTGTCTTTCTCTTTCTGATTTACTTCATTTAGTATGATAGTCTCTAGGTGCATCTGTGTTGCTCCAAATAGCATTATTTCATTCTTTTCTCATGACTGAGTAGTATTCCATTGTATATATGTAGCAAATCTTTTTTGTTTTAATACTTTTTATTTTGTATTAGGGTATAGCTGATTGACAATGTTGTGCTAGTTTCATTGAACATTGATGGGGCCTCAGCCATACATATACATGTATCCATTTTCCCCCAAACCCCTCCAAGTATTTTTATCACAGTTTGTTTAAATTTTATTTTTATTTTTTTAGAACCAAAACCATTTTATATTGGAGTATAGCCTACCACATTTTGTTTATAATAGAATAAACCTGGGATGAAAGAATATTCAATAATAAGGGGTTACCAAAATAAGTTATGATATAGTCACTTGTGAACATACTATTAACCTGCAATAGACACTTTAGCCTGTCTTATCACTCCATGTCCCATTCTCTCCTCACTGCCATCCTCGCACCATCCACAGGGGCATTTGTGCTTCATAACCCTTTGTACCTACCCATTCCCCCCTGTATCGATAGCTAATAAGCTGTAGATACACCCAACTAGTCCAATCAGGTTTGTTCTCTTAAAAGTTTAGAATTGAAATTAAGAGCCCCTTTGGAGAAGACTCTTGAGAGTCCCTTGGACTGCAAGGAGATCCAATCAGTCCATCCTAAAGAAGATCAGTCCTGGGTGTTCACTGGAAGGACTGATGTTGAAGCCGAAACTCCAATACTTTGGCCACCTGATGAGAAAGCTGACTCATTTGAAAAGACCCTGATGCTGGGAAAAATTGAAGGCAGGAGGGGAAGGGGATGACAGAGGATGAGATGGTTGGATGGCATCACCGACTTGATGGACATGAGTTTGGGTAGACTCCGGCAGTTGGAGTCTTGATGGACAGGGAGGCTTGGCATGCTGCAGTTCATGCGGTTGCAAAGAGTCAGACATGACTGAATGACTGAACTGAACTGAGTAAATCTGCACTTTACTTAAATGGAAGACCTGTGAACTCTGGTGCTGTAGAGGTGACACACAGAGAAGGAGAGAAAGCAGTCTCCAGAGAAGAAGAATAAAGCAGAGAAAAGCAGAGGGTAGAGGAGGTATTGAGTGCATGCTAGGGTCAAGACCATGCATCAACCCCCAGAGTTCTTGATAATATCCTTGATGGAATCCAAAGAAAAAATTCACTTTTGAAGACCCCATCTTCTATTTTTTTAGCCCTTCCTCCCTATCTTTTCTTGTTTTCATTTAGGTATTATATATATTTGCCAATTAGGGCTTCCTGAGAAAGGTTTCCTAATAGTACCCTAATTTCCTTCCTGGAGGCTGACCAAGACTCCAGGATCCACCAGCAATGGTTGTGTTCAGTTCAGTTCAGTTCAGTCGCTCAGTCGTGTCTGACTCTTTGCGACCCCATGAACCACAGCACACCAGGCCTCCCGGTCCATCACCAACTCCCAGAGCCTACCCAAACCCACGTCCATTGAGTCTGTGATGCCATCCAACCATCTCATCCTCTGTCGTCTCCTTCCCCTCCTGCCCTCAATCTTTCCCAGCATCAGGGTCTTTTCCAATGAGTCAACTCTTCACATCGGATGGCCAATATTGGAGTTTCAGCTTCAATATCATTCCTTCCAATGAACACCCAGGACTGATCTCCTTTAGGATGGACTGGTTGGATCTCCTTGCAGTCCAAGGGACTCTCAAGAGTCTTCTCCAATACCACAGTTCAAAAGCATCAATTCTTCAGCGCTCAGCTTTCTTTATAGTCCAACTCTCACATCCATACACGACTACTGGAAAGACTATAGCCTTGACTAGATGGACCTTTGTTGACAAAGTAATGTCTCTGCTTTTTAATATGCTGTCTAGGTTGGTCATAACTTTTCTTCCAAGGAGTAAGCGACTTTTAATTCATGGCTGCAGTCACCATCTGCAGTGATTTTGATGGTGATCCAGGTGCATGCAACTTACTATGGAAGCTGAACCTGACAGACACCCCCTCTCCCCATCCCTAGCAAAGGCAGAGAATAGACTCCCACATAAGCTCAGCTCTCTGCCAGTCCTTTGGATCTTAAACTGTGGCATCCTAGCTATACTTCATGCTTTCCACATCTTAGTACTCTGCATTACCCTAGGATCCAGCTTATTCTCATACTTATCCCTCAGCCTCCCTCTGGTTTTCCGGGAACTCAATGGCCTTCCAAAATGTTGCCTTTGACTAAGTTAGCCAGAGCCAGTTTTATGGGATGATTTCAAAATATGTTAATATGTGCTTTTCTTTCTCACATTTCCTTGTATTGATACCCTCCCCTCTTCAGCTAGTGAAACCTTGGTCATTATCTTAGGCAAGTGTAAAACAGGAATGTAACATGAAAAGGTAACCATACTCAGCTTTTGACCAAAATTAGATTTTTGAATCCCTGGTGAAATACACACATATATTTTTTGGCAGTGATGTGTGACTTGCGGGATCTTAGTTTTCCGACCAGGGATTGAACCTGGGCCATGGAAGTGAAAGCACCAAGTCCTAACCATTGGACCACTAGGAAATTCCACCCAGTGATATTCTTGAAACCGAGGCTTTGTTTAAAGGGATAAGGTTTTTCTAAATCCCCTGAACTCCAATTCTTATATAAGGATATAGGCTTAATAGATGTTAATCCTCGAGTTTTATTAGAACTGTAGTGAAATGATGAAGTATATTATGCAAGGGATATATTCTGTATGAAAAGGAGAAAAGGAAAAAAGTCTTTGCCATGAAAGGAAAGCACACTTCTCAGAGGGAATGCAGTTAAGCTGATGAGATGCCTGTCAGAACCAGAACAGCCACACTGCCTTCCCTGTGCCTCCACCAAAGGGAGAGAACAAGGAAACTCAAAATGTCCATAGAAAGCAGAAATAGGTTAAATGAAAGGTTGGTGCTCTGCTTCTCTGTCAATAGGTCAAAGAGCTGTATAGTAGGATTGCAGAGGGAGACATTCAACACTGTGACATATCCAAGAGGGTGCACCAGACCTCCCTCAGCCTCTGCATGGCTTGTCAGAGACCCCGCAGCTCCTATATGGGTCAGTGAGGGAATGCAGAAATGCTACAAGGACGTAGCAGGGACTCTGGATTGGGAAAAGGAGACCACACAGTATAGGCACACAAGTTGAGGCAACTGGCAGAAACCAAGACAGAAGTTAGTACCAGCAAAATATTCAACAGGTTCAGGTAGAACCAGCCACATTTGCAGAGGACACTAGCACTGAACCCTTGGGGACCAGACCAGCCTTTCTATAGCAAAGGACAAAAAAAAAAAAAAGCAAAACAGTGGTCCCATATTTTGCCATGTGAAGACAGGTACAACTTCCACTTTCACATTGAGAAGAAAGATGAGAAGGGGAGAGCATTTGCTAACAGAAGATACAGTCAAAATTGGGTTCTAAATTGTTGAAAATGAGTATATTTCCTTAAAAGAGTCTGAGGTATCTATACTTGGAAAGACTGTACTTGGAACTGAATCTTTTCCTGGAATTGAATCGTGTAAGCAGGATGAAATCAGCTAAGTAAAATAAGGGAAGTTACAAAATATTTTGCACATACAGGTTATAGAGAACATATGTAATTCCTGCTATACTGTAATCAAGCATACTCAGTAAGACAATAGAAAAACAATAGATGTGTGTGCTTATAGAGATTAAAATCCAATATCAAAAGAAGACAATACAGGTGTAATTGGGTTTTCCTACTTTCATGATTCCTACTTTTGTACCTGTGCCCTAAGCTTTGTCTTCTCCTCCAGCTCTCAGATCTCATTTCCTCTGTTATAACTTACTCTGATACAGAAGGAGGAGAATATAAAATGAATCTAGGGATCACTATTTAAAGAGATAAAAGAAGAAATATAAGTGCTAACATGCCTCATGTCTTTAAGTATCTCAAGTTATATGATCAAAGAGAAGAAAAGCTTAAAGAAAGTACCAGGTGTTTATAAAGTTCATTGTGCAGTATATTCTGAAGAATGAAGAAAATAGGAATAAAAATAGGGTAAGAATACAGATTTGTAGTAAGCCAAGCCGCCATGGTTGCTGAAACAGTGACTTATGGGACACTGGCAGTGACAACACACAGCTCTAGGTAACGTAACAGATGAGGAGCGCTGCAAGGAAAACGCGGGCTGTATGTAAAAATTATCTGCTGAAAGGATGAAACTAAGATAAAATCAATTACACTAAATATTTGTATATCAGCTGGTTCACATATCAGCCAGTCCCCTGAAGTCATACCACATTGGTTACCAGTTTTGGGAGGCAATTCTCTACGGTCTCTCAATTTTCTGAATGTCTTGCGAGCAGGGGCACTGACTGACTTTATCTTTTCAAGAATGTTTGTATAGTTAATAGACTTGGAATATGGAGATAGGTCTTCCTCTGGATCACAGAGAAACTTTGCATATTGTCTATTATAATAAAGATAGTGTCTCTCTCCCAGAACAAAAGTTGGGCAAATTTTATCCCATTAAAATAATTAAATTCCTTAAGGTTGGAGTTTCTTAGTTGTGACAGAGCACCACTGTATAGACAGAATCCATCTAGCCCTCTTCATATCAAACCCATGGATATCTCAGGAGAGGGAGAATCAATGCAAATATAAATCTCATGCTGCCTGCTATGCCGTTACAATGTACTTTCTCTGAACCAGGAGTCTTGTGTCTTCTGCCAGCATCATGAAACTGTGTCAGGCTAACTTGTTAACATGAAAGTAAAGTAACACCCAGATCCTTCATGGGACCTGATAATCTGCTCTTTCTAGGTGAAAGGCAATTGCATGTCACACAAGCATGTCATTTTGAAAGGCTTTGATCTTCAGTGTTGAAAATTCTGACCAGTGGGAGGTTCCAGCATTATCTGAATAATACTGAGTGCTGAGAAAATAGTTACTAAAGGAATAAGAAAATAATATATTTCATTAAACAACTTCATTCTTTTCCAAAAAAATAAATGGAAAGGTCTTTATTAGTGGACTATACAAAACTCAATCTTTGTCATCAATGCCAATTTAGGGAAGAAGAAATCTGAAAGACAGTGGCATTCATACTGAATATTAGATACAGAAAAATATTGAACTATATTTCTTTCCCCTTGTCTTAAAATTTATACTCTCCTGGCCTTTACCAAAAGGGTTTTGTATGCGTCCTCCTTTGCTTCAGTCATGTCCAACACTCTGTGACCCCATGGACCGTAGCCAGCCAGGCTTCTCTGTCCATGGGATTCTCCAGGCAAGAATACTGAAGTGGGTTGCCATGCCTTCCTCCAGGGAAGAGTGCTTTAGATTTTTTTAAGTGATTTGTTAATCACTCTAAATTTTTGAAAACAGTAGCATTGTGCTGTTTTATTATAACAGCAACTGATAGTCCACTTTTTTCAAAGACACCAAAATCTATGGAAGAAATAAGCCTCATTATTTTCACTTGTATTTGATAAATGTAGATACAATGAGGTTATATAATTCCTAATTATGCATATCTCATCAGGCCAATTAAACACCAGTAATGTAAATCACTTCCTGATCCAAACACATCTCCTTATGACATTGAGATTGAAGCAGTCAGTGAAGGCTTTAAGCTAAATTACACTTGAATTCTTTATGGCTGGGTACCAATTTAAGAATCATTTTGCCTTGTTTGCAATGGTAATTGTGAAGGAAAAAAAGAGTATACTTCAGTAACAATTTAGTTAAGCACTCCAAATTCAAAGTAATTCCAAGAATTAATATCTACACTCAAACCAACAAGTATATCTTTAAAAGTTTTCTAGAATGTTTCTTTTGGGTGAGCACTTTATTATTGGGGATGGCTGGGAGGGGAGGAAGGAAGAGGAACTGCCTCACTACAAACTGATAACAAGGTTGTTAAAATCACTCTTATCAAAGGCCTTTGCACTTAACTTGTTTAGAAATAAAAGAAAAAACACTTCTGTGAGTCACTGAATTTTGTCCTTTCTACTTTGACAGGTCACCTTGTTCTATTGGATAGAAACTGAGTCAATGTGGGAAGAACTAGAATTTGGATAAAGTTCATCAAAGGTTCACACAGAAAAAGTGACTTTCCTGCACTGAATTGCTCTAAGTTTTTTTTATATTGAATTTAAGTCAAACGTTCTGTATTACGAAGGCAAAGCTTCAAATCTGTAATAGAAAAACACAAACAGAATATTCCCTGAAATTTTCTGATTAGATTTTTTATCTTCTAATAAAATTTTAACTTTTAAATAATCAGACAGCATTATGGAAAAGGATCCATCAGTGTCTGCATTCTCATACCTATGGTTTAATCACTTCTCTCCATGCTTGCATATATTAAACAAAGTCAAATGTGTGAGATAATTTACCCTTCCTAGTCAAAAACCTCCTATTATTCCCATGTCCCCTACCCATTTCCTCCATCCCCATTTTTTTTTTTTTTTTTTTTTTTGCATAGATGCTGAGCAAAGAAAGAAAAGGTTAAGGAATGTAGGAAGGGAGGTGAGTAGATTAACCCTATACTGTTTTGTTTTGTTTTTTTATCTCCATTACAACCAAATTTTAATTTTAAATCATATGATGCTTCATAAGACAAAGGCAAGTACTGAGATTGGCACAGAAATTTAAAAAGATTATAGATTTTAAGAAAAGTTTTTTGCTTTTATTCCTCTAACTTACTTCTCTTCACTTTTACAGTGTTTTTCAGTAGCTTTTTTTACAACATACATTTTATTTGTTTATTCAATTAGGGCTTCCCTGGTGGCTCAGCAGTAAAGAATCCACCTGACAACGCAGGAGACACGGGTTCAATCCCTGGGTCAGGAAGAGCCCCTGGATAACGAAATGACAATCCACTCCAGTATTCTTGCCTGGGAAATCCCATGGACAGAGAAGACTAGTAAGTTACAGTTCATGGGGTCGTAAAAGAGTTGTATACGACTTAGAGACTAAACAACAATTTATTTATTTAATTTTATTTTTGGCTGCACTGGGTATTTATTGTAAGGGTTTTCTCTAGTTGTGGCCAATGAGGGCTACTCTCTAGTTTGGTTTGTGAATTTCTCTTTGTTGCAGTGGCTTTTCTTTGTTGCAGAGCATGAGCTCTAGAGCATGCAGGCTTCAGTAGCTGTGGTTCACAGACCCCAGAGCACAGGCTCAGTAGCTGTGCCTCAGAGTTTAGTTACTCTGAGGCATGTGGAATCTGGACCAGAGACTGAATCCATGTCCCCTGCATTGGCAGGTGAATTCTTTACCACTGGGTCACCAGGGAAGTCTTGCAAGATACATTTTTAACTACTGTATTGTTCAATTTCAAAAAGAGTTCAGGGTGAGAAAGATTACAGCTGAGACATTCACAAGGATTTCCTGGTTTTGATGGCTCTTGCTCTGTGATAATGTGTTTTTGACATTTTAAAAAGCTACCTTTTTGTTTTAATATTATCAATCTTCCCTTCTCCTTAAGAAACCATGTTGTGCAGAGGAAGGGAGACAGATTAACTGCAGGTTCTTTCCCCATCAATCTCAGTGACCTAAGACGAACTTTTTAACCTCACTCAACTTTATCAATAAAATGGAAATAGTAAGGGCTGGCTTGAATAGTCACAGAATTTTGATGAGGTTCAACTAAAATGTATATATTTTATATTTGAGGAATCAATATGTAGTAAAGATCTTGAAGTGTTAGTACTAAGTTATATTTGAAATAGATAAATTCATCAATATCCAAAAAGAAAAGAGTTCTATGCCCCATGAGAAGTATGACCCATTGATAATTTGTTCACAAAATTATAATATAAAAATAGTACCCCATGCCTCAATTTCATCAAGGCCAAAAAAACATGAGGCATAGTAATTCTGAAGTGATTTGAGGTCTGTTTGATTTTTGTACATTTGTACATGCATGGCTCAGACGGTAAAGAATCTGCCTGCAATGCAGGAGACCCAGGTTTGATCTCTGAGTCAGGAAGATCACCTGGAGAAGGAAATGGCTACCCACTCCGGTATTCTTGCTGGAGAATTCCATGAATAGAGGAGCCTACATGGCAGGCTACAGTCCATGGAGTCACAAAGAGCTGAACACAACTGAGCAACTAGCATCATTCCACAAAGTCATTGGCAACCTGGTGACTGCTGATGATGTGAAAAAAAAAAAAAAAAAAAAAAAAAAACAGACTGATGCCCCTCCCCCTACATTATTATTATCAAATAATACATCAATAAAGATAAACTAAAGCATATTAAATATTTTAAGGGTTTATTTGAGCAAAGGCGGATTCTAATGGGACAGTGCCATATTAGAAGTGTTTAAGAGCACTCTGCCTGACAGGACCCAGGGAATGACTTACACAGAGAAAGTGCAGAAACAAAGAAAGGATACTGTTGCTTGACTGTAACTTAAAGCCTTTTGGCTGGTTGTGATTGGTTGTCCTTAGCATTTTGATTCCATCACCTCAAGGCATTTACTGGCTTCGATTTTGGTTTGCACATATAGGCCACCATGGCATCAGAGCCATCTCAGGTATAATGGCCTCATTGTTTAATTAATTTAACAACATGCTGCTAAGTCACTTCAGTCGTGTCCAACTCTGTGCGATCCCATAGACCGTAGCCCACCAGGCTCCCCCGTCCCTGGGATTCTCTAGGCAAGAACACTGGAGTGGGTTGTCATTTCCTTCTCCAATGCAGGAAAGTGAAAAGTGAAAGGGAAGTCGCTCAGTTGTATCTGACTCTTAGCGACCCCATGAACTGCAGCCCACCAGGCTCCTCCGTCCATGGGATTTTCCAGGCAAGAGTACTGGAGTGGGGTGCCATTGCCTTCTCCAAATTTAACAACATACATATATAGAAAAATTCAAATGGAATTAAACAGAAAGTTACATTTCCTGTCCTACCTGCTGCCATTTATCCTACTTCCCTAAGTTACCATTTTTCGTTCTGGTGGTTTTCTCTTTGTTCTTCACTCTGACTGATATGTTTATACTTCCACTTTCTGATTACTAAAATTTAGATAATATCATTGGATTCTCAGTAGAAGACATTCAGAAAACACACTGCTTCCCATCTGTCCTTTCTTCTGAGTTTTGTTTTATGCACACATATGAACACAAATAAACATACCCACACACATGCTCTTTTAGCCCTTCTACAGTTTAATAATTGTTAAATAATATAGCAAACCACGAGTCCTTGTTTCAACTTTGTTGTTGTTTAGTCACTCAGTCATGTCTGACTCTCTGCAGCACCATGGACTGTGGCCCGCCAGGCTCTCAGTATTCTTTCCAGGCAAGAATACTGGAGTGGGTTGCCATTTCCTTCTCCAGGGGATTTTCTCAACCCAAGGATTGAACCCGTGTCTCCTGCATTGGCAGGTGGATTCTTTACCACTGAGCCACCTGGGAAGCCCTGTTTCAACTTCAGGTCCTGCATATTGTCTCAACATTATGCTCTCCATTGTTCCCTCTCTTCATCCTCTGTAGCATCTTTACTTTCCATCAGCAAAGATTTTAATAGTCAATGCTGCTGAGCTGCTACCTCCTAGAGTTAGGCACTGTACAACCATGTGGGTTCATATAGATGCCTTAATCATATTTACATTTTATCCTTGTATATCTATAATTAATCTTTAAAGCCTTCTCTATAAGTGATTCATTATAGGTAAAAAACAATAAGCAACATTTACAATATTATGTTTTAGCAGTATTATTTACTATAGAAGTAAATAGTCTGCTCTTTCTCTGTATATTCTTTTCAAGTTTTCAAATTTCTGAAATTTTACTTGGATATGTCCAGGTTGGGTTTTTTCATTCATCCCATTTAGCACTTTGTGGCCTTTTTCAAATTTCAGACTTGTGTCTTTTTTCAACTCTGGATAATTTTCCTCTATTACATCCTTGATTGTTTTAATTCTTCCATTTTCCACTCTTTTTAGAACTTCTAATAGGTACTCACTGTCCTAAACTGGCTCTTCGTATTTAACTTTTATATCTTTTTTGCTCTGTATCCTGAGATATTTAACTGACTTTGTCTTCTACTATTTCCTTTCACTTTTTGCATTTGGGTAACTGTTTTTCAATTTCCAAGATCTCTTGCTTATTCCTTAAGTGCTCATCCTCTATGGCAACCTGATCTTATTTTATTACTGCAACTAGTCTGATATTTCTGATAAAAATAATTTTACTTTTTTCACTTGTTTCCTTTGAAGCCAATTACTCTGTTTGTTCATTTGTATTATGCTTTTTGCCTTACAGATTTTCCTTAATAATTATTGGTCCACAGTTGGCTATTCATATTGGCTAACAAAAAACTAAATTAGCATATATAGTTGGTATGAGTTTCTTCAGGATTTCTGTTTCTCTATAGTGTACAGTGTCTACACCTTAGGAAGGAATGGGGGAGAAAGTGGTGCAAGTTGGGTTCCCTATCATCCCACATTTTGTTCTGAAGTGCCAAAATCCATATTAGAAGTTGTAGGACTTGGGATGATTGGTCAGTTTCTTTGGAGATCAGTCCTCTGATTTAGAAAGGGCTGTAAGAGATGGGTTGAAAGCTGCTAATTTTTTGCATACTAAAAATACTTTGTTATAACTAAGTGCATTAAATACACATTCTAAACGTAATCTATTGTACATTTGATGAAACACATATAGCATTCATCAAGGTAAAAGTAATTAATACATAGTCATGGAGTAGAAAGATGGTACACATAAAAAGAAATTCCACTTCTTGCAAGAGCTGTAACTCAGTTCCATGGGTAGTCCTTCAATTAATTCCTCTTTCCCAGTTCTGCCTGGCAGAACAGCTGCTGAAAGGACATGAAAACTCCACAGAGACTTGTCAGAAAAAAGGGCTATAGCCTGGAACCTCCTTTTCTACCACCAGTTGTATCCCGATTCCGGTTCCATTCTGATTCATCTATCAGTAACTATTTAGATGCTTCTGCCTTGAAATGTATTCAAACTTCTGGGTCTATTCATGAGCACCCTTCTACCCTAAGTGATTTCTCTTCAGGATAATGGAATAAGAAAATGGTGTGTGTGGGGGGTGCAGTAAATGTACTTTCTCATACATTCTATTATAAATGGAATTTTATCTCACACTTTTTTTGGGTAAAATTAAAATGAAAATTTTTTCAGAGAAGCATAAAAAGATAACTTTGATTAATCATCCAAACCAGGACACTTTCAGACTGAATTGCTCAGTCCCTAAGTCATGTCTGACTCTGTGACACCATGGACTGCAGCATGCCAAGTTTCCCTGTCCTTCACTATCTCCTGGAGTTTGCTCAAACTCATGTCTATTGAGTCAGTGATGCCATCCAACCATCTCATCCTCTGTTGCCCCCTTATCCTCCTGCTCTCAATCTTTCCCAGCACCAAGGTCTTTTCCAGTGAGTCGGCTCTTCGTATCAGGTGGCCAAAGTATTGGAGCTTCAGCTTCAGCATCAGTCTTTCCAATGAATATTCAGGATTCATTCCCTTTAGGATTGACTGGTTTGATCTCCTTGCTGTCCAAGGGACTCTCAAGAGTCTTCTCTGGGTTCTAGTAATAATGGTGCCTGGTTAGCAGGCATGCTTCGGGACTGATCTGGATAAACCAGGGTGCATGCTCACCCCACAAAGGTAAGCTTAACCAGGTGTAGGATCAGTTGCAAAAAGACTTTAGTCCAAAGCAAAGAAAATGAAATAAGAGAAGTATACCATTCTGTGAGGAGATATAAAATATCCTCCTGGGTACCTTGGGTCTGATGCAACCAGGATATCTTACAGGTAATGAATGGAGTTACAATCAAGTAGAACAGCTTAGAGAACAGTATCCCTTTTGTTATCTCAATGAACAACAGAAACTTTTCTTGGATATTACGTTTCAAGAGCAATAATAGGGTGTTAATTCAAGGGGTAGGGTTATGGTTAAGGAAGTGATTCTCAACTGAGGTTAATTTGTCTTCCCTTCTATCTTTCTATCACACCAGACACACAGGCACATACACACACACACACACAGAACATTTGTCAATGTAGGAAGATACTTCTGGTTGTTAACATTAGAAGATGCTGCTGGCATCTATGGGCAGAGGCCAGAGATGTTGCTAAACATCCTAAAATGCATAAGGTAGCCCCCACAATACAAAAGAATTTTCAGTCAAAAATACAAATAATGTTGAGGTGAGAGACCCTTGATTAGTGTTAGAAACCCCTTGGACAGAGCTTGCAGAAGGAATTGAGTATGTCATTTGGGAATAGCCAGTAACTAACCGTAGTACTTGTTAGCTTTCTTTTCTCTGATATGACTTCCTTCTGATATTTTGTCACATTGGTTAAACCTCCAAATATGGAAGCTGATGACAATTTTTTGGACTGACTGATCAGTGAAGAGATTTTTCCCAGACATTTAAGTAGAAACTCAACCCAATTAAAGCATGATACAAATATAAATTAATCATAGTCCTTCTGCTCCAGGCATCTCCAACACAAGGGTGACATATATAAACATTCATTCCATAACAATTGAGTCATTTTAAGAGTATATTTGCAACTTTGAGTGCTTTGTTTCTACAGAATTATGATTTCTGAATAAATGGATATATTAACTTTAACATTTAACCACAAATATATAGTAGAAACACCTGCTACAAAGTGGAATGATATGATTTATGAGAATTGGTGAGAGGGTTGCTTTTTGATATAGAATGAAGCTATTTGCTGCTAAGTCACTTCAGTCGTGTCCGACTCTGTGCGACCCCCTAGACAGCAGCCCACCAGGCTCCCCCATCCCCGGGATTCTCCAGGCAAGAACACTGGAGTGGGTTGCCATTTCCTTCTCCAATGCATGAAAGTGAAAAGTGAAAGTGAAGTCACTCAGTCGTGTCTGACTCTTTGCAACCACACGGATTGCAGCCCACCAGGCTCCTCCACCCATGGGATTTTCCAGGCAAGAGTACTGGAGTGGGGTGCCAATGCCTTCTCCGAAGCTATTTGAGCTATTCCCAAATGACATACTCAAATGACTCCCAAATGACATATCCATTCTGGCAAAGTTAGTTTGCCAAGTTATTAATAATAATTATAACACTTGAAATTCAAGTCTCTTGATTATCTCTCAGCATTTTAGTTGTAAATGTTTGAGAATTTGTTTCTACTCTCATGATTTAAGCAACTCCCAAGGGTCCCACATCCAATACCACCATCTTTGGGGTTAAGATTTCAACATATGCATTTTTGAAGGACACAGATACTCAAAGCATAGCTGTTAAGTTCTCAACTACCAACACAGGAGCTAAGGAAATTATATAGAGTATGAAGTACGAATTATAGGAAAAAATGATGAGGAAAGCAGGTAAGAGAGAAAGTAGGGTTGCAACTAAAAAGTGAAATGGGTAGTTTTGAGAATGCTCATAAAAGAGAGACATCACTTCCATGGTCTTTTTGTGATTTCTCTAAAAGGTTAATGGCAGAAACTATAGGAGAAAGATATGTTTTATGTCATTACTTCCTTAAGCAAGGAAAATCTTGAATTCCTAAGCTCTGTTTATTTTAACAAAATTTGATGGCAATCTTCCTGTGTTCCAAAGAAAAAACACAAGTCATAGTTAATTTCCTTGATAGCAGTGGTCCATAATTTTATCTTTTTTTTACACTATGTTATAATGCAAAACACAATTTTGTACCTACGTTCCATTTTTAGGCCTTTCCCTCACTATCAGATCGTTAGTTCTCAAATCTGTCTGCTTCTGCCAGAATGCCTGCCTTTAGTTTGCTTCTAATCTTTTCTGGGCTTGGAAAATAGATAACTGAGCTGTCTAAGAATTATATGTAAGATAAGTCAGATTCAAGGCAGCAAAGTTTAGCACAAGGGCCTAGACTTAGCCTCTGAGCTTCCCAATAGTCATTCTGATGTGTGGGAGCCTTTCTCTCTTACACCCAATAAGTACAAATGTTCACATTCTGGCTTCTTAATAAATATTTGAGCAAGAAGCCATAGTCCTTCTCAGGTTCATTATTCCATTTCTCTAGACAGCTGCAACTTGGGTTTTAGAGTGGGGATGATAAGTCACTACCACCATTCACTTTCCACAAGGAAAACTTGCAGTTGGCTTAGCTTCTCCCAAGATAGTCCTGTGACCAATCATCATGTTTTCTGTCTGCATGCCCCTCCTGTGCACCATAGCTGCTCACTCTGAGCATGGAAGCTCTTCAGGGCTCAATAAGAATAGCTAACATCAGTTCAGTGGCAGCCTTCACCACCACATGTGGACACCTTCTTTTGCAGAATGAGAAGCAAATAAATCAATAAAGGTTACATGGCAATTCAGAAACTAAAATAATTTTCAGTTTCCATTTTAATTAGCTTTAATTGATTGAAGAGCAAAAGAGATGCAAAAAGGGAAGTCAGTAGTTTAAATTATGCTGGCTGTCATGACTCACTAGACAGGTGTCTTTGTTTTGGAAATAATTATTTAATAGCTACAGTTGGTGATTTGTTGTTGTTGTTTAGTCACTAAGTCAAGTCTGACTCTTTGCAACCCATGGGCTGTAGCCCACCAGGTCCTCTGTCCATGGGATTTCCCAGGCAAGAATACTGGAGTAGGTTGCCATTTGCTTCTCCAGGGGATCTTCCTGACCCAGGGATTGAACCCATGTCTCCTGCATTTGCAGGAGGATTCTTTACAGCTGAGTCATCAGGGAAGCATAGTTTATGACAGAGTTTGAAAAAGAACAAATTACCTATAGAAGGAAAAGTATATGAAAGGTAACCCTGAGGCTCTATGCTAGAAAAATATATTGTGATATCTACAAGAGTTGTTTAGAGAGGATTTCCAAGAGAAAAACTAGAAGATAACTTGACGGAATCTCCAACATGGTCTTCAGCAAGAATCTAACATAGCAGAGGGTGCATGATGTGTGTATCAAGGAATTACAACTTCAGCAGTCATGTTGGCTGCAGTTGTTCAGTGTGAATTTCTCTGGTTGAATCTTCAGTGACTTTAGATATATTTTGGAATAGATGGTCTTTGCAGCAATAAGGACCTCATTGATGAAGGTTTTGTGCTTTCTTCTTCACCAAATCTATTAAAGTCCTGTCAATTGTACCTTTTCAAATTATTTCAATCTATATCCTCGCCTCTACTGCACTCTCATTGCCTTATGTCAGACCCTCATCATTTCTTCCCTGGCCTATAGCAATACCTTTCTAACAGATCTCCTCACCTTCAGTCTCAATCCTCCAGTTATGTTCTACATATCACTAGAATGATCTAGGTAACAGGAAAATCTAATTGTTAAAATTCTCTGAGGTATCCACACTTCTTTAGGAAAATCCCAAATCCTTAACAAAAATGTAATGCTAATTTTGCTTTAGTTTCTGCCAACCTCCCTAGAGTCACTTCTTGTTCTCCACCCACCCCCCACCCCATGTACCTTACATTTCACTAACACAGAAATATTTGTCACTCCCTCACTGCCCCATACTCTCTTGCCTTTATGCCCAATTGTTTGTCTTCTTCTTTTCTCCACCTCTACATCTTGAAACAGGTTTTCTTCCACTTACCAAAGAGACTCAAAGTTGTCTTCTCCAGGACACCTTTCATAACACTACTTAACCCTAATCTCCCATCTCAGATTGCCCTACTCACCCAGAATGGCTTAGGTATCCAACTACATTTCCCCACAACACCTTAAACATCAAGACCTTATCAGAATGCTCTTCATGCTTACGTTTCCACACCCTCCCCACCAAGAAGAAAGTTTTCTGAGGATCATGATCATATTTTAATACTTACATCTTCAGAAAAAGTCCATCATAATGTAAATAACTCAAAAAGTTTTGGTGAAAGAAAAATGAAGTAAGAGAGAGGGAAGGGGGAACGAAGGACAGGAAATGAAGAAAGCATAGAAGAGAGGATGAGAGAGAGTGAGGGAGGGTCAAGAAGGAAATACTGGGGAGCTCTTCTTCAAAATTAAGCTGAAAAATAAATAATTCTGGAAAACAACTGACTCAAACCTCCACTTAAGGCATTTAAAACTCTATTCAGGGGGCACATTGAAAGTTTTCTGCTCAGAAATTTGCACCCTGGGAACCATATGATGATAAGAATTCAAATCTTGAGGCAACAAAATCAAAGCATGTTGCTCTGAAAAGTTGTGAAGCCATAATGTAATTTATACATTATATAAATGTAATTTATACAATGTATAAATGTAATTTATATTCAACTATTTTGTTCCTGCTTTATAAGCATAACTGACAGCCTTGTGGGAGAATAGAATACAGCTTTCATCAGTGATGGTCAAATTTTTTCAAATTTAGTTTTTTTAAAGCAGAACTAGAGAAATATTTATAGTTCTGAGTTGTACAATTCAAGGGACTACTTTGACAATGTATAGCACAATAGTTTTAGAGAAGGATTTTACAATGAAACCTTTAATGACTACTTTTTGGACCATCTGACTGGGATCAAATCTGACATATGCAAAGGTCCTAGAATCAATGATACAGACAAGCAAACAGTAAGTAAGAACACAAGTTCTTGCTTAACTCCTATACGCCTCACTCAAGCACAGCTTTCTTGCCAAGCTGGTCACTGGGGTCTGCTGCATAGCAATTAGTACTCCAGAGTACCTGCCACTCAGTGCAGACACACCAGGCCCTGTTTGTCCTGCAAGAGTGGCATTTCTGCTCCTTTCCAAGCAAATCTGATATCTTACAAGAAAAAGAGTAAACCATTCACATCACCCCCAAAGGCAGTTTAAGAACGAGCATCACAGTTTACATTACTGACCTTTGGATGTATGGTGGCAACTCCTTGAAGGGATCCTCATACCCAGGGGGTCCAGGCAGGACAATATGCTCTGGATAACAAAGTGTTCGACTGCAGTGGTCTGTGCCATGATACAAGAAAGAAACTAGTCTGATTATGCTCAGTCAAAACTTGTTAACGATGTCTTCCACAGTATTCTCTCTCTAGACTCTTTGCCAAAGAGGTGGATGTTACCAGGTCTTCCTTAGGAGTACATCAGATGCATTGGGCAAAATGGCTCCCTGTTAGAGAAGGAAAACAGGGTAGGAAATGTGAAGATCCATGAATCACATTCTCTACAGAAATCAATACCTGATGTGTTCATAAGACTGAGATGGTTTGACTTCTAGAAGTTGTTAGCAAACATCCTAAGGTGGTCTCAGAGGCAACTGCCAGGAATTGTGAGTTCCTCAGGACATAGTAATTGAGCTCATTTACTTGAAAACTTGCATTATCCCCCTTGGTTTCACTGATTATACTGAAGAATTCCAGAAACTATTCCCCAGAAATTCTCTAACTATTAATGGTCACCACAACTATGGTTAGAAAGCTCAAGGCAAACCTTAGTAACCCCAAAGATACTACCAAGAGTATGCTGAAAGAACATCTCTGTATAGTGTCTGCAATAATAGCACTCCTTACTATCCTGGAGGCAAACTTTTCCCAGTCCAAATCAATCAAATGCCAATTTCAGAGTTACCACAAAAATAATTATCATCCAAGTGGCACTATGAGTTGTCATCAGTTCAGAAGTTACTATTAAATCTTAAATTTTCCTAATTAAATGAGGAATGCAGTGGACATGAACTTGGGCAAACTCCGGGAGATGGTGAGGGACGGGGAGGTCTGGTGTGCTGCTGTCCAGAGGGTCACAGAGAGTCGGACATGGCTGGGTGACTGAACAACAACAGTGAGACTTATTTTCAAAGAATCCACGAATAGGCCTGCATTTTGTAGATGTATAATTAAAAAATCTTGCAGAAATAACTACTGATGATTTAATGAAATCAGTTACATGAATGGGAGAAAATTAAAAGTGTAAAATCAAAAATGTCTATGCTCCTTCTAAAGTCACCAATATTACTGTTATTCACCTTATCTAAGGTAACATGAATATAGTTGAAAATAATTACCCTCCTGCTAAGGCCAAGCAAGAATTTTAAGCTATTTAACAGGCCTTGTTTTAGTTATGAAGGTAATCACTTTTTCACCTATAGGAGTAAAGTTTTCTGTGGCTCTGACCTCAGAGCCATAAATATAAAATCTGGCATCTGGAAAGCACAGTAGTGTTCCATGTCTGGTGTCTGGGCCATACCCACCACAAACGAAATCACAATCTCTGGTGGTGGCAAAGGGGGAGGACTGGACATGGAAATGCTTCTGAAAGTTCCCCAGGTGATTCTACTGTGCAGCCAGGTTTATGAATCACTGTGGTGGGTGAATAGCACTGTGCTAAACACAGTAATGGCACCCCACTCCAGTACTCTTGCCTGGAAAATCCCATGGATGGAGGAGCCTGGAAGGCTGCAGGCCATGGGGTGGCTAAGAGTCAGACATGACTGAGCGACTTCACTTTGACTTTTCACTTTCATGCATTGGAGAAGGAAATGGCAACCCACTCCAGTGTTCTTGCCTGGAGAATCCCAGGGACAGGGGAGCCTGGTGGGCTGCAGTCTATGGGGTCGCACAGAGTCGGACACAACTGAAGTGACTTAGCAGCAGCAGCAAACAGAGTAATGGAAATAAGCAACTAGAAACCTTTCCTTGCCCTTAAGGAATTTGCCTTGAAGGAACAATACAGTATATCTTATGGCTACCTACTCATTGTACCCTTCCTTGAAACATCACCCATAAGCTGCCACATGAATGGGCTTAGGCAGCTGTCTATACCAAAAAATCACTGCTGCTCCTGCTAACTACACTGATTAAACGAAGATCTGCATATAGAATTCAAGGTAAGAAAACTAAATCTCTGGAAGTTTGGAATTAAGATCCCCAAAGTCTAATTCAGCCATTTGCGGGTAGCTGAGCTGAAAAAAACTGAAATAAGGCAGGAAAATTTGGCAGAGAGAAAAAAGAAGAGCATGAAAGTAAATATCCCTGGGAAAGAGTCAGAGGGGTGATATGATCCTGATAACAGGAGAGAGAGAGCCATTTAGCCTTCAGACAGGTTCCACTGCATACCCTGCAAGACCTGCTGTAGGTTTATAATACCCTCTCCTTGTTTTAGGCTGGTTGCGTGAGTCTCTGCTTTTTGCAATAAAAAAAAGCTCCTTCCTCCTCTTCATTTTCTGGGTCCCAGCTGGATTCCCACATGATTTGTGAACCCTCAACATCCTTCTTTTTTCTCATGAAAACAGTAAGAACTGTAAGATGGGAAGTAAAGGGTCCTGGAGTGGTCTGGGAGGCTTTACAGATGATGTGGGAATTGAACTGGGATCTAGAAGATGGAGGGGGAAAGAGAGCTCACTCCAGGTGAGAGAAAGAGCAAGCACAAAGCAACAGAAGCAGAAATGCACCAAAGAAGGAAAAGGAACACAGGAAAATTAATTTAGCTTGGTGGGGATGAACCTAACTAAAGGGCAAACATAATAATTAAATGGTCTTCTATTTCTTGGTTTCTCCTGCACGAAAAAAAATCCTAATGCTCAATACTTCTAAATAAATGCCTTTTAAACTCTTAAATACATCCCATTCCATCTCACTATTCTAGGGGAAACACTCTCATAATAACAACCAAAAATAAATAAATAAATAAACAAAAGAAAGGCACTGATAGAAAGGAACAGACAATGCTTGCCAGTTTCTGTTAAAAAAACGTTTATTTTTTACATATCAGTGGACCCTTATAGCCTGTTTTATTTTCTGTATACTTTGGCAAAAGTTGGTTACTTTGAGACAATGTTTTACTTCTATTAACAAAGTAATTCTTTTTTAACAAAATTTTAAACTTGGTTGCATGTTTATATACGTGGGCTTCCCTTGTGACTCAGCTGGTAAAGAATCCACCTGCAGCTGGAGACCTGGGTTCCATCCATGGGTTGGGAAGATCCCCTGGAGAGGGAAAGGCTACCCACTCCAGTATTCTGGCCTGGAGAATTTCATGTACAGTCCATGGAGTTGCAAAGAGTTGGGCATGACTGAGCAACTTTCACTTTCACTTTTATATACATGATTAGCCTAATGGTCATAGTCTATAATCATTATTGGTGACAAGAAATAGTGAATTTTAGTATTAACTATGGGTTTTCCTGGTGGCTCAGATGGTGAAGAATCTTCCTGCAATGCAAGAAACCTGGGTTCTATCCCTGGGTTGGGAAGATCCCCTAGAAAAAGGAATAGCTACCCACTCAAGTATTCTTGCCTGGAATATTTCATGGAGAGAGGAGCCTGGTGGGCTACAGTTCATTAGGTTGCAAAGAGTCAGACAAGACAGAACAACTAACACTTTTACTTTCAGTATTAACTATAAGGACTTCCTTGGTAGATCAGTGGTAAAGAACCTGCCTGCCAATGCAGGAGATGCAGATTTGATTGATGAGTTGGGAGGATGCCCTGGAGAAAGAAATGGCAATTCACTCCAATATTCTTACCTGGGAAATCCCATGGACAGAGGAACCTGCTGCTGCTGATGCTGCTAAATCGCTTCAGTCATGTCTGACTCTGTGCAACCCCATAGATGGCAACCCACCAGGCTCCACCGTCCCTGGGATTCTCCAGGCAAGAACACTGGAGTGGGTTGCCATTTCCTTCTCCAGTACACGAAAGTGAAAAGTGAAAGTAAAGTCGTTCAGTTGTGTCTGACTCTGCGACCCCATGGACTGCAGCCTACCAGGCTCCTCCATCCATGGGATTTTTCAGGCAAGAGTACTGGAGTGTGTTGCCATTGCCTTCTCCGACAGAGGAGCCTAGTGGACTACAATCCATGGGATTGCAAAAGAATCGGACTTAGCAAATAAACAACAACAACATAACTTAAGAGCATTTTGGATAATATATGGGCTTCCTTGGTGGCGCAGATGGTAAAGAATTTTCCTGCAATGTAGGAGACCTGGGTTTGTTCCCTGGGTGGGGAAGATCCTCTGGAGAAGGGAATGGCAACCCACTCCAGTATTCTTGCCTGGATAATATTGGTTAAATATCAACTGTAAATAATGAGAGTAAGGTTCTAAGTATTAAGAGATCTTTTTTAATTCAAGTACTTTCCCATCAGTGATATAGATCTGGAGTCCCTGGTAGCTCAGACGGTAAAGCGTCTGCTTACAATGCGGGAGACCCAGGTTCGATCCCTGGGTCGGGAAGATCATCTGGAGAAGGAAATGGCACCCCACTCCAGTATTGATGACTGGAAAATCCCATGGACTGAGGAGCCTGGTGGGCTACAGCCCATGGGGTCGCAAAGAGTCGGACACGACTGTGCAACTTCACTTCACTTCAAGGTGTTAAGCCACAGCAAGGCTGGCAATCAGCCAATAAGCATCACAGTGCCAGCCCCGACCTGAGCTGTACCCATAGCCTGGAGTGACTCTCACCAGATCATTTCCAGTGATCTTCTCACTGAAGTATCTACATTCAGTATCTTCTATATATACGAAACATGTCTTTAGGTTAAAGATTGCCAAAGCTGGACAGGTTCTTGTAAATTAGTTGATATTTTACTAATGAAATCAAGATAGTTACTTGTTGGGCTAAAGGGGAATGCTGAATTTGCTTTAAAAAAAATTTTTTTTTTTCCAGCTCATATCTCCATTGCTCTACTAAAATGACTTTTTAAAGTCTTGCATTCTTTTTTCTTAGAATGTAGACAGGAGCAGCCTGTGCAAACCCTGCCTGCTCCATACGTCAAGCAGTGTTTGTATATACTTCAGTGTATCCAAGCAAGGCCTTTTTAACTTTCCATCCTACGGACGGAGCTGTACTTTCCTGAATAGCAGCCAGGAAAAAACTTGGAGATTTGGCAGGAAGACTGTGGGAAGCCTGGTGCAACACCAGGCTGAGATCTGGAGCAGAGGCTTTCTACAAAGGCAGAGGAGCGAAACACCTCTCTTTGTTTAGCTCTACGTACGAGTACAAATGGAGACCCCAGATTGCAATCAGGCCCTATTGTATAAACATGGGATTTCCATGCCATACAGCATTTTTGGCGCCAAGCACCTTATTATTTTCAGCTGGAAAACCAATTAGCATTCTTTTTATATCTGAGTGTTAATACTTGGGACTTAGAGCAATTTTTTGGCCAGCAGCCCACATGGCTGTAGTCTCTTGGGCAATGCCTGACAAATTAAGATAAAACAGTTACTTCATGTTTTCCTACAAAGAGAAAACAAAAACTGTTTCCTGTTCTTATTAATTGGATGAAGTCAATTTCCACACTTAACAAATAAAAAGGTAGGCATAATCAGGGTGTCAACCTATGGTTCTTATCTCTCCCCAAGTGGGTTCCTCTGCAGGAATATTGGAATATAAGAACTGTCAGGTTCTGACAAACCTCTCCTTCTAATGGAAAAAAATCTCCATGGTCAACAGAGACCTCTGTCCAGTGGATAGCCTGTGGCCACCACAGAGTCACCCTTTGACCTCTATGGCAATTTTTTCCCCACAAGTTTGAGCAATGGGATTTACCTGGAGAAAACTATTAGGAGATTCCAGTCCTGACAAGTGAATTAGTCATAACAGTCAAGAGGGCACTGCCCACTTTGAAAGAAAGAAACAAAGCCAAAATTTTCCCTATCTTGAAAGCAGAGCAAAGAAAAGTTCACACTCTAGGAATGCAGCTTATGATTAGAGAAAGCCATATCTGGGCTGCTGTCTCAGAATATCTGAGCATGTGGGAGAACAGGAAAAGAGGTTGAAATTGTTGTGAGAGGTGCCCGTCCCGTAATGTATTCCCTTATGATAAACAAGCCTTGCCATGGTGACGAAGACTAATGCCACGAGTTAGAGGAATGTGGCCCTCCAGTGAGCAGACCACATTTGGGAAAATCTCCAGGATGATGCAAAATATTTAGAAGGGAAGTGGTAAAACAAACAGAAGGGAAACACTGCAATCTGACTGCAGTTTGAAGACAAAAATACGTTGGACACAAAAAATAGTTTGTGTGTAGTTACAACAGTGCTTTTGTGTTCTTGGTACTAAATGTACATCTCTTTGCTAGAAATGGCCTGAGGGGCCTGCTGCTTCCCTTAAAGACTTTCTTTGTAAACAGTGGGTGGTGGCATCCAAAAAAAAAAAAAAAGAGAGAGAGCGAGAGATACACATGAAAGACTTCTTTAAAGAATTTGTATAGAATATTTGCTTTGCAACAAATTCTATTCCAGAGCTATATTACTTAACACGAGGGCTGTGAAGTAATTTCTAAGTTATATGGAAATTAACTATCTTATTACTAAATATCTGCTATCAACAGCAGAAAATGATCACCTAATAATTTAAGGGAGTAACTGGAAAATGTCCAGTTTTGCACAGGTAAAGAAGTATTAGAATTGAGGTTCTAGATAGCAGACGTCACACATTCCCCTACACAACGGGTGACCATACATTCCAATTTGCCAAGACAGTCTCAGTTTACTCCAATTACCTAGGTTTAGTTACTAATAGTGCCCCTTTCACTCACAACAGTGGTTTGGATAACAAATAATTTAGTGACCAAACTCCTACAGAGACCAAGAGTCTTCAGTCTATCTTCCATGGATACCAGTCTGATGCTTTATCGATCTTTGAACCTAAAAGAATGTTATAAAAAGGAGGGGAAAGGAGAATTGCTGTCACCTTGCAGAGAGGAATTCTCAGTAGCGTGGCTTCACCTAAAAGAAGCACAGAAGGACCATGAACAAAATCATTCTAGGGGAAAGGAGAGAAAATATCCCACCCATAGAGCCCCCCTGAGGCAACTTTCAGAAGTAACTAGGAGCTTCTCACTAGATTACATACCAACCTCCAAACAAGTGTTTCTTTATCAAATCCTAGAAGGCAGGCAGTCATTTCAAAACCAGACATGCCTGCTGCCTCTCTTTCTGCCCTGCAGGCTAGGGCTAGAATGTATCACTTAGATGTTCCAAATCAGAAAGTGTTCAGCCATTTCCATACCACCAGGAGCTACACTGTTGGGCTGCAGCTATTTGGATCAAATGAAAATGCTTTGATCTCTTTTACATCTAAGTTTAACTGTGGCTTGGGCCCAAAAGGTGGGATAATTTTGGCAACTTCCCCTGTACACTTTTATCTGAAGATAAAAGGAACACTTGGAAACATAAACAGAAGGTGTATTTCTGTAGGCCCAAGAGCCACCACATCAAACAAACAAAACTATAGGCATTTATGCTGAATATTAGCTCTGTTTCATCAGCTCTATTCCACTCCCTCATTCACTGACAGGCAATAGGATCATTTCCTTACACTGAAAACATATAAAGATAATACAACATTAAAGAACTTAGGAAAAAAAGAACATTTCCATCATAGTGATTTTCATTTTTACATTAAAATCTTTAAAATATAAAAACACATTTCTTAAGTTACAAATTTATTATAATGGCTTTAGATTCAGGAGTCCAGGGTCCTTGTGTACATTCTACAAATATCTGGGTGATGGGAGTTGGAGCAGTCATTCTGCTAACCTCCTTGTATCTCAGGGTTCTGGGCTTTAATCAGGAATTTAGAGCTTGATAAACTCAGTTAAAATGAAACATGGGTCCCTGTGGGAAACCAGTTTGGAGCTCCAGCGAGGAATTATGACTTTTCAATCACCTTTGCACAATGCATATTATTCATTTGAGGGCTAAATGAAAGCGATTCACTGGCTCAGGGAATTTAAGGACCTATTTGATCTTATAGGTGAAGCTATGGTCCAGGAGAAGGCCTGGCGAGCTGCAGTCCATGGGATCACAGAGTCAGACACAACTTGGCGACTGAACAACAACATAGTCCATTCAAGCATAAGTTAAGGTAGAGTGGAGTTCTAAAAGTGGGGAGATGTCTCCTTATAGGGAAATACATCTGAGTGAACAGAGACAGTCTAGCTGGATACAAATCAGATAGGCTCTGAGCAAAGGTATTGGGCACATTATTGCCAAAGTAGTGCTCTTGCTAAGAACAAAAATCACCAAATTAGGAGAGATTTATGACTTTTCCTTGCTAACGTCTAATGATAAGTGAGCTTCTTGAAGGGTCTTAGGACACACAGGGCTTGACTAAGAGATTATGACATGGCTTAAACATAGCAGGTTGGCCCTCTCTAGAGTGATTTGTCAAATGGAGATAAAACAACCAGGCTAACGATGGACTGAGTTGATGGATGGTTACATGGCAGAGTTTATGGGTTAAAAAGGGCTTCCCCGGTGGCTCAGTGGTAAAGAATCTGCCTGAAATGCAAGAGACCAGAGTTTGATCCCTGGGTCAGGAAGAATCCCTGAAGAAGGAAATGGCAACCCATTCCAATATTCTTGCCTGGGAAATCCCATGGATGGAAGAGCCTGGCATGCTACAGACCATAGGTTTGCAAGTGTTGGACAAGACTTACCAAACCAAACCATGGATTAAAAGGTACTAATACAAAGAATTTAAATAATATTAGGAGTCATTTTTTGTGGGTCATCAGATAGCAGCACAGTACTCATTTGTTTGCTGAAAAAATATTTATTAATTCTTATTCTTTTGAATGAAATTATCTTTTTGTTTTCTTATATTTGTTGGCTTAAGAGTTGGGAGAACAGTACCACCCTATTGAGTTTTCAGTGGTAAAGTTTTCCCAGGTTTCTGGACAAGGGGATGTGACTCAAGCATGAGAAATGTGACATTCCCATTAACATTTCCTGGCCATCTCGGAAATGAGGATTCCATGCAAAACTTGAGAGTTGTATTAGATCATATCTAACACCCCTTCCAGAAACACAATTTTGCATAACAAGAATCTGAACATTCTTAAAGAATTTCCTTTTATGTCCATTTCAACATGCTCCAGAAAAGGAAAACTGGTAGCAAAGCCAGAGGTCAAGAGAAAATATAATTAGAGAAAGATCCAAACCAAAACAGTGACAGACGTGATTCTCAAATGCTCCTTGAAGCAGTTCTCTATCATGTGAAAAAGAGTTTGCGCCACTAGGCATGATCTTCTTTGAATACTCCTCTTTGATTAAAAAAAATTGTTTTCAGTTAAGAAACACGTGAATATATTCTCACAGTAGAAGAATCAATCCATACAAAAGCATATGAAATAAAAAAAATAAACAAAGTATTTGTATATATATAGGTCATATACATTCATACATGATTCTATTATACTATATCAATTTGTTTTCACCTGAGTCTTAAAGAATTTTCTACTTTAATATATACAGATATTACTCTTTTTTTTATAATAATAAAATGTTATGTAAGTTTACTACTATCTTCTTTGTTGATGATATTGCTTCTATTATTTGCTAGTATAAAAGAGAATATTCTTATAAATGTACTTTACTGTGAGTGAGTATTTCTGTGGGACAGATTCACAGAAATAGACTGCAAGGTCAGAGACTAGGTTTAGTTTAAATTCTGATAAATATTGTCTAATTTATATATGCTGAGCATCGTATGTATGCCACATGCGTTTCTTTTGCAAAGGGTATTTTATATCTTTGTCTGCGTTCTATCTGCTTCTTCGTGTTTTGCATACTCACATGGAGGCACCCTTTATATATTGCAAATCTTTTGTACATGTTGCAAATGTTTCCACTAGTTTATAGCATATCATTTAACTTTGTTTTCAAATTGCTATCTCACAGAAGGTTTTTATTTATACATTTATATAATTTCTTTTATGGTATATAAACTTTCCTAATTCTCAGAGTTATAATTTTTCTATATCCTCTTCAAATACTTACATAATTTGTTCTCAACACTTACTCTAATTATGCTCTCCAAAATGTACCTTTGTTTATGATATGAACTATGAGTTTAATATTTTCCCCAAAAGGAGAATCAGTTGTCATAATGTGATTAATTGAGAAGCTTTGAACATTTTTACTGATTAGAGATGACATCTTTACTATAAACTTTATTCCTCATTTTTCATCCTATTTTTTCTATTAATAGTGTTTGCCTATTCCTAGGCCAAAATGCCTTATATCATGTTCTGGTTATTAGTAGTAGAGCAAATTCCATGATTCTCTTCTTCAAAAATGTAACTTCCTAAGTATTGCTGGTCTTTCTTTCATATATGCTTGAGAACCAGTTCATCAGCATCTTTACAATGTTGAGTTCTCCCACTGAGAAATATGGAATAATGTTTTATTTATGTAGATTTTTAAATACCTTTCTCATAAAAATCACATTTCCTATTTATGTCTAAGTATAAAATTGGAGAAGGCAATGGCACCCAACTCCAGTACTCTTGCCTGGAAAATCCCATGGACGGAGGAGCCTGGTAGGCTGCAGTCCATGGGGTCTCTAAGAGTCGGACACGACTGAGTGACTTCACTTTCTCTTTTCACTTTCATGCATTGGAGAAGGAAATGGCAACCCACTCCAGTGTTCTTGCCTGGAGAATCCCAGGGACAGAAGCCTGGTGGGCTGCCATCTATGGGGTCACAAAGAGTTGGACACGACTGAAATGACTTAGCATAGCATAGCGTAGCATAAAATAGCTTTTGTTGCTGTTATTAATGAGAGATCCCTTTTATTATTACGTTTTCTGGGGCTTCCCTGGTGGCTCAGTGGTAAAGAATCCACCTGCCAACCAGGAAACACAGGTTCGATCCCTAGGTCAGGAAGATCCCCTGGAGAAGAAAATAGCAACCATTCCAGTCTTCTTTCCTGAGAAATCCCATGGACAGAGAAGACTGACAGGCTACAGTCTATGGGGTTGCAAAAGAGTCAGACGACTCAGTGACTAAACAACAACAACAATATTAGGAAAATTATTGATTTTTGTATAGTGACATCTGTATCTGATCACCTTACTATACTCTTAAAGTACTCTCTTAAAATTCTATTAGTTTTTCTTATTATCCTCTATTTTCTTGGTAGAAAACTATATATTTCTCAAATTGGTTGTTGTGATTTTATTAAGACTTCAAACTCATGTTTTTTAAGATCAACCAATCAAAGTCATCCTTTAAGAATGTTATAGACTGAATGTCTGTGCTCATCTCCCACAAATCATATTTGAAGTTTTCACAACCAATGTGATGGTATTTGAATATAGAGTGTTAAAAGAGTAACTAGGGTTAAATGAGGTTGCGAGCGTAGAGCCCTCATAATAGAATTAGTGGTTTTATAAGAATAGGAAGACAGAGAGAGAGAGACCTCTTGTTCTTCCCAGTGTGTGTACCATGGAAATAACACACGAAGACACAGCAAGAAGGTGGCCATTTACAAGCAGGAACACAGCTCTCACAGAACCCAACCAGGCTGGACCATGATGGCACCATGATCTCAGACTTCCAGCCTTCAGAACTGTGAGAAAGTAAGCTTCTATTGTTTAAGCCATTGAATATATAGTATTTTTTTCACGGCAGCCCAAGCTGACTAAGACATAAAGTTGATGGTATTCTAGGCATACTGGGAGTATTACTGGGATCCCATAAGAAAGCAAGTAACTCTTGTTTGTGAAATTTACAGATTTTATGCTTTGAAATTATGGTTGGCTTGCTTGTTTTGGATTGTATGGTTTAGATCAAATACTATATCTTTCCCTAGTAGGCTTATCCTATTTGTCTCCAATATATATATATAAATATTTTCAAATTTAATAGCTGTTTTAAATTTCTAATACTTGTCAATAGGTCCCACTGAAACTTACAATCAAGAATGTATAATTTATAAAAGGAAGGCCCCCTTAAAACTGAATAAATAAGAACAAGAAAATATTTTCAGCTTCACTGCTACACAGCTGATTTCTATTCATAGCTGGCCTGAGTCCCAGTCTTCCATAGAAGGTTTGCTTCCCTGGCATATGGAAACACCACAGCGGCAGACTTCCTCTGAGTAGCCCAGCCCCAAAGTTTGCAAAGCCATATTTCCTGTGAGAAGGAATTCTTGTGGCTGAAATCTTTGCTAACTTCCTTTTACAAAACTGCTTGCTTCATACAGGGACCTGCTTTCTCTGGTTCTGCAGGTCCAAAAGGATGTAGAAAAATTAAAATAACTTTTGGTTGATCATGTGTCTCCATTTGCTTTGTTACAAACTAAGGGCTCATTTCCTTCACTAAATTTGTATATAATGGATCCATATTGGTTTACAGATACAGACAGGAGAGACTTACAGATAGTAAGATGTCACTTCTATCCTTATTTACCAGTTGGTATTAGATAGGTCTGCTCACTCAGCCACCCTGGACTGACTGACTGTGGCTCCCTAGAGCACTGTTTTGAGGAGAGGTCTGAGGCTGCCTCTGGCCATGATCAATGAGTAATGTCTGTCATGAGTTTGGGAGGAAAAAAGTGGGATGCCTGCCAAGCATTTCTCATCTTTGAATATAATTGGCTTTTTGTTTCTGAGCTTAGTTATATAACCTTGGAAGTTTATTAATTTGTAGATATCATATGAATAAAAGGAAATATATTGCTTTATTTTTTAAAAACTTGGATCACAGTTAAGTGCTTTTAAGACTAGGAAGCTTTAACATAAAACATTGAGTATATTAATATATAACCTAAGTAAAGTTAAACCAAAATACACATTTCATATACATACTATTACATAGTACTGATTTTCCTCGCTATAAATAATAGGTAGTAGCATGGAGAAGGCAATGGCACCCCACTCCAGTACTCTTGCCTGGGAAATCCCATGGACGGAGGAGCTTGGTAGACTACAGTCCATGGGGTCGCAAAGAGGTGGACACAACTGAGCAACTTCACTTTTCACTTTCATGCATTGGAGAAGGAAATGGCAACCCACTCCAGTGTTCTTGCCTGGAGAATCCCAGGGACAGGGGAGCCTGATGGGCTGCCGTCTATGGGGTCACACAGAGTCGGACACGACTGAAGAGACTTAGCAGTAGCAGCAGCAGGAATATGGTAGTATTACTAATAGCTTCAACTTTCAAAATCCAAGTTGGTATTATATTGAATTGCATATAAAATGACCAATAAAGTATGAAACAGATATTTTCAGATAAAAGTAGTATACTTTACTTTCACAACTCGGACCTGCCAGGAGGATAAAGGTTGAGGAAATAATACAAATATTGTTGCTTTTTTTTTAACCAAAGATAAGCTTTATGTTTTGTGAAATTCAGTGATTAATATACAACCAAAGAGGTAGACTTTGCAAAATATTTGAGAAACATTCAAAAAAAAAAATAGTGATGTGCAGCTCTAGGTTTTGGAGGTTCACAAACCTATCCTTCAGAGTGGGATTATCTGGAAAGTCTAATAGTGACTAAGTTTGTAAAAAAAAAAAAAATTGAGGTGTTCAGCTATGGTTTGGGATACTACAACATAAGAACTCAAAACACTATTTTTCCATATTCACATATTTATAATATTTTACTTTTTTTTTTTTTACAAGCAAGGAATGGTTGCTTCTAACAACCCACTACTATGATTCAACTTGCCTATTACATTAGAAATATTGTGTAAGCAAAGAGAAAGACTAGAGATAGAATGGGAAAGACTAGAGATTGCCTCAAGAAAATTGGAGATACCAAGGGAACATTTCATGCAAGGATGGGCACAGAAAAAGGACAGGAAATATATGGGCCTAACAGAAGAAGAGATTAAGAGGAGATGGCAAGAATATACAGGAGACTATAAACAAAGGTCTTAATGGCCACCAGTGGTGTAGTCTAGAGCCAGACATCCTGGAGTGTGACGTCAAGTGAGCCTTAGGAAACAGTACTATGAACAAAGCTAGAAGAGGTGATGGAATTTTGGCTGAGCTATTTCAAAGCATAAAAGATGATGCTGTTAAACTGCTGCACTCAAAATGTCAGCAAATTTGGAAAACTCAGCAGTACCCTCAGGACTGGAAAAGGTCAGTTTTCATGCCAATCCCAAAGAAGGGCAATGCCAAAAAATGTTCAAACCACTGTACAATTGTGCTCATTTCACATGCCAGCAAAGTAATGCTCAAAATCCCTCAGGCTAGGGAATTCCAACAAAACATCTACTTCTGCTTCATGGACTATGCTAACGCCTTTGACTGTGTGGATCACAACAAACTATGGAAAATTCTTGAAAAGATGGGAATATCAGATCACCTTACCTGTTTCCTGAGAAACCTGTATGCAGGTCAAGAAGCAATAGTTAGAACCAGACATGGAATAACGGACTGGTTCAAAATTAGGAAAGGAGAGTGACAGGCTGTATATTGTCACTTTGCTTATTTAACTTGTATGCAGAGTACATCATGCAAAATGCCAACTGGATGAATTACAAGCTGGAATCAAGGTTGTTGGATGAAATATCAACAACTTCAGATATGCAGATAATACCACTCTGATGGCAGAAAGTGAAGAGCAACTAAAGAGCCTCTTGATGAGGCTGAAAGAGAATGAAAAAGCTGGCTTAAAACCCAACTTTCAAAAAACTAAGATTATGGCATCCAGTCCCATCACTTCATGGCAAATAGAAGGGGGAAAAGTGGAAACAGTGACAAATTTTATTTTCTTGGGCTCCACTAACGATGACCGCATCCATGAAATTAAAAGATGCTAGCTCCTTGAAAGGAAAACTATGACAAACCTGTGAGCTGTGTTGTGCTTGGCTGCTCAGCTGTGTCCAACTCTTTGCAACTTCATGGACTGCAGCCCCACCCTCCAGGCTCCTCTATCCATGGGATTCTCTAGGAAATAATACTGGAGTAGGTTGCCATGCTCTCCTCCATCCAGGGATTGAACCCAGATCTCCCACACCGTAGGTGGATTCTTTACCATCTGTGTCACCAGGGAAGCCTGATGATGAACCTAGACAGCATATTAAAACAGAGACATCCCTTTGCCGACAAAGATCCACATAGTCAAAGCTATGATCTTTCCAGTAGTCATGTACAGATGTGAGAGTTGGACCATAAAGAAGGCTGAGCACTGAAGAACTGATGCTTTCAAATTGTGGTGCTGGAAAAGACTTGTGAGAGTCCCTTGGACAGCAAAGATATCAAACCAGTCAATCCTAAAAGAAATCAATCCTGAATATCCACTAAAAGGACTGATGCTGAAGCTGAAGCTCCAATACTTTGGCCACCTGACGTGAAGAGCCAACTCACTGGAAAGGACCCGGATGATGGGAAAGATTGAAGGCAAGAGGAGAAGCAGGCAGCCAAGGATGAGATAGTTAGATAGCATCACTGACTCACTGAACAAAGTTTGAGCAAACTTCGGGAGATAGTGAAGGACAGGGAAGCCTGGTGTGCTGCAGTCCATAGCATCACGAAGAGTTGGACATGACTGAGCAGCCGAGCACACAAAATGCGCTCAGTGGTGTGTCACGGTCATTCTGTCCAAAAAACTGCCTTGTGGGACAGGGATATTTGGCATTTGATTGAGGATGGTTCCTTAAAGATAATCCAAGCTGCAATGGCACTTTATTAAATCCTACAAATAGCATTATATTCTGCTTCAATGCAGTAACATATCAAAACCCAAGCTGCTTTTTTTTTAATAACTTCTATTGATGCTGAAAAGCTTAAAGATGTCTCTCACTGCTGACAGAACAATACTAGTAAGAAGAGTTTTAACACTGGCTAGAGTTACAGTATGTCAAGCTATTTAAGGGATCATATCCTCATTTTTTGAGATTCAGTAGTGCTGGCATTGAGTAACTCTTTCCCATTTTGTTACCTGGTAAACTGCCTTTTATTTCTCTCCTTCCCCCAGATTTCCTCTTCCTTGCAGCCTTCCCATATTCTCCCAGGTAATTAGTAGTTCCCTTCTCTCTGAAGCAAAAGCACACTGAACACCACTTTAGCAGCATCTGTCACACTGCATCACTATTATTTATCTCATATCTGTCCTCACTGGAGTGCAGTAACCGGGTATTAGTTATCTGTGTAACCTCAGTGGCCCTTACACAGGAAACCATCAAGTTTTGTCTTAAAATGTCGATGCAATAGCTTCTTTACATTCTTTCAAATTAATTAAAGATTAATATGAGTCACAATAGTTAATTATATGAAATATTAAATAAAGACAGATTAATGGTTCCTGTCCCTGTGACCAAAAATGCAAGCCATATGAACACACTACACACTGAATTAGGCCCACATCCCTCATCTGAAACTTTTGGAGATAGCTGTATTCATAATTCAGAGTTTTAAATAAATTTCAGAGTATGATGCATATAAACTGCACATTATTTGATATTTCCACCGTGTTTGGTTGAGCATTCCCCCAAAAACACATTAACATTCTTATAGCATAAGTATGAATATTCACCTTCAAGGAGAATAAGTAAAGACACAAATGACCTCATCAATTCAGAATAGGTTTGCCACCAATTGAGTTTGCCATAAGTTTGTCCACCATCAGTTTGCCACAAACTTATGAAAAATGTTTTGATTTTCAGAACTTTATTTAGATTTTGGAACTAAAATCAATAAAGGATTATGGACATGGATAATAAAATCTATCTGGGGTTTCATGAAGTCTCCCACTCTAAATGTACTCCAAACTGGATTTGAAACAAGACATTATTATTTCTTACAAAAATACAGTAACAGAATAAAATAACCTTCATATCTGTCATTAGAATTTTAGTTCATTTCTAAAAGCTTTATTTCTATAAAAACTAATAAATTTTATTAGTTGGAAAAATAAAACTTGGCAAAAAAACAAATTGAAAAGCTTCTGTGTAATGATCTGACTAAATGAAATACAATAAGAAGGCTTGCTCACTGTAATCGTTTAGAAAACTACAATTAACTCATAAGGCAAAAGTATTAATTAACAGATATTAGATATTACATATTGTGATCTGATCAATTCTCTTAATATTTATACTAAAGAGAATTTTTATAATGAGTCTATGTTTTAAAATGTAGGTTTTGATTATTTAATTTTAGTATGTCATGCCAATAGATCAGGAGACACTTGCCACTGAAAAGATAGTTGGTTATAACTATGGGTCCCAAGAAGAGGGGGCATACCACACCATATAAGGCCACAAGGGAAAGCATTAGCATCAGTGAGGCAGAAGGAACAAAGAGAAAATGGGAGCAAGAGTCTTTATTGTGCTTTTCAAGGGGAAGAAACAAGCAAGGCAGGGTAAACAGGCTCAGAATTGGCTGGTTTGAATAATTTCAGCAAGCTCTGGAGTAAAAGGACTGTCTGTTGCAGTCTCATATCCGACCCTGAAGTGATTAGGTGGCCCAGAGTGTAAGAGCCCTTTAAAGCAGGTGGTTGGTGAATGGGCTCTGAACTAATCAGTTTGCATGTGAAAGGCACACTTCCAAATGAGTTGTTTGCTATCTCTAGGAATTAACTAGCTCTGGGAGGGACAGGGCCTCCCCCAGCAGTTCAGTGGCAAAGAATCCACCTGCAATGCAGGTGCCAGAGGAGACATGGGTTCGATCCCTGGATTGGGAAAATCCCCCTGGAGGAGGAATCCATTCCAGTATTCTTACTTGGAGAATCCTGTGGACAGAGGACCCTGGTGGGCTACTATCCATAGGGTCTCAAAGAGTTGGACATGACTGAAGCAACTTAGCACAGATGCATGGGAGGGACAGTTCTTTCAGGGTCAGTAAGGTCCTAAGAGGGCAAAGCATCAAACACAAAAACTAGAAACTTAGCATCCTGAGCTGTCAGAAGAAGCCTCTGAAAGGAGACATTATGCCCTCAATTAGTCTGAATTTAAGACCACATGTAATAAATTTTAATATTTTTAATACAATTAAATTGTGTGTTTTTATGCACTTTAGAAAGTTTGGACTTGGTATCTTCTGAGGTTGGCAAGCAATCAAAATTTCTTTTAAAATTTGTATGTGACATACTAAAAATATATCCTACGAAGAAATTTATAAACAAGATATAAAGTAGATTTCTGAATTACAGGTTTCCATTTATTCCCTTAAAACTGTTTATTGGGTACCTACAATATGTCCAGAAGTCTCTACTGAAAAATACCAGGTAAAACAAAGTATAAAGTGTGGCTGCTGCTGCTGCTAAGTCGCTTCAGTCGTGTCTGACTCTGTGCGATCCCATAGACGGCAGCCCATCAGGCTCTGCCATCTCTGGGATTCTCCAGGCAAGAACACTGGAGTGGGTTGCCATTTCCTTCTCCACTAGTTTGATGATTTTGTACTTTCTCAGGTAACTTGATTTTTTACCTTTCATTTAATAAAGCATTAATTAGTATCTTGAACAGATTCAACTATTTCTAAATGCAATTATTTCAAAACCTAATAATAAGCTATGTATTATAAAACTATGAACAAAACTGTGCTAACCTTTGCTATTATGAAAGCAGGGTTTAAAAATTAATTGCCACCCTTTTGGCACAAAATAGATGTAGCAGAGACACCATTTTGATTCTGTGGTCAGAAAGGTCACAGCTGTCCTTAGCTTTGTTCCTGCTGGTGGACGAAGGCTTCCTTTGTCCTTGGCTTTAGCCTTCACGTTCTCAGTGTGAGATAGCCCGTGACCAGTGACAGGAAGCAAATAAAGCAGCACCCCTCGCCCCATTTGCCTTCCTCCCTTCCTCTGCTTTGCTTTTCTTCCTTCTTTAGTATAATGTACTACTAGAATAATCTCTCTATGCTATCTCTGTTCCAGAGGGGTAATAATAATTATTTTTGCAAATATCATAAAACCCTAGGTCTAGGAAAGAGCTTAAAAGGGTATCTAACTTATCCTTTTATTTACATACTTGATTAAGATAAATTATATGCTAGTGCATGTAGTTCAAAAAAGCAGCTTATGTGGCAAGGTTTTTACAACAATAATAATAGTGTCAATTCTTTACATAAATTATCAGTTCATCACAAGTGCCTCCATAGACTTGTCATAAAAGATCTCCAAATAGCGAGTTTCTGTGAAACATTCTCCCAGTTACACTAGGGACTATTTTTTAACCAATCTATCTCAATCATAAATAAGCTTTCTGTTTTCTTGTTTAATAATTCAGCTTCTGAATAGATACTCATAGCACTTGCTCTTTGATAGCATGTTCACTATTAAATGACTTGTATATCATTGCAACAACAAAATGTAATAATTTTTTGTAATACTAGTGCTTTCTCTGAGATATTTTGGCATATAATATAGCTTCTAAATGTGATAAAAATTCCAATAAAGATTATCTCCCTGATTATCTGAGGTTCCTGACTAGACTGAGATGAGAAGATTGACCTCAATGTTCTTAGTTTCACTTTCTAATAATATTTTCTTTCAGTTTCTTACTAAAGGATATGCTGTGTTTTTGTGTTATAGCCTAGATGCTTCCTGAGGCCTCAGGATGTTGAAGGCCCTATCAGTTTTCATTTCTGGCTCTTCTGTGGGGCCACCTTCTATCATCCCCTGTATAGCATGTCACCTTTTGATTGCTCATCACTAACTCTTAGGATCAAATTCAGATCTTTAGTGAAACTTCCAAGGTCCTGTCTGACATGGTTCCCACTTGTCATATCCCACTAGTGATACCTTCCACCACTTGGTCTCACATTCTGTTTTCCAGATAATCTGAGAGTCTTTCCATTTTCCCAACACTCCATGTTTTCCCTTTACCTTTATACCTTTTATATATTTTGTTACTCTGGCTTGAAAAAAAAATCAGAATTCTTATTTGTATACCATAGAAATGATTCTACTTCCCCAAATAAGGCTGTAAAAATATAAGGATCAAACACTGTGGCTTGTCCATCCATCCATCCATTATACAACTATTAGCCTATCAACATCATTAGAAGTCTATGGAGGTATAGATTCTGGTATTAGCTAGGGGAGAGACATCATAGAACCATTTAATAACCATTTCTTTCCCCAAGCAGCTCAGACTTTTGAGAAAGGATATAATATTTGAGGGATGGGGGAGAAAATCCACAAATATTTATATAAAATATTTAAACCACTGGAAAATAAAAATAAGTGGAATTTAGATTATTATAAAGTGCAAGTATGAGGTAAAGAAGGTAAAAGGCTGAAAGAATCAAGAGAGTAGGGTCAGAGGAGTTGACTGGAGCCAACTGTGTAGGTGCGAAGGGTTGTGAGTGAGCATCTGTGATAAGGAGATGGGAAAGAAGAGTTCAAATAAGGGGAAAAATTGGAAGACTCAAAGTTTTAAATGGGTAATTTATACACAAGGGTCAATAAACTCAAGTGTGACTAGAATTGTATAAGATAGTTTTACATTTCAAACTTTACTTAATTCAATGTATATTAGAAAATTAAAAGACCTGAATGTAAGACCAAATACTATAAAACTCCTAGAGGAGAACATAAGCAGGACACTCTTTGAGGGATAATTGAAGCAATATCTTTTAGCTCAATATCTTAGAGTAATGAAAATAAAAACAAAAAATAAACATATGGGGCCTATTTAAGCAAATAATTTTGCAGAGCAAAGGAAGCCATAAACAAAATGAAAAGACAACTTACTGAATGGGAGAAAATGCAACTGACAAAGGATTAATCTCCAAAACACACTAATAGCTCATACAACTCAATATTTAAACAAAATTTTTCAAATGGGCAGATCTAAATAGACATTTCTCCAGAGAAGACATACAGATGGCCAAAAGGCACATGAAAAGATGCTCAGCATCACTAATTATTAGCAAAATGCAAATCAAAACTATAATGAGGTTATCACTTCACACTAGTCAGAATGGCCATCATCAAAGAGTCTACAAATAATAAATGCTGGAGAGTGTATGAGAAAAGGGAGCTCTCCTATACTGGGTAGTGGGAATGTAAATTGATGCAGTCACTATGAAGAACAGTATGAAGGCTCCTTTAAAAACTAAAAATAGAGCTACCATATTATCCAGCAATCCCACTCCTGGGCATATCTCCAGAGAAAATTATAATTTAAAAAGATACATTCACCCCAATGTTCATTGAAGTACTATTTACAATAGTCAAGACATGGAAACAAATATCCATCAATAGATGAATGGAAAAAGAAAATGTCATATACACATACACACACACAATGAACTATTACTCAGCCATAAAAAGAATTAAATAATTCTATCTGCAGCAACATGGATGGACCTAGAGATTATCATACTGAGTGAAATAAGTCAGACAGAGAAAGACAAACATCATATGATATCACTTACATGTGGAATCTGAAAAAAAAAAATGAGACAAATGAATTTATTTACAAAACAGAAATAGACTCACAGACGTAGAAAACAAATTTATGGTTACCAAAAGGGAAAGACAGGAGAGAGGGATAAATTAGGAAATTGGGAGTAGCATATACACATTACTATACATAAAATAGTTGAAACAATAAGGACCTACTGTATAGCACAGAGAACTATACTCAAAATCTTTAATAACTTATATGGGAAAAGAATCTGGAAAAATATACATATACATATACACACACTATAGATTTATATATATATTAATACACACATATATATTAATATATACATATATATGAATCAGTTTGCTGTACATCTGAAATTAATACATTATAAATCAACTATAAGTCAATAAAATTAAAAATTAAAATTAAATTATATGAGGACATTAACTTTGCAATTGTACAAATATTATCAGATAAATGTTATAAGAGGTAGTGAGCTTATTTAAATTAGAAATGTGCCATCCCAGCTATGGAGTTGATTTAAATAAAATCACTATAAAACTAACAGGAAAGGAGGAACAGACATAAAGCAACAATCATGAAGGCCCTACTGAAATGACTGAATATTGGGGCTTTCTGGACTAGAGCAGTAGACCTTGACTATAGACTATGGATGATAAAATGAGAAAGAAGGAAAGAGAATATACACCTATGTTTATTTGGTGTTGATTTCTTAGTTTCCGAGCAGGAAAAAATAGAATATATATTTTTATGTGAAATAATTTTTGTGGCAAGATACACATGATCAGTCAGTGTGAGAGAAGCTGAATAAAGGGAGGAGCCATGAAGTTGCTAGAACCATGAAGTATATTCTCCTACAAATGAACAGAAAGGAAAACATTGTATATGGTGAATGGATCATACAACACTTAGAAATCAGAGTAGTGGCCAAGTGTTCTGCAAGATGGTGCTTTTCTTTAGAGTAGCCAGGAAATTAGGGAGGGGATACACAATAGAAAGCTGTTGTTTCAGTAAAATACATCTCTTCAGTTGAGCACATCCAAAGCACTCCTCTGTCAACCACTGGAGAAAAGCAAAAGATGAGAAATAGGTTGAGATCAGGGAGCCATAAGTTTCAAGGAAGAAGCAAAGAATTTTTATGCAGTAAGTTATGAAAATAAAGGCAAGAACCCTCACTGGTTAGGAAAAAAAGTTTGGAATCCTATGCATTGATCATAAATGGTTATATTTTTGGTTATAATCAGTGGGTACATTTTGACTGAATTACTTTGCACTAAGGGCAATAAAATAGGTTTTTATAGTTATACTTAATACTCCAAAGCACTAAAGTAATGTATAAATGCTTTATGCTAAAGATGACAATTATTTTTCCATTTACACACCCAGGTCAGGTTAAGTTAGTTGAGCACTGCCATTCCGGTCCTTTGATAATATGATAATTAATACTATTATAGGGTGGAAGAGAGACAGGAGGCATGAAGCCTGGGAAAACAACCAGTCTGCAACTAGAGAAAGCACTTTGCATTCTGCAAACTGAGCTTTTATTTTTAATTTCTACTTTCTAGCATAGCAAATCTGTAATGCAGTTTATTCCCTTCAATGAAATAATAATAAAATTCACAGGATTTTGAAATCTGTTACAAACATTTAAAAAATGTAACCTAAGCCCCAGCATACTTATAAATAGGTACTTTGAGACAGCACAGGGAATATAAGATTTATTTAATTGGCTTTCAGACTTTCTCTTCCAAATAAGCCAGCATGCAATTAGTCAATGGTAAATTTTCACAATAGTTTAACTAACAATGTTAAGGCATCAGCTTAAAATTCACTACGCCAAGAGCTACAGCTCTCTGCTTTTCTGACTTGTTATTCATCATCAGACATACCTTCCTTTTCAGTCACACTTCCTTTTGCATTGACTAACTTAATGAGCCCAAGAAAATGAAAAAGAAATGATGTTTCAAAAATCTTCTCAGAAAAGTTCTTTGACATTCAGAGTTACCCTTCATAGAGCCAGGACTCTGAGTAATCTAAAATAAGAGCTGGCAACAGAGGCTTGCCAGCTGTTACACATTTACCAGCCCAGCTACATTTTTCCCCCCTCTGGGCTGAATAGTTATAAAGGGCCGCTCTTAACCTTATTTGGATTAAAATTTATACCATTCACACAAGAGGGTTTCTTTTCAAATCTTTCATTTTCTTTATTTGGCATTTATATTGAAACCAGATATCTCTGATGTGCTATCATATTTTAGGGACTATGAAATGGTACCACCATAACACTGGAAAAAGAAAGTTTGACCCGTTTGCTTGTGAGAATTATGAGGTAAAATTTAATCAATTTCTGTGATTAAAAATAAAAAAGCAACCTACAAATCAGTAGTTATGGCACATTTTCACTTTTTAACTTTTATACAGTTTGTTGTTTCTTTAAAAAATGTAAAATATTGCAAAGCTGTGCTGGGATCCCCAAGACCACTTCATGTTTAGAGACCCTAAAAAGACAAAGGATTCAGCATATAGCTGTGTTCACTGCTGCTGCTAAGTCACTTCAGTCGTGTCCGACTCTGTGCGACCCCATAGACAGCAGGCCACCAGGCTCCACCGTCCCTGGGATTCTCCAGGCAAGAACACTGGAGTGGGTTGCCATTTCCTTCTCCGATGCATGAAAGTGAAAAGTGAAAATGAAAGTGAAGTCGCTCAGTCGTGTCCGACGCTTAGCAACCCGACTCTTAGCGACCCCATGGACTGTAGTCTACCAGGCCCCTCCGTCTATGGGATTTTCCAGGCAAGAGTACTGGAGTGGGGTGCCATTGCCTTCTCCAGCTGTGTTCACAGCTAGAACTTAACCATAAGGGTGGAAAGACATAGGCATTCTAGGGGAATCCATGTGCAGACTTCCTTGTGCTGACTTCCTCCCAAGAGAGGTCACCCAGAGCATGGTCTTCCCCAAAAAGAAAATACAGCAACAGATGTGTGAAGTTTCTATCCAAGGGAGCTCACTAAAGACTCAGCATCCAAGGCTTTTATTACCGACAGGTTGTGTAGGCACCCTCGCTTAGCATGTACCAAAATTCCAGACCCCCAAAGAGAAAGCAGGATTACAGCATAACCACATTGTGTTGCAGTCTAGGCACAGTGAACCACCTTATCAATTTGGGAATGGTAGGTAAACTCCTGAAATTCAAATGATCAGACATCAACCAAAGGCCAACTTTGCAAGTAGGGCTTTGTAAGGATAGAAGTCTCAGATCTGCTACTTTAATTCTATTCTTCACAAAAGGACACTTGTAATTATTCTGATTTATCAAAAAGAAAAGAAAACCACTATTTAAAGTTGGAGAGTAAGGAAAAATATTTCTCAATAGATTAAACAGTTAAAGCATTTGAGAAAGATCTGAATGATGTGCATTTCACTTCCAATATAAAGTAAAAAAAAATTCTACCACAAAAGAATATTTTTTTCCTTATTGAAAAGAGGAAGTAAATGTTCAACAATATCTTCTAAATTTTCTCCTAGGATGCTATGAGTTGATGCCTTCCCCTATTGCTCAGTATAAGATTAAATCATTTATAAATGAAATGTCTTGTTATTTGGGGCATTCATTTACTCAAATTTAAAAGCAGAGAGAAAAAACTTACTCATGCTATTGAATTTCATATTTAATTATCCTAAGCAATGCCCCAAATCAGCAAGATGCTGCTATAAGAATTGGCTTAACATTTTCTTACAGGCCCCAAGGTATTTAAACAGCTTTCTTTGCTATTCCAAAAGCAGTTTGGGTATCAAGCAAAAGTATTTAGATTTTATAATATGTGTAAAATAATGAGACATGAGCTTGAATATATACAAGTGATCTTAAGGCCACAGCCAGTATTATTAAAATAAACTAGATGATTTTCCAATGCTATAGACTGTAGCATGCCAAGCTCCTCTGTCCATGGGATTCTCCAAGCAAGAATACTGGAGTGGTTTGCCATACCCTCCTCTAGGGAATCTTCCCGACACAGGGATTGAACTCACCTCTCTTGCCTGCATCTCTTGCATTGGCAGGCAGGTTCTTTACCACTAGCGCCACCTGGGAAGCCCATAAATGAAGTAGCAGCCACAATCTGAAATCTCGAGTGTCAGATCAATGTACTAACATTTTTCAAAGCTCTTATGAATATGTGAATTTATAAATTGCACTCAGAATTACCGTCTCTGTTTTGATTATTCAAAAATGAAATTCGTTAACCCCAGGAATGGTACATGGACCGAAAACCCTTTCCTTTATGACTAAAGAAATAGAGATTTCCCCTTGAAATAAGATATAGACCCTGAAAGATGAAGTATTTACCAGAAAGAGAGACTGTGTTAACCTTAAATAAGATTATTTTAAACTAGAAGAAGATAAGATAATGTCAATGGACAATTTTAAGTCCTCTGTTTCACTTCCTTCATTCCCCATCCAATTAGTGGGAGGGATCAGGGCTCGACAGCAGCATTACCTCAGTTATAAAAGATTAGAAATTATGATTCTTTCTGTATATCTGACTTTGACTGCAGGTATAGCTGACCCTATAACACCATCATTGAATAAATTGACCCATACAAGTATAGCATTATCCATATAAGAGGTAATTTGGCTATAAATCAATGCCTGCTTTGTGGAGGCTGTACTCATTGACTTTTTATTTAGGGTCATTTTTCAAGTTTCTAAATATTTTTGGTGTGTTCTCCCAATTCGTGGTTTCTGTCTTGTTGGGAGAAGAAATGAACACTGAGGTCTTCTCCCAAGAACACTGTTGGAATCCATGTATTAAGTCAGCCCACCTAAAGCATAACCTACAAATTTGAAATAATCCAAAATCTGATTATCTTGATACAGTATGACTCTACATGTAATTGTATATATAGGCATGGTTTCCTCAGAGCTATGTAGTATAGTTCCAACATAAAGGAAAAACGTAATAAATATTTATGAAAAGAAATTCTTGAAGAAATTATAAAACTTGACACATATGAATACATGGTATTATATATGGTAATATATGTTTGCTTTAAAACAGACTGATCTGTGCTCAAATTCATGCTCTGCTTCTTAATAGCTTTATGGCTAGGATTATTTAAAATAAGACTAATAGTATAAAACTCTCCTATAGCCTTTACTGAGTTCTAGGCACTCTTCTAATTACTTTGAATAAGTGGGCACATTAATTCTCACAACAACCCTAAAAGTATATAAGACCATTTACCCCAATTATAGTTAGGAAAACCAAGACACGGGAGTTAAGCATAATTGTCCAATGTCACACAGCTGACAAGTGGCAGAGCCAAGTTTAACATCCGACAATCTGGCTGCTTGTGACCACTTTACCTTACAGCTTCTCTTAAGGCATGTTGCTTAACTTTTCCTGAGCCTCTGTTTCTCTACTATAAAAAGAGGGTGATAAGACTTATCTTCACATGGGTTTTATAAAGAATACTCGAACAGCAGAAGCAAAATGTGTAAAGTACTGACACAAGTAGGGATTCAATACATGAGATTTCCCTTCCTCCTTCTTTTCGGTGGCTCCTCCACCCAATAACAGCTCAGTGAAACATGGTCAACAATTTCTAGAGGCTCATTTTCTCTAGACTAAAAGGCCCCAAGTCTTTTGAAAAGTCTTCATATGAGGAGTCAAAGGGCAGTTTCTTAAAGTGCTTATATTGCATAAATGTGTTAGAGGGTAAGAATTTGAGATCCTGGGTTCTCCACTCCATGGTATCACCCTGACCCACTCCCACCCCAACCCCCAACACACACTTCCTGTGACCAGTGCCTCACGAAATGAGCAGCACACAGGGCCTGGGGCATGACTAACACAGCTGCATGAAGAATCAAAGGCAAGTTCTTGGCTTTAGCTCTAAATAAGTTCTTGCAACTCATAGCAGGGGTCACTGTTGTGAAAGCCAAGGATTCTAATTCAGAAGATCTGAGTATTTTGAAATCAAAGGACTAATCTCTAGAGGAGACAAGGTCTAACATAGATTTTATATCATTTAACAAATAGTCTGAAAGAAATAGTCTGAAAAGAAAAAATACGATGAACTACACAACCTGACCCAAAAAACAACATAAAGGGATTGGAAAGAGTTCTGTGGAGGATGGAAGACAGCCTAAAAGTCTCTGAGATCCTGAAAAGTGTCCTGATATCCTACACTGAGGACAACAGGTTGGGGATAGGGGCTGATTTTGGATAATCCAGCCAGACATGTTTGGGGCACTCTGAAGAAAGAGGAAAAGTCCAAAGAGATAATGAACTCCTTAGAGATGCATCTGTCCCAGTATGTGGGGTAGCCACCAGGTAGAAATGACCACAGGGTAGGTCTGGGCAGGGAGGACCTGAGACAAAAAAAGTGCTATCCTTACCCACCTCACACTGGCCCTCACCCTGAGCTCCCTAGGGGAAGCTGGAAAAGACTGAGAGTGAACTATTAATACCAGATGGGTCTGGTAAAACTAAAAGACACTTGTTCCTTAGAAGGAAAGCAATGACAAATCTAGACAGCATATTAACAAACAGAGACATCACTTTGCTCACAAAGTTCATATAGTCAAAGCCATGGTTTTTCCAGTAGTCATGTACGGATGTGAGAGTTGGACCATAAAAAAGGCTGAGTACTGAAAACTGATGCTTTTAAATTGTGGTACTGGACAAGACTTTTAAGAGTCCCTTGGACAGCAAGGAGATCAAATCAGTCAGTCCTAAAGGAAATCAATTCTGAATATTCATTGGAAGGACTGATGCTGAAGCTGAAGCTCCAATTTGGCAAAGACCCTGCTGCTGGGAAAGGTTGAGGGCAGGAGAGAAGGGATGATAGAGGATGAGATGGTTGAATAGCTTCCAACTCAATGAACATGAATTTGAGAAAGCTCTAGGAGATAGTGAAGGACAGGGAAGCCTGGAGAGCTGCAGTCCATGGGGCTGCAAAGAGTCAGACACGTCTAAACAACACCACCAAACACGGGGTGAGGGGGTAGCAGAGGGAAGCAGGGTAGAAATAGCCATACATAAATCTGATGGTAGAGTTCATAGGACTGAAACATCTCAGTAAATACAGTGGAAATACACCCACAAGCAAAGCAGATGATTTTCACCACTGCCCATGCTGGCACATGTCAGAGAACAGCTGAGGCCTAAATGCACCCTCCTGACAGAAAAACCTGGCTGTCACATGTGCATCTGAATCCCCAGAGAAAGTCACTGAGCTCTTCCTTGACCAAGTTAAAGACCTGAAATGAAAAGAGTCATCACATGGATTGAATTTACTTGACGATAATTGAGTTGCCTACCAACAGGTAAAAAGTAAATTTGCACTAGAAATACATTCCATTTATAAAAAAATTAATTTTCGTAGAAGCGAGCTATGACCTGTGAAAATATCAAGCCCCCTGCATGTGTCTTCTAGTCTGAAGATGGCAGAGATGGCAAATGTATTATTGTGAAAAATAACTGCAACTGATGAGCACACTTGATGATACTGGGAAAAAAGTCTCTTCTGTCTTTTAGCCTCATTTCCTGGTACCATTAGCTTCTTAATTCTCAGCAATTGTAAACAGACACCTCAAAGAATAACATGGATAATTATTATGGGTATCAAAGTTCTGGTGAACATATTCTGAAATATCACACCCAGTGACTATGGGTATCTGTTTATGTTCTCTGTAGCACTCAGCTCGTCACATGTTTCCCATGGTGTTCTGCTGACCATTTTTGTCCCCTTGACCATTCTCAGACTGTTGTACTTCTCCCACTTGCTTACTTGAGCTGAGGTCCTCACTTCTTAAGGAACTGAATTCTTCCAACAATCTGTGAACTTAGAAGAGTATCCTGAATCCTAGATGGAAGTCCAGGTGCAGCCAACACCTGCCTGCCCTGCAGTCTTGTGCCACACTGGAAGCCATATCTGAACGTCTAACCCATGGAAACAGTGAGCTGGTCACTTTGTGTTGCTTTAAGCCACAGAGTCTGTGGCAATTTGTAAGGCAGCAGTAGAAAACTAATACAGGATTTTAATACACTGTTCTTTTGTATGTGCTTTGGTTCGGTCTGTACTAATATTTTTCTTTTTACATGGTGTTTAATGGGTAACCTAGGTCATTTTAAATCACCTTTCCTAAAGAAATTTTCATATTTTGCAATGACAGAAAGAAAAAATAAAATGGCATCAGATTCCTGACAAATTGAGCTATTTGTCTCTTGATGCAATGTCTTAAAATTACATCCCAATCACAAATATAAACTGACTTAAACTCCTGACAAATTGTCTCATTTAACTGTTAATCCTATTATTTTTCCTAATGTGGAAAAAAACTCCAGAAACTTTCTACTGAGAAAAATTCTCTCCTCCATGATTACAAATTACAAATCTCTCCTACAATGATTACAAATTAAATTGCTGAGAATCAGTACCATCCATTTCACCAAGAAATGGGCTTCCCAGTTGCTCTAGTGATAAAGAACCCACCTGCCAATGCAGGAGATGTAAGAGACATGGGTCTGATCCCTGGTTAGGAAGATCCTGTGGAGGAGGGCTTGGCAACCCACTCCAGTATTCTTGCTTGGAGGATCCCCATGGACACAGGAGCCTGGCAGGCTACATTCTATAAGGTGGCAAAGAATCAGACACAACTGAAGTGACTTACCCCCTCACACGCATTTCACCAAGAAGGAAAGTCATGCATGACCTAAGCCAGACTGCAGTTGTTCATTTTTCTCTAGCATTCTGATCTTGACAAGTTACAGTGTTACAGAGTTACAGTGTTTTAATTCTCAGGAGATTTTCACTAAGGGTCAATTTCTCATAACATACTAAATAAAGGTTTTTAGATCAATTCATTCATAGTAACATAAAGGGAAAGACCATGCTTACAATCATAGATTGGACTCAGTAAATAACCTTATCTTACAGATCTACCTCTGAAGTATGTTTGAATGTCCCTGTTGACATTGCTCCCTGCCAGTCTATCTTGTTTTGTTTTAGACAGCAATTATGAGTAAGTTACTCAAAATTATTCTTTTAAAAGTTCTCAGTCTTTCTAAATAAAATAATTGTGCGTGCATGCTAAGTCACTTTAGAAGTATTCAACTTTTTGCGACCCTACAGACTGTAGCCCACCAGGTTCATCTGTCCATGAGATTCTCCTGGCAAGAATACTGGAGTGGGTTGCCATTTTCTACTCCAGGGGATCTTCCCGAGCCAAGGATCAAACCCATGTCTCCTGCAGCTCCTGCATTGCAGGCAGATTCTTTACCACTGAGCCACTGGGGAATAATTATGGCAAAAAAAGACATAGAAACTCATTCTCTTATTTATTTGCATAAAAAAGAGAATGAATAATCAGATTTTGGACCACTGTTCCCATCTCCATTTTCCTTTGGCATGATTTTCAGATCTTGTGTTTATAGGAATATCGCAATCTAGTCTAATAATAGACCAGCTACTAGTAAAACAGTGGGCCAGTTAAGTACTTTACTAAGAATCAGACCAAAGACCAAAGGAAGATGCATCTGTCTAGTGCAGGTTTAACTAACACTTCTAAATTCTGTGATGAAAGCATCTACACTGAAAGAAAACATGGGCCACCCAAGGTTACTTTCTACAGATGAGGCAACCTAACTTCTTAAAGGACAGTCCAAAGCAAGAAAGACAAAAGTGTTCTACCAGTCTCTTGACAATCAGTCAAAAAAATAATATCTATTGAAAAATGTATTATGCTCAAGAGAATATACTTGACGTCTTATGAAATGTAAGCACAGAAAATGTTTTATGAAGACAAAACTGATTTATCAACCCAAGACAGCATTATAAAAGAGGTCACAGTGCAGTGCATGATTATTTCATTCCTTCCATCAGTGTTTACTGGGTGTCTCACTCTCTGAGGGGATTTCAAGACTTCCAAGGCAGTCCCAGTTCTCAGGCCCTCTAGGTAACTATGCTTTGGTTCCTGTTATGACATTCAGTGCTGCATGCTCCTTCTAAGTAACTCATTAGCAGTGACTGAATGTCATTGTGACCACATTCAGATATGTTCACCTCCAATCTCTCGCTATAAGGATACCCCTGTGGGGTTTTTTGGCACTTTCATTCCTACTATTGGTAGGAATGTAAATACTTCTGACTAGCTGGTTTAATTATCAACTCTACTATATATGCCCTTCATGTTCAAATTAAGAGCATAGCCACTATTTATTGAGTGTCAAATATTTAACATTCATTACCTTTATTTTTTATAATAACCCTGAAAGATGTAATATTAAGATGTCCATTTTACAGATGCAGAAATAGAGGTTGAGAGAGATCAATGACTTATCCAAGTCTAGGAAGAAGCACTGAATTTGGAATCACATAATCTTTTATAGGGGCTTCCCAGTTGGTGCTAGTAGTAAAGGACCCACCCTCCAATGCAGGAGACATAAGAGATGCCGGTTCAATCCCTGGGTAGGGAAGATCCCCTGCAGGAGGACATGGAAACCCATTCTTGAATTTTGGCTGGAGAATTCCATGGACAGAGGAGCCTGGTGGGTTACAGTCTATAGGGTCACAGAGTCGGACATGACTAAAGCGACTTAGCATGCATTCATGCAATCTGTTAAAACCTTGTAAGCTATATAATCATAAGCAAATGACTTACTTTCTCTATATCTCAGTGTCCTCTTATTTAAAAGGAGATAAAAAGGACCCATCTCACTAGATTGTTGTCTTGATAAAGTTAAATACTAGACATGAAATTGTAAAGCATCATCCAAATGTAAGGACTGCTCTTATAACTTCCATATAACTAGCACATAGATTTTTAAGCCTATACAATGTGCACTATTTCAACTAACAAGATTAAAAATATCTCAGTAACAATACAACATAACAATGTGACATTATCCTACTGAAATTCTAATATATACCTGAACTAAGGCTTTAGATCAATTTACTTCTATGACTCAAAAAAATAAAAATGGTGCCAATTTATCATAATCTTTTTTTTGGCTGAAAAGTAAAAAGAATTTACATGCCCCTGGAAACACATGAATTAAAATAATCAACATCTAAATCCATGATACAGTTTGTACATCTCCTTAGTTTTTGTTGTTCAGTTGCTAAGTCATGTTCAATTTTTTTGCCACCCCATGGACTGCAGCCTGTCAGGCTCCTCTGTCCATGGGGTTCTCCAGGCAAGAACACTGGGGTTGGTTGCCATTTCCTTCTCCAGGGGATCTTCCCAAACCAGAGATCAAAGCCGCATCTCCTGCATTGCAGGTGGACTCTTTACCGCTGAACCATCAGAGAAGCCCCATGCATCCCTTACTCTATCTCAAAGATATGATGGAACTAGAATAGATTGAAAAAAAAGTATATTAAACTTCAACAAACACAGATTCAGTGCTTATAATACTCCCAACACTCTGCTAGGCACTAAGGAAATTGAGGTAAATAAAGCAGAGACCCTGAGCTCAAGTAATCCCATTCTAAAAATAGTCCACTTATCTGGAAGAATAAATGCTATCCTGTTAAGTATCAATATACAACAAGAATAAGAAAATCAGAAAATTGGCCTTATGGCTTCCATCCCACAAGATGATTGTATTATTAGCCTACTTTATGTGATGAATCCAAGCTTGTAGAACCTATTTCTCTAGTTGGTTATACTTTAAAAAAAAAAAAGAAAGAAAGAAAATTTTAGGCAACTCATAAATAATAAATTAGAATCAGACTATCAATATTAATAGGAACTATAACATGTTAGCTAATAACATTTAGCTTTTGAGACTGATGTCATAGAGTTTATTCAGGTCCTTCTACAAGTTCCACTTCTATCGTCAGTGACAGGACTTTCTCCCGGACAAACCAAATGAAGAATAGTGATTCTTTCTATTGTATGACAAATTATCTTTAATCTTGAGAAGTACTAAGAGGTCTAGATAGAATATTCCTCACTATTCAAAAATCAGAGAAGTAGAAAAAGGTAAAAAACCTTTTAATACTAAGTAAGCTTCCAAAAATACATCATAAAATAACAAGACAATAGTTAAAGAAGTCAAGGGGTCAGCATAGTAATTGCTTGTACTTACACCTGGAGGTGCAAGTAGGTTGAGCCAGGTGGGAGGAGGGCATAAAGGTTAACGATGGTGTACCCTACCAAACAAAAACCTAGATTTCTTACGAAAAGAATATTTGCATAATGAGTTTGGACTCCTAAGCTGCTTTTATCAGCTGTGTATTTTAGCTGGTTTTTGGAGGGTCTACTGCCTATGGTCAACATGCTGAGAGTCGCACAACTCTAGGGAACACCATTTACATACATAAACTATAATATAAATGTCACCCTCTGGAGCTGGCCTTTTTCTGTGTGTAAGAAAGTGGAGGAGGGGAGAGATGGAAAATGATGATAAGGTAGGTCAGAATGCTGTAGGGGAAGAAGGACAGCAGATATGCACCATCCAGCTACGCTTGAGCACCTAATCTGGAATTATACCAAATACTTACATATACCCCTAACAGGGACTTGGGGGTACAGTTTTCAAATATATATTCCCAAATAACATACGACCATATATGTCACTTTTCATAGCATTATGTTAACGTCCTTATAAAACTATTTAAAACTCAACTATTTGACCAAAACATTTTCTTAGATTCAAGTGAATTTGAAAATATATGCCCCAGTACTGTGGAATATCTATTGAACATATTCAGAATATTCTCCAGATGTTGAGTATGAACTGAAAATTCTGCCTTATATGGTGTTATACTTATTTTTGTAACAAATTTTAAGGAGGTGGTTTTTTTTTTTAAAGAAGTCTGTCATACTGGTATCACATCCTATCTTTTATATTAGATAATTTATACATATTTCTGGAAATTCCAGAAATTTGACTTAAATAAAACACCTTTCACTTAAATCACATCTTACCTTCTACATATATCATGCGAGATATATATCTGCATGGCCTTCCCTGGTGGCTCAGAGAGTGAAGAACCCACCTGCAATGCAGGAAACCTGGGTTCAATCCCTGGGTTGGGAAGATCCCCTGGAGGAGGGCATGGCAACCCACTCCAGTATTCTTGCCTGGAGAATCCCCAAGAACACAGTAGCCTGGCGAGCTATAGTCCATGGGGTCACAAACAAGTCAGAGACAATTGAGCAACCAATCACAGCACGTTTATCTGCATGATATTTCATCTTGGTTTACCTTCAACACACACATATATACATACAAACAAAAACACATATACCCATACACACAATGTGAGTCCTCAATTCTATAAAGTAACAATCTATTTTATGATATAAATTCAAGTGAAGAATGCCTAGTGAATAAGATCATATATCTATCACACATTTCTATGATTTCTCAATAACAGAAAAGCAGTCTTTTACAAAGACATTATTCTCAGACAATCAATCTGAATGGCATCTAGTATATTCATTCAATGATTGACATTTACTGGTGAAAAAAAAGATTAGTACTTAAGTTGGTAGAGAGAGGAAAAACTTTTGACTGACAAACAGTATGAGCATATGTAAATTAGTAATGAGAACAAACTTTAAATTTAAAATGAATAATTATAATAGCTACTATTTTTAATCATCTACTACTACTGATGTGTTTATCATGCACTATTGGCTCTTTTATACTTTGTAAAAATCATGTCATTTGGTTCAGAGTAATTAAACAAAATTTCAAGATATTGCATCTGGAACTCAGACCTAGATTATCTAAATCCAAAGCCCTCAAATCTATACTGAACTGTCTATGGAAAGAGCTCAAAGTATTTTAAAGTATAGAGACAACTGAGTGACTTTCGCTTTCATTTTCATTCTCATAGAGATTCTAAAAAATAAAACAGAACTTTTGTTTTTGCTTTGCTTTCCTACACTTGCTTAGAAAATGCTTTTTAATTCCAGTTCACCTAGATTTAGGAGCCCATTCTAGCCCTTATAAATTTTAAATAGGATTTCATGATAGGGAGTATTTTGGATATATCCTCCACAAGGTGACAGAATCAATGGAGTCATGCTAGCTGTCAGTCTCTGGGTAATGAAGACATACCAAATCACCATTTAACTGCTTAAATTTTCCTCTTAGCTTCTTACTAAGTTAACATTCCTTACAAAGAAAGTTATTTAAATTGTAGAAGTCTTTTCATTCTATTTTAGGATCATAGGCCACTGACAACAACAAAGTCACAGACTATCGTAACTGTACTTGCTATCTACAAGCCACTTCCCTGACTCACCATATCATACACACCTGCAAATCATAACCTCTCTGAAGTTTAGCTTTGCTGTCTGATAAATGGGCATAATGGTTTTGGTTTAACATATTAAAAGCAATTTTTTAAAATAACAGAAGATATCACACATATGTCAAGTTTTAGGTGAAGGAAAGATAAGCTGATGATACTTATTTCATTGTATCAAGCATTTATTCAACAGATATTTAAGAAGCATCTTTTAGGTGTAAGATCCCTTGAGACAGAAAGAGTGAGGAATAAATATAGGTGAAGCAAAAGGAGACTCTGCAACATAGCCTTCTTAAGTGGAGGATGCTAAACTCATGAATTACTACAAATAAAACAATATAGATGTCAAGACCACTACAGATGTCAAGAACATTCTAGAACACTTTACAATATCTGATTTTTAATTAAAAATTAAGATGGCGTGTTAACTACCTTTTTGTAATTGATGGCATGATGTAATTTTATATTCACTTGGCAAAGCAACAAGATCCAAATCCTTGGCAAGATACATATTCTGACTATTTAAGAGAATCTTACTCAGTGTGTTTTAGATTTTTTTTTTTTTTTTTTTTTTTTTTTTTTTTGGTGGCTGAAATATGAGGGCCCAAGGAAGAATGTTCCCAGGACTATTTGTGACTGCCCCTTCTTTCCTCTTCTCCTTAACAAGGTCAGTCAGATTCGTGCAGATCCCGTAGGTTTGAAAAAGGTCCTTATCACTGCCTGCTGATCACTGTTCCAGCTGGGACAATGAGGGTTCATCCAAAAGCACAGCTTCCTCTCGCCTATTGACAGGAAACCCTGCCTGTGACTAGCTGCACAAGCCTTGCTCAGTGCTGGCAGGGCAGCAGCTCCAGAGCTGGGAAGAAAAACAATTTTTAAACCTGGTGTTTGTGCAATAAAGTATCAGATGGTGGTGAGACGGAAAGGCTAATCTCTTTTAACTACTCATATCACCACAGTCTTCCCCAGAATTCTGCTGTATACAGATCCATGATATTTACAAAAGAACTTATAAAATAAGTTCAAAATAAAATTATTTTCAGTTTAAGACACCTAGGAACTTAGAAACTTCATATGTAAAGAGATGTGGTAAGGCTCCATAAAAGAATGAGAAATGTTTTAAAATGACGTAGCTTTTCTAAAGGACCTTCTAGAAATGGGTTTCAAATGCTTGAATTTTTATGTTAAGTTTAGAAAACTGTGTTGGACCCCTTTTTGGAAATTGTTTTTAAAAATATGTACCAAACTGTCTTAATAGCATTATAAGGGGAAAACTTAAAATGAAAAGCACCAGCAATGAAATGCTGAATGTCTTCTTTTCATAGATCATTTTTCATCTATACTGCTTGAAAAAAATGCATGAATTATGAGATTTTTGTTTATATATATGATTGGAGGCATCAGAAGAAGAAAACAAACCATATCTTTGATGTGCTACACTGAGAAACTGATGAGAGAACAGACAGAGATGTCTATCAGGTAGTTGGGGATTTAGACCTAGCATTTCAGACAAAGACCATCGGAGCTACTGAAACAAGAAAAAAACGCCAAAGGAGAAAAAAGATAAGAAGGTTAAAAACAAAGTCTCAAAAAAATGACTATATTTGAAAAACGAAGAAAGAAGAAAACAACTAATTTTACTAATGTCTATGAAATAAAAAGAAAAACCAAGAGATTATAATAAACCTAGAGGTGACCAGGAAATGATGCAGGTCATCAAAATTGGCATAGATTTTGACAGAGACAACAATTTCAGTAGACTGCTGAGGGCAGAAGCTAGATTTCTAAAAGAACTGACTGCAAATGAGTAAATGATTAGGCAATGGAGAATAGATAGTTCATTCAAAAAAAATTAATGGGTAAAATCAGAACATTTGAGAGGGGAAAAACCTTGAGAGAAGATTCCTGCTCTTAAAAAAAAAAAAAACTCAAGTGGTGAAATTTGAACAGAGATTGAAAAAGGATAGGAATCTTTTGTCCTCAAGGGGAAAAAGTCTATTGTAAAAAATTAAGATTCCAAAGAAACAAAAATTAAGGTTTGGGCTGTTCCTGTACGCACTCCAGCAGACCACTGCTGCTGCTGCTAAGTCGCTTCAGTCGTGTCCGACTCTGTGCGACCCCATAGACGGCAGCCCACCAGGCTCCCCTGTCCCTGGGATTCTCCAGGCAAGAACACTGGAGTGGGTTGCCATCTCCTTCTCCGATGCATGAAAGTGAAAGTGAAAAGTGAAAGTGAAGTCGCTCAGTCGTGTCCGACTCTTTGCGACCCCATGGACTGCAGCCTATCAGGCTCCTCTGTCCATGGGATTTTCCAGGCAAGAGTACTGGAGTGGGGTGCCATTGCCTTCTCCGCCAGCAGGCCACACCAGTCAGCATTTAGGAATTCCCTCTCCTGTAACAGCGTAGGCTTAAGCCCAGGACAACGCAGGCAGTTTGCTATTCATTTGCCTTTCCTTTGGTGAGAGAGTCTGAACATCCTGTGGTGAACCAAAGGCATCCCTGACCTTTCCTGCCCTCTCTTCCCTCAGGCACCCCACACCCTCACTCCACCTCTCCTTTTTTCCCCTGAAGCTGAATTTGTCTTGGAAATACAAACCTAGCAAATTAAGATGATTAAAACAAGCTAGACAAATATCTCTGACAATCCAGGAGGGATTCATTCTACTGGAAACTAAATTTTTTAAGAGAGAGAAAGAAGGAAAGTTATAGAGGAAATAGAGATAAAACTTGATTACTAGGAGCCTGCCTGGTGGTCCAGTTTCCTGGATCAACAAGTTGGCCCAAACTTGCAGAGCTGGCTAAAGTACACAAAGCAACAGAGCCAATCAGCTAACTCACCAGAGGAGAGAATGCTTCCCAACTTTAGGCCAAAGCCCTGTGAGGTTAATGCCCCTTCCTCAAAATTGGAACCCAACCGGTGTAAAATAGGGTCTGATAAATAGAGAAGTAATGCTGTTTCTCAGAAATAACATACATACATTCTCATCTCAAAGCTTTACCTTTCCCTGCTACCCCTTCCTGCTGAAATCTTCCTCAACTTTAAAATCCAAACACTACCTCCTCAGCAAACTTTGCAAAATTAACAAACTGGAATCCATTTCTAAGTGACAAGATCTTAAATCTTTTTGAAGAGCATGCAATGTCAGGAACTGCGCACTGCTGCTGTGGATAGTCTTCTCTGCATCTGCCGTCTCTTCTCATTCTCTGATTTTTTCTTCTTAATTCTATAATGTTTTTCATTAATTGATAATATCTTTATCCATGTATTTGTTTATTCTATGACTCTTCCTACAACAATATAAGATCCACAAGCACTGGCAATTTATTTCGCTTACAAATATATCCCCAGAACTTTAAAGAGTGTCCAGCACATAGTAGGCACTAAGCATATATTTGTTAAATTAATCAGTAAACCAACTAGTCAATCCTGTCATTTAATCCTCATAGCCTCTTGTGAAATTGAAATTAATTTGCACGTTTCTTTCAGATAAAAATTAATATGAGGAAATTGAGGATAATAGAAAACTAGTAAGTGACATAAATAATAATGACATAAACAATCCAGGTCCTTCTGAAGACAAAACTCCATTATTTCCACTTAAATCACCTGTAGCACTTGTGGCATACTGCCTTGCATGCTTACTTATGTCCTCACCTCTCATACCCACGGGACTGTGAGCTCCCTATGAATAGGCTTCATTCTTCATATTTCCTCTCGTATTATCCCTATGACTTGAAGATAATGGCTTTTCACCAAATCTTTATGAGTTGAATTTCCTCATCTCCACTCTAGACAGTAACTAAACTTGAGACTAATTCATCCTTACAATCTTTATTCACAAAAGGAATGTGCAGTTTTACACAGCTAAACCAAGAAAAGCGATTTTTCTCTCAACTAAATGACTGTAATACAGGACAAAGGGACATCAGCATATCTAATAAAACAAGTGAAACTTGCTGCTGGAAAAGAGTCTGAACAGAATAACAACAGGACATTTCAGGAGGACAGGTAGTAAGGATATCAGCAAAGAGGCAGGAAGACGGGGAAGACACACCTGGAGATTAGAGAACAGACCCAAGTTTGCTGGGAAAATTGACAGCCACTGGGGTGATAATCACTTCATGGCAAATAGATGGGGAAACAATGGAAACAGTCAGAGACTTTACTTTCTTCGGCTCCAAAATCACTGCAGATGGTGACTGCAGCCATGAAATTAAAAGACACTTGCTCCTTGGAAGAAAAGCTATGACAAACCTAGACAGCATATTAAAAAACAGAGACATTACTTTGCCAACAAAGGTTCATGTAGTCAAAGCTATGGTTTTTCCAGCAGTCCTGTATGGATGTGAGTTCAGTTCAGTCATTTGGTCATGTCCAACTCTTTGCGATCTCATGGACTGTAGCATGCTAGGCTTCCCTGTCCATCACCAGCTGCCAGAGCTTACTCAAACTCATGTCCATTGAGTCAGTGATGCCATCCAACTATCTCATCCTCTGTCATTCCCTTCTCCTCCTACCTTCAATCTTTCTCAGCATCAGGGTCTTTTCCAATGAGTCAGTTCTTCGCATCAGGTGGCCAAAGTATTGGAGTTTCAGCTTCAGCATCAGTCCTTCCAATGGATATTCAGGACTGATATCCTTTAGGATGGACTGGTTGGATCTCCTTGAAGTCTAAGGGACTCTAAAGAGTCTTCTCCAACACCACAGTTCAAAAGCATCAATTCTTCGGCGCTCAGTTTTCTTTATAGTCCAACTCTCACATCCATACATGACTACTGAAAAAAACCATAGCTTTGATTAGATGGATCTTTGTTGGCAAAGTAATGTTTCTGCTTTTTAATATGCTGTCTTGCCTGGAAAATCCCATGGACGGAGGAGCCTGGTAGGCTGCAGTCCATGGGGTCGCTAAGAATCGGACACGGCTGAGCGACTTCACTTTCACTTTTGACTTTTATGCATTGGAGAAGGAAACGGCAACCCACTCCAGTGTTCTTGCATGGAGAATCCCAGGAACGGGGGAGCCTGGTGGGCTGCCATCTATGGGGTCGCACAGAGTCGGACATGACTGACGCGACTTAGCAGCAGCAGCAGCAGCTAGGTTGGTCATAGCTTTTCTCCCAAGGACCAAGCAGCTTTTAATTTCATGACTGCAGTCACCATCTGCAGTGATTCTGGAGCCCAAAAAAGTAAAGTCTTTGACTGTTTCCATTGTTTCCCCATCTATTTACCATGCAGTGATGGGACTGGATGCCATGATCTTCGTTTTCTGAATATTGAGTTTTAAGCCAACTTTTTCACTCTCCTCTTTCACTTTCATCAAGAGGCTCTTTAGTTCTTCTTCACTTTCTGCCATAAGTGTGGTATCATCTGCATAGAGGTTATTGATATTTCTCCCAGAAATCTTGATTCCAGCTTGTGCTTCATCCAGCCCAGTATTTCTCATGATGTACTCTGCATAAAAGTTAAATAAGCAGGGTGACAATATACAGCCTAACATACTCCTTTCCCAATTTGGCACCAGTCTGTGGCTCCATGTCCAGTTCTAACTGTTGCTTCTTGACCTGCATACAGATTTCTCAATAGGCAGGTCAGGTGGTCTGGTATTCCCATCTCTTTCAGAATTTTCCAGTTTGTTGTGATCCACACAATCAAAGGCTTGGCATAATCAATAAAGCAGAAGTAGATGTTTTTCTGGAACTCTTGCTTTTTTGATGATCCAATGGATGTTGCCAATTTGATCTGTGGTTCCTAGGCCTTTTCTAAATCCAGCTTGAACATCTGGAAGTTCACGGTTCACGTACTGTTGAAGCCTGACTTGGAGAATTTTGAACATTGCTAATAGAAGCAGAAAATATTAAGAAGAGGTGGCAAGAATACACAGAAGAACTATACAAAAAAAATCTTGATGACCCAGATAACCATGATGGTGTGATCACTCACTTAGAGCCAAACATCCTGGCATGTGAAGTCAAGTGGGCCTCACGAAGCATCACTACAAACAAAGCTAGTGGAAGTGATGAAATTCCAGTTGAGCTATTTCAAATCCTAAAAGATGATCCTGTGAAAGTGCTGCACTCAATATGCCAGCAAATCTGGAAAGCTTAGCAGAGGCCACAGGACTGGAAAAATCAGTTTTCATTCCAATCACAAAGAAAGGCAATGCCAAAGAATGCTCAAAATACCACACAATTGCACTCATCTCACACTCTAGCAAAGTAATAGATGTGAAAGTTGGACTATAAAGAAAGCTGAGCACTAAAGAATTGATACTTTTGAACTGTGGTGTTGGATAAAACTCGAGAGTCCCTTGGACTGCAAGATCAAACCAGTCAATCCTAAGGGAAATCAGTCCTGAATGTTCATTGGAAGGTCTGATGCTGAAGTTGAAACTCCAATACTTGGCCACCTGATGTGAAGAACTGATTCATTGGGAAAGATCCTGCTGCTGGGAAAGATTGAAGGAGGAAGAGAAAGGGATGACAGAGGATGAGATGGTTGTATGACATCACCAGCTGGATAGAAATGAGTCTGAGTAAACTCTGGGAGTTGGTGATGGACAGGGAAGCCTGGCATGCTGCAGTCCATGGAGCCACAAAGATTCAGACAGGACTGAGCGAATGAACTTAACTGAACTAGGGTGGTAATAGATGCTGGATGCTTCTATCTTCACAAGAGCAAGTGAGTTCTAAACTCTGGACTCTCAATAGGGCAGTTCATGAACTGTTAACGATTTATATATTTTAGATTCCTATTGTTACTGTAACAAATTACCATGTATTTGGAGGCTTATAGCAACATATATTTATTATCTTACAGTTCTGGGCATCAGAAGTCCAAAATAGGTTTTTACAAGGGCTAAAACTAAAGTTCCAACAGGGCTATGTTGCTTCTGTAGGTTCTAAGAAAAAACCCTTTTGTTGTTATCTTTTCCAGCCTCCAAAGGCCAGCTGCATTCTGCAGCTAGTGGTCCCCTTTCATTTTCAAGTCCTATATCCAAGCAAGCAATCACATCACCCCAATTTCTGCTTCTGTCCTTCACATCTCTTTCTCTGAGTCTGATTCTCCCACCTCCCTCACTTCTTTATAAGGACCCTTGTGATTATTTTAGGCCCACCCAGGTAATCCAGAATAATCATCTCATCTCAAGTTCTTTAACTTTTATTTGCATTCCTTTAAATCACATTTTCAATCAAATGTTCTACTTTTGAGCTGTACCTTTATAACCAGTAGATGTCTACCATCAAAAAGACAAGCAGTAACAAATGCTGGTGAGACTGTGGAGAAAATTAAACGCTTGTGCACTCTTGTTGGAAGGTAAAGTGGTACGGCCATTACAAAAAACTGTATGGTGTTTTCTTAAGAAATTTAAAATAGAACTACCATATGATCCACCAGTTCTATTTCTAGGTATGTATCCAAAGTAAATATCACTATCTCCAAGAGTTATTTATACTTATATGTTCATTGCAGCATTATTCACAATAGCTAAGGTATGAAAACAACTTAAGTGTCCATCAATGGTTAAACAAAGAAAGCTTTATACATTGTCTTCATACAGTAATTTTATTGTGTGTGTGTAGACATACACACACACACACATATATGTAAACACACACATAATAAAAGAGACCCTGAAAATTCTGAGATTCAACCAGTTTGACAAAAGCTGTATGGGGGGCTTCAAGTCTTTATATCAACAGTGCTATTTGGAGAGGTTTGCAAACCTAATTAAATGTACTACATCTAAGACAAACTACTTAAATAGACCTAATGACTACTATAAGGAAAATACTATAACCTAATTAATACAATAGCATTTGTTCCATGTACTATATAATTTTCACTTTTATCTTTAGGAGAATTACTTGACAGTACACAAATGAAAATAATTTATTTTAAATAAAACATAATTTTATAGCAGAGCAACTTTTGTTTCAGGTAATGATTTTAACTGATAAGGAATCTGGAAATTTTTTCTCCTTCAGTGGTGATTCTAATTTTCCCCCATCTTTTCAAATTTCTCAGTAGAAAGTGGAAAATCTCTGATCTACACCATCTGTTTGCCTCATCTTGTGGTACATGCATTCCAATCTCTGCAACAGAAGGCTCAAGACAACCTGCCAATAAAATTCCTGAGATTGTCAAGACACAGAATACCTGTGAAAAAAAATTAAGACGAGCTTTTTTCATGGTTAAATTCTTCTCACACAACCTCTGTCTCAGGGCACCACTGGCTTTAGCAACAGATTTTAGGTAAAACTGGAAAATGCCACACACAGAGACCTTCAATGATTTATTACACAAACAGGCAGTTTGCTGAGTTGGAATCCGTGAGTCACTCAGCCAACTGTGAGACAGAAGTGTGGGCTTCCATTTGCATTCATCTAAATGGCAATTAGCTGGTGGCAGACACATCCAACTTACATAAAGAATATAGATCCAGGACTACCGGAAAACCCTAACTATCTTGAATTCACAGTGATCACCCTTTGTACTGAACCCAAATAGGATCACAAGAACAATGTATACAATCCTTTAAGTTCCACAACCATCATGGAGGTTGATGATGAATCTCTTTCTAAAACAAGAGACTGGGTGTAGCAACATTTTCTGAGCAGTTACTAAGGTGCCAGAAGTTACATTAAGAACTTTAAATGTATCATCTCAGTTAATCCTTTCAACTACCCAGTGAATTATTGGATTGGCCAAAAAGTTTACTCAGATTTTTCTGTAAAACCTTATGGAAAAACACAAACAAACTTTTGGCCAAATCAGTACATAGTACTATCCGATCTACTTTTCAGATGGAGAAATTGAGACAGAGGACTTAAGTAATTTGCCTGGAGTTGAATATCTAGTAAACCCAAACCCGAGGATATACACTCAAAGAACTTGTCTAGAAATTCCATATGCTCAACCACTGGGCTATGCAGCATTTATACCAAGAAACTATTATTTTTCTATGAAGGAACTGAAACTGAGCAGAACTGTGGAGCTCCTGGGCATGGAAGCCTCTCTGTGTCCCCCACACCTTGTTTTTAAGAAACAGACTCCATCCTCCATGACCTTCCCTGAGTTCCAAAGGGAAAATCCAAACAGTTGCTAATCAGGGAAAGGAGGGGATGCAGCAACAAGGGAGGAGCAGCCAAGAAATAATAGTGCAGTCTTGGGGTAGGGCCCTGGTTCTGCCTCAAGGATACACAAACAATATCTTTGAGCTCTTTACAGAACTAAACCGCCCACAAATGGAAAGTGTTAGCAGTCTTTGCTACCGAAAAGACTGTCTGAGGCTAGATTAAAAGAACCAGAGAAATTTATCAAGAGACTACCTGAAGCCAGCTTAAAGAGTGTAGGCCCTGCACACACTCTAGTCTTATCAGCCACTCTGCCCCTGCACTACTGCTATACATCCCTCACCAAATTCTCTCTGGTGGGGTCACACAATTTTGGAGGGTTAGGAGTCTACTGTGTCTCCTTTTGTCTGACAAATTAATAAAATTATTATGCTGGGAAAAGCAGCCTTTGGAGGATGAAACACTTTATAGGCATGTGGAGGTGAGTGGGTGAGAAAAGGAGCAGTTTAGAAAGAACACACCCACAGGCAAACTTTACACTTTATACGATGTTGGATCAGTTCTACTCAGAGAATAATCACGGGGATATCAACTTGCTTGCAAAATATAAAATATTCAGACTAATTTCTTCAGCAATAGGAATTTATTTTCTCATAATAAGAAGTAATCAGTAAATACATTTCAAGAGGTAGTCACTTCAGGAATTCAATAATGTTATCAAAGATCTCTTATCTATAATATCTATTCTTTTTTCAGGGTATTGCCAGTGTTTCTTCTCATAGTTTCAAAATAGCTGCAACAATTTTACAGACTCTTATTGTTTATACTAATTTAATAGATTTTATTGAATGAATGTTTCTCCATTTGCTTTATCCTCTTAGGACAATTTCCAGAGACTTTAAATAATTCTTTTTTTTTTTTTTTTTTTAATGTTCACCAGTTAAATTGTCATTTTACTGGGGATAGATGCCATCTGTCCAGTATCTTGCCTGGAAAAATCCCATGGATGGAGGAGCCTGGTGGGCTGCAGTCCATGGGGTCGCTAAGAGTCAGACGTGACTGAACGACTTCACATTCACTTTTCACTTTCATGCATTGGAGAAGGAAATGGCAACCCACTCCAGTGTTCTTGCCTGGAGAATCCCAGGGACGGGGGAGCCTGGTGGGCTGACGTCTATGGGGTTGCACGGAGTCGGACACGACTGAAGCGACTTAGCAGCAGCAGCAGACGCCATCTAGATCCTTACTCTGTTATTCTAAAAGTCTAGTCTTTCAAGGTTTCTTGAGACTAGGCTTCAAAATTGTGCTACATCACCTCTGTTACATTTTGTTGACAGAATTAGGTTACAAAATATCCTAAATTGAAGAAGTGAGGAAACAGACTCCACTTCTAATTAAGGAGAACCACAATTTCTATTGCAAAGGACTTGGATACAAGAAGTTTAGATAGCTGAGGCCATAGTCAGTTCACTATCAGGAGAAACATCTTTCTGAGAACTCCCCAGTAGATTTTTCCTGTGGCTTACTGGACAGGATTAAAGCACATGTCCATGGCCTAGCTGCACAAAAGACTGGGATAGTCAGTGTCTGACATTCTCAAGTCTATAACTATAAGTAGACTTTTCCAGCTTTAAAGGGAAGGAAGAAAATGGTTGCTTAATAGGCAATCCACATGTCTCCCAAAATGGAGTCTTACCTCAGTTTGAGAAGGCAGTTCTCAGTATTTAGCCAAGAACAGAAGAATTATTCAATGTCAAATATAATAAAAATAAAATATTCAAAAAACAAATAAATATTGAGTCTGTGATATATATTTTGGAAGATTTATGATAAGATACTGGTTTTAGGACAAAAAAACTTTCATATAAAAATATATCAAACTATCAGAAGTTAAGGGAAAAAAATGGATGGGGAAAAGTATTTCGTTTGAATATGACACTTTCAACAAATTCCTATCTAGTTAGAATAAGTGGACTTGATATAACTGGACTTGTTACATGACACCAAAAATAACAAGTGAAAGTAACATCTTTCCATCATTTGTAGGATTTTTTTTAGGCTCTTTCTATATGCTAAACAATTTGCCGTGTATTCCATGTGAAATTTCATTTAGTCTTCATAATAAACATATGAATTAGATTATTATTTTCCTCATTTTTCAAAAATAAAAGAAATTGAACCTCATATAAGTTGATAAATTGTGGTTTGAGCTATCCCAGCTAATAAACGACTAAACTCCATATTCAAACCTGCACCAACCAGTCTCCACACTGTGAAATCTTAATGACTTGTTATGCTCTCATTACCAAACACATGTGGCTTTAGAAGGGAAAGAAAAAGAAGGAAAGCTTGGGAAAGTAGTAATTATAACATCACTGAGATGATATCATTTCAGAAGTTTTCCTCTGACAGATTTCTATAAATAAAGGGTCATCATAAATCATGATGACCACGTGAACAATAACAATTGTGTGCCAAAATTACTATTTATAAAACACACTTTTCACTCAATACATCAAGAATATCTTTTCACTAAGCTCAGTATCCTACTATATGGATATAACTTATTTTCAAGTGTATCTATAATTAAAATTTGATTATTACATGTTCACAAAAATCTATTTCTTCTATTGTCTAAAAACAAAGCTGGAGTACATTTCCCAGCCTCCCATACTGTTGAGTAGCCATAGACTGTGTCTGGCCAATAAAATAGAAGCAGAAGTGATCTATGCCATTTATATACGCAGCATAAAGCATCTTCCATGTGACATCCATTTTCTTGTTATCACATGGGCCAGCCAAAGGCAGATGATCTCTTTCAGAGGAAGAAGGCCTCAGGAATCAAAAGATAGAAGGGGTTTGGGTCTTTGAATAATTATATGGATGTGCACTCACCAAGGATATCCATTTTGCAATTTGTATGAACAAGAAATATGCTTTTCTGTATGTCGAGTCATAAAATTTTTAAATTTCTTTTATAGCTAGTGCTACTGTTACTTACTCTAATAACATATGAACAATGCTTCAGAAGCCCTTTTTGTAGCTCTTTGTGCAAACATTGATTATTTACTTAGTATGCATTCTTAGAAGTGGAATTTCTCATCCACAAAAACAAGTTTTTAATTGCCTTCTAGAAAGCATTTGAAACACCAGAAAATCAGTGAGAGTTTCTTAAATAATTCACTTTAAAATTCAACAGTGTTTTTTTTAATACAGGCAGATAACTTCTGTAAGGAATTTGCTAGAATCTCGTACTGGTTCTTCTACTTATGTTGCAAACTAAATCTATGTAACATACCTACCCTACCATTTATTTCAAGAATCAAATGTCATGGAATAGTATACATTTAAAATTATAAAACATAAGATAACACAAGTACAAATTAAATATGAATCTAATTTCATATGTTAAATTAATAACTATAGTGTCAAAATTTTTCTGCCTTGAAAACTTCACCCACTGAAACCTTGCCCATATTATCTTTAATTAGATTTTCACTTTGCTGTACTAGCATAGTGACATTAGTGACTTAACAGTACAGATTTTCCTTCTTGTAATTTTTGTTCGCTCAAAATGAACTCAAGTTTTAGCTCAAACAAAGGTGGGAGAGTGAAATTTAAATGGGGAGGTGAAAGAAAAGGTACTAGAAGAGAAAAAAGAGATAGCTGTTTATTCATTTTCCTTTGAAAACTTCTGTGTTTCTGCTTTGACACTTGGAGGCTAGAAACTTTCCAACTGCGTTGAACAGAACTTCTGTCTCCCCTTGGGAGCAGCAACAAGCCAAAGTAGACCACAGGAACCAATGAAAATACCTCATGCTATTTACAATGGATCACATTTCTGACAGATGGAACCTTTGGAGAAGAATATTAATGACCACTGAGAGATGACACTAGTCATTTAGGGAAACACTCAATAAATAAGCAAGTGATACTTGACACAGAAACTTCCCAGATTTGTAAAATACTTGGAAGCCAAAGGAAGATTTTCCTGGGGCTTTGATCATTTTTTTTTAGGATGATAAAACTTAATTTCTGAACTCTCTGATGTAGTAAAATAGTCCACTAGTATCACACTACATTTTTAAAATCTTTTTTAAGATCTCTGTTACTTTATTTTTTCCTATAAATTCTGGACTTATATAACTGAGGAGTCATTCAAAAATATATGTTCCATTTTCACCAGTTATGAACCAAATAAGTTAGTATATCACAGATGCCTTGTATCAAGGAATTGTAGATGACATCTTCAGTAGAGCCCCCTAAGTCCCCACAGTTGACAGCAGTTCAGTTCAGTTCAGTTCAGTCGCTCAGTCCTGTCCGACTCCTTGAGACCCCATGGATTGCAGCACACCAGGCTTCCCTGTCCATTACCAACTCCTAGACCTTGCTCAAACTCATGCCCATCAAGTTGGTGATGCCATTCAATCATCTCATCCTCTGTTGTCCCCTTCTCCTCCTGCCTTCAATCTTTCCAGGCTTCACAATGTTTTCTAATGAGTCAGTTCTTTGCATCAGGTGGCAAAAGTATTGGAGCTTCAGCTTCAGTATCAGTCCTTCCAATGAATATTCAGGACCGATTTCCTTTAGGATTGACTGGTTTGATATCCTTGCAGTCCAAGGGACTCTCAAGAGTCTTCTCCAACACCACAGTTCAAAAGTATTAATTCTTCAGCACTGAGCTTTCTTTATGGTCCAACTCTCACATCTATTCATGACCACTGGAAAAACCAAAGCTTTGACTATACAGACTTTTGTCTGCAAAGTAATGTTTCTGCTTTTTAATATGCTATCTAGGTTTGTCACAGCTTTTCTTCCAAGTAGCAAGGATCTTTTAATTTCAAAGCTGCAGTCACCATCTGCATTGATTCTGGAGCCCAAGAAAATAAAGTCTGTCACTGTTTCCATTGTTTCCCCATCTATTTACCATGAAGTGATGAGTTCAGATGCCATGATCTTAGTTTTTTGAATGTTGAGTTTTAAGCCAGCTTTTTCACTCTCTTCTTTCACTTTCATCAAGAGACTCTTTAGATCCTCTTTGCTTTCTGCCATAAGGGTGATGTCATCTGCATGTCTGAGGTTATAGATATTTCTCCCAGCAATCTTGATTCCAGTTTGTGCTTCATCCAGCCTGGCATTTTGCATGATGTACTCTGCATGTAAGTTAAATAAGCAGGGTGACAATATACAGCCTTGATATACTCCTTTCCCAATTTGGAACCAGTCCATTGTTCCATGTTTGGTTCTAACTGTTGCTTCCTGACCTGAATACAGATTTCTCAGAAGGTAGGTAAGGTGGTCTGGTATTCCCATCCCAGCAGCCACTGTACTAACCATAGACCTAGAAGGCACCCCTCGGGCACAGGCACAATAATCTCTTACTTGTCTTGACTAGAAAGCTCATTCACCATATTGTTGGACTGAGGAGAAGAAGGGTAACAAATACCTGCAAAGAAAACTAACTCTATGTTTCTTGAAGTGAGTAAGTCCTATTTTACCTTAATATTTTTTGTCCCCAAATCCATGATTATCAACCTAAAACATTGAAGAAAAAGACTAAAGTTATTCTGACTAGAATAAAAAGAGATCATGTATATCCATTTTATTCAAATTCCTTGCCATGACACCATTATTACCAAACTCCTTTTAAAATGAGTCACAGTATTTTTCAATACAATTGATGACCAAAGACATTCCTCCCTACTCATTTTGGGAGCCCCACATTTTCTCAGATAAATTATCTAATATATCAAACATTGGACTCTCCTTTCAGAGATTAGTCACTAGGGCAAACAGTAAAAATCATCCTCCAACAGAGGTTTTTCTGGTATACAAGACCCTTGCTGTAAAGAAGAATAACAAGTACTCTCCAGAGAACTTCCCCAGGATTATCTCTAATAATCCCAGGAGGAAATCTTAGAAATACTGTGTCTGCAAAAGACTGAAATATGTCAAAAATGCTAAGGGTCCAGGTATGTTCACTTTGCTGTTTTAAAACACACACCACACAAAGTTAAATGAACATTTCAGACTTCCACTGGGGGAAAATTAGGAGACCTTGGTTCGATTCCTAGGTCGGGAAGATCCCCTGGAGAAGGAAATGGCAACCCACTCAAGTATTCTTGCCTGGAGAATCCCATGGACAGAACAGCTGGTAGGCTACAGTCCGTGGAGTTGCAAGACTTAGCGACCAAACCACCAGCACCAAAGATAAATTATTTGGTTCAGAGAGAATTCCATCAACAAATGTTGATGAACTTAAATACAAATCTGTGGTTAAATACAGTAGCAGAAAATCATATGGAATACTGGATTTTACTGTAGCACAATTTCCTTAAAATTAAAACTCCCTAGATAATGCTAGTAACACTACTACATTCATATCTTGCATTTTAAAGACAGAAGCATATTGAAAGAAATGTTTAATGAGCATTGAAATGTTTTTGGAGGAATTAAGCTATGAAAAAAGATTAAGAAAAAGGTACAATTTGCCAGGATAGCAACTAATCAGAAAGTAGAAGAGCATAAATGCCATTAAAATAAGAAATCACTTAAGGTAGCCCATCGAGGGATATTAACAAAGTGTGATGATTGGAAAATATGAAAAGGAAAATTGAAGAATAAACAAAAGGAAAGTTCCTGACAATGAAATCTTTTCAGTCTCTAGCGAGTCAATGGAAAAATCCATCAATTAGGTTTTGTTAAACTACACTATTCAGAATACTAGCCAAGCCTTGTATTTCTACTTCTCAACTTTTCATTCTGAGAAAATATGTGTGCTGCCCCCAACAGCAGAGTTCCTTAGGTTTTGGCTTATTTTGGCTTATTTTCTTTATAAATTCCTCCTTCCACAAAAGTCAATGATAACCAGGAAGAACTATTAATAGTAAACATGACAGGTAGCCAAAGTGAAAACGAGAAGTACTCAATCAATACTAACACCCAGTACCAGTAGATGTATTAATCCACCTAACTTTCTGGAAAAGGATCCTAATGGCTAACAAATGATTAGTAAGTCATTCCTAAAATAGCACTGAAGTTATCATTTCTATAGCATAAAGATTCATATCTATAGTTGTCTCAGTTCTCTAGAATAAATAAGTTAGTTTCAAATTTTCATAATTATAGAGGAAATCTGATCTCCAATTCAGATAACAGGAACTCAATTCTTTACAAATGAAGTGACATTTCCCTCATGATTAAAAAAGTTTACCATGTAACGAAAACCCTGTATGCCAGAGAGCAAAAGAGACACAGATGTATAAAACAGTCTTTTGGACTCTGTGGGAGAGGGAGAGGGTGGGATGGTTTGGGAGAATGGCACTGAAACATGTGTAATATCATATAAGAAATGAATTGCCAGTCCAGGTTCGATGCAGGATACAGGATGCTTGGGGCTGGTGCACTGGGATGACCCAGAGGGTTGGTATGGGGAGGGAGGTAGGAGGGGGGTTCAGGATGGGGAACACATGTACACCCGTGGCAGATTCATGTTGATGTATGGCAAAACCAATACAATATTGTAAAGTAATTAGCCTCCAATTAAAATAAATAAATTTAAATTAAAAAAGTTTACCATGTGTTTCAGTTAATCAAAGTAAATCAGATGTTCCATATTAATATCATCAGATATCAGCTTATTTCAGCACAAATAATATATCAGGTTAAAATTTAATATTAATGTTACTAAATATGAATGACTTGATACCCAAATAGTTTCGAATGTTCTGTAATGACAGAGTCTTGGTCACAGATTTCATAAGTTTTATTAAGCAACACTTCAGAAAATGGGCAAAGGTTTCCTTACCCCTGGGAAGACTATGTGTGGATGGTACACAGGACAGATGTCTCCAGTGCATGCTATTTTTCATTCAAATTTATTCTCCCTTTTGCAGGCCAAACTAGTAGTCCAGATATTTTCCATTAGTATTTGCAAAGTCTCTGGCCAATTTGGCATTTCTATCAATTAGACCACCTATGGGAGATCTCCATTAGCAGCTGCATATCTAATGCAGTTCAGGTTTCACATTTACATATTTCGTCTGAATAACCAGGTACTTTTATTGCTAATGTAATCTAAGCAACTAGAAGAGAAAATGAGGCCAGAATAACCTTTCCACACTTTCTTCTCTCTTTCTTGTGAACTGCCCTCAATTTCCCCACCCCAAACAATTATTCTATATAAATGTCACCAACTTTTTTTTAAGGGATCATTCACTACATTTAAACCACTCTCTGGCCCAACCAGTCCATTCTGAAGGAGATCAGCCCTGGGATTTCTTTGGAAGGAATGATGCTAAAGCTGAAACTCCAGTACTTTGGCCACCTCATGCGAAGAGTTGACTCATTGGAAAAGACTCTGCTGCTGGGAGGGATTGGGGGCAGGAGGAGAAGGGGACGACAGAGGATGAGATGGCTGGATGGCATCACTGATTCGATGGACGTGAATCTGAGTGAACTCCGGGAGTTGGTGATGGACAGGGAGGCCTGGAGTGCTGTGATTCATGGGGTCGCAAAGAGTCAGACATGACTGAGGGACTGATCTGATCTGATCTGGCTCATGTAAATCATATCAAGTTTTTCTCTTCATTATTGCTGTTCACAGCAAACTTAAGGTCCCCTTTCTTTTGCTAATCTCAAGGTGAATTTTGCTGCTCGCAGATGTGGTACTGAACTTCATTTCTACTTTATCTGCCTTACTTATTGAAAGTGGAGGAAACACACACACACACACACACACACACACACCACAGTTTCTTAGGCACAGAGACTCCGAGCTATTTGTTTCTCTGATTGTCCTGTGGATGCAAAAAGACAAGAAATGCAGAAGGGACATGCTAGGTTTTTGCACCCTAGTCTGCTTCTGCAAAGAGAACAAAGAGCTTATGTTTCTAGAACTAGCCTTTACCCCTACTGCTTTTGATACACAGGATACCAGAGTGACCTCGTCAAGCTTCTGTGTCTGTCCACCAAGATGCCCTGGGAAGAGACTCTATTTGTACATGGAAAGAGGAAAAGAGACCAGAAGAAAAATAAGTCTCATCTCACTGTGAAGTCAGAGTGCATAATGTAGAAGCATTACATAGGATTTGCTTCTCTGGAAGGTGTATTAGGATGCATTTATCCATGAGAATGAATAAAACTGATTATCAGGGGTTTAAATAAATGGGAAATTATTATTAGATAATAAATTTGAAGGTAAATGACTGGTAGCATGGATTCAGTGGCTCAGCGATGTGATGACTGTTGTCTGATTCATTCTTTTTCCATCATAGTCCATGAGGTAACTGCCACAGCCCCAGGGAACAGGTCCCCATTCAATCAGAAGGAACAAGGGGACAAGGAGAGACCCCACTAGATGTCTCTTTATTTCTTATTAATCACAAGGCCACCCTAAGTACTAAGGTAGCTAGGAAAGCAAGTATTTTACTTTTCCAGTTTCTATAATTGGAGTTGAAAAGGGAGAAAAAAGTTAAGATTAAGTGCTGGGCAAGCCAATCAACAATATCTGCCACAGAAGGGATTCCAGGCTCAACCATACACATTTATTGGGAAATAACTGGGATGTCTATTACCCTTCTTGATGCTGACTAACACTCAACACCCAATAATATTGTCCACTTATATATGGGACATCTTCCTTGCTTCATAGAATTTGAGCAATTTGCAGGTCTGCAGTTTTATCTCTAGATATTCCTGCCACTCAGGTTGGTATTATCCAGCCATTATAGAGGTTATGTATTCTATATTCATGTTATATATTCTATGTGCATGTATGTGGGCTAAGTCGCTTCAGTCATGTCCGACTCTTTGTGACCCCATTAACTGCAGCCTGCCATTATCCTCTGTCCATGGGATTTCCCAGGGAAGAATTCTGTAGTGGGTTGCCTTACCCTCCTCCAGGGGATCTTCCCAACCCAGGGATTAAATTTTCATCTCTTAAATCTCCTGCATTGGCAGGTTAGTTCTTTACCACTATGCCACCTGGGAAGCCCTATATACTCTATACTCAGATTAAAATGTTAAATTGCAGGAAACTGAATTTAAAAAAAAAAAAAAAAACAGCTCCTTCTTAAATCATTGTGTTCATTCTTTCATTATGTTTTGTTCAATATACACAATATGATGATCCTAATCACATCCCAAGCTCAATTTTTTTTTCCTTTTGCAATTTCACATGGTGCCTGCAAGCCTGAAGATCCAGTTAAAAATTCTATTTGTCCTTAGTTTTTCCGCTTGTCTCAGTTCTTCCTCTAATTCCGGCTCTATCCACCCAGTCTTTGATTTTTCTCATAGAACCCTTTGCTTTTCTAGTTATTTATCTCTGCCATAGAAAAAGGGCTTCCTCCCTTGGATGATGTGAAATGTTTCTCAAGACCACACAATGTGCCTTTTTGTGTGATGATGGTGGACAGATGTGGTTTTTCCAATGAGTTCTATTTTGCTTACTTATTTATGTATTCTTCAGACTTCAGTCTGCAGTCTGGAACAAAATAAATAAGGACATTCATTTCTCCTAATTTATATTGATGTGGATGTTCATTAATTTGAAATGATTTGTTAATTACACAAAGCTCTTAAACCCCTTTACTAAAAAAATCATAGAATATATTAGGCAGAGTTTAAAAAATACATTTTTCTTTTAAAAAATGTTTTTTTTTTAAAAGCAAGGCTGCAGTACAATTTAGCAAAAGATTATTTTGCACAGGACAGTTTTCATAATATTTATGGAAAAGCAGCCTGAGTAGATGTTCCATAACCCATGCATCAAAAACTTTCCAATTATATTTCTCCTCTTTGAAGCAGCTATTTTATGTTAATAGGGAAATATCTGATCCAGAAGAAAGTTTAGTAATTACCTTGCATTAACTCTTACTTTATAGATGAAAATATTGAAGCCACAGAAGCTGAACAACCACCTAATTGTGTATGGTTTATGAGTGGTAAAGCCAGGATTGTAAACCATGTTCCTGATCCCCATTCTGAGCTCTTTCACAATCACCTGCGTCTCAAGGGTTATAAGCAACTACAGCTATCATCCCTAGGTCTGGTGGATCATGTGGTGAAAAGCCTAAATAGCATAAATGGCTGCATGGCAGAGCTGTATCAGGAGCTAAGTAGTAGATGACGGACAAGGGATGAAAAGAAGGTGTAGAGCTACGACCAGGAATGTGGACTTGCTAAACCTGAATGATGGGACACAGGCACCCTAGTCTCCATATTCACTGAGCCCGGCTGAACATAGCAGGAAAAAAGGCTACAGATCCAAAAGAATGATGGAAAGGATCACTCCCAAAGACAAATCTTCTTTGGAATCAGGAAATTAGACAAGCATTGCCTGGGAGAAGTTAGTTGCAGTTAGTACATCATTTCACTCATTATTCAGTTTAAAACATGTTAATCAATAGACTTTCAGGTTATTTTAACAGTGTGGTGAAGTGAAGCAGGATAAAGGAAAACATTGCCTTGTAGCCACTGTAGCTGAAAAACATTTTCAGAGGACTTGTACCAGCAGCATAACTAAGGGTCTTTTAAAGCATGCTTACTCAAAGAAAATCCTTTTTTGACTTACTCAGGTCCTTCAGTTCAGTTCAGTTTGGTTCAGTCACTCAGTCATGTCCAATTCTTTGTGACCCCATGGACTGCAACAGGCCAGGCCTCCCTGTCCATCACCAACTCCCAGAGTTTACCCAAATTCACGTCCATTGAGTCAGTGATGCCATCCAACCATCTCATCCTCTGTCGTCCCTTTCTCCTCCTGCCTTCAATCTTTCCCAGCATCAGGGTCTTTTCCAATGAGTCAATTCTTCACATCAGGTGGCCAAAGTATTGGAGTTTCAGCTTGAACATCAGTCCTTCCAATGAACATCAGGACTGATCTCCTTTATTTAGGATGGACTGCTTGGATCTCCTTGCAGTCCAAGGGACTCTCAAAAGTCTTCTCCAACATCACAGTTCAAAAGCATCAATTCTTCAGTGCTCAGCTTTCTTTATAGTCCAACTCTCACATCCATACATGACTACTGGAAAAACCACAGCTTTGACTATGACCTTTATTGGCAAAGTAATGTCTCTGCTTTTGAATATGCTGTCTAGGTTGGTCATAACTTTCCTTCCAAGGAGTAAGCGTCTTTTAATTTCATGGCTGCAGTCACCATCTGCATTGATTTTGGAGCCCCAAAAAATAAAGTCTGCCACTGTTTCCACTGTTTCCCCATCTATTTGCCATGAAGTGATGGGTTCAAATGCCATGATCTTAGTTTTCTGAATATTGAGCTTTAAGTCAACTTTTTCACTCTCCTCTTTGTTTCTCAAATCTTATTCATTTGTTCACTCAGTTATCATACTTAGGAACCACCTACCAGATGCCAAATAACTTAGTCATTGTCAGTATTTACAAAGAAGTGGCTTTTGTTTTATGTGATGGAGGCTTGGAAAACATAAAATCCTTCTTTTAAAGTGTTTGAGCTTCCCTGGTGGCTCAGACAGTAAAGAATCCGCCTGCAATGAGGGAAAAACCTGGGTTTGATCCCTGTCTTGGAAAGATCCCCTGAAGGAAGGCATGGCAACCCACTCCAATATTCTTGCCTGGAGAATCCCCAAGGACAGAGGAACCTGGCGGGCTACAGTCCATGGGGTTGCAAAGAGTCAGACATGACTGAGTGACTAAGCACAAAGTGTTTGTAAATATTCATTCTGCCAATTTGAAATATGTTTTTGTGTTTGTATTCAGAGCAAACAATTCCAGTATCTCATACTATAAAAGCTATTTATCTTATCTTATTGAATGTTAAACCAGCAACAAAACACTCCTAGAAGAATTGACTGTGAAAGAATAGGATGTATTCAGGGTATGTACTTACTTGAACCATGCATCATGTTGTATAAAACCTATTCCCAAATAAGTATAGCACTTAAATAAATTGCAGGATTATAATGATAGCATTAACTAAAAAAAATTTTTTTAATGTCAGAGCAATTTCCTCACCATGTTGGATAAAGTTATTTTATGTACATTAAATATGTGGAAAGGACTTCGTTTTCTTTTCCATCTCTCCAACCCCAATTCCACACTGGTCTTCAGTAAAGTAGGTTAAAGAGGAAGAGACTTTGTTAGAATAATACAGATATAAAACACAGGAGCCAAATTAACTATGTGTCTCCATGTGTAATAATCATTCTCCAAGGAGCACCAGCTCCTGAATGACTCCACTCTCTTCTCCTTCTAGGGTCTTGGCTCTATTTTGGAGAATCATATTCTGCAGATCCTGCATATCCCTACAAGGGACCTGAGGACCACATGATCTTCAGAGTGACACATGGACAAGAAACAGACCTTTCTCTTGTAAATATTACTGCCTGGTAGCATATCTTGGAACTGTTATTTTATTTTGCTAAGAAGTTTCTATTCCATCCTACCAAGGGATAGAGAGTTGTATTAGAGAAGAAAACCATGTCTTAATATACAGTTACATGTTTAATTAGCTCATATGCAAACTACCTGAACAATTAAATCGTACATGGAATTGCAGAAGCATTCAGCACATATTTTGGTTATTGTTTTGTCTTCCAGTGTGCCTTTAGCAAAAATTGTTAATATGCCTTAAGTCACTAGCCATGGAAGGCAAGAGGAAAGTATGTTTTACACAGGCCCCAATGGATTCTATTGCCCAACCCATTCCCCACTATCTCCCCAAACCACTTCTACAGCCTAAGACAAAAAAAAAAAAAAGCTTGCCTAAATCATCAATGGATTTATTGCCCAACCCATTCCCCGCTATCTCCCCAAACCACTTCTACGCCTAAGACAAAAAAAAAAAAAGCTTGCCTAAATCATCATGCACAGGAATTTGGGCAGAAGGCCACTACCAAAGGCCATCATCCTAGGAAGTGAAATAGCCATTAAAAACAACAACAAAACTTCCTCCAAATCAGATGCTGCTAACAAGCCCATAGAAAAGATATCAACAAAGAAAAAATATCTGAAAGATAACATATTTCACCCAGTGCCTGGCACACTAGAAGTACTCATGCAAAGGAATAACCCTTGTGTTTAAATGACAGGACTAACCTGAACTATTCACATTTTACTATGAGATAGGCAGATAAGAAAAGTATTATCAGAGAACAACCACTATTGCCAAAATAGTTCTCCAAAGAGGGAGGAATTCAAAGAGGTCTTGTAAAAAGTTCCAGAACAAAATCTCAGACTAAAATTCATTAAATCACTTTAAACAATTTAAATATGAAAAGAGGAGGAGGAAGAATTGAAAAATCTAACAATATCCTATTATTTGGAAAGATTAAAATAACCATCAAAACATATTTCACTTCTCGTTAGAAAGATGTTAAACATTTCCTATATTTGTTCATTATCCCATTTGCAAGGAAGTTAGTCATCTTTTGACATATTTGTCATATTTGACATATTTGCCAGATTAGTCTAATCAATGATTATTAACATATGTTTTAATATTCAAAACCTAAGAACTGATGCTTTGCCAAAGAAATCAGGGTGTAGACAAAAGAAATGCAAGGAATCCAGCCTCACCTTTTAAAGTTTTCACTAGAAATCCTTTCATGAGGAAAACACTTGCTAACACAATGTTTATTTTAAGAGTGTGTGGGTAGTAGATAGAGCCATGGAAGGTAGTTGAGCTCAAGACACGGAAACAACATAAATGCAAAAGGAGTGAGTGAGTGGGTGTGGAACTAAAGAACAGACAAGATTAACCAACTTCTGAATCCTCTTCTTTCTCTACTCACCACATCTATTTCTTAAAATACAACTTTCCACCTGCCCGCCTTTCCTCCTTCCCACAAAAAAAAGTTCCCTTCAGTTTTAAGTAATTGCTTAGTGGCACAGATAACAGTGTTCCCAATGTCTTTTTCTGAGATTTGCTTATTTATTTGCACAGATGTTAGCTAGTCTCTTTGGGGGCTTCCCAAGCGGCGCAGTAGTAAAAAATCCACCTGCCAATGCAGGAGACGCAAGAGATGCGGGTTTGATCCTTGGGTCAGAAAGATCTCCTGGCGTAGGAAATGGCAACCCACTCTAGTATTTTTGCCTGGAAAATTCCATGGACAGAGGAGCCTCGTGAGCTACAGTCCATAGCGTCGCAGAGTTGGATCAACTGAGTAATGAGCACGAGCACAAGCATGCTATCATTTCACTTGGGTATACCTAGGAACAGAAAGACTGGATCACATGGTAAGTTTGCTTAACTGTTTAAAAAACTGCCAATTAGTTTTCCAAAGTGGTTGTATCATTGTATATTTCCACCAATAGCATATGAGAGTTGGATAGAAGAATAACCCTGTTTTTCTAAAATTATAAGCATCAAGATCCAGTGGATCTAAATTCTAGAAAATATATTGAAACACAGAGATATGTTTATTTTTCTTGGTATTTAAGACTAAAATTAAATACCTATGAAACTTAAACTTTTATTCCATTTCAGACTTACCTTCAGAGCGCCATATTCAAATATATAATTTACAATCCATCCAGTCACTGACACTAAAAATATCACAGGGTTCTTGAGACCATATTCTGCCTTGAACCCCACATATAAATGTCAAGTTCTGCTGTTTTAACACCTTAAAAATATCACAGATCTATCCCATTTCTCTAGCTCTAGTTTAGTATCCCATTGTCCCTTGTAAGAGCCTTTTAAATGGTTTCCCTAGCTCCAGAATTGTACTTAAAAATCATCCTCTACACATAAATCTGGGGATATTTTAAAATAAAAATATGATCATGTTAGTCCATCTGACTCACAAGATATGGATAAAGCTCCCTTTCCACATATGGCTGTCCATCTTTCCAGTTTATCATTCATCACTTCTTGCCTTCCCTTCGGAGAAGGCAATGGCACCCCACTCCAGTACTCTTGCCTGGAAAATCCCATGGATGGAGGAGCCTGGTGGGCTACAGTCCATGGGGTCACTGAGAGTCAGACACGACTGAGCCACTTCACTTTCACTTTTCACTCTTATGCATTGGAGAAGGAAATGGCAACCCACTCCAGTGTTCTTGCCTTGAGAATCCCAGGGACAGGGGAGCCTGGCAGGCTGCCGTCTATGGGGTCGCACAGAGTCGGACACAACTGAAGTGACTTAGCAGCAGCAGCCTTCCCTTATTCCTTAGATGTGCTTGTAAATCCTTCACATGCCATGCTTTCTCATATCTATGCACAAATACACACAGTCTTCTGTCTCTAGAATGGCCTCCTGCCTACTGTTCACCTAACTAACTCACCTCTATTATATCTATCAGGAGGTCTTCCTCAAGCTCTCAAGTCAAGTGAAGTTTTCCTACTTGGTAGTTCCCTATTTCCAAGAGTGTACTTCTATGACAAACTACCATTGGATTGTTTCTAAGTGTATGTTTATGATTCCCTCCTTCCCCCTAGAATATGAGCTTTTTGGTACAGAGGTATTTCTAACTCATTGTAGCATCCATTGTGCATACAGCCATGCTTGGCATATAGCACACCCTCAATAAATCTAGATTAATGAATAGAAATGTCAAGGTCTGAGAGATTTGGAAAAAGAGTATCTGTCAAAAAGTTTTGGTATACTGTATATATATATGATCATAATTATAATACCAGTAGAGTAGGGACCTGCAAATCTGCTATTAAGTGCATTTTGACATAGTATATGAGTGTTTAAATTTAAACTCTGCCTAGATTGCAACTCCATGGACTGTAGCCTGCCAGGCTCCTCCATCCATGGGATTTCCCAGGCAAGAATAATGGAGCAGGTTGCTATTCCCTCTGCAGATGATCTTCCCAATCCTGGGATTGAACGTAGGTCTCCTGTATTGCAGGCAGATTCTTTACTAACTGAGCAATGAAAGCCCCACTAAGCATAAATTTAAAGTCTGTCTAGATTTCAGAGATTGCCTGCCTCTACTGGATAGGTATAGTTTTTAGTCCTTACCCCTTTGTGTATGTGATAGAATTTCACTGAATAGATTTGGCTTTCAAGAGAAGTCAGCACATTGTCACAATAAAGTCATCACATAGCTAGCTTCTGTAGGATTCCCCCACAATCATATTGGTAATATTTGGCCACCCAGGGAATAGAAAGTTAAGGCCTGGATAAAAGTTTCTTAAGCACTTTTGAACTGTATTATTTTTTTAATGTGATAAATATATCAAGGGCTTAAAATGAATCTCTAACACAATACTGAGGCCAAAAAAAAAAAAAAAAAAAACCTTTTGAATAAATCAAATAATTGTTGTTTAGTTGCTAAGTTGTATCTGACTCTTTGTGACCCGTGACTATGGCATGCCAGGCTTCCCTGTCCTTTACTATTGCCTGGAGTTTGCTCAAACTCATATTCACTGAGTCAGTGATGTAATCTAAACATTTCATCCACTATCACGCCATTCTGCTCCTGTCCTCAATCTTTCCTAGCATCAGCGTCTCTTCCAATGAATCAGCTCTTCCCATCTGGTAGCCAAAGTACTGGAGCCACAGTTAGTTAATTGTTTTGTACACTCTTGACAAAAACAGGGAAATGCCTCTTCGGAATGGCTCTCATCTTCTGAGGATGCATCTGCATATGAAGTAGGGCAAGGATGTGTGACTCAGAAATTCCATTCACTCAAAGTCAAAGGCATAATTTTTTTTTTTAAATCTGGGCTTAAAGCCAATGATACCATAGCTTTAATGGATCCAGTGTAGCTGTGACTCTTGTGACCTCAGGAGTATAATCACAAAGATAAATTTAAAATAACATTCCAGGAGATAGCTGACACTCCATTAAAAAGTGAATAAATATGGATAGGGCATAGAACTGAAAAAACATCATTACTATATACATGAAATTGCTACAAAAGAGTTTGAAATTTTCACTAACATTTATCTCACTATTGCACACACACACACACAAAACTGAGGTTATATGTCACCCTCCTCAGTCTAGCTCTCTAAAAAGAGAGATCTCGTGAGTCAGGTTAAATTCAATTCAATGACAGAAATAGTCACTATACTTATTAAGTATAAGGCTATTCTCTAGGATATAGGAGTGAACCATGTACCATGGTGTACAACAGTGTGTGGAGAATTAATTTAGAACAGGATAAAATGGAAAGCAATGTTAAATAAATGTATTCCTTACATTATATTTTACTTACATTAATACTTTTACATTTTATTTAAATAGCCATTGTTTTTGTTCAGTCACTGTCGTATCTGACTCTTTGCAACCCCATGGACTGCAGCACACCAGGTTCCTCTGTCCTCCACTGTCTCCCAGAGTTTGCTAAATTCCTGTCCATTGAGTCGACGAATCTATCTAACCAGTTCATCCTCTGCTGCTCCCTTTTGTCTTCAATCTTCCCCAGCATCAGGATCTTTTCCAGTGAGTCAGCTCTTCACGTCAGGTGGCCAAAGTATTGGAGCTTGGCTTCAGCATCAGTCCTTTCAATGAATAGTCAGTGTTGATATCCTTTAGGATTGACTGGTTTGATCTCACTGTCCAAGGGACTCTCAAGAGTCTTCTTCAGTGGCACAATTCAAAAGCATCAATTTTTTTGGCGCTCAGCCTTCTTTATGGTACAACTCTCACATCTATACATGACTACTGAAAAAATGATCGCTTTGAGTATAGGGACCTTTGTCTTCAAAGTGATGTCTCTGCTTTTTTTTTTTTTTAATTAATTTTTTTTAATTGAAGGATAATTGCTTTGCAGAATTTTGTTTTCTGTCAAACCTCAACATGAATCAGCCATAGGCATACTGTCTCTGCTTTTTAATACACTGTCTAGGTTTGTCATAGCTTTCCTTCCAAGGAGTAAGCATCTTTTAATTTCATGGTAGCAGTCATTGTCAGCAGTGCTTCTAGAGCCCAAGAAAATAAAATCTGTCACTGCTTCTACTTTCCCTCCTTCTGTTTGCCATGAAGTAATGGGAATGGATGCCATGATCTTAGTTTTTTGAATGTTGAGTTTTGAACATTGAGTTTTAAGACAGCTTTTTCAGTCTCCTCTTTCACCCTCATCAAGAGGCTCTTTAGTCTTCTTTACTTTCTGCCATTAGAGTGGTATCATCTGTATATCTGAGGTTGTTAATATTTCTCCCAGCAATCTTGATTCTAGCTTGTGATTCATCCAGCCCAGCATTTCAGGTGATGTAGTCTACATATAAGTTAAATAAGCAAAGTGACAATTTTCAACCTTGCCATACTCCTTTACCAATTTTGAACCAGTCCATTGTTCCATGTCCAGTTCCAATCATTGCTTCTTGACCACATTCATGTTTCTCAGGAAACAGGTAAGGTGATCTGGTACTCCCATTTCTTTAAGAATTTTCCATAGTTTGTTGTGATCCACATAGTCAAAGGCTTTAGTGTACTCAACAAAGCAGAAATAGATGTTTTGTTGGAATTCCCTTGCTTTCTCTATGATACAAGAAATGTTGGCAATTACATCTCTGCTTCATCTGCCTTTTCTAAATCCAGCTTGTATATATGGAGGTTTTCAGTTCACATACTACTAAAGCATAGCTTGAAGGATTTGGAGCATTACCTTGCAAGCATGTAAAATGACCACAGTTGTATGGTAATTTAAACATTCTTTGGCATTGCCCTTCTTTAGGACTGGAATGAAAATTGACCTTTTCCAGCCCTGAGGCCATTGCTGAGCTTTCCAAATTTGCTGACATACTGAGTGCTGCACTTTAACAGCATCATCTTTTAGAATTTTCAATAGCTCAGCTGGAATTCCATCATCTCCACTGGTTTTATTTGTAGTAATACTTCCGAAGGCCCACTTGACTTAACAGTCCAAGATTTCTGGCTCTAGATGAGGGACCATACCATAGTGGTTATCTGAGTCATTAAGACCTCTTTTGTATAGTTCTTCTGTATATTCTTGCCACCTCTTAATCTCTTTTGCTTCTCTCAGGTCCTTACTATTTCCATCCTTTATCATGCCTGTCCTTGCATGAAATGTTACCTTGATATCTTCAATTTTCTTGAAGAGATCACTAGTATTTCCCATTCTATTGTTTTGCTCTATTTCTTTGCATTGTTCATTGAAAAACCTTCTTGTCTCTCCTTGCTGCTGCTGCTAAGTCGCTTCAGTCATGTCCGACTCTGTGCGACCCCATGGACTGCAGCCTACCAAGCTCCTCTGTCCATGGGATTTGCCAGGCAAGAGTACTGGAATGGGCTACCATTGCCTTCTCCATCTCTCATTGTTATTCTCTGGAATTCTGCATTCTGTTGGGTATATCTTTCTCTTTCTCCCTTGCCTTTCATTTCTCCTCTTTCCTCAGCTATTTGTAAGGCCTCCTCAGACAACCACTTTGCCTTCTTGCATTTCTTTTTCTTTGGGATGGTTTTGGTCATTGCCTCCCGAACAGCATTACAAACCTCTGTCCAGAGTTCTTTAGTCACTCTGTCTACCAGATCTAATCCCTAGAAGCTATTCATCACCTTCACTGTATGATCATAATGCATTTGATTTAGGTCTTACCTGAATGGTCTAGTGGTTTTCCCTACTTTCTTCAATTTAAGCCTGAATTTTGCAGTTAGGAGCCGATGATCTGAGTTATGGTGAGCTCCAGTTCATATTTTTGCTGACTGTATAGAGCTTCTCCATCTTTGGCTCCAAAAAATATAATCAATCTGATTTCGGTATTGACCATTTGGGGATGTCCATGTGTAGAGTCATCTCTTGTTATGTTGGAAAAAGTGTTATGACCAATGTGTTGCCCTGCTTCACTTTGTACTTCAAACCCAAACTTGCATGTTATTCCAGGTATCTCTTGACTTCCTACTTTTGCATTCCAATCCCCTATATGAAAAGGACTTTTTTTTTTTTTTTTTTTTTGGTGTTAGTTCTAGAAGGTCTTGAACATCATAGAACCGTTCAACTTCAGCATTAGTGGTTGGTTGGGGCATAGACTTGGATTACTGTGAAGTTGAATGGTTTGGCATGGAAATCAACCAAGATCATTCTGTCACTTTTGAGATTGCACCCAAGTTTCAGACTCTGTTGACTATGAGAGCTACTCCATTTCTTCTAAGGGTTTCTTGCCCACAGTAGTAGATAAAATGGCCATCTGAATTAAATTTACCCATTCCCATTCAATTTAGTTCACTAATTCCTAAGGTGTCAATGTTCACTCTTGCCATCTCTTGCTTACCACGTCCAATTTACCTTGATTTATGGACCTAAAAATTCCAGGTTCCTATGCAGTATTATTCTTTACAGCATTAGACTTTACTTTCACCACCAGACACACCCACACCTGAGTGCTGTTTCTGCTTTGGCCCAGCCACTTCATTCTTTCTGGACCTATTTGTAATTGCCCTCCACTCTTCCCCAGTAAAATATTGGACACCTTCCAAGCTGGGGGTGCTCATCTTCTAGTGTCATATCTTTTTGACTTTTCATACTGTTTATGGGGTTCTTGTGGCAAAAATACTGGGGTGGTTTGCCATTTCCTTTTTCATTGGCCCACATTTTGTCAGAACTCTTTACTATGACCTGACCTTCCAGGGTAGCCCTGCACAGCATGGCTCATAGCTTCACTGAGTTAAGCAAGCCCCTTCGCCATGACAAGGCTATGATCCATTAAAGGAGATATTTTGATCCTCAATTTTTTTATTTTTTTAAATCTTATGTTTATTTATTAGAACCTCTTGTTCTTATTTTATTGATATGCTATCTCTTGCATATCTCTAAGGGTATTAATATTTTTTAAGTTCTCTTTTTTTCCCATTAGTTCTATTTCCTCAATTTGATTTTTCTCAGTTTTTTGGTTGTTCCTGATGTGTTTAAAAATTCCTTTTGCCCCTCCGTGATTACAGGCAGTTATTATAGGCTTATGCAATTAGTTATCACAGAGGAAGGGTGGCCTGTGCTGCCAAGCTGAGGACAGAGCTGGCACTGTGCATATCTTTTGAGTTTGGAGGCTTCCTGCTGTTCCCAGGACCTCTCTGTCTCCCTCTGTCTCTGTCTCTGTCTCTCTCTGTCTTCTACAGTCATGTATGCTTATTTTCCTTTGTTGGGGGGAAAACATGGCTTAAAAAAAAAAAAAGAAAAAAGCCCTCACATTTCAGCAGAAACACTGGAGAAGGAAAATAGTTAACTGGTTCAGCTGTGCCAAAAAACAGTTTTATAAATATGCACTTTAAAAATGCCAGGGTTTAATCTGATTCTGACAGCATTCCTGACATGAATTTCACAAGACCCTTGCTTTCCAGAGTTGATTATTCTCTGCTAAGTCACTTCAGTCGTGTCTGACTCTGTGCGACCCCATAGACAGCAGCCCAGCAGGCTCCCCCGTCCCTGGCATTCTCCAGGCAAGAACGCTGGAGTAGGTTGCCATTTCCTCCTCCAATGCATGAAAGTGAAAAGTGAAAGTGAAATCGCTCAGTCGTGTCCGACTCTTAGCGACCTCATGGACTGCAGCCTATGGCTCCTCTGCCCATGGGATTTTCCAGGCAAGAGTACTGGAGTGGGGTGCCATTGCCTTCTCCGGATTATTCTCTACACACACACATAATCTGCCATCTTACTCTGCTGATTATCATTCGATTTGTGAGTGCATTTTTCAGACACAAATGTCCAAAAAATCCTCAGTGTTGTAAAAATAACTTTATTTCCACTAACAACTTTATTATCTACCATGAGCTCCCATATCTATGTGATGTTAAAAAAAAAATCTCAATTTAGTAAACTTCTATTTTTCTCAATCCAATCCAAGGATTTCTTTTAACCAATTTCAAATTTTAATTCATTCACATTTAAGGTATATGTGCTCCTGAGAGTTGGACTGTGAAGAAGGCTGAGCGCTGAAGAATTGATGCTTTTGAACTGTGGTGTTGGAGAAGACTCTTGAGAGTCTCTTGGACTGCAAGGAAATCCAACCAGTCCATTCTGAAGGAGATCAGCCCTAGGACTTCTTTGGAAGGAATGATGCTAAAGCTGAAACTCCAGTACTTTGGCCACCTCATGCGAAGAGTTGACTCATTGGAAAAGACTCTGATGCTGGGAGGGATTGCGGGCAAGAGGAGAAGGGGACGACAGAGGATGAGATGGCTGGATGGCATCACTAACTCGATGGACGTGAGTCTGAGTGAACTCCGGGAGTTGGTGATGGACAGGGAGGCCTGGCGTGCTGCGATTCATGGGGTCGCAAAGAGTCAGACATGACTGAGTGACTGATCTGATCTGATCTGATTAATCCCTAACCAATACTCTTTGGTCAAGAGGGCAAGTGGTCATTAGAGAATGGCTACTCTGTCATGGTGTGGAAACAGGGTGTCTTTCTCTCAGTCTCTCTTTTTCTCCATCCTATGTTGAGAACTTTTCTAATGATATAAATTGACTCAAAGGAAACTGGACAGCATGTGTGAAGCCTATGTTATACTCAGAAGGCAAATGCGGTGGGTGGATCACCTGTCACTTTAGCGCTGCCAATCCTTATCCATTGCTGGGATGGTCCACTCACATCTCTACTTATTGATTTCCCAGTCCCAAGACCTCTTGGCCAACTTGTCCCTTCTCTCCAATGTGGATACATCCTTTCACTGTCCCTACTAGAGTGCCCAGGTACCACATCTATAAGGCTGCTGCCTTCAGAGATGTTATGAGTAGTGGGCATGAGACCATTTATCCTCATATTCCTACTTAAAAGTTAGGTGTATAATTTCCTGCCCACACCACAACACCCCCCACCCCCACACACACATACTACACTCCTATGTGGGGAAGTGGCAGAACTCATGGCCCCTACAATACACATAACTAATTGATTTCCTAAACTCTCCACTTCCTGTGAAGTTTCTTTATCTGGTATAAAGGGCAGAAAGAAAGACACACCTGTTATCTCTGCTGCAAGATGTGCAAGTACATCAAATCTTCTTGGTCTTCAGCTGAGATAGCTTTTGACTGTAGAAGCTTAAGATATAGCTTAGAATATAGGATGTAGAAGCTCTTTGTTCTCATGCATGGGCTCTTCTTTGAGTTGCAGGCACATCCCTCCCTCACTGCCCAGTAGGAAGAAGGTGGCAGTTCAACAGGGAAAACACCAAAGTTGATATTAGTTTGTATTTGAACTGTTATCCTACCACAAATTAATACTTCCCTATGCCATCTTGCATACATTTCCTGTCTCTGCAATGATACTGAGTAGGATTGCCCAGTGGGCTTTTGGTCTGAATCAGACTGGAATCATAAACTTCAACCTGCATGGTATGCTGTAGTTTGTCTTCCTGTCAGGACAGCAGAGCTAGTACTTTGAGGAAGCCAAGTGTGGCCAGCTCAGGAAAGGCTGAGATGTTTTGTGATGAAACTCAATGATATAATGTTAAGTTTTTCTCTATTTTTTTTTTCTGGAAGGACCTTTCCTTTATCTCAATATCTCAATATCTTTTTTTTTCAAATTTTATATCTTTGCATTTTTTGAGATTTATTAAGGACGAATTGACAAACATAACTTCATATATTTAAAGTGTACAATGTGATGATTTGGTACATGTAAACTGTGAAATGATTTTCAAGATAATCAGCACATCCGTCACTTCACATAGTTAACTCTTTATTGTGTGTGATAAGATCCTTAGTCCAATTTTTAGAAACATAGGTGCAGTTTAATGCCTGTTAGTGAAAATTGGCAGTGACAAATTAAAATAATCATGCCTTTAACACTCTGATTTTCATTGCCTAATGTTTCGCTTTGTACAGTAAGACTACATTCCTCAGCACTTGGCAAAGAGAGACAGAGATCCAAAAGGCCACATCCTAATTCTCTAATATTCAGGACTAACAAATACAAAACTCAACAGGCACTGTATTTCAAATTTATTTACAGAGGGATAGGAAGATTGGCTTCCCTGATGACTCAAACGTTAAGAATCTGCCTTTGATGCAGGAGACCCAGGTTTGATCCCTGGGTAAGGAAGATGCCCTGGAGAAGGGAGTGGCAACCCACTCAAGTACTCTTGCCTGGAGAACTCCATGGACAGAGGAGCCTGGTGGGCTACAGTCCATGGGGTCGCAAAGAGTCAGACATGACTGAACGATACAACAATAGGAAGATTAAATTTTCTCTACTTAACATCAAAATTCAGACTACCTTGCTTAGACTTTCTGCTGGTGATTGGAGAAATATTATATTCTTTGGGAAATGATCACTCAGCATTAATCTAGCTTTGGATTATTTTAGAATATCAGTTTCTCCAAAAGCATGGCATGTGTTGTCTTAATTTTACTTAATACAAAAATTACCTGGTAAGGATAGCATTTTTACTTTATGTTTCAATGGAATGTCAATATATTTATCTTCTAGGCAAAGAACCAGTAATTGTGAAGAGTTTTCTTATCCCTTTGTAAGAAAACAACAAAGTACTGCCAGGAAATCTAACAAAAGAAATCCAATTCCACTCCTAAAATTATTAATTAATAGAAAGAAGATTAATATACTCCATAATAACTTAAAAATGACTGAGCTAATTCTGAAATATCATTGAATAACTTTTCAGTATGATGCTCAAAATTAATTATTTTTGATAGAGAAATGGTGTAATCGTTTCATACTTCTTACATGTTAAAATAAGAATATTTATAAGAAAAGGAGCATGATTTTATGGATTCAGAATCAGGAGTTATGATCTCAAAGTTTGTTCTTTAGTGGAATTTTTAAAAAATCACTTAAGTGTACCACAATTTTTCTTTCATGAAATACATTTTTCATATTAATAGATCAGAAAACTTTGAAGCAATTTTTAAAAGCTTCTAATAAAATTTTATAATCTGGAGGCCAAGTTAAAGACTTAATTCCAAACAAATATGCTCTCACTTTTTTAACCTGAAATTTTCCAGTCAATAATATGCAGATAGGAGTATGAAAACTTAAAAGTTTGTTATATTCTGCTATATGAGATAGGTTCCCTGGTGGCTCAGATGGTAAAGAATCTGCCTGCAATGTAGGAGACCCAAGTTTGATCCCTAGGTCGGGAAGATCTCCTGGAAAGAAAATGTCAACCCATTCCAGCATTGCCTGGAGAATTCCATGGAGAGAGGAACCTGGCAGCTACAGTCCATGGCGTTGCAAACAGTTTGACAAGATGGAGGGACTAACACTCTCACTATATGAGAGGCATCAAAATTTTGTGGGAGGAAAGAGAGAAATGCCAGCTACTGTAGCATTGAATTGCCATCATCATAAGTAGTATGTTGGAATGACAGCAAATCACTCTTGCCCTGTTGGTACATTTCTATATACAGGGTACCTGCAAGACCTTCTTGAACTAACACCCAAAAAAGATGTCCCTTTCATTATAGGGGACTGGAATGCAAAAATAGTAAGTCAAGAGATACCTGGAATAACAGGCAAATTCGGCCTTAGAGTACAAAACAAAGCAGGTCAAAAGCTAACAGAGTTTTGCCAAGAAAATGCACTGGTCATAGTAAACACCCTCTTACAACAACACAAGTGATGACTCTACACATGGACATCACCAGATGGTCAATACCAATTTCAGATTGATTATATTCTTTGCGGCCAAAGATGGAGAAGCTCTATACAGTCAGCAAAAGCAAGACCAGGAGCTGACTGTGGCTCAGATCATGAACTCCTTATTGCCAAATTTAGACTTAAATTGAAGAAAGTGGGGAAAACCACTAAACTATTCAGGTATGATCTAAATCAAATCCCTTAAAATTATACAGTGGAAGTGAGAAATAGATTCAAGGGATTAGATCTGATAGAGTGCCTACAGATATGGATGGAGGTTCATGACATTGTACAGGAGGCAGTGATCAACATCATCCCCAAGAAAAATAAATGCAAAAAGGCAAAATAGTTGTCTCAGGAGGCCTTACAAAGAGCTGAGAAAAGTGAAAGGCAAAGAAGAAAAGGAAAGATATACCCATTTGAATGCAGAGTTCCAAAGAATATCAAGAAGAGATAAGAACACCTTCCTCAATGATCAATGCAAAGAAATAGAGGAAAACAATAGAATGGGATCTCTCCAAGAAAATTAGAGATACCAAGGGAACATTTCATGCAAAGATGGGCACTATAAAAGACAGAAATGGTATGGACCTAACAGAAGCAGAAGATATTAAGAAGAGGTGGCAAGAATACACAGAAGAACTGTACAAAAAAGATCTTCATGACCCAGATAACCACGATGGTGTGATCACTCACCTAGAGCCAGACATCCTGGAATGCGAAGTGAAGGGGGCCTTAGGAAGCATCACTACGAACAAAGCTAGTGGAGGGGATGGAACTCCAGTTGAGCTATTTCAAATTCTATAAGATGATGCTGTGAAAGTGCTGCACTCAATATGCTAGCAAATTTGGAAAACTCAGCAGTGGCCACAGGACTGGAAAAGGTCAGTTTTCATTCCAATCCCAAAGAAAGGCAATGCCAAAGAATGCTCATACTACCACACAATTGCACTCATTTCACACATTAGCCAAGAAATGCTCAAAATTCTCCAGGCCAGGCTTCAACAGCACATAAACTGTGAACTTCCAGATGTTCAAGCTGGATTTAGAAAAGGCAGAGGAACCAGAGATCAAATTTCCAACATCTGCTGGATCATCAAAAACGCAAGAGAATTCCAGAAAAACGTCTACTTCTGCTTGTTTGACTATACCAAAGCTTTTGACTGTGTGGATCACAAGAAACTGTGGAAAATTCTTAAAGAGGTGGGAATACCAGACCACCTTACCTGCCTCTTGAGAAATCTATATGCAGGTCAAGAAGCAACAGTTAGAACTGGATGTGGAACCACAAACTGGTTCCGATCAGAAAAGGAGTACATCAAGGCTGTATATTGCCACCGGTTTATTTAACTTATATTCAGAGGATATCACAAGAAATACCAGGCTGGATGAAGCACACGCTGGAATCAAAATTGTCCAGAGAAATACCAACAACCTCAGAGATGCAGATTACAGCATCCTTATGGCAGAAAGCAAAGAAGTAAAGAGCCTGTTGATGAAAGTGAAAAAGGAGAGTGAAAAAAGCTGGCTTAAAACTCAGCATTCAGAAAACTAAGATCATGGAATCTGAACCCATCACTTCATGGCAAATAGATGGGGAAATAGTGGAAACAGTGGCTGACTTTATTTTGGGGGGCTCCAAAATCACAGTCCAGATTGTGACTGCAGCCTTGAAATTAAAAGACATTTGCTCCTTGGAAGAAAAGCCGTGACCAACCTAGACAGCATTTTAAAAAGCATAGACATTACTTTGCCAACAAAAGTGTCCATCTAGTCAAAGCTATGGTTTTTCCAGTAGTCATGTATGGATGTGAGAATTGGACTATAAAGAAAGCTGAGTGCCGAAGAATTGATGCTTTTGAACTGTGGTGTTGGAGAAGACTCTCGAGAGTTCCTTGGACTGCAAGGAGATCCAACCAGTCCATCCTAAAGGAAATCAGTCCTGAATATTCATGGAAAAGACTGATGCTGAAGCTAAAACTCCAACACTTTGGCCACCTGATGTGAAGAACTGACTCATTGGAAAAGACCCTGATGCTGAGAAAGATTGAAGGCAGGAGGAGAAGGGGACAACAGAGGATGAGATGGATGGATGGCATCACCGACTGGATGGACATGAGTTTGAGTAAGCTCCGTGAGTTGGTAAAGGACAAGGAAGCCTGGCATGCTGCGGTCTACGAGGTCACAAAGAGTCAGACACAACTAAGCGATAGAACTGAACTGATACACAGGGGGAAACCTAGTACATTACCAACTTCTGGCAATGGCAATTCTCATTTTGATACATGTTGGAAGATCACCAAGCCCAAAACAAACCTCAAACTGTCAAAAAAGTACATAGATTATTAAAAATAAACTCCCTATGCCATATTTTGGAGCTAAATACCAAGTCAGTACGTGGCCCAGAAAAAATTCTGAAATATTCAAAGTACTCAATACATATTTTAAAAACAATGAAAGAAAATGCTCATTGGTTAATGTATTGATCAGACTGGTACATTGGGAAATGATAACTCTGGGTTTGAAGGTCAATACTACTTTTTCATTTCAAAAGTAAAATGTGCAACATATTAAATGGAACAATAACATCACATCAAGTTTCATGGAAAAATAATAAAGGTTAAGTAACTCTGCCTAGAGAGTTTACAGAAATAGTCATAGAGCAAGTAAATGAGCTAGGTTTTGAAACAAGAACAGAATGTTGGTAGATGGAGGTGGGCAAGAAAGAATCTCCCAGAAAGAAGGGTCAGCACGTACAAAGCCTTAGTATTGAAAATATTTCTACTCAGAGCACAGTAGGGCAGGTTTAGAGGTGTGTGTTAGAATAGTGATCTCCAACCTTTTTGGCACCAGGGACCAGTTTTGTGGAAAGCTAGCTTTCAATGGACCAGGGGTGGGGAATGGTTTTAGAATGAGTCAAGCACACTAGATTTATTGTGTACTTCATTTCTATATTATTACACTGTGATAGATAATGAAATAATTATACAACTCACCATAAATGCAGAATCAGTGCAAGCTCTGAGTTGTTTTCCTGCAACTAGATAGGCCCAATCTGGGGGTGATGTCAGACTGTGACACCCGAAGTGTCACCTCTTGTTGTGCAGTAGAATTCCTGATGGGCCATGGACCAGTACTGTGGGTGACCCTTGTGTTAGAAAGGGGCATAGATGTGGCTTGGAAGTCAGGTCCAGGCTGTCTTGTGAAAAAACTTTTAAGGCATTCTAAAGATTTTGAGCATTTTCCTATAGTTCTCAGGAAGCCATTGAAGTTACATAAGCAGAAATGAAGTATTACTGAATTTGAGTTTTATAACATTTATTCTGCTGGTGGAATATAAGAAATCTCAGTTATGGACAGAGGAGCACATTAGGAGAAAACCTCTCAGGAAAGAAAGCCTGAGAATCCACAAAAATTCGAATACAACTAACAGGTATCCAGTGGTCTTTTCCCAAGTGCTTCAACTTCAGTGACTATAGAATTCACTAAGTGAAGGAACAGATGAATTCAGGTATATTGTAGTTAACTTTGAGATCAGTTTTAAACATGGTAAACATTAATGGTAAATGGTAAACTGATATTAATCTGTTAATATTAATATCTGATGAACAGATATTAATCTGAACTGTGGTGTTAGAGAAAACTCTGGAGAGTCCCTTGGACTGCAAGGAGATCAAACCAGTCAATCCTAAAGTAAATCAATTCTGAATATTCATTAGAAGGACTGATGCTAAAGCTGAAGTTCCAATACTTTGCCTACCTGGTGCGAAGAGTTGACTCATTACAAAAGACTGTGCTACTGGGAAAGATTGAAGGCCGAAGGAGAAGGGATAAGATGAGATGATTGGATGGCATCACTGGCTCAATGGACTTGAGTCTGAGCAAGCTCTGGGAGTTGGTGATGGACAGGGAAGCCTGGTGTGCTGCAGTACATGGGGTCGCAAAGAGTCAGACATGACTGAACAACTGAACTGAACTAAACAGATACTGAGACATATCTTAACTGCTTACTTTCCAGACTTTTTTTTTTTCATCATTTTAGTTATATATAGCCTCACAAAAAAATTAAAATTAAAGTAATAATCTATGTTGCTGATTGTACTACATAGTAGTAGAATATATTGTCTTTATCATTAAAAAGTAATATACAGTATACAACATATTTTATATATAATATATATAATCTCTAAATATACAATTATAATTAGATAGTTATCAGTTTAATTTCAGACTGTTTTCTTTTTTATAATTAAAGATGCTAATCTTGATTATTTCATATTTTATAAAAATTATCTAGAGATAAATGCTATTTTACCAGAAGAATTCCAATAAGAAGTGATTTTAAAGATTCATTGAAGAGGTTATTCAAATTTAGAAGTTTATAGCCCAAAGATATATGAATCTCTAAGCAATTTAGTGATAACTCACCATATCTCTGAGGGCTGATACACTCAAAATGAGGGATGTAGTGAGCACTGGGGCTCCCTATCTACTATCCACTCCTCCATCTGTTGGTAACAACCATTCTCAGTTTGCTTGTTCACATATGCCATGAGGAACTTGTGTGTGTCAGAGAAAGCTGAATTCTGTAAATAAAAGAACAACCTGTAAATAAATGCAGGTTTGGGTAATCATAAATAGCGCTACAATACCCTATTGAAATATAGTAGATTTACTGTATTATATTAATTACAGGTATAAGCATAGTGATACTATATTTTTATAATAAAATAAGTAAATGCTTCATTTTCTTATTCTTCTTACCACACAAGTAACAAATATTATTGACTAAGGTAAAATACAAAGAAGTAAAAAGAAGAAGAAGAAATTCACACATCAGTCTAAATTGGGTGATGCTACTTTGATGTAGAAATTCATTTCTAAATAGAGTAATTATTGATTCCTCTAGTTTTCTGTTTAAGGTACCCTTTCCTTTGACTTTTTCAATAAGTAATAAATTGATTTACAGTGAATCTCACAAAAATCTACTACAATGTTACAGATTAATATGCACATTCATTAGGTAATCATTAAAAAATTCTTTTGAATTAAAAAAAAAATAAGTTAGCAGAAGCACAGGTGCTCCATCCAGGGAGGAAAATATAACACTTTAATGAGGAGTAACTAATTTCTACTTTTAGGAAACCCAGGGAATCCCATCCTTTAACAAAAATATGTTCACATTTCCTTTGAAGAGCAGAGTGGAAAAATGCTGAGGAAATTAGGCCTTCCTGTTTCTGCCACATGTGTGTAATTATCGAGCTGCATCTCCAAAATAAGTATAGCTGGGAAGTTCTCTCAAAGAGCTCCTTGCAGCTGAATATCAAAGGAAATTTGTACGTTTCTTTAACTATTGTTCTTGTGGTTCATGATGGAATTATGAGGGTTCTCCAGATTTTGTCTCTAAATAAAAATAAGTAGAATTAAATGATTTGAACCTACAGGATCTCCCTGCAGACTTTTATATGATGGCTATGGAATAAACAAAGAACATTTTGATGATAGGGACAAGTTCACTCCATGTACTTTAAACCGAAGGCCAGGCCACTATAAAAACTTTTTAAACTTGTATTTCTAACTATAATCAGATTTTTTAGTATTTTATACAATTTTATTAAATACTCTTTATTAATATCTTTCTGAATCTTTTAGAGCTTTTTTTTTTCTACTCATATCTAAGAAAAAGTATGTCATAATAATTATGTCAAGCTTTCCTTTCTGGGCCAAATATATTTTATATATATTATTCTTTTATTACAAATATTGATCTAAAAGAGCTTTAAGTGCTCAGTCCAGTCCATTCTGTTTACAAAGAAGGCTGATGAAATCTAAGTTGGTGATACCACCAAGACACATGTAATGGTAGCAAGAGGGGCATAGTATTGGGGAGATAGAAAACAGCAAGAAAGTGGTTCTGTGCTCCAGCTTGGGCACTGTGATCACCATGCTTCCTCTCTTGCATGGATTCTTGCCATAAAAAAGGAAACTTTTACCCTAACATTAAATTTAAGAGTTCAAAACCAGTAGGACATTTTTCATATGTTAGTGAGTACAAAAAAGGTTAATGGTTGGAGCAGCAATCAATTTTAAAAGAAATAGAATCAATACATGCTAATAAAATGATGAAACCTCCTAAATGAAAATAAATTAACTTAGTTAAAAAAATTCTTTTATGTAGAAGAAAGAATTTTAAAATGTAGAAATGTGTATTTGATATGAGATAGCAAAATGTTAATCATCTTTAAATGGTAAATAAAAGCAAACAAAAAATTAAACTCTTAAAAAGAATTTTTAAAGGGCCTGAAGAGCAATATGGGTCAGAATTTAAAAGATACTCTGTGATCTAGAAGCTAGTAATTTGAAAAGGAATTTGGCATCTGGGAGAGCTGAAAAAGTGAGGGGAGTATAAATATTTTCCACAAACACTCCTAGATCAGGAATTTATGTGACTAAGGAGCGACACATAACTGAATTTTTTTTATATGAGTCTGAAAAGATATGACTAATTTCTGTGTAATCCTTTTGTGCTTTATTTCTATTCATGAAAGTAAAACAATGTCATCTCCAAACTTTAATATTCAGAAAGTTTCTCACAGGGAATATAAAATATATATATTCTTCCACTTTCTTTATTCTTGCACAATTAAATCCTGGTTTCACTTGCCACCTGTTATGAGACTGTGAGCAAGTTACTTAGTCTCCCTGTCTTGACTTCCTCACCAGTAAAACGGAAAGACTTAGAGCACCTCTAACATGAAGTTGTTATAATGATTCAATGAGATAATACAGATAAAGTGCTGAGCACAGGGCCTAGAATATAGTTAAGCCATGCAAGCTATCACTGGTTTTACGTCTAAGAGACACTGCACAGGAACAAGCAGTGATCTACACAGTTTGTCAACCGGTGAAGGGAAAGAACAGCCAATGTGACAGAAGACGGTAAACTCTGTGTCCATCAAGATAGGACTCCAATTAGTAATGGATTCTACAACTGTGGATTTCAGATGACAAACTGAACAAATGTAATTCTGAGTAAATATACTTGTCTGTTCATAGAGCAGCAGTTTGTTGAACAGTGTTAAGTAACAGAGCCTTTTCAAATGATGAAAATGTTTTATTTTTCTGTGTCTAATACAGTAGCCTCTAGCCACATGTGCTTACTGAGTATTTGGAATGTGGGTAGTGCAAGTGAGAAACTGGACTCTCACTTTACTTTTTAAAAGTTTAAGTAGTCACATGTGCTATGGTTACTGTTTTAGACAAAACAGCAATCTACAGCAAACCTACAGAATGATATAAACAAACAGCATGTGTGTGTATGTGTGTTTGAGTCACTCAGTCGTGTCTGACTCTTTGTGACCCCACGGACCGTAGTTTGCCAGCTTTCTCTGTTCATGAAATTCTCCAGGCAAGAATACTGGGGTGGGTTGCCATTCCTTTCTCCAGGGGATCTTCCCAACCCAGGAACAGAACCGTATCTCCTGCATTGCAGACAAATTCTTTACCATTTGAACCACCACGGAAGCACCCAATAAACAGCACACTGAAGTCATATATTAAAAACAAACATCTTTCATCACTCTGCTGCTGCTGCTGCTGCTGCTGCTAAGTTGCTTCAGTCGTGTCCGACTCTGTGTGACCCCATAGACGGCAGCCCACTAGGCTCCACCGCCCTGGGATTCTCCAGGCAAGAATACTGGAGTGGGTTGCCATTTCCCTCTCCAATGCATGAAAGAGAAAAGTGAAAGTGAAGTCGCTCAGTCGTGCCCGACTCTTAGCGACCCCATGGACTGGAGCCCACCAGGCTCCTCTGTCCATGGGATTTTCCAGGCAAGAGTACTGGAGTGGGGTGCCATTGCCTTCTCCACTCAACATTACTCCAAAAAAATAAATTTTTTAAAGGCGAGTTTAAGTACTTTGCATCACTCTTAAATTACAGCATACTACAACACCCAGCATAGATATAGGCAAATATTTTAAATCAACTAACCCTAATTATTGCTACACTTCTAGATCTATAGCAGCAGACCATTTGTAAAGGATTTACTCAGTACTTATAAAATAGATAAATTGAACACAAAGAATTTGCTGCTTACTCATTGAGTACAATGTTAATTATAAAAGCAAACTAATTACTCTAGCTCTATGTATGAAAATACAAATCAAAGATTCCATTTCTGGTAATGGCTAGGGAGCAATCCTTCTGAGGCAACAACTATACACTCTGGAAAAACACACACACAGAGAAAATAACTGCTTGAAAATACTGGAGAACAAGCAAAGGCAGAGGATCTATACAAAGAAGATATCAGGACTGGTTGGATTTTCCATTTTTTATAGCCTTTTAACTGAGAGGAGGACCCAGTGTGGCTCAATGTTGGATGCCTAGAACTGTCATAGATTTCAATGGTCTTTCTGGTGTAAAGATGAGAGAACAGAGAGCAGGCAACCACGAAAGCTGGAAAGTGAGTGGTAAGTTCTGAAAAGGAGAGAGCAAGAGGGTGAGAGCTCCAAATCCTGTTTATAAACTCTACCCAGTGAATGTGGGCAATTTGATCTCTGGTTCCTCTGCCTTTTCTAAGGATCCATTCGCTGGATCATCGAAAAAGCAAGAGAGTTCCAGAAAAACATCTATTTCTGCTTTATTGACTATGCCAAAGCCTTTGACTGTGTGGATCACAATAAACTCTGGAAAATTCTGAAAGAGATGGGAATACCAGACCACCTGACCTGCCTTTTATGAAACCTGTATGCAGGTCAGGAAGCAAAACAGTTAGAACTGGACATGGAACAACAGACTGGTTCCAAATAAGGAAAAGGAGTACATCAAGGCTGTATATTGTCACCCTGCTTATTTAACTTATATGCAGAGTACGTCACGAGAAATGCTGGGCTGGAAGAAGCACAAGCTGGAATCAAGATTGGCGGGAGAAATATCAATAACCTCAGCTATGCAGATGACACCACCCTTATGGCAGAAAGTGTAGAAGAACTAAAGAACCTCTTGATGAAAGTGAAAGAGGAGAGTGAAAAATTTGGCTTAAAGCTCAACATTCAGAAAATGAAGATCATGGCATCCGGTCCCATCACTTCATGGCAAATAGATGGGGAAACAGTGGCTGACTTTATTTTTGGGGGTTCCAAAATCACTGCAGGTGGTGATTGCAGCCATGAAATTAAAAGATGCTTGTTCCTTGGAAGGAAATTTATGACCAACCTAGATAGCATATTCAAAAGCAGAGACGTAACTTTGTCAACAAAGGTCAGTCTCCTCTAGTCAAGGCTATGGTTTTTCCAGTGTTCAGGTATGGATATGAGAGTTGGACTATAAAGAAAGCTGAGCACCAAAGAATTGATGCTTTTGAACTGTGGTGTTGGAGAAGACTCTTGAGAGTCCCTTGGACTGCAAGGAGATCCAACCAGTCCATCCTAAAGGAGATCAGTCCTGGGTGATTTTTGGAAGGACTGATGTTGAAGCTGAAACTCCAATACTTTGGCCACCTGATGCGAAGAGTTGACTCATTGGAAAAGACCCTGATCCTGGGAAAGATTGAAGGCGGGAGGAGAAGGGGACGACAGAGGATGAGATGGTTGGATGGCATCACTGACTCAATGTACTTGAATTTGTGTAAACTCCAAGAGTTGGTGATGGACAGGGAGGCCTAATGTGCTGCGGTTCATGGGGTCACAAAGAGTCAGACACGACTGATCGACTGAACTGAACTGAACTGAACTGAAACTCTACCCAAATCTCTGGCTGAACCCTGTACTATACAAACATAGTGCAGACTGCAAGCAGCTCGATTAGGACTAAATAAGGACAGATTGCAGGCTGGAGGAGAAGTGGACGACAGAAGTTGAGATGGCTGGATGGCATCACTAATTCAATGGACATGAACTTGAGCAAACTCCAGGAGATAGTGAAGGACAGGGAAACCTGCTGTGCTGCAGTCCATGGGGTTGCAAAGAGTTGGACACAACTGAGCAACTGAACAAGAAAGAACTAAATAGATATTTTAACTGTTATCCATAACAGGAGAGACAGGGTTAGAAGTTTGAATCTAGACAAGTTTATTGCCTGCTAATACCAAAAATTGAACATTTTCTGAAAAAATATAAGAGAATCTCAGAGTCTCTAGAACACAGCTTCTGTAAAGTCTAGAATGCAATCCAAAACTCCTAGGTTTATAAAGAAACAGAAAAACCATGACCCAGGCTCAAGAAAAATGTCAGTCAATGGGAATAGACCTTGAGATGACCCAGATATTGGAGTCAGCACACAAGTATTTTAAAGTAAGTATTTTAACTATGCTCAATTAAAAAAAAATATGCTTATGATGAACGAAGAAACATAACAAATTTTATCTGAGAAATAAACTATAAAAATGTAAGAAATGAAAATTCTAGAAGTGAAAACTACATATCTAAAATAAAACTTCAAGCAGATTAGAAATGACACATTAACTTTAATGTTTAATACTTCTAAATTACAGAGGTCAGTGAACTTTAATATAAAATAATAGAAATTCTCTAATCTGAAGAAAAGGAAAAATATCTTAACAGAGCCCTAAGGATCTGTGGGAGAATAGCAAAGATTTCCTGTGTGTGTTTGTGTGTGTGTGTGTGTGTATTTGTAATCCCAGAAGGGAAGGGAGAAACATAATTGGGCATAAAAACTATTTCAAGAAACAATAATGAAATTTTCCAAATTTTGTCAAATGTGTAAAGATTTCAGAAACTCAGCAAATAGCAAGTGAGATATATACACAAAAAGCTAAAAAATGAAAAAAATTAATAAAATATAACAAAACATATTTCACTTTATACATATTATACCACATACATTGGTACACATCACATACGTATACGTATCATTTGGTAACATATGTGTTGTCATTGTGTATGTAACTGGCACATATGTTGTATTGTGCCAGCTCTACCTTCCAAACCAAGCTATGTGTTTCCTTAAGGTAAGGGATTTTATTTGTGTCTCTACCCAGTACATTGTATAGAATAAATATGCATGAATTGATGAATAAAGTGTCTTGACTTAAATTACAATGAAATTTAATGGCAGAGCCAAAATTTAATTGAGTGTTTAGTATTTTCTTGCCTCTGCTTCATCTTCTCTTCTTTACCTGGTTAGAGACAAAGAAAGTTGCCTCTTAGAAATGTAGAAATTTGTTTGCTATGTCAAGGGAAGATTAAACAGACTTTAATAAACTAATATACATGTTAAACCAATGACATCAACTTAATATAAACAGGATTTAGATATAAATAGGCTATATACACAGAGAAGGCAATGGCAACCCACTCCAGTACTCTTGCCTGGAAAATCCCATGGACGGAGGGGCCTCGAAGGCTGCAGTCCTTGGGGTCGCTGGGAGTCAGACACGACTGAGCGACTTCACTTTCACTTTTCACTTTCATGCATTGGGGAAGGAAATGGCAACCCACTCCAGTGTTCTTGCCTGGAGAATCCCAGGGATGGGGGAGCCTGGTGGGCTGCCGTCTATGGGGTTGCACAGAGTCGGACACGACTGAAGCGACTTAGCAGCAGCAAGCTATATACAAACCTGACCTCCTAAAAGGGGGGAAAGTTAAAGTTGGATTTAATATTTCTACCTAGTGCAAATAGTTCCCAAAATACAAATCATGCCCATTAAGTGAAACAGGAAAAGTTCCTAATATTGAAAGGCTACCCTTATAACGTATTTTGGGTCCTCAAAAACTTAAGGTACCCCTTATTTCTGTGTGCTCAGACAGAATTAATACTTTCGAGTAATTATCATTACTAAGAATAAAAATAGCTAACAATGTGTATTTAATAAGTGTGGGCATTTTGCTATGTTTTTATGTATTGTAGTATTTTAGCCTCTTGGCAGTTCTCTAAGGTAAATACTATCATTATTCCCATTTCACAAGCTTCAGGAGAGTAAGTCAAGTGCCTGAGGTCACCTAGTCAGTAAGAGGATGAGCGGGGACTGGTACCAACTGTCTGCTTTCCAAGCCTGGACCCTTCACCACTAAGCTGCACTGCCTCTCTGTTTTTGAAGTGGGCTTTTCAAAAGATCACCTTCAGTCCAGGATAAAGCTGGCACATCAAGACATGCCCTGAACTTCACAAAACTGTAATGAAAATAACAAAGAAGACTACTACTAGAAATAGTAAGAAAATAGGGAGATATAAATTTGACATACTTAAAAAATGAATCATGCAGATGTTGCCTTTATTGTAGGCTACATGTTTCAGACTAGCTGAATTTCATGAAACAAAATTCTTGGGACTTTAAATTGTGTTTAGATTGTAGTTATGTTGATCTCTTGCTTTTAATTTATGAGTATATTTTATTTGGAATCACAATTGTTTTCATAATACAGCAATAACAAAACTGTCACTCCGAATAAACAGGAATATATGTTTATGTTGTACAGTTACTTGTTCCAAGGAGTTATGGAAACTCTAAACCAGGATTTACAAAAGACACAGACAAGAGGAAAGCACTTTAGTATCTCATCCTGCAGTGCAGATGAAGATATCCAAATGGGCAGTTGCCTGCCAGGTATATTATAAACTGTAGTTAGAGAAGAATAAATAAAGACTCAAAATATCATGCCAATACTTTAAAAGGAAGGATCTTTGTTTTCAATATATTTTTAAAATGTCAAAGTAAATAGACAATTAAAACTGATGGTCAGTTTTTATAGGCTTCTTTAAATTTTCCTAAGTGTGGATTTGCTTTTCCAATTTGCTTTTTCAGAGTGTTTTGGATTAGAATGCTATTCTTCCAAATTTAAAGCAATAATGAAATGTTAAACTGCAGAAGTCAAAAGACAATATGGGTAAAATGTTTTATCCAATAGTACATTACTGAAAATATGAACATTTAGCTAGATTATTGTTGGTGCAACATTTTCTATGGTTGCATATGTATCAGGAAAAAATTCAGTTAAAAAGGTAGCTTCTTGTACAAGATGGTAGACTGAGCACATTGCTTATCCTCTCTCCATCTTATTAAAAGTAAGGAAATAAAGACGGCATTAAACCAAAGGAACACAAAAACAGAGACAACGAGAGATGAACCATCAGCAAATAAGACGTTTCAATGAATTTTCAGCAGACAACAAGCAAAATGAAATGGGATAAATTGTAGAGTTGGCCAAAAAAAAAAAAATCACAGCCCAGAATATGATGATTCTCAAATCAGCCCGAATGTACATTAGAAAGGTGTTAATTATGGGCCCAGAACAGAATGCTGCTGCTGCTGCAACATGTTAATTAGATATACAAATACATTGCTAACTGCTAAGTTGCTTCAGTCGTGTCCGACTCTGTGTGACCCCATAGACAGTAGCCCACCAGTCTCCCCCGTCCATGACATTTTCCAGGCAAGAGTACTGGAGTGGGGTGCCATTGCCTTCTCCGAGAACAGAATGCAAATGCTTTTAAACCTGATATGTATAAATTAACAGTATAAATAACATAATTTGGGAAGCAGAAATAAGGAGGAGAGTTTAAATCAAGAGTAGGGGCACTAATGTTCTTTTATTTAGTGAAGAGTCTACAGAGACGGTCTATATTTGGTAGAAAACAAAAATAACTAACAAATGTCATAAGATAGTGCTATAATAAAAAAAAAAAACTGGAAGGTGGTAGTGGTAGCAAGGGTATAGACTGATCTTCACCTATCAGAAAGTCAGTAATGTCTGTGTGGAAAACTAAGAGATAGTTACATAGTATATAGATATATGAAGTTAACCAGTCCATTCTGAAGGAAATCAGCCCTGGAATTTCTTTGGAAGGAATGATGCTAAAGCTGAAACTCCAGTACTTTGGCCACCTCATGAAAAGAGTTGACTCATTGGAAAAGACTCATTGGGAGGGATTGGGGGCAGGAGGAGAAGGGGACGACAGAGGATGAGATGGCTGGATGGCATCACTGACTCGATGGACATGAGTCTGAGTGAACTCTGGGAGTTGGTGATGGACAGGGAGGCCTGGCGTGCTGTGATTCATGGGGCCACAAAGAGTCGGACATGACTGAGCGACTGAACTGAACTGAACTGAACTAGAAAAGAAGTTTAAGATGAGAACACAAGAGAGAAGAAAAAATTTGCCTCTGGGAAACAATAACTGTAGGAAAAGATGGGCAAGGGACTGCTGCTTTTAACTCTAAATTCTTCTATATGTTATTTTTAAACATGGGAATAAATATACAATAAAAAATATAAGTTTTTTAATGTATGTAAGAAAATATAAGATGCTGTGAATATCTATATGTTCAACATACCAGTTTAAGCCTGATGTGCAAGATGGGGAAGTTAGGCAAATGCATTAAAAATTCAGAATCTTCAATTTAGAGAATGTAGACTAGAAGCTCTTGTTGGGGTGGGATTTGTTGGGGTTTTGTTTTTTTTGTTTTGTTTTTTGACCTTTTATTTTGAATTAAAGACGTCTGTAATGCTGAGATTAAAAGACAAGTTTGTGGCTTTTAATGTTTTTCCTCACAGAATGTGATCGTTGAAGAAAATGCACCGAAAGTTGCTTTGAAAAGTACAACGCTTTGTTGAATCTTAATAAATGGCAGTTCTTTTTTTCTTGGCTGTTCGAAAAATAATAATAATAATAAGTGTTGACCTAGTGATGTTTGTTTGTGTTCTGGCCAATAAAGCTTGGCAGCTTGCAAACTATTGCCCTGTTAAAAGGTCTGAAGTGGAAGAATTAATTATTTGTGTTTTTCATAGACTTGCCAACAAAACCAGAGAGGGATTCTACTGGCAATTCCATTTCACAGTCTTTTCCTTTGTTGGGCAGTACAGATGATGGCAGTGGGCTACTATATGGCCTCTAAAATATTTTCTTCACTCCTCTGGGTGGCAGAAAGTGAAGAAGAACTAAAGAGCCTCTTGATGAAAGTGAAAGAGGAGAGTGAAAAAGTTGGCTTAAAGCTCAACATTCAGAAAACGAAGATCATGGCATCCGGTCCCATCACTTCATGGCAAATAGATGGGGAAACAGTGGAAACAGTGGCTGACTTTATCTTTATGGGCTCCAAAATCACTGCAGATGGTGACTGCAGCCATGAAATTAAAAGACACTTACTCCTTGGAAGGAAAGTTATGACCAACCAAGACAGTATATTAAAAAGCAGAGAAATAAGTTTGTCAACAAAGGTCTGTCTCCTCTAGTCAAGGCTATGGTTTTTCCAGTGTTCAGGTATGGATATGAGAGTTGGACTATAAAGAAAGCTGAGCACCAAAGAATTGATGCTTTTGAACTGTGGTGTTGGAGAAGACTCTTGAGACTCCCTTGGACTGCAAGGAAATCCAACCAGTCCATTCTAAAGGCGATCAGTCCTGGGTGTTCATTGGAAGGACTGATGTTGAAGCTGAAACTCCAATACTTTGGGCCCCTTCTGAGAAGAGCTGACTCATTGGAAAAGACCCTGATGCTGGGAAAGATTGAGGGCAGGAAGAGAAGGGGATGACAGAGGATGAGATGGTTGGATGGCATCACCGACTCAATGGACATGGGTTTGGGTGGACTCCAGGAGTTGGTGATGGACAGGGAGGCCTGGAGTGCTGTGGTTCATGGGGTCATAAAGAGCTGGACACAACTGAGTGACTGAACTGAACTGGGTACAGATTGCTACACTATGGAACACTCTGGATAATTCTGTGCTTCTATGATTAGTACTATTTTTGGACATTTTTAGAACTGTAACAACAAAAATAGCTTGATTTTTCAGAACACAGCAATTCTACCATACAGCATCTAATAATTTAAGAGAAATGGTTTTTATAGGTCCAAAAAGTTAGAAAAGTTCCAATAATGCATGAAGTTAATCAGTCAATTATTGCCAATTTGAATTAATGAATAAAATACACACACACCCCACCACCACCACTATCACAACCACCAAAACAAATCCTGTGCCATTCAATTTTGTTCCCAAGGAGAAATGATAATCCCTAAGGCAACAAAATTGCAACAGATTGTCAGGATCCTAGGTAGCACTCTGGGCCTGACAGATTGTATCACTGGGTTCATTTATTAAGACACAACATATGACTCTGTAGCTCTAGTTCTCTCTAGTTTCATGACCCTGGAAACCATTTGTCTCCAATACAGTTATAATATAGCAGCAATTCCATCAGCTTTAAGTCCCTGAGTATATGTCTGAGGCAGAGCCCTCACTACCTATATTTCATGTGTACCATGACTGAGAAGTAAATCCTCTGATGCGTTAAGCCATTGACATTTTGAGACTTAGCATAATTTAGATTATTCTAAGGTAGATGCTAAATAAACATCTCAATCTTAATGTAATCAAACTGAATTTGTTGATGTTCCTCCTTAAAACTTACTCTACCTGCAAATTCCCTATGTGAGCTCATGTCAGCTCTATTATTCCTGTTGTTCAGGTCAAATTATCTGAACCACTCTGACATCTTCACTTCCTCTCGCATCCTATATCCAGTCTATGAAAAGATGCTGTTGGCTGCAGATTGAAAACATATCTACAGTTTGAGCACTTCACTCCCTTTCCTGTTCTAGCATCTTAGGTGTTTTTAATTTTGGGGGAGGGGAAATTTTTACCAAAGGTTAATACTTGAGTCTTCAAAACAACCACAGGCTTTTCAGCTCTGGACACTCAGGTTACACAACTTTGTGGGAGTGATTGAACCGGAAACTTCACTAGCACCTTAGGTTGACAGTGTGGCCTATTGGCCAATATTACCTCTCTCAGATTACCCCAATAGCCTCCTAATATTACCCTTTCTTCTACTCTTGCCCTATAGTATACTCTCAAGACAGTAGTCAGAACAGTCCTTTTAAAATCCAATTCTAATCACATTACTTCTCATCAAACCCTTCCAAGTCTTCTCATCTCTCCCTAAAATTAAAGCAGTCTTTACAATGGCCTACGAGATGTTGTATAATCAACCTGTACCCCAGTCCTGCTTATATCTCTGATTTCTATTACTCTTCCCCGTACTCCATTTTAGTCTCACGGGTCTTATTCTGCCAACTCATCAAACATGATCCAGGTTCTTTGCCCTAGTGAATCTCTCAGCCTGGACTGTTCCCTGATAGTGGTTGCCTCCCTTATACCTTTTGAGTCTTTTCTCAGAGGCCTTCTCCATGAAGCCTACTGTGACAATTCTATTTTAAGCGTCAATGAACCCCCCCCCCCCTCACTAGGACATTTCTCTACCTACGACCGTCTCTATTTTTTCTACTCATTTTCATCTTCTAATCTGCTCTATGATTTATCTATTGTGTTTACTGTGTGTCTCCTAATTCATTTGTTTCTCTTTTGTTATGTAATATAAATGCCTCGGACAGTGTATGTCCCATGTGTGTATTTTCAGTCGGTCACATCCAACTCTCTGTGACCCCATGGACTACAGCCTGCCAGGCTCCTCTGTCCATGAAATTTTTCAGGCAAGAATACTAGAATGGGCTGCCATATCCTACTCCAGGGGATCTCCCCAACCCAGGGATCAAACCCATGCCTCTCGCTGTGCTGGCACTGGCAGACAGATTCTTTACCACTGCACCATCTGGGAAGCCCATATGTCCCATAGTAAAAGCTAAATAAATATTTACCGGATTAACTAGTGTGGGTGAGGCAGACATGTTTTTTACATCTCATAAGTAAAAATACAGAGACAATGTAGGAACTTGCCCCAAATCACTCCAGTTAATAAGTGTATCTCCTCAAAAAAAAAAAAAATATATATATATATATATAAAAAACACAATTTCCCAAACCATGAAATCAGCATCTATGTTCTCTAAATTTACTGGAGAGTTTAAATCTTGTAGTTTCATCCCAATACTGAGTAAGAACTTACCTAATTTGCTTCTTTAATACTCTGAACTAATATACCAGAATGATATTTGCTTAAACAATTAAATTTATCAAAGAGGATTCTGATGTAGATAGAAAACAGTTTCAAGACAAATTTAGCAGGGTAGTTGCATTAAACAAATTTATGTATTTATTTCTTGTATCAAATACAAATTTCTCATTTTGGGTAAAGCTACAATTGGCTCATGATCTAACTTTCTGCTCATCAAAGTTTTCACAAGGAATGGAAATGATTTCATATTGGTCATTAGTGATCTGTGCTTAATAAACCACATGTGAAGATCATACATCTGTTAAGCCTTGGGTTTTATGATGCCTTTCTTATACCCAAGATTAAAGTAAAAAGCAAAATAAGATTTTAAATATGTCAGCCATATGCAAAATGTTTTTCAAACTTCTCATTAAATTATTTCTTCATTCATATAAAAAAAACTTGATTTAATTAATTCCATACAGCTTTTGTTAGACAAAATTTAAAATAAGGAAAAAATATTTTCTCTAACAAAAGTTCAACCAACAATAGCAAACAATAAAAATAAGAACATAAATAAATAAAACCAAGTATCTGAAGTGTAAGAAAAGAGAAAAAAAATAAAAGTTGTATTGGCTTTTTGGGGAAGACATAAGCATTATTCCCTAGCAGTTCAGTAAAAATTACATAAATACAAACAAGTACCAAAGCATAATTAATACACAGCTAAGAAACAGGTTTTTATACCTTTGTATTTGCATTTCTAATAATGACATGTATTGGATTCATGAGATTCTGGATTTGGAGGGAAAGAAGGCACAGAATAACATAATAGAGGTTCCCAAGTTGTCTTCCTGTAATGTTTATGTTCTATAATAGCTGTGTCTATACTCATACTTTTAGTCTTTGCATAAACTTGACTCATATTTATTAAGTTACATCTTTGAACTAGATTCTGCATGAGACATTATTAAGCCTTTGGCTCAAAAACTTCAACCTTTTGTGGAAACAGATATATATATATATATATATATATATACACACACACACATATATATATACACACACACACATATATATATACACACATACATACATACAAATTAACTGAAAAGAAAGTCAGTGTGATCTTAAAGGGGTTTTCAGAGCACAAAAGAAGAATGGATCATTTCTGACTTCAGGAGAACCTGTGAATGAATTAGGAGTGAAAAGATATTTGAGCTAAAACAATTGTTTAATTGCAAACATTAGCATGTCATCAAACAAAGCCTGATTTTGTAGGTTAATATAATTAAGATGAGTTGTCTTTTAGTGTCATGGAACTTTTCCATCAAACAAGCAGAAATAGATTCAGAGCCAAATAAATGCGAATATCTTGACAAGTTGTTTTTTGAGTACATAATTACTGGCCCATACAATTTTGGAAATAAAATGGAAACTACTATCTTAGCTGTGTTAAACTAGGTGTGAAATTCAGTTATGCTACAGTTGGGAAAATGTTGATTAGGGTTGTTGCATAGAAGTTATTATAGTTTTTCACTTTGCTAAATTATTTGGAATTCATTTTCAGTTCATGCCCATTTTGGACATTTCTTTAACAGGGAACCAATCTTGAAGAACTGGGGAATTGTACATGTTTTATTCTAAAGGAAAAAAAGAGGACATTAAATAATTTTAAACAGAAAAGTAAATTTGCTTTTCAAGAAGATCAAATGAGTGGCAATGTGAAGAAAAGACTGGCAATGGCAAAGGAAGTCAATTAGAGGTTGATTTCAGAAATCCAGGAGAGAAATGGTGAGCATCTGGAGGCAATGACAAAGAGGATGAGAAGAGGAAGTAGATTTGAGGGATTATTAAGATACAGGATTTTCAAGATTTGGCTATGAATCCGAAATAGAGAACAAGAGAGGAGAATCATGTTTTTTTGGATTGGGGTAATAAAATGTATGGAGCTGCCAATAACAGAAAATACTGAGGAGATGATAGGGTCTGTGGAAGGGAAGGGCAACATTTAAGTTAAAGTATTAAAACTTGAGTAATAATCCATTTGAAAATATCTTATATCAAGTACGAAGGTCATTACATATAACACAACTAAAGGAATCCTAGATCAAGAGCATAGGGAACAGGGTAAGATATGGAAAGTGAAAGCTTAGCTTTTAAGGTAAATTTTGAGCAAGTACATTGAAAGAGACTGTGAATTTTCTGCAACAGGCAATAAGGAAAGATAAAATCAATAAGGAAACAACATCCCAACATGAAACACTTGGGATGTAAGGCACAGGAAACATAGAATCCACAGAAGCTATTAAATTGTAACAGAAAAGGAAAGAATCAGGGACAGATCAGCAATTGTATTTGGGCAAAACCTGCCAATGCAGGAGACACGAGAGATTTGGGTTCTATCACTGGATTGGGAAGATCCCCTGGATAAGGAAATTGCAACCCACTCCAGCATTCAGGCCTGGAAAATCACATGGACAGAGGAGCCTGATATGTAGAGGAGCTACAATCCATAGGATCGCAAAGAGTCGGACACGACTGAGCACAGCACAGCAAAATAAGATAGAAGATGTCACAATAAGCAAATTGTGATATCTCAGTCTCGAGAGAAACAAAATTTTTCAACAAATACGCAACCAGATATAGCAAAATAAAGACATAAATTAAGACCAAGTAGTTTTGTCTGGAAATACAAAATTGACTCAAAATTCAAAAATCAATTAAGTAACTACAATAACAGAAAAAAGAAAAATATTACATGATTATTTCAATAGATAAAGAAAAAGCATTTGACAAAAATTAAACACCAGTCACGATTTTAAATTCTCAGAAAGCTATGAAAAAAGAACAAAGCTGAACAAACAAAACAAAAAGAACAAAAAATGTACATAACCCCATCTCAAGACTTAAAGCTACATTACTTGAGACAGTGAAGTGTGAGGATACAGTGTAGAGCAATGGAACAGAATAGTGTGCAGAGACAAACCACACATAGACGAGGAATTATTTTTTAATAAATTCATCAAGATAGACGTCCTTTCCCATCAATTCAATGGGAAAGGAAATTCTTTTCAACAAATGTTGCTAAAACAATTGCATTTGGGCAAGGAAAAATATGAACCTCAGTGTTTATTTAACACCACAAACAACAATTAACTTAAAGTGAATCATAGACTTAAACATAAAAGCTAAAGCTTAAAAATCTAGGAAAAAAATATATGAGAATATATTCAGAATGTATTTGGAATAAACAAAGATTTCTTAGGAAGGATACAAAAGACATGAACTATAAAATTTGACAAATTGGATAAAACTTAAGATTTCTGTTCTCTGACAGCTATTAAGAAAAGGCTTTCTTCAAGCCATAGACTAGAAGAAAATATTGACAATACAATACACATATGACAAGGGATTTGTACCAAGATTTTATTTTTAAAACTTTAAAATTTTAATAATTAGAAGACAAAGACAAGTCTTGAACAGACATTTTACCAAAATACTTTATGAACTTTAAATAAGGACATTAAAAATGTTCAAAATAACTACTTATTAGGAAAATACAAATTGAAACCACAATGAGATACCACTACTCACTCACTAGAATGCCTAAAATTTGAGACATGATACCAAGTGATGGAGTATGTGGAGCAACTGCAACTTTTGTGCATTGTTTTTAGAAGTGATAAATGGTACAAATAAACGGTTTGGCATTTTCATACAAAACTGAACATCCACTTTCCACTTTACAATTCCTTTCTATGTATTTATATTAGAAAAATGAAAACATATGTCTCCATAAAAGGATTTGTACATGAGAACTGATAGAAATTTTATGCATAACAATCAAATACTGAAAATAACCCAAATTTCCATCAATAAGTGATTGGAAAATTGTGGTATATTTACACAATGGTATATTTCTGAGGTATGATACAGTTTACAGGAACACCTCTGTAAGTTCAGCCTTATTTATTAAACATCATTCTCACTAGAGTGGGCACAATAAATATGCTGTTCTTCAAATGATATAAAGACATTTCCATTTTGAGTGATTACAAATTGTTTAACACTTTCCCTATTTACTTAAATTTGACCCTAAAGTTTTGCTCCAAAATGATAATCTTTCTAAATACTTTGCTAAACAATAAATCAAGGTATATATGACCACACCGTCATGTTGCTATGGATATTTTAAGTATTTTAAATAGCTCTTGATTTTCATTATACTCAGAAACACTGTGGAGATTTCCTGATTTATGCATTTTTTTTTTTACTTATGTAAGTAGGTTTTTCTCATGTTTTCTTCTTCAATATTTAGCAAAACTATGTGTTCAAAAATTTTAGAAGCAATGTACATTTTAGTGAATATTTCCAAATCAGAGAGAGTGACAAGAAGTCACTCAATTATTACTTGTTGCATGTGTCTCTTTTCCCATGCTTTCCGCTGTCGGCAGCTAGTACTTCTCTCAACCTCAACTCTCTCCATTCATTTCTCCCACCAGCCATTCCATCTTCATTCTGGTCTTGTTTTCTTTGATAATTTTTGCTCTCTGCCTCCCTCACCCAGAATCATTTTACTCCCATTCACTCTCAATCTTGAACTTGAATATTTCACCCTCTACCTGAAAGTGAAAGGCACTCAGTTGTGTTGGACCCTGTGACCCATGGACTATATATAGCCTGTTAGGTTCCTCTGTCCGTGGAATGTTCTAGGTCAGAATACTGGAGTGGATAGCTGTTCCCTTCTCCAGGGGATCTTCCCAACACAGGGATCAAACCCAGGTCTCCCGCATTGCAGGCAGATTCTTTACCATCTAAGCCACTAGGGAAGCCCAAGAATACTGGAGTAGATGGCCTATCCCTTCTCCAGCAGATCTTTCCGACCCAGCAATTGAACCAGGGTCTTCTGTACTGAAGGCAGATTCTTTACCACCTGAGCTACCAGGGAAGCACCTCTACCTAATACTGCACATTAGCTGGGATTTTTCACTGACCGCTACCTCTGGATTTGGAATTTTTTCATACTTACAAAAAAAACAAAAATATTGTTGTTGCATAGAATTATCATTTCGTTCCTTCCTCCCTTCTATAAGTAATATAAAAGAAATAAAATACATGATATGTGCCTTCACAGGAGATGAGACATGCCTATGTAAGTCTAAAGAATTCTAAAAGTATTTGTTTACAAATGACTAATGAAGAAAAATATACTAATTAGGCCCTCCCTCATACTATGAAAAATAAGAACTTGCTATTTATGAGCTCATGTTTTACTGGAGAATTTTTTAAGTATTGATTGAGATTGAGTTTTTAAAAGGCAAACTAATAGTACAATTCAAACATAGCTATTCAATTTAAGTGCATTTTTCTTACAATTGTAGAGCAATACCTATAATCAGGCTTCATAGACCTCAGGTCAAATCAATAAATAATTCTAGTTTACAGTGCCCATAGACACCAAATAATAAATTTTCTAAAAGCATTATTTTAGATATGCTTATGAGGTAATTGTTTATTTAAAAAAAGAAAGCTAACAAAATATAATAAACTGCAAAGCAGATACTAAGAATAGAAAAAATTCACTAACTATAGGTTAGAAATATTTTCTTAGAGTAGATGGAGTCTAAGAAGGTGTTTAAGGGTAATTATATTAGTTTGGTAGGACTCCCACCACAAAATAATACAGACTAGGTGGCTTAAAAAGAAATTGACTTTTTTAGAGACTGAAAGTGGAAGATCAAGGTCCTAGAAGGGTTGGTTTCTTCTGAAGATTCTCTCCTTAGCTTGTAGATAGCTACCTTCTTATCATGCCTTCACAGGACCTTTTCTCCATGTATGTACACTGCTGGTGTGTCTTCTCATGAGAACACTAGTCCTACTGGATTGGGGCTTCACTCCTAATACTTCATTTAACCTTAACCACTTTGTTCAAGGTCTTGCCTCCAAATACAATCACCTGGAAGGTTAAGTGATACACATTTTGGAGGAATAAAGTTCAGTTCACAACACAAATGACTGGCATAAAAATTGAGGTTAAAATGATACAGATGAATGTATTAAGTATATTAAATATATTTGTCTTAAGAAAATACACACTGTGGTTCTCTAACATCATGGCCACTTTTATTCATCATCTGTATTTGTTGAGAATCCAAAGAGCATTCCAGATGAGGGAGTAATGTCAGCAAAGGCACAGAGATAGGAACAGGAAAAACAAGAACAAGAAAGGCAAGAAGTTCCATCTAGGGAGATACAAGAGCAAAATGGACAGGGACAGAGTAACAAGAAGCAGAAAGAAAGGATTATACTGTAAACTGCTAAGTCACTTTAGTTGTGTCCGACTCTGTGCGATCCCATAGACGTCAGCCCACCAGGCTTATTGGTCCCTGGGATTCTCCAGGCAAGAACACTGGAGTGGGTTGCCATTTCGGTATCAATTAAAAACAGCCATTTCAGCTTAAAAATCAAGGCTTTGAAAGATGGTAACAATAACCCTGTGTACGAGACAGCAAAAGAGACACTGATGTATAGAACAGTCTTATGGAATCTGTGGGAGAGGGAGAGGGTGGGAAGATTTGGGAGAATGGCATTGAAACATGTAAAATATCATGTATGAAATGAGTTGCCAGTCCAGGTTCGATGCATGATACTGGATGCTTGGGGCTGGTGCACTGGGACGACCCAGAGGGATGGAATGGGGAGGGAGGAGGGAGGAGGGTTCAGGATGGGGAACACATGTATACCTGTGGCGGATTCATTTTGATATTTGGCAAAACTAATACAGTTATGTAAAGTTTAAAAATAAAATAAAATTAAAAAAAAAAATTAATTGTAAAATGCCACTAAGGGAATTTGTCTTTTGATGTTCTCTGTAGGGGAAAATTTACGTTTTGAGATTAAACATTAAAAATGAAAAACCTGAAAAAAAAAAAAAAAAATCAAGGCTTTGGCCTCTCGCTAGTTTTATGATTTGGGACAGTGATTTCATCTGCCTTGGTTTCAGATATTGGGAAAAGTAATTCCTAGGTGTTTACTGTTCTAAGATTTCATTGCATAATTATTCCACTATGTCTATCCTTATGTTCACATATTATTTTACTGTTTTAAAACACATGTTGCAATAGACACTTAAGCTAGAACAGACTACAAAAAATGGGACCTGTTTCTAAAACGAGAATGATAGTGACAGATTGATTCAAGGGTGTTTTCACTTCCAACCAGAAACAAGTGCTAAAAAGATATAGAAGATCAAAGATACAGTTTAGTGAATGGACGTAATTTCTTCCTTGCTATAGCTACAGATGTTTGTAACCTTTTTTTTTTTTTGCAGTAAACAAGCTTAAAACAGGCCTAGCCAAGTCTACCACAGGACCCATTCAAGATGGTTCCACTCTTCAGCCAAATAGAACTAAATTCCTTTCTGTTCTATTGATGACACATTTTTAATTAACTTCATTGAGTACAATTTACATGTATAAAATATGTCCATTTTATGTATATATTTCAATTAGTTTTTAAAAAATATTTATTTTTGGCTCTGTTGTGTCTTAGTTGAAGCCCACATGCTCCAGAGTGTGTGGGCTCAGTAGTCCTGCAGCATGTGGGATCTTAGTTCCCTGACCAAGGATTGAACCCACATCCCCTGCATTGGAAAGGCAAATTCTAAACCACTGGACTACCAGGGAAGTCCCTCAATCAATTTTAACAAATGTGTACAGTACACAACCACTGCACTCAAAATATAGTTTATGTCCATCATCTCTGAAAGTTCCTGTGGAACTTCAAAGTCAATGAATCCCCCACTCTCACACCTTATTTCCAAGGGTGATCCACTGATCTTTATTCTGTCACTCTAAATTTGTTGCTGTTGTTCAGTCACTCAGTTGTGTCCAACTCTTTGCAACCCCATGGACTGCAGCACACCAGGCATCTTGGTCCTTCACCATCTCCCACAGCTTGCTTAAACTCATGTCCATTGAGTCAGTGAGGCCATCCAACCATCTCATCGTCTGTCATCTCTTTCTCCTCCTGCCTTCAATCTTTCCAGGCTTAATGGCCTTTTCTAAAGAGTCAGTCTTCTCATCAGGTGGCCAAAGTATTGGAGCTTCAGCTTCAGCATCAGTCCTTCCAATGACTGATTCAGGACTGATTTCCTTTAGGATGGACTGGTTGGATCTCCTTGCAGTCCAAGGGACTCTCAAGAGTCTTCTCCAACACCACAGTTCAAAAGCATCAATTCTTTGGTGCTCAGCTTTGTTTATGGTCCAACTCTCACATCCATACATGACTACTGAAAAAACCATAGCTTTGACTAGATGAACCTTTGTTGGCAAAGTAATGTCTCTGCTATTTAATATGCTGCCTAGGTTTGTCATAGCCTTTCTTCCAAGGAGCATATGTCTTTTAATTTCACTGCTGCAGTCTCCATCTGCAGTGATTTTGGAACCCAAGAAAATAAATTCTGTCACTGTTTCCATCTATTTGCCATGAAGTGATAAATTATTGTTGTCTTTTTTTTTTTCTATAGCTTCATATAAATGGAATCATGTACTACTGCATACTCTTTGGAATCTGCTTACTTTTACTCAGTGTAGTATTTTTGAGATTCGTCTATGTTGTTGCATGAACCATTACTCTATTTCCTTTTACTGATGAATAACATGCTATGTTATAATATACCATTATTTGTTTATCCATCACTTTTGGATGGACATCTGGATTATTTTCATTTTCTGGCCAATACGAATAAAGTTGCTATGAACATTCATGTGCAAGTCAATGTGAATTTCATTTCTCTTGGGTAAAAATCTAGGAGTGGAATTTCTAAAGTGTAAACTGTACACTTAACTTTATAAGAAATCATCAAACTATTTTCCAGTGTGACTATTTTATTTTTGTTCTATTTATAGAGCAGATATTTTGTGTCTATTTTATTTTATTTATAGACTGTTATTGATTTAAGTGATTAACTTTGTTTAATTTATATTGCCCAAATCATTGTATGATAATTCCAATGGTTCTACATCTGGAGGACCACTTGGTATGGGCAGTCTTTGTAAATGCAGACAATCTAGCATGTGTGTAGTAGCATTTCACAATGGCTTTAATTTACAGTTCTCTAGTGACTATTGACTTTGAGTATATTTCCATGTATTTCTTGGTCATTTTCATGTCTTCTTTTGCTTCTCTCTCTTCTATTTTATTCTATTGTTATTATACATTTTACTTCTATGTAAAATGATTTCAAATCTTAAAAGATGATGCTATTAAAGTGCTGCAGTCAATATGCCAGCAAATTTGGAAAACTCAGCAGTGGCCACAGGACTGGAAAAGGTGTTTTCATTCCAATCCCAAAATTCCAAAGAAAGGCAATCAAAACAATGTTCAAAGTACTGCACAATTGCACTCATCTCACACGCTAGCAAAATAATGTTCAAAATTTTCCAACCAAGGCTTCAAAAGTATGTGAACTGATAACTTCCAGATGTTCAAGCTGGATTTAGAAAAGACAGAGGAACCAGACATCAAATTGCCAACATCCATTCAATCACAGAAAAAGCAAGAGAATTCCAGAAAAACATCTGCTTCTGCTTCATTAACTACACTAAAGCCTTTGACTGTGTGGATCACAGCAAACTGTGGAAAATTCTTCAAGATGGGAATACCACACCATCTTACCTGCCTCCTGATAAATCTGTATGCAGGTCAAGAAGCAACAGTTAGAACAGGACATAGAACCATGGACTGGTTAAAATTGGGAAAGGAATACATCAAGGCTGTATATTGTCACCCTGTTTATTTAACTTATATGCAGAGTACATCATGTGAAATGCCAGGCTGGATGAATCACAAGCTGGAATTAAGATTGTCCAGAGAAATATCAACAACCGCAGAGATGCGGATTACATCACCCTTATGGCAGAACGCAAAGAAGAACTAAAGAGCCTGTTGATGAAAGTGAAAGAGGAGAGTGAAAAAGCTGGCTTAAAACTCAACATTCAAAAAACAAAGATCATGGCATCCGGTCCCATCACTTCATGGCAAATAGATGGGGAAACAATGGAAACAGTTACAGATTTCATTTTCTCGGGCTCCAAAATCACTGCAGATGGTGACTGCAGCCATGAAATTAAAAGACGTTTGCTCCTTGGAAGAAAAGCTATGACAAACCTGGAGAGCATATTAAAAAGCAGAGACATTACTTTGCCAACAAAGATCTGTATGGTCAAAGCTATGGCTTTTCTAGCAGTCATGTATTGTGAGAGTTGGATCGTAAAGAAAGCTTACAGCCAAAGAATTGATGCTTTTGAACTGTGGTGTTGGAGAAGACTCTTGAGAGTCCCTTGGACTGCAAGGAGACCAAACCAGTCAATCCTAAAGGAAATCAGTCCTGAATCAGTCATTGGAAAGACTGATGCTGGAGCTGAAACTCCAATTTTGGAGTTTGGCCACCTGATGCAAAGAACTGACTCATTGGAAAAGACACTGATGCTGGGAAAGATTGAAGGCAGGAGGAGAAGGAGACGATAGAGGATGAGATGGTTGGTTGGCATCACCGACTCAATGGACATGAGTTTGAGCAAACTCCAGGAGTTGGTGATGGACAGGGAAGCCTGGCATGCTGCAGTCCATGGGGTCTCAAAGGGTCGGACATGACTGAGTGACTGAACTGAACTGAATTTCTATGTATGCTATACACTCCAAAATACATTGTATTATTTTTACTTTAATCAATTAAAAATGTTTAAAAGACAAAAAAAATTAAGGGGAAGCATCTTTATATTTAAGTATATATTTAGCGTTATCAGTGTTCTCCATTCCACATTTTCATAGGTATCATTTCTTCTTCACATTACAAATTTCCTTTAACTTTTCTTGTGGTTCAGTTCTGCTGAAAACATTTTTTTGTTTGTTTTTGTTTTCAGTAAAATATCCTTATTTGCCTTTATTTGTAGAGGAGCACCACTGTTTACAGACTTTTAGATTGAAGACTTTTTTTTTCTTTCAGCACTTTAAAAATGTCATTCCACTGTCCTCTAGCTTATATAATCACAAATGAGAAATCTACTGTAACTTCTATGTTTAATTCTCTTATAATGTCTTTTTTTCTCTAGTTGACTTTAAAATATTCTTTTTCAAGGATTTCCAGAAACTGGATTATGGTGGGCCTTGATGTATCCATGTAGCATGTGTACATTCATCCTGTTTGGGTTCATTGTGCTTTTAGAACCAGTCAGTGGATTTATAATATTCATCAAATTTGAAGTCATCATTTATTTTCATATATTACATTTTTTATTCCTATAAATTCCATTTACCTCTTTTTTAATAGTTTACATTTCTCTCCTTTCTATGACTATGTTTTTAACATCTTTGATAATTCTAATAACATTTTCATTTCATGCATTTTCAATTAATTAATTTGTTTCCAGGCTAAAGGTCCCCCTTTCCTTCTTGGCTTGTTTATTAATTTCTTCTTGGGTGCTGGATATTTGTGAATGCTATGTTGTTAAGTATTCAGATTGCTTTCTTCCTGTACACAGTTAAATAACTTGCAGATCAGTTCCATTATCTCTGAGGTCTATACATTTATTTTATACATTTTTCTAGGGTGAGTCTACAATAGCATTGATTCCAATATTGGTTCAGTTTTACTTCTAAGGCCAGACTCCTGGGGTCTCCATCAAATTTCCCAGACGATCACTGAGAACTCTCCATTCTTGATGGCCAGAGCTCAGATGTCTTCCTGCCCTTCATGAGCTCTGAATGTTTCCACTTACAGACCCATAGTAATTATTTCTCCATCTTCCTGGAGCTTTATTTTTTATGTGGGTAGTCTAATACTCAATTAAGACTAGAGGTGAGCCCATGCAAATTTACAAAGTTTTTGTCTTATAAAGTGCCCACTTTCCAAACTCTGCCTTGTAACTTCCAGCTTCCTCTGCCTCGCCAGGCTCTGAGCTCCATCTTCTCAAGTCAGCAAGGCTTCCAGGATCTGCTTGAGTCTCCATCCTTGTGTTCCTTCCCTTGGTTTTGACTCCAGGCAGAGAATCAAGACTATATGGTTCACAGTTGCTTTCTTTCTTAAAAGGATCACATTTCTATAGTGCTTATTCTCCAAACACTAGAAACAGTTGCTTCATTAATTTGTTCAGTTTCTGAATTGTTTACTGGGGAGGTTAGAGCTGGTCTTTGACACTTTGTTTTTAACATAGCCCTGGTACAGGATTTATTCCTAGGTGAGACTCAATGGGTATAGACTCAGACTAGGTGGAGTTTCTATGGAAACTTCTTTTAGAAATTGCTACCTGAAGCAACGTGTTGTAATTATTATTTGAATGTTTCAAGAGAAACATTTACTGTCATGTTATAACTGGTTGTGGACAGTCACCTTTGACCAAAACATTAAGCTTGAAAATCCCATTCATCCTAGACAAAAATATAACCATTTGAAATTAATTGACTTGAAAGTCATTGTATAATAAATGTATTATTCCAAATAAATTCATAATTTAAGGTCTATACACACCTATATGGGCTTTCCTTGTGGCTCAACTGGTAAAGAATCTGCCTGCAATGTGGGATACCTGGGTTCAATCCCTGAATTGGGAAGATCCCCTGGAGAAGGGAAAGGCTACCCACTCCAGTATTCTGGCCTGGAGAATTCCATGAACTGTACAGTCCATGGGGTCACAAAGAGTCAGACATGACTGAGCGAATTTCACTTCACACACCCATATAAACTTACTATTGTGCAAACAAATCACCACTTTATTTCACCAGGGTTTATTTATACATCCTCAAATTGTGATAGCTCCATTAAGAATGCTAACCTATTGAAAGTGTTCTCTGATTATTTCTACCACTCCCCAATGGGTCCCACCAATACTTCCACCTGACCATAGATGTTCATTAAGCTCTAGACACCTAGTGACACCCAGCATCCTCTCTTCCAACATTTCATTGAGCCTCACTAAATGCTCCCACGAATAACACCCAGCAATCCAAAATCTGTGCCACATGCTGAATCCTGAAGCTTTCAAAGCCATTAAACATTGGGATGTCAGAGCAGGACTAGAATCCACAAAGATCCTGAGAGCATGGGTCCCAAAGTAACTCTAATATACCCAGAATTTTACATCTTTTAAGAAAACAGTTCTTCCAACTTCAAGCTCTTTCCTTCTAATTCCAAGGTCTCAATTCTAGTCCAAAGAGCCAGGCTGGGAACATATGCCATGTCATCCTTTCCATCTTCCTGCTCATCCCATTTCCTATGACTCCCTCAACAAACTCAGAGTTTAGGGAAAAACAAAAATCTCCATGCATGCCAACAGATCACAGACACACTGGGGAGTGTGTGTGTGTGTGTGTGTGTGTGTGTGTGTGCATGCGTGTGTGTGTGTTGACTGAGGGCAAGAGAGGGGTTATAGATGTTTTATATTTCATAAACACCTGCATCCCAATCAAGACAATGAAAAAGACCCTTTTATAGGGCATTACATACTCATCAAAATTTCAGAGGCCATCAAAATGATGCCTACATATTTTATATTTCATAATACAATTATTCTTTTAAATACCTTTAACATTGTAAGGGTCTTACCAATTTAAGATCCTTAGAATAAGCAATTTAGGTATTCATATGGTATCATACAAATGACTATAATGGGTTACATAATGCACAAGTTAAAATATTTTTTAAATATAAAAAATATGTAACAGAAAATAACTTCTGGTGAACCACATAATAAATTCTGATTGTGTGTTAGTTGCTTAGTCATGTCCAACTCTTTGCAACCCCACAGACTGTAGCCCACCAGGCTCCTCTGTCCATGGGATTCTCCAGGCAATCCCACTGGAGTGGGTTGCCATTTCCTTCTCCAAAAGGAACTATAGAAAGAAAGAAAGTGAAGTCGCTCAGTCGTGTCTGACTCCTTGCGAACCCATGGACTATAGCCTACCAGGCTCCTTGATGCCAATAATCAAAGCAGATAAATACCAGAATTTACCATGCTATGTAAAATATGAAGAAGACTGACTAACATCATATAACAAAAAATTTACGCTGTTTACAGAAAATTGACAACTCATAAACTCTTTTAAATAAAACTTCCCATTCCCCTATTAATGTTAGCCACAATTTGAAAAATGGTACCTCCAAAAGCAAGAGAATTCCAAAAAAAAATCTACTTCTGCTTTATTGACTATGCCAAAGCCTTTGTAAGGATCACAACAAACTGTGGAAAATTCTTAAAGAGATGGGAATACCAGACCACCTTAGAAGCAACAGTTAGAATTGGACATGGAACAACACACTGGATCCAAATCGGGAAAGGAATACGTCAAGGCTGCATATTGTCACCCTGTTTATTTAACTTATATGCAGACTACATCATGGGAAATGCCAGGTTGGATGAAGCACAAGCTGGAATCAAGATTACTGGGAGAAATATCAATAACCTCAGATACACAGATGACATGACCCTTATGGCAGAAAGCTAAGACGAATGAAAGAGCCTGTTGATGAAAGTGAAAGAGGAGAGTGAAAAAGCTGGCTTAAAACTCAACATTCAAAAAACAAAGATCATGGCATCTGGTCCCATTACTTCATGGCAAATAGATGGGGAAACAATGGAAACAGTGACAGACTTCATTTTCTTGGGGTCCAAAATCACTGCAGATGGTAACTGCAGCCGTGAAATTAAAAGATGCTTGCTCCTTGAAAGAAAAGCTATGACAAACCTAGACAGCATATTAAAAAGCAGAGACATTACTTTACCAACAAAGGTCCACCTAGTCAGAGGTGTGGTTTTTTCAGTGGTCATGTATGGATGTGAGAGTTGGACTATAAAGAAAGCTGAGCACCAAGGAACTGATGCTTTTGAGCTGTGTTGAAGAAGAATCTTGAGAGTCCCTTGGACTGCAAGGAGATGCAACCAGTCCATCCTAAAGGAAATCAGTCCTGGGTGTTCATTGGAAGGAATGATGCTGAAGCTGAAACTCCAATACTTTGGCCACCTGATGGGAATAACTGACTTATTGGAAAAGACACTGATGCTGGGAAAGATTGGAGGTGGGAGGAAAAGGAGACGACAGAAGATGAGATGGTTGGATGGCCTCACTGACACAATGGACCTGAATTTGAGTAGACTCCAGAAGTTGGTGATGGACAGAGAGCCTGGCATGCTGCAGTCCATGGGGTCACAAAGAGTCCAACATGACTGAGCAACTGAACTGAACTGAACTCCCAAAAAACTACAGTCATTTATTCACCTACAGAGTTAATTAAGTCAAGAAAATGGAAATTTATAATAACATATTTTCTCCTAAATGTGAGTAAGCTTAGTATATTGACACTTGAAAATGAAATAATTTAATTGATAAATCAGGTTATGACAAGAAAGGTCATCACACAATTACTCTAAGTACTTGGAGGAAAAGAGTACAACCAGAGGATACCCTGTTCTGGATATGATTAGATAATTTGCCTTATAAAATCATTTATCACAACCTGGAGTATGTAAATGTCACAATCAAAGGGATGTGACCAAACTTGCATCTTCAAATAGTTTGAAAGTAGGGAATGATGAGCTTCTATGTCAACAAAATATAAAAGATTTATATTAATTTTCTGTGAGAAGTAACTACGTATAAGTGACTGCTAGCAGGAACTTAAACAGAAATAACAAAAACACTTCTCTTAACTTTTTAAAACTTTTTTCACCAAACTTCCACTTAATTCTCTTCTCATACTATTGGGATAGATTTGTGATCTTTCCACTTTTTAATCTCTTTGATGCCCTTTCTCCAGATTCTAATATAGCACATTCCAATAACCATTTTTTTAAAATGCATAATCATTTTGACACACTGAAAATAATATGAAGGTTCAAATTTCTTATCATTAAGTATATTCTGCATCTCATTGTTCAATTAGCCTCACTCAGAATGAAACACAGGTGAGTCTCTTCTAGTCACTCCATACTTCACTTATGTCAGCCCCCAAAAGACTGGTTCTTCCTTAACCCGTGCTTCCAGATTACCAGTCTTCCTTACTGATTCACTATTTCTCTACCCACTTCTCAGGGTCAGCTGGCTAGACTAAAATGGGTTTGCCTCAGCTCACTGTCAATACTGCTTCTAATCTCAACCACACCAAAAGCCTGCTGCGGCCCTGAAAAATGCACCACTCAGATCTCTTGCTAAGGCAAGCGTAATTGACAGATGGCCCTAAGTGATGCTTTCTGAATCTACCACCCGGCTCCTGCTGAGACTCCAGTTCCCACTGGTTGCCCCAAGCAATGACTGAGCATGGGCATACTGGGGCCAACCCAAGCTTTCTTATAACTGCTGCAGTCTGAGACTCTTCCTAAGTAACTCTTCTTCCTTTCCTCTTTTTTCACACTGCACTGCGATCTGACAATCCTCTCCACCACCTCTAGGCTTCCTTTCCTTTTTCTTTTACAAGTGTTCCCCCCAATAAATCTCTTGCACATTTAATATATAATGCCATTTTTACATCCATTTCTAGAGGACTCATTCTAGGGCACCTCCAGCTCCATAGCCAGCCCATCTCTCTCAGCCACACTCAGTCCAGTGGGTCCAACAGTAACCTAGTATGAACTCTCAGAGTTTCTTATTGCCAAGTGGTTATGGCACTAGGAATTTGCTCACATGAGGTACCTTCACTAAAAAAGTGTCTACCTGGTGGCTCATACGGTAAAGCATCTGCCTACAATGTGGGAGACCCGGGTTCGAACCCTGGGTCAGGAAGATCCTCTGGAAAAGGAAATGGCAACCCACTCCAGTACTCTTGCCTGGAGACTCCCATGAATGGAGGAGCATGGTACACTACAGTCCATGGGTCACAAAGAGTCGGACACGACTGAGTGACTTCACTCTCATTCTCACTCTCAGTAGATACTCAGTGAATACCAGTACTATCTGTTTGCCCCCAAACCTGCACAGATTAATGAGGTTCTCAGGAAAACAACTGAAATTTACTCAAGGAACATAAATTGACAAGGAACATAATTGAACACAAATTGACCACACACTGTATATCTAACACTGTGCTAGATGTGAAAAATCTGAAGTTCAGTAAGGTATGGTTGCTGTCTTCAAGGAACCCCTGGCCTACTTGTAATAAAAGTTAGCCTTTAGTACCATAGAGTTTGAAAAGCAATTTAAGATACTTTTCCTCACTTATGCCTCACAAATCCCTTTATGTATGGATATAGGAGATTGGAGATTAATAAATTTTATTTTTATCTTGCAGTTGAGAAATTGAGCACTTACTATGTGTTGGATTCTATCGTAGGTACTCTTTTGTCCTACAAAAGAGACAAAAGAGATAATAATTCTTGCCCTCATGTATCTTGAATTCTGTGTGGTGCTCACATAATCGGATTACTTGAGCTGGGGCTCAAACACAACTCTCCTTATAACAATAAGGGTAACTCTCCAAATATTACTTTAAGCAAAAGAAACATTACAAAGGAGTACATGCTAATAGGATTCCATTTATACAAGTTTTAGGAGTTGGCCAACTAATCTATGGTGATAGAAATCAGAACTGTCATTTCCTCAGCAGGACAGAATGGATGGAGATTGACTGGAAAGGGGCATATGGGAACATTCTGGAATAATAGCAATATTCTTAATTTTGATTGGGGTGATGTTTACCTAGGTGTACACATTTATCAGAATCCATCAAACCCCACACTTGAGATCTGTGCATTTTACCACTTCACATTATCATCAATCAAAAAAGAATAATTTCATAAATCCCTGCCTTTACCACCACAGTTTCTCATTCTATACTGAGACTTCAACAGCTTCTCACCTATTTTTTTTCCCCTGACAGATAAGACAGAAGTAGAAGAGAACCTTGGCTATTCAGCCTTCTTTCTAGCATTTATTAGCTTGCCTATATTCCCACAATCTAAAAGGCAGATGATTTTACTTTTGTTGATCATCTTGTACTGAATTCAGCTTTAAACCACCCTTACCCTTTTCTACATTTTAATTTTGTCCCTACCCATTTTCTCAAGTTTCATTTGTTGTAGTCTCTAGACTTTCTAACCTTTGTTTCATTTTTCTTTAATTCTGTCCTTTTTATTCCATTTAATGCAGACATGCTTGCTTAGTATCATAATTCAATGTGCAATTAACATTGATTTATTTAGGTTTCTACTCTTTCCACTCCAATGGTGATATTTCATTATGTCTAGCTGTTTCTAGTCAGTTGATCATACTCAGATTCTCCTTGCAATCTACATTCCAGGTAAACAATTTCTTTGCTTTGAAGATAGCACATTCAAAAGCAGAGACATTACTTTGCCAACAAAGGTTCGTCTAGTCAAAGCTATGGTTTTTCCTGTGGTCATGTATGGATGTGAGAGTTGGACTGTGAAGAAGGCTGAGTGCCGAAGAATTGATGCTTTTGAACTGTGGTGTTGGAGAAGACTCTTGAGAGTCCCTTGGACTGCAAGGAGATCCAACCAGCCCATTCTGAAGGAGATCAGCCCTGGGATTTCTTTGGAAGGAATAATGCTAAAGCTGAAACTCCAGTACTTTGGCCACCTCATGCGAAGAGTTAACTCATTGGAAAAGACGCTGATGCTGGGAGGGATTGGGGGCAAGAAGGGAAGGGGACGAGAGAGGATGAGATGGCTGGATGGCATCACTGACTCGATGGACGTGAGTCTCAGTGAACTCTGGGAGTTGGAGATGGACAGGGAGGCCTGGCGTGCTGCGATTCATGGGGTTGCAAAGAGTCGGACACGACTGAGCGACTGATCTGATCTGATCTGATCATTCCAAGATATACAGTTAAGGTCCCCACTACTTCCAGGTTATAAGTCTGTTATTTTTATTAGTTTTAAATAAGATCAGAATGGTATTTCACTCAATATGCACAATTTATTTTCATAAACAAGATTTGTAATAGATACTCCACTTTTAACAGAATAACTCTTCCACCAACTGTCCTAACAGTTGATGCTCCTGCTTCTCAACCATATCCTGCCTCAATGGCACCATTATTCACATCTTCCAACTGCACAAGAGTGCTGGAATATACATCCTCATACAAATAAAACTTTTGTTTCTCTTTCCTTCTATGGAGAGAGAATTCGCCAATGTTCATGGTAGGAAAGTCTTCTTAATACTCCATTTCTTTAATTTCTCTTAAAGAATCTTTTGTAAAGAAAAAGTTAGAAAGGAACAAATATTTACTCAAGAACAATAAATTCATCATATTATCATTCACCCTTCTTCAATGATATGTCAAAATCATATTTCCTTATTTGTTTTAAAATTTATCTATTTGTAAATGTATATATGATAGAACAAATAGTGTTGAAAGTTTAAATGAATTACACAAGTTCTAAACCAAACAAGTTAAGTATAATTTTAAACTGTATAGCTTTGACCCTATGGCATAAAAATTTGAAGTACAATAGATACAGAAAATGTTTCTAAACATTTTTAAATAAAATCTACTTTTAAGTTAAAATTCAGTAAGATTAATTAATAACCAACATCTAGAAACACACATATATATACCCACATGCACACATGTATATACATATATAATTTCTTAGCTATCCTTCTACTGTTTGGAAAGATGGAGGGGAAGAAACCATTGCAAAAAAAGAAAATATTATTAATACTATTGAGTGATAAAGTAGAGTCCCCATAGAATGAAACAAAACAGTTCATTTCCTTTTTTTTCAATCCCCTTATTAGTTCATGCCATGTCTACCTTAAAAGTTTTTGTTGTCCTTGTACTTCCTCGAGGTCCTGGCTTTCAGACAAGAAATGTATGTGTGCTATGTAGAGGACACTAGCTTTAAAACCGCTAAACCTCTTGTCTTCTATTTGGCCATAGACTGGGTGACTTAAACAACAAATATTTATTTTCTCACAATTCTGGAAGCTGGGAAGTCAAAGAATAAGGTTGTAGTATGGTCAGGCTTTTGGTGAGGGCCTCTTCCTGGCTTGCAGATGGCTGCCTTCTCACTGTACCCTCACAGAAATGAGAGAGTAAACTCTGGTGTCTGTTCCTCTTCTTCAAAGATCACTAATCCCATCATGTGGGCTTCCACCCTCGTGACCTCATCTAAACTCAATTACCTCCCAAAGGCCTTATCTCTTAATATCATCACACTGGAGGTCAGTGCTTCAACATATGAATTTTGGGGAGAAAATAAACATTAATTTCATAACACCTCTCAGTACCTCTAGATATCTAGCAACAGTTTAGCTATGAAACACAGGTTTCTCTTACACTAACAGCTTCTTACAGCTCTACTGTACTGTTCTTCTCACCCATTGGATATCCAACAACTGCTCCTCAAATATACTCTCCCTCCTTCCCCAGCCTGCTCTGTGCCCCGGAGGTCAGCTTCCTGGGCTGCGCCTAGTGTGTCCCACCTTCTGCCTGCAAACTGGGTTTAGCCAGTTGGCGGCATCCACAGTAGATCAAAAGATGGGAGAATTAACCTGGCTTTTATTCATTCAGTTCAGTTCAATCCAGTCGCTCAGTCGTGTCCGACTCTTTGAGACCCCATGAATCACAGCACGCCAGGCCTCCCTGTCCATCACCAACTCCCGGAGTTCACTCAGACTCACGTCTATCAAGTCAGCGATGCCACCCAGCCATCTCATCCTCTGTTGTCCCCTTCTCCTCCTGCCCCCAATCCCTCCCAGCATCAGACTGATTATATTCTTTGCAGCCAAAGATGGAGAAGCTCTATACAGTCAACAAAAACAAGACCAGGAGCTGACTGTGGCTCAGATCATGAACTCCTTATTGCCAAATTCAGACTGAAATTGAAGAAAGTAGGGAAAACCACTAGACCATTCAGGTATGACCTAAATCAAATCCCTTATGATTATACAGTGGAAGTGAGAAATAGATTTAAGGGACTAGATCTGATAGATAGAGTGCCTGATGAACTATGGACAGAGGTTCATGACATTGTACAGGAGACAGGGATCAAGATCATCCCCATGGAAAAGAAATGCAAAACAGAAAAATGTCTGTCTGAGGAGGCCTTACAAATAGCTGTGAGAAGAAGAGAAGCAAAAAGCAAAGGAGAAAAGGAAAGATATAAGCATCTGAATGCAGAGTTCCAAAGAATAGCAAGAAGAGATAAGAAAACCTTCCTCAGCGATCAATGCAAAGAAATAGAGGAAAACAACAGAATGGGAAAGACTAGAGATCTCTTCAAGAAAATTAGAGATACCAAGGGAACATTTCATGCAAAGATGGGCTTGATAAAGGACAGAAATGGTATGGACCTAACAGAAGCAGAAGATGTTAAGAAGAGGTGGCAGGAATACACAGAAGAACTGTACAAAAAAGATCTATCTTCACGGTGTGATCACTCACCTAGAGCCAGACATTCTGGACTGTGAAGTCAAGAGGGCCTTAGGAAGCATCACTACGAACAAAGCTAGTGGAAGTGATGGAATTCCAGTTGAGCTATTCCAAATCCTGAAAGATGATGCTGTGGAAGTGCTGCACTCAATATGCCAGCACATTTGGAAAACTCAGCAGTGGCCACAGGACTGGAAAAGGTCAGTTTTCATTCCAATCCCAAAGAAAGGCAATGCCAAAGAATGCTTAAATTACCACACAGTTATTCACTCAAAATGCACCAAAAACTGTATTTGTCTTCCAAAGGTCATACTGTCAGGTGTCTTCTGGATTCTGGCCATCAGTTCTTCTTCCTGCCCTTCAGGCCTGTGTTTGGCAATGGTCTGCACTGTTGTTGGTCTTGCACCCTTGGAAGTAATCTGTCATGCTCTCCTTAATGACCCTACCCATTTCCTTCCAGAATTCTAACTACACACAGATTTCCCTGTCTCCCTTCTCCATCTTAACAAAGATCCCCTCCTATTAGCTTAACTTTTCATGAGCCTGGACCCCAGAGGGAGTAATCACAAAAAGGGTCAAAGGCAGGAAAACTCCATTTTGCCACATGAAGGACTGAATTGTATGAGTGACAAATCCAAGTCAAACTACTAACAGAGACCTATATATGGATGGACGTTGTCAGGAGTTTAAAACTGACCATATTTGGTTTGAAAAGATGAAAATTCTACCCTCAGTTAAAGCTTTGCTCCTCAGCTGCCAAGTCAAACATTGCAGTATACTCACCAGCCTGCAACACTTTTACATTTAAATGTAACCACTTTTCTGAAATTTTGCCCACTATAGTTTAGACATAAGGAGAGTTTCCTTTTAACTTGATAATATTTAAAAATTTTTCCAGTATTTTGACAAAAAGACCCTAAGAAATTATGAAAATCATTTTGAGAGGAAAAGATCAAGGGCCTTCTCAGAAGGTTTTAAAAGCAGGCTTGGTTCACATCACACGGGTATCATTGAGGAGCATCTTCTGGGATGACTTCCAGAAGCAGAATGTGCTCAGGCTGGACAGTTGCTACTCTGTTTATTCTCTCCCCCTCCCCCAACACCAGATTTTTCAGATAAAATCAAGGCCAAAATTAATATAATGGGGAAAGTAAGTTATGAAAACGAAGTCTGTGCAGTAGGAAATTACCCTACCTTGAACCATAGCAATATTCTTCACTTTATTCTTTTTTTTTTTCCTCAATACCCACAATCCACTCCAGTGTTCTTGCCTGGAGAATCCCAGGGACGGGGGAGCCTGGTGGGCTGCTGTCTCTGGGGTCGTACAGAGTCGGACACGACTGAAGCAACTTAGCAGCAGCAGCATGAAAAATTTTGGAAAAATATATACATCCCTTTGGGTTTCCCAGGTGGCTCAGTGGGTAAAGACCCTGTCTGTAATGCAATGCAGGAGACGCAGGAGTTATGGGTTCAATTCCTGGGTTGTGAAGATCCCCTGCAGGAGGACACAGAAACCCACTCCAGTATTCTTGCATGGAGAATCCCATGGACAGAGGAGCTTGGCAGACTACAGGCCATGGGGTCGCAAAGAGTCAGACACCACTGAAGCGACTGAAGATGCACACATGCATCCCTTTGTAAGTTTCTCAGATGACGCAAAAATTTTTTTTACCACAGTTTGAATAGCTGCAAAGAATGCAATTTCTAGAATATTATAAATACTAACATTACTGTTTTAAAGTAGTCAGTGGGATATAGGTATTATCAATTTGATACCATCATCTATTTATTAATAATTGAGCAAATACACGACAAGCTTTTAATTATAAGAAATCTGTCTTGGTCCTTTTTCCTCTCAAAATGATTATTTCATGAGGCTTCCCTTTCAGCATCTACAGAATATGATTTTAAAGTAATATTTTATCTGCTCAAAAATACTTTTGACCACTTTAGCATACTTCTTTATTATATATACATATCTATAAATTGCAATTGATTTTTATTGCCTGTAATTATAAACATCTAAGAATTATAAATTTCCTTCTGGAGTGAGGTATTGTTATAACCATCAGTAGTATAAAATAATAATAATTACTATTAAAAGTATTAGTAGTAAATAACTGAACAAGACAATATAAATATGTCACAAATTTTGGTGAGGAATTACTAAACACAAAGAGAAAAATGTATTGGAAATGTTTATAAGATGAATTAGGGGTAGTGCTTATGGCTCCTTGATTGAAGAAGACTTTGTTAAAACCAATACTTTGAATTTGTCCCTTCCCCACTCTCTACCCCAGAAGCTTTTACAGCACTGAGCAGAGCAGTATGGTAAGTTTAAGGTGGATGAGCCATCTGCATTTCCTTGATATAAAATGGAAAAGGAGCAACTTTGAAAAGGGAAGAGGGAAAAGAAAATAAAATGAGTTATCAAGCAAATTGATTTTTTTAGCATGCATATGGAAGACAAATGGAAAACTGATTCCCTTAAAACCACTTTTGCTCACATACCCCTCATTATGCCTCCAAATGCCCCAGTAGAATCTATGGATATGGTTCTATCTGTACAACTGAGAGGGGTGAGAAAACTTCCCACAGAACTCTATGAAACAGCAGCACGGGACTCCCGTGCAACACCCTCACTTCCACAGGGTATCAGCCTACTCCTTTTATCTTAGGGATGCTACTGTACTTAATCATCAAGCTCTTAAGCTATGAATTTAAAAATGAATTTGGCAAAGTCCTAATTACCCAATACTTGATGAAATTTATATTTTGTGGACATTGGTTCATTTATATCCTTTTAGCTTTAAGACTTCATTTAAATTAGCCTAGGAAAAATGAGCAGTCAATGAACAAATACTTAGTGGGTGTAAACCACATGTTCAACTTTGCATTAAGTCATGAAAAGGTCTCAAACAAAAAGTATAGATACTATCCTGAGAGTAGGAGTCTTCCTGGAGAAAGTAACTAAAAAAGATATGATTAATAAGACAATATACTATAACAACACAGTACATAAATATAATTTGATGCAGCAACAATAAATACACTATAACTTAATTGACACGTGAGAAGTTCAGGGAAAGACATAATTATGGAAAGGGAATTACATGAAATGAACAAAGAACTCTCACAGTGGAGAGACTATATAATGATAAAATTATTCAAATTTGAATTTCAGAAGTCCATTACTTCCCCTGAAGGGCATATATACTGACTAGCCTTCTGGACAAAAATGAAATCTATAGTTAGCTATCAGAAAAATGCAAATCAATGAGTGCTATGGTCTAGATGTTTATGTCCCCTGAAAATTCATATATTGAAATCCTAGTGTTCAATGCGATGGTATCAAGTGAGGCTTAAGACTTCCCTGGTGGCTCAGACGGTAAAGCGTCTGTCTACAATGCGGGAGACCCGGGTTCGATCCCTGGGTCGGGAAGATCCACTGGAGAAGGAAATGGCAATCCACTCTAGTACTATTGCCTGGAAAATCCCATGGTCAGAGGAGCCTGGTAGGCTACAGTCCATGGGGTCGCAAAGAGTCGGACACGACTGAGCAACTTCACTTCACTAAGGGTGAAGTGCTCATGAACAGAAGTGCTTGTATGAAAGACCCCAGAGAGCTCCTTAGCCCCTTCCACCATGTGAAAGCAAAGCAAAAGATAGCTGTCTATGAACCAGAAACCCCTCAATTAATACCATCTGCCAGCACCATGATCCTGAACTTCTCAGGCTCCAGAAACATGAGAAATAAATGCTTGTTGTTTATAAGTGATCCAGTCTATACGTATTTTGTTATAGCAGCCCAAGAAGACTAAAAAGTAGGGAAAAGTACTAACAGTACTAAAAAGTAGTACTACCTACCATCCCCTAGGCTGACTATACTCAAAAAGGGTAAACATACAACAAATGTTGATAAGAATGTAGAGAAACTGGAACACTCACACACTGCTGGTGAAAATGTAAAATGGTGCCACCACTTTGAAAAAGTTTAGCAGTTCCTCAAAAGAACAAACACGGAGTTACAATGCTATGCTAAGTCGCTTCAGTCGTGTCCGACTCTGTGCGACCCCATAGACAGCAGCCCACCAGGCTCCGCCGTCCCTGGGATTCTCCAAGACCCAGCAATTCCACCCCTATGTATAGATGCAAGAAAAATGAAAATATGTTTCTATAAAAACTTGTACCCAAATATTAATAGTAGCGTTATTCATTATAACCAAAAAGTGAAAAACAACCCAGATATCCATCAATTGATGAATAGATAATATTGCTACAAAGGAACATTATTCAGCAATAAAAAGGAGTGAAGTACTGATGTATGACGTGACATGGATAACCTTGGAAATATTATGATAAATTAAACAAGCCAGTGACAGAAGACATTATATAAATTATTTTATATGAAATGCCCAGAATAGGCAAATATACAGAAACAGACGATAGACCATACTTGCATAGAGCTGGGAAGATGGAGGAATTGGGGATAAGAGCTAAAGTGTAAACAGTATCCTTTGGGGTTATGAAAATGTTCTAAAATTGATTGTGGTGATAGTTGTACAATGCTGTGTATATACCAAAAACCATTAAATTATACACTTTAAATTTGTAAATTGTATGGTATGTGAATTATAGCTCAATAAAGCTGTTATGTAAAAAAGGAAACCTAAAAATACATCTAAATTTTTTCCAGTGGCTTCTATCTTCTATTTGGACCATTCTCCCAAGTCATACAAAGTACATGTACTTCTTTCTACTATTTTAGTGCAGTGTTTTCTGAGGCACTTTAAAAATATTTGGGTTGAACCTGCAGCCATGTGGGTGGCCCCTCTCCTCCCTGTGCTCAGGGTCAACCCACCCCCCTTGGAGAAGCATGAGCCACTCCCTTGGAGCTGAAACATTGTCCACCTGTTTCCCCTTCTTCCCTTTGTTGTTGAATAACTAGCAATGCCTTGACTATTAAGCTGTAAATGTTTCAGTATTAACTCCAGCTTTCTCATACTATCAGTTAAAGTAGGAGGTGGAGAATAATCCTAACAATAGTTGGGCCATGGTTTATTTTTCATTTACCTTTGAAATAATTTATGTGTTTTATATCACAGATTGAAATTATTAATTATATTTTGGATTCAATATTAGCATTCCCAGAGCATAATACTCTCACTGAAGAGAAGGTTGATGGAAAACTATCTGAGGTATTTCTAGTTTTCAGAGAAAAGCAACTGCAGAACTGAACATTCATTTTAGAATAAATATAAAATGTGTAATACATATGCAAATAATAAAAAGTTCATAATTTTTATCCTTTAGCTGCTTCCAAAACTATAATCAACATCTCACTTATGTCTGAAATAAAGCAAAGCATATCATACTAGCAAACACATCTTAAATATTTTACTAAAAGTTTCCTTTCAAATCAGTGTCTTATCTCAAGTCCGGGAGATTAACAAGTAATTAACAGAGCTAATTAATTACCCATCCATGAACCTAAAAAGGACAGGAAGAGCCAGACACATTAAAAAAAAAAAAAATCCTAGACCAAAATGCAAGAGACTTGAGTTTACATCCTGAACCTAACATTTAATAACCATGGCAACTTTGTCAAAACTATGAAATTCTCTGAGCCTCTGTTTCTTTGTCTCTAATATGGTATAATAAAAATTGTGACGCCTTTCTCACGGGACAGTTCTTAGAAGCAAATATAAAAGTGTATATATGGAATTTAGAAAGATGGTCACAATAACCCTGTGTACGAGACAGCAAAAGAGACACTTATGTATAGAATAGTCTTATGGACTCTGTGAGAGAGGGAGAGGGTGGGAAGATTTGGGAGAATGGCATTGAAACATGTAAAATATCATGTATGAAGCGAGTTGCCAGTCCAGGTTCGATGCACGATACTGGATGCTTGGGGCTGGTGCACTGGGACGACCCAGAGGGATGGAATGGGGAGGGAGGAGGGAGGAGGGTTCAGGATGGGGAACACATGTATACCTGTGGCGGATTCATTTTGATATTTGGCAAAACTAATACAGTTATGTAAAGTTTAAAAATAAAATAAAATTTAAAAAAAAAGAAAATATAAAAGATACATACAATATTAAGAATTATAAGCTTGGTGAGAAAATTGGACCTTATTCATTATGAAGTCACCTCTTCTCTGTTTGATTACTCTCTCATTTGCAAGCATTGATCCTCTTAGGTGAGTAATGTGTATTGAGTATCTGTTCTGGTGATAGTAAAGTTAAACAATTTCTCTAGCATTTTGTTTCATTCTTATATGATCCGTTTTCAATAAAGAATCCAAGGATAAAAGCGATCAAGTAACAAAGATGGTGATTTTAGAAATAGGAATTAAAACTCTAAACTCATATTTTCTCTATTATATGATACTAATAGAAGGAAGGGGTGGACTCTCCTTTCCTTGAACTCCTGAACAACTCTCATCCCTTTAAAGCAACCAAAATAAAGTGTCCACTGTCTATAGTCCAGGAACTTTGAAGGTAAGATGATCTGAAGACAGTTATCAAGTTTGGATGGTAATAGGTCACAATTTTCCTATTACAATCTCTGTGTTGGTTGTCTTTATATAATTATCAACAGTGCCCTCCTTGTACTCTTGAAAATGTTTGGTTTAGACCTGACATATTGCTGCTGCTGCTAAGTCACTTCAGTTGTGTCCAACTCTGTGCAACCCCATAGAGGGCAGCCCACCAGGCTCCCCCATCCCTGGGATTCTCCAGGCAAGAACCCTGGAGTGGGTTGCCATTTCCTTCTCCAATGCATGCATGCATGCTAAGTTGCTTCAGTCGTGGCTGACTCTGTGCGACACTATGAACAGCAGCCCACCAGGCTCCTCTGTCCACAGGATTCTCTAGGCAAGAATACTGGAGTGGGTTGCCATTTCCTTCTCCCCTGACATACGAACACTGTCTTTACACCATGAATGTTAGTCAGAATCATCAATTAGAATTAGACCAGTATTTCTCAACTGTCATCATTAGACATCAGAATTGTAGATTTGTAATGTGCTACAGGTTTACATATTTTTTAAAGTTGTATGAAGTTAAGCTAAAAGGGAATATATATGTCTGAGGAAGATAAAAACCAGATAAGCAACTAGACTGAAGAGAAAACAAAGACGAGAAATACAGAAGTCATTAACATGTAATGAAGAAATGTGATACTGAATATGTCAACATATTCAGAGAAAAATAACTTGGTCACTCATAATAAGATATTTTCAAAGACAGTTTGGTAAAAGCAATATATCTCCCCTAACACTTGATATTATCCCTTCATAGAAAGCAAGTACAGTGAATAACAATGCATCCCCTAAAGGGACTAGGTTAATTATTTTCATCCTTGTGTGTTCCTATGAGTAAATGGTTTCCAGTGATTCGTCCCTTGGAAAGAACATCAGCCTCAAACCAGTACTTGGCTTGTTTTTCATCTACCTCCTGATTTTAAAATAATCACAAAGATCTGTCACCTTTTACTCTTGATGTTGCAACCTTAATATTTTCTTCTACTCTTGTTGAATTATCTAATTCTTATATTGTTTTTGCTATTTAAATTCAAAGTTGTAGAAGCACATGGTAAGGATGTGGAGCAATTAGAACTCTCATTTACTGCTGGTGGGAGTACTTGTCATTGTTCAATCACTCAGTCACATCCAACTCTTTGCAACCCCGTGGAATGCAGCATGCCAGGCCTCCCTGCCCTTCACCATCTCCCAGAGCTTGCTCAAACTCACGTCCATTGAGTCGATGATGCCATCCAATCGTCTTATCCCATTGTCCCCTTCTCTTTCTGCCTTCAATCCTTCCCAGCATCAGGGGCTTTTCTAATGAGTTTGCATTTTTGCATAAGGTGGCCAAAGTATTAGAGCTTCAGCTTCAGCATCAGTCCTTGCAATGAATATTCAGGACTGATTTCCTTTGGGATTGATTGGTTTGATCTCTTTGCAGTCCAAGGAACTCTCAAGAGTCTTCTCCAACACAGTTCAAAAGCATCAATTCTTCAGCACTCAGCCTTCTTAGTACAATCACTTTATAAAATTGACTGTAGTTGCCATACTGTACATCTCCAGCACTTATTTATTGCTGGATGTTTGTAGCTTTTAACTCCATTTATTCATTTCATCCACTACCCATCTTCTTTCACAACCATCAATATATTCTCTGTATCTATGAGTTCTCTTTCTTTTTCTTAGATTTCACATTTAAGTGAGATCATACAGTATTTGTCTTTGTGTAATTTATTTCACTTAATGTTATATCCTCAAACTTCACCCATGTTTTGCCAACGGCAGGATTTTTTTTCTTTTATGGGTGAGTAATATTCCACTGTATATATCTGCCACAATTTTTTAATCCATTCATCTGTTGATGGGTTATGAGGTTGTTTTCCATGTCATGGCTATTGTAAATAATGCTGCAGTGAACATGGGGGTGCTGGTATCTTTTCAAGTTAGTGTTTTTGTTTCCTTCAGATAAATAACCTGAATCCAATTGCTGGATCATATGGTAGTTCTACATTAAAAGATCCTTTGGCTGTGTGTGGTAAAAGCAATTTCTGGGAGAAGAGTGGATTCAAAATTAAACATGGAACCTATTGAGATGGTTCAGGTAAGACATAAACTTAGATCAGGGAAGGGAAGTGAAAATGGAAGAAGATGAAAGCATTGGCTTTGAAGATAGAACTAACAGACTTGATGGGGAAGGAAGCAATGAGAGAAATGGAGAAAATAAAGCTGATTCTTAATTTGGGGTACTGACCAATTGTGTAATGAGAATGTCTAGAGGGTTGGCAGTAGACATCAGGGCTAATTTTTGAACATATAAGGTGTGAAATGTCAAAGTTGTCAAAAGGATATATAAATTTTAAGCTTGGAAGAAGGCACAGCTAGAGCTAAAAATTTGGAAATTGTCTCTGTTTATAGCCATTAAATTGGAATGCCTCATAACTTCGTTTTCAACCCTCAATATTTTTCAACTCAATATTTTATCAGTGACTTTGGACAAAGGTATAAGCCAAAGTACAGAGTAACAAAAGGAAGAAAACAACTCAAAGCATGACACAATTTAATAGGAATAATGTACTTATCCTCTTAAATTCAAATCATTAATTACTTCATACTAGCAGTGTGACCTAACCAAAATACAAATGAATACAAAAGACTTAGAGATTTTAATATCTAATAGGATTAATCTGAATCAGCACTAGGATAGAGTAGTCAAAAAATCAAACAGTCTAGAGATCACTATGACAAAGATAATATAGTATTCTTGCTTTATTCTGTACTCTTCAGACTCCAGATCAAGTGTTATACTTTAAGTGTGGCTTTTGAAATATGGAAAAGGTTCAGAGAATAAGAAAATTACAAGAAGCATTTGAAAACAGTAACACATGAAGAATAACTGAAGGAAATAGAAATCTGTTCAACTAGAAAAGAGATTCAGTAGGGACAGGGGTTTTTGTTTAGAAACTATTTTCAAATATTCATAGAGCAGATATTTCACCCTTCGTTTTAGCTATAGAGGACAAAAGATGATATAGAGATAGAGAAAGAAAAAGGAGGGGAGGGAAGGAGAATTTTAGGTAGATAGATGACCCCAGCATGTATAATGAAGAATTTTCTAACAACCAAATTTAGGTTGCTTTATAAAGTAATTCACCATTGCTAGATATTCCAGCAGAGCCTGCATATAATATATGAAGATTTGTTTATGAGTGATCATTAGCCTAGAACCTCTGAAATACTTCTCAACCCTGAGATATTGTTAATGAGTAAGACTGTGACTGGGGAAAAGAATATTTTGGAAAGGAAGAAAGCAAGAAAAGAGAGAAGAAAGAAAGGGAAAGGGAGAGAAAAGGGAAAATAGTTGTCATAGCGGCACTACCTATGGCAGGAAAAAAAAACAAAAAACAAAAACAAGAAAACACTAAAGAAATTTTTAGAGAAAATAAGATACATTACAGGAGTGTGGGCTCTAAAGTAGCTTTTAATATCCCCAAACATTTCCTTACACTTAAAAAAAATTTAACTGATTTTTAATCTTTTTTCTAAAGGACAGTCTAACACTGATAAGATTATCAGCATCCTAAAAATTTAACTGCATTTTAATCTGTTTTTCTAAAGGACAGTCTAGCACTGATAGACTATCAGCATCCTAATTTAAGCCTAACAATTGTTACCTCTTGTTTACTCTATTATGCTACCTTTTTAATGAAAAAGACTTGCAATACATACATGGTGAAATTGGATATGCTTTTCCAAGATGTTAAAATAATAACTCTAGTTTTTGGCTCAAACATTTAGCTATTTGTGCTCTACTCCTTCAGAAAATACTTTGCTTTCATAGTAAGAGTCTTTAGAACCAAGTAATTTGAGTAGCATGCCCTTTACAGCAACATTCTGCAAATTCTACTATTTCCAAATAAAGTAGTGTGCAGTTTTTCAGGACCACAGTGTTTTACTACATAAGTTTATTTTCAGTGACTTGTTTATCCAAGAGCTTCCAAAGACCATAATATATTTTAAAAAGGAAAAAGCATACTTATTAGTAGTAAAGTGTGTAATTATATGAATATATATAAACTGATAATAAGTGACAAGCAGGATTTGATATTCATTTACTATTATTAAAGGGAAAATAGCCACTCTACCTATCTGGTAAATAATTGTTATCATATCCCAAAGTCAGACGGCGACATAAACACAGATGTTATAGGAAACTGTGCAGATTTCAATGAAGTTTGTTTTTTCTTTTGAGGTTAGCGTGATGAGAAAGTTCAGAAGTTTCAAAGGGTTGCTATCTGTTTTTAAAGAAAATGCAAGCATTTACTAAAGTTGCTTTTGAAATAATACATTTAATAATTATTTAAGGAGAGAAAAATTATCTTATTCAGACACACAAGAATGTCAATAGTCCCATTGGTAATGTATTTAATAGAGTAACTTAAATATCTACTTTTGGATTCAATCCTCTCATTATTATAAATAAGGAACTTACAAGTTAATTAGCAGTTGGCAGGCAGTGAGGGCCTAACTGACCTTCAGCCTTCAGTGTCCCAAAAAGAATGGATACAGACACCTAAATTGACTTATTTCATGTCCTTATGTAGTACAGAAATCTGCCTTACAGTTTCATGTAATCAAAAAACAAAAATAGATATACTTTTAGTAAATCTTCTGGAAACAAAATTCTTCCCAGATATTTATTGATAGGAAAATATAATCTAAAAATTCTTCTGCCCAGGCCCTTGGCAACCTCCCAGTCTTCCATCTGCTCCATGCAGTTAGATTCCCTTTACTCTTGAGTCCCAGATGACTCTCTCAAGCATTAAAGGTCACCTAACAGACACCAAAACAGTAATTTACAAGAACCAGGTGGAAGGAATTCTGTATTTTTGTCTTTATTTTTCTAATGGAAATATACAATAAGATTAAAATTTATAAAATACAAAAACTAACAGACAAAACAAGCAAACAAAAAACTTCCCATACTTTTTTCTCTTGACCATTGTAAATTAACTGTGCTATTTTTAAAAATTGGCATTTATTCTAAAAGAAAGTAGAATAACATTCGCAAAAAAAGATTTACTAGGGAAAACAAAGGCTTCAAATTGAGCTATAATATTTTTTGTCCAAAATGAAACCCTAAATTAAGAAAACAACCTCTACATCTTTTGTAGCTAGTAATTTTATTGTGCACATTTCAGTTGGTATTTGAAAAGCATTTAACTCTGCAGCTTTGCAGAAATATGTTCCATTTGAATGTAGGGGAAATTGTACTTAATAAGAGTTTAATTTGAAAGTTAGTGTTCACCAGCACTTAGTGCCTATTTCATGTTCTGGAAAGATAAAATATCAAAGTCCTCGGGAAATGTCATATTTATACAATACGGTATTTCAGAAATCAATGGGGTACTCAAAAGTTTAAACAGGAACATCCTTTACTTATGGAAAACAGGATAAAATAAATCTAAAATTAATTCTCATGCATTGTTTTTAATGAGAATGGAATGACCTATCCTATCAGCTCTAATCATGAATACAGACTTTTCAAGGGTATACCTTCTTTTTCATTTATTTATTTCTGATAACTAAGTATTCCCAAACGAAAGTTAATTCTGGAAATTCTTGTGTATGAAAAGATGTTCTGGGCCAGAGGAGGTACTATTTGAAACAGCCAGAAGATTAAGCTGGCATCAATTACAAACAAGATACTGTGTCTTAATATTAAACTAAAAATTTCCCAATTCACTGGTACAAGACTAATTTTACCCAAAATGTGAACGAAGAAACAAGTGATAGGTAAGAAAAAAAATGAACAAGCTTTCATTAAATGCTATACAACTCTCTAGCTTCAGTCCACTAAAGTTGATTACTGAATAATTTTAATAATAGACATTTAAAAAATCTATTTCTTTAAACTTTTTTGTCAGGAGGCTGTCCTATGTATTGGGGAGGGGATGATTGGAGGGTAAGGATGGAGAGGGGAGAAGATAAAAAGATACATGAATAAAGATGGAGTAGGGGCAGGAAGTTATGCAAGGAAGTTTGTACAAATCCCACTATGCACAAAGAGAATGGCTAGGGAAAAATATTGCAGGTCTTTCCAAATTTCTCAAACTTTGCCTTGTTGCCAGCAAGCAAACCTGGGAAGGGATGCTTAAAGAACTTGGTAAACAACCACCTAGCTCTTTCACTAACAAATCCATGGACTTTTAGTTAAGGTCACCTAAAACTTGCAAACGTTATTCACTTGCTGAAGAATGTAAAAAATTATTAAAATTTAGTCTTAACATGGAATCAAGAAGTCTCCAATTCTCATTTTTCCAGCTATAATCATTCAAACAGTCCTGGCTTTTGTAAGGAAACTGTAGGAGGCTGCAAGGTGTATAGGGCCTAGCAGTTGCTTCTTTTTGTTCTTTTAATGAGATATATGTACATCCTTCAAAGAAGACCAACATTATACTGAAAATCTGTAATTTAATTATTGACAATGAGTTCTGAAAATTGTACAGGGCAAATACATGTCCTTAAGCTTAATTTTAAAAATCCTTGGGAGTTTCTGAAAAATTGGTATTACAATTCTGAGATTTAAGCATGGATTTGTAAATGAACAGCTGGAGCTTAATTTTTCCCATTCACATGAAGAACTGTTTCAGCAATATCTTATACAATGGTTCTCAGCCCAGTAAAGGAGGGGAAAGGTGATTTTGTCCCCAGAGGACATTTGGCATGACTGGGAAGCACCACTGGCATCTAGTGGGTAGAGGTCAAGGACGCTGATAAATAATCTGCAGTGCACAGGACAGCCCTCCACAACAAACAATAATCTGGTCCAAAATATAAATAGTGTCAAGATTAAGAAGCCTTGCCTAATCCAAATGCTTTAAATATTATTAAGTGATAATAGTGAAATCAAGAAGTCATTATTTTCATTAAATACCAATTTGCACAAAGGTCATTTGAACAAACCTTGTCTATAGCCGCATGTAAGCTATACAGAGGGGGAAAAAGACACATAAAGTGATCTGGAAAAAATGAAAAAACTAGAGAAAAATATATATGTTTTTATTTATAAAAGTATTCACATACAATTTTCAAGGAACTAGAAAAATAACCTTCTTTCTTAGACACTATTCTGAGGAAGGTGAAAAAATGATTATAACTATGCTACCCATAAATACTAATCTGTTGTCAAGTTGTTAGTCTTCAAATGTATCCACAGCCACTGGAAAATCAGCCCTCTTGTCATGTCGCCTTTGAGAGAACACAAAATAAATGTACTGATATGGGATTCGGTATAAAAATTTTTAGTTCCTTGGGTTATAGGGCAATTTTTAAAAATTAAAGAGAATTTATTGGAAAGTAATTCTGAGTTTGGGAGATCCAAGAGTGTGCTCAGCCATTTAGCCCCTACCCACCTCCTCTCTTTCCGGGTAGAAGTCCCAGTTAGAGGAAACAGGATACTATTTGCTGTGGTATCTCTTTCCTGGTAGATCTCCCAGTTAGAGGAAAACAGGATACTATTTGCTGTGGTAATCACTCTGGTTTAAACTTCTTGAGAACACCAGTAGCTAACATGTAAGCATTTACTAAAAGGATAAACAAAATCACTTTTATAGCTCCTCTCAAAAAATGTTATGTATTAAAATGGTGAAATGGACAAGAATTTCATCAAAATAAGAACCTTAATTGCAGAACTATTTACAATAGCCAAGACATGGAGGCAACCTAAATGTCCACTGACAGACGTATGGATTAAAAAGATGTGAGATATATAATATATATATATAATATATTTTTAATATATTTATATTATATTTATTTAATAGACATCCTGGAATGTGAAGTCAAGTGGGCCTTAGAAAGCATCACTACGAACAAAGCTAGTGGAGGTGATAAATCTCAGTTGAACTATTCCAAATCCTGAAAGATGATGCTGTGAAAGTGCTGCACTCAATATGGCAGCACATTTGGAAAACTCAGCAGTGGCCACAGGACTGGAAAAGGTCAGTTTTCATTCCAATCCCAAAGAAAGGCAATGCCAAAGAATGCTCAAACTACCACACAATTGCACTCATCTCACACGCTAGTAAAGTCATGCTCAAAATTCTCCAAGCCAGGCTTCAGCAATATGTGAACTGTGAACTTCCAGATGTTCAAGCTGGTTTTAGAAAAGGCAGAGGAACCAGAGATCAACTTGCCAACATCCACTGGATCATGGAAAAAGCAAGAGAGTTCCAGAAAAACATCTATTTCTGCTTTATTGACTATGCCAAAGCCTTTGACTGTGTGGATCACAATCAACTGTGGAAAATTCTGAAACAGATGGGAATACCAGACCACCTAACCTGCCTCTTGAGAAAGCTGTATGCAGGTCAGGAAGCAACAGTTAGAACTGGACATGGAACAACAGACTGGTTCCAAATAGGAAAAGGAGTACGTCAAGGCTGTATATTGTCACGCTGTTTATTTAACTTATATGCAGAGCACATCATGAGAAATGCTGGACTGGAAGAAACACAAGCTGGAATCAAGATTGGTGGGAGAAATATCAATAACCTCAGATATGCAGATGACACCACCCTTATGGCAGAAAGTGAAGAAGAACTCAAAAGCCTCTTGATGAAAGTGAAAGAGGAGAGTGAAAAAGTTGGCTTAAAGCTCAACATTCAGAAAACGAAGATCATGGCATCCGGTCCCACCACCTCATGGGAAATAGATGGGGAAACAGTGGAAACAGTGTCAGACTTTACTTTTTGGGGCTCCAAAATCACTACAGATGGTGACTGCAGCCATGAAATTAATGCTTACTCCCTGGAAGGAAAGTTATGACCAACCTAGATAGCATATTCAAAAACAGAGACATTACTTTGCCAACAAAGGTCCAGTCTAGTCAAGGCTATGGTTTTTCCTATGGTCATGTATGGATGTGAGAGTTGGACTGTGAAGAAGGCTGAGCGCAAAGAATTGATGCTTTTGAACTGTGGTGTTGGAGAAGACTCTTGAGAGTCCCTTGGACTGCAAGGAGATCCAATCAGTCCATTCTGAAGGAGATCAGCCCTGGGATTTCTTTGGAAGGAATGATGCTAAAGCTGAAACTCCAGTACTTTGGCCACCTCATGCGAAGAGTTGACTCATTGGAAAAGACTCTGATGCTGGGAGGGATTGAGGGCAAGAGGAGAAGGGGATGACAGAGGATAAGATGGCTGGATGGCATCACTGACTCAATGGGCGTGAGTGTCAGTGAACTCCGGGAGCTGGTGATGGACAGGGAGGCCTGGCGTCCTGCGATTCATGGGGTCGCAAAGAGTCGGACACGACTGAGCAACTGATCTGATCTGATCTGATCTGATGATATATTAAAAAGATGTGACATGTGAGATATATATATATATATATATATATATATATAATGGAGTATTATTCAGCCTTGAAAAAGAATGAAATAATGTCATTTGCAGCAACATGGATGGACCTAAAAATTATCATCCTGTGTCAGATAAAGACAAATATATGATATCACTTACGTGTGGAATCTGAAATAAAAGGACAAATGAACTGAAATAAATACAAAACAGAAACAGACCTTCCATAGAAAACAAATTTTTGGTTACCAAAGAGGAAGGGGTGAGGGAAAGATAAACTAGGAGAATGGGCTTAGCATATACACACTGCCATACATGAAACAGATAACCCACAGGGTCTACTGCATAGCACAGGGAGCTGCACTCAATATTCTGCAATAACCTATGAGGGGGAAAAAATATGAAAAAGCATTTGAATCACTGTGCTGTACATCTAAAACCAACATGAAACTGTAAATCAAATATACTTCAATTAAAAAATAATAACTTTGAACAGATCCAAATCATGGGGGAGGTGCTCAGCAAATATTTGTAAACAAATAGACAAATGAATTTCTCTCTTTTAAATTCCACATTAAATACAACATATCTAGATGAATCTAGATGGGTTTTCGTTTAGCTTAAGTTTTAGAGACAGTTCTTCATAGATACCTATCATTTTACAAGTGAATCTATAACCTAAGCTATTCCAGTAAAACCACGTTAATTTCACCTTCCTTTTGGCCTCCTATCCCTGCCACCTGAAAAAAAAAAAAAAAAAAAGAATCAATTGTGATAACTATTGCAAAATGTCTTATTAACTCCACTGGACATGTAAATGTGACCAGAGGACAAGGAAGGATAAGGAAAGAAGTCTTAATGCAAGATGTCCAGCCTCTGCCTAAGCCCACTCTAGCATGATGGGAGTGACTTTTTTCTTTGGATGAAACATCTTGAAATCTGGAATTTTAAGTTTGAGGGAAATAAATCTGTACAAAACGTTATGGCACTGTAAGCTCTTCTTTTTCCTGGTAATTGATATAATGGATTTCCTTAAGGATTAACATTTTCTATAACGTTTTCTATTCACTTCGATTAACAGTTGTTCAGCAACAATTCGAGAAAAATCCCAACTCTCAGAGTCAAGTCTGCTTTGGTGAATGGAGGAGGTCGAGAAATATAGAAAACCCAATAAGTAGAATGTCTAAGCTATCATTCTGGAATTAATTGAACATCGATAAAATTGGGAAAGAAAGTAAAAAATAAGGGGATGGGCAAGCAGAACTACCTCTGGGAGAGAAGGGGCACAGACTGCAGGAGATTCAAGCATGCAACACTCTACGGTGTAACAGCACTGTCATCCATATGTGTTAGTCACTCAGTCCGGTCTGACTTTTTGCAACCCCATGGACTTTAACCCGCCAGGCTCCTTTGTCCATGGGATTTTCCAGGCAAGAATACTACAGTGGGTAGCCATTCCCTTCACAAGGAGATATTCCTGACCAGGGATCAAACCTGGGTCTCCTGCATCACGGGAAGATTCTTTACTGTCTGAGCCACCAGGGAAGCCCTGTAGGTAAATTTTTTATTTAACTATTAGACTATTGAGTTTTGGCTCCAGAGTATTTTTCCAGTGCAGATAGATTCTGCTGTTTTTTTGTAAATTTTGTTTAAAAAAATAGTCTTTTTCTTTCAGAAGTAATTCTTCAAATTCAGTTCACACAAGGGGATTTGATATGTGCTGAGAGTTCCAAATGCACTGTATTCAGCAATACCTATCAGATGCCTACTGAGTCTTACGCCCTGAGCAAGCTGTAGGCACCCCCTCAGGTCTGGGACCCATTATTTTGCTTTTGGCAAATTTTCATTAAGTACTTTTCCTCATCTCATATCTTAAATCCCTTATGAACATGCAAGTGCCTCCTTTCCAAAAGCATTTGTGTGAGTAGTTCACAGGCTGGTTCATCTACTGCAATGTGGCTTTATGATAGCAATGTGGCTTTATGATAGTGGTTTGTTTACATGGTTCCTACAAGGTAGTGAAGATGTGAGTGCATCTTAGAGAAATCTGAAATCTTTCAACAGGATCTGATCCAAAGGAAAAGTAAGTTATAATTGGGGGAGAGAGAGAGAGAAATCAGATCTCCCATCATGGTCTGAAGGTATACACCTGTAGGGGCAGGAGGCTTAGGTACCCAATTCCATGTTCAGATGTGGCCTCCAGCAGACTCACCTACTCTAGGGGCCTGGGATAACTGAATAGCTGAAGCACTTGCAAGGTCCCCTGGCACTTGCAGGAGCGCCTGGCAATCAGGTGTGTTATGGCTTCTTATCTCATGGTGCAGCAGTAACAATGTTGAATGAAAGTGGACTCTGTGTAGGGACCCCATAAGAGTTTTACTTGGGTTGCCTCATTTCATTCTCACGCAACAACGCTGTGAAGCAGGCAGCCCTGACCCCGCTCCCATTTTACAAGGAGGCAGCTGAGGTCCAAGAAGCTTGGTACCTTGCTCCAGAGCACACAGGTAAACGGCAGAGTGCAAGTTAAGAAAGACCTTCCTACTCGATACCCCTACGCTCTTAACCACCAAGCTGCCTCCCTCCAGTGTGTCTATTTTGTCAACATGCTGGCTCTTAGGCATCCAGTTCTGAGTGTCGTGCAACGTGACCCCCAAATCCTTCCAGCCCCTCTGTGGGTGGAATTCGGGTCCTCATCCCCGACAGACGCTTCGCCCACCTGAGCAGGCCGGGATCTGCCTGATTGGGACATCCCCCAAATACCTCTCCTGGCCTGCGGCCGGACTGGGACCCAGCCAGGAAGAGGCGGCGGGGTGTGCGGGACCGGAGCCACCTAGCCGGCTGCGTTCGGCCCCCGCCCCTTCGCCCGGCCGCGGGGCGGGACTAGGGTCGCGCGGGCCGGGTAACAGGAGCCAGCAGCGGGAAGCAGCCGCCGCCCGGGCCGCGCTGGGCGAGGCGAGGCGGGGCGGGGCCTGGCACGACGGGAAGGGGAAGCCGCGCGGGCCCGGAGCCGCGCCGCACCAGCCCGGCTGCATCCACCGCTCACCAAGCGCCGCGATGGGGCTGGAGACCGAGAAGGCGGATGTCCAGCTCTTCATGGACGACGACTCCTACAGCCGCCACAGCAGCGTCGATTACGCAGACCCCAAGTTCGTGGACCCAGGCAGCGACCGAGATCCCCACAGGCTCAACTCGCATCTCAAGGTGAAGCCCAGGGCGGGCCCTCCCCTGGGTTTGAGGGCGTCCCAGAACCCCCGCCAAGGCCTGGGATGAGGGTGCCTCCTCTACCCTGCTCCGACCCCAACTCCCACACTTGCCACTGGGTCAGCCTCGCAGGACCAGAATCTCGCCGCGGGGCCGCCTGCGTAGCCAGGAATTTTTAACCAAATTCTTGTGCTCGCACCGTGACCCTAAGAGAAGGTGGGGCATCCCAGTCAATTCTTTCTTGAGTACTCCTGGTTCCTGGTGAGGCAGGTTGGATGACAGTTCAGGATCCCCGAGTCTTGTCTCCGCAGGTGGGATTCGAGGATGTGATTGCAGAGCCAGTGTCTACGCACTCCTTTGACAAAGTGTGGATCTGCAGCCACGCTCTCTTTGAAATGAGCAAATATGTGATCTACAAGTTCCTGACGGTGTTCCTGGCTATTCCCTTGGCTTTCGCTGCGGGAATTCTCTTTGCCACCCTCAGCTGTCTGCATATCTGGTGAGAAGGGGCACACTGGGATGGGCCAGCTTTCTGAGACGTTGGAATGTTCTTTGCCACCTGCCCCCTGCTCTCCCCTTCTTCCAGCTGGGCAGAAGAATGTGCATCATTTCCCAACCTAGTAGCAGGAACTAGGAGACCTTGAAAGGCAGTGTGCTTCGCTAGATTTGTAGGTAGGGTTAGGACTTAAAAACAGAAGAAGGTATGTCCCTCTGTCCTCGGGTGTGATTTTCCCTCCAGTGCTAAGGCCCAGCTGATTGTGGAGGTGGAGATCTGGAGGCCATGCTTCCTGCCACAGGCTGCGCTCTCCTAGGGCCCTGTTTTGACTTGTGCCTCTGGTTCTGGGCAAGGCTCTTACTTCTTTTATCACCTTTCATTCAGTCACCACCTGTGTTTGGGGTAAAACAAAAGTGATCTCTGAACAGAATGCTAACGACAATATCATTGCAGAGGGATGTCAGACCTGGTTAAGCAGTGCTATGGAGGGGTTGCTCCAAGCCTGCCACTGGCAAATGGCAAGGATAAGACCAGAGAAGATGCAAGGTGTGTGCAATTAAGGTGTACAGGCTCCCAGCACAAATGAGTGAAAATTCAAACTACAGATAATGACAATGAGAAGGCTTCCAAGTTACTTTTTCACCTCTGAAGCCCCAATAGAAGTGGCATCTAGGGCATTAAAGGGAAAATAAATATAGAAACCTATTGGACATTTTAGGATGTTTTGAGTAACTTTCTTCACACAAAAAATGTATCATAAAGCTTCAGAGAACATTTTTAAGCATTAAAAATTTTTAAAGGAAATGTCATATTTGACCTATAAATTGTGTTATTGTTGTTTTAAAAGATGTCCACTTTATTCTGAGAGGAAGAGCATTCAGATTATCCCTGGTATGGCAACAATTGTGAATCTTGTCTTTTAGGGCAGTCTTGGAGAAATACATAACCCTTGATGCTGCCATATCTTTTTCTTAATCATTTTATATGGTAATACCACACCCTAATACATGTTGTGTTCATTGTTAGAAGTTATGAAATTGTTCTCCATTTGCCTTTACCATCTGAATTAATTTCTTTAGTCAGGTAGCTGGTTAGTTCAACTAAGAAAATTTATTGAGTACTGAGTTTGCGCTGGGTACTGGGCCCAGGATGAATATGGCAAGATGACTAAGGCAAGATCTGCCTTCAGCTTACTCACAGCATATCAGGGAAACTGGCTAGGTACAGAGGTGGCTGCTCAGGGAAACAGCTAAATCTGTGGGGAGGGAAACACAGGGAAGGCTTTGTAGAAAGAAAAGAGTTTAAAAGACTTTTTAGGGATAAATTGAAGTTCACTAAATTTATGAGATTAAACTTAATGAGATTAAAAATTATGAGATTAAAATTAACAATTTATGAGATTAAAAATAACAAACATCAGTGTAATTTGATTACTAAAAGCTGTAAACAAACTATATTGAAAGTGTCAAAAAACTACCAAGAAGAATGAAAATCTTTGCCTTTTTTACATGAACAGATCCTCAAAGGCCAGATTTACAATCAGGTCATATTTAGATATTAGCACAAATCAGCACATCTTTTGAATAAAACCAGTTATGTAACCTCTATGTCCATTTTCTCACTTTCCAAAATGTGAAAAACTGAGTGACCACATCGTATATTATGAAATGCTGGCTATGGAACTATTTGGAAATACAGACTGCCAGTCAAAAAAGCTAGGCTTTCCTAAAGCACTTGTGGAATAATTGATAACAAAAGGGTTTTTATTTACCAAATGGTAGAGAGATGTAAGTAAAACTACAATTAACCAAATGATGCTTCTCTCCACCTGGCTCTCCTGAGAATGGGAGATATTTTTGGTGTGGTGCTTCCAGCAGAGAATCATCAAACCACTTTTTTTCCAACCACAGAAATTGTATTATTTAACTTCAACTTATTTTTCAAATTACTTTCATGTTGGCACATTAATATTTAACTGTCATACATCTGTCATCAGGCAGCTGTGATTGCAAGTAGAGGAGTGACTTCAAACAAAAATGTTTAGAAGTTAGTTTATACCTTGATAAAATAGGTTTATTATTAATGGATTACATTCCCATGACACGATAAGACCAGATCAAGGAAAAGTCTCATAGAAGAGCAAACTTATTTTAAAACCTTATTTTTTGGTGGTCAAGGCTATGAAAATATGCAGTTATAAGCTCTTTGAACCACACTCCATGGTCACAATGGATCTGACTTTAGATTAAACAAACAACAACAAAGCACTCACAACTCAGTCTGATGATGTTGGATCCTAGGCCAGAAGTATGGGACATTAGGAACAGGTGAATTGGTTTGAGTTCATATCAGAGACTGGTTTGAATCTGTATGCCATTTGACAACCACAAGTCATAAGTGTATCATATCAAAGAAATGTAACTTGAACCCCTCTGCCTTTTATTTTCGCTTGAATGTAATTCAAATATATAATCTAACTGATAGAAATGCAGTAGTAACAGTCTCATTTCCCAGAAGGTTTTAATATAGCTAACTGCTGTGACAAGGCAATCTGTGTGACACTATAAATACAAAGCTAAACAAAAGTCCCAGTTCTCATGGATTTATTGTCCAATGGATGAATATATAATTTTGCTAATTATAAAATGTGTTTAAGAAACGACTGAGCCTGACACTGAGGCTGACACTGTTAAGGCTGACACGGAGCCTGAACGAAGTTGTGGGTCACTCCGTATTGCCTGGAGTTTCAGAAAGGGAACCAGCTGGGATGTTAGAACACAATTTAAGTTTGCTGTCAAAGAATCATTGGATCCTCTGATCCAAAGTGAGAGAACAACTTGAAGAAAATGAAGTTAAAATCCTATGAACTGAGTCCTCAAATGTGGGCAACTATACTTTTGTCCTGTGCTTAATTCCCTCTTAGGACATGGAGATCTAAGGCACTAGAGGTTAGAAAATTTCTCAGCCTAAGAAAGAATGGAAAATGCATTATATTCTGAGGGAAGTGAATTTGGTTAGGAAGCTTTCCAATCTAAACAAGTCAATTTGAGATTATTTTGTCATAATTGTTTTTATTATATATTCTGACTTCAAAATAGTTCTATTTATTATTCATCATAATGGCTGCATCATATGGACATATCAGAGATGCATAGTAAGTGGAAGCCTGATAGCTGGTTTCTAAGATTTCCTGTTCTTACATTAATTTGGAGGGAATTGCCCAAAGCCACACATCAAGTGAGAAACATAATGGGATAAGAAGTCAAAAGTTACCATCATTCAGGTTTCTATTCAACCATTTAGCTCTAAAACACCTAGTAATTAATTTTCTTTTAAAAAAAAAAATGCTTCAAATCTTTAGCACTTGGGAAAAAAACACAAGATAAATATAATTTTTGTAGAAAGTCCATATGAATAATTCAATAGTTTAAAAATATCTCAAAATCAGACAAATGCCTGATCTCCTCTTCATTTTTGGCTAAATACAACAGACCTTTATTTAAGTCACTGTTTAATAAGAAACCAAGAAAATCAACCTTACTTCTTTGTGCCCACCCAAGTAATAATAAAAATTCTATTGAAGCCCTCCAGCAATGCCTGAGAGTTCACAAATACTTTTGTGCCCAAAAAGCACTACTATGACAAAGAACGTTATGCAGAGGATTACTGAAAAACTTAACCAACCTGAGGAATATGAAAATATGAAGTTACTTTAAGAAAAGGCATACAGAAAAAATAAATTCAGGATATTTGAGTTCTTCTTGTCTAAGAATTCTGACATAATTGCAGGGCTCTTTTAGCTACACTACACAACTCTTTTCAGTGTGTGTAATTACTATGAAAAATTAATAATATAAAGCATAAAAGAATGTTAAATTCACTTCAGTTAAAATGTTTACCAAGGGTAAAGGATATCCTCGCTTAAAAGCTTACATTCTAATACGAAAGAGAGATATACTCATCTATTTATGATATCTTTTGATAAATTTGAGAATTAAGAAATTTTTTTTCAGTACTTCAGAAACACAAAAAAGGAGTATCCAACCTAGCGTGGTCCAATGGGGAGGGAAGACAACAGGAAAAGCTACCAGGAAGTGGAAATTCAGAGAAATAAGAAGATTTAGGCAGGTTAATATTTAGGGCCAGAGATCAAGTAAATAAATTTACTGTTTTGGTTAATTTTGCTTTACTATTTTAAATTGCCTGCTACCAATAGAAATAATATTGGTGTTGATCACGTACATGCCTGTTTATTTTTTAAACATATTTTCTGTGTATCTTATCACGATGTAGGTAACTGTTCATTTGTTTCAAATGCTCAACCTGGCTTAGGTGAATTGGGCCACTGTTATATCTTTTCATGCATGTGCAAGAGTCAGCAGCCTTATTTGGAAACGCCAGTAATCCTTATGTATCTCTCTTCCTCCATTCCAGGATTATAGTGCCTTTTGTAAAGACCTGCCTAATGGTCCTGCCTTCAGTGCAGACAATATGGAAGAGTGTGACAGATGTTGTCATTGCCCCATTGTGTACGAGTGTAGGACGCAGCTTCTCTTCTGTCAGCCTGCAACTGAGCCACGATTGAATACTTGGGCCCCAGGTCCAGAGATCTGGATACTGTAATACTTGTTTTATAACATAAAAGCACTACTGTTCTGTTAATTCCCCAACTGTTCAAATTAAGAAAGCTATTAAGATGGGCAACCACATGTAGAATGTTTATTGGCAGATCTTTTCAAATAATGCTTTTCTAATTAAAAGCCAAGGATTTCATATCTAACTTTATAATCAGAATTATTCAGTAGGCAACAATTAATTTTAAAGGCAGGCAGTTTTTTCTTTAGTACAAAGGTATGCATTTTATAATGATGAATCTGTAATGATCAAGGGATATTTCTCTCAAACACTACAATAGTTTTGTGTACAACTGCTCATAAAAATATGGAATTTCCTATTTTTTTACTCTGGAAATAATACTTTTTAAAACCTTTGCAGATGAAGTCATGGGGATACTTAGAGATAAGATAATACAAAGATCCTACAAAAGCAATGATAGGGGCTCTCAAATAAATGTGAAAATAGATTCATGAAAACATGTTCCTTTAAATAGGGTATTGTTAACTTACAGGTATATTTAACAAGAGGTTTCAATCTACTGTATATTTTGTAGTTATTGTAAATGTTGCCCTAATCAGATTGTTTTAAAAGCACTCTTCATATTTGTTATCTTGTTGTACTAATATATAGAAGGAGTAAATGTATCTTCCATAAGGAACTTCATTGGTGAGATTGCACTGTCTAGATTACATAAGCATAGGCATCTTCTTTGGTAATTGAATGTAAAAGAGAGATATACAAGGCTTTTCTTTCTTACTTTTCCAAGTGAAATCCTGAAATGTTTCATGGCTAATGTTTATCTGGCTGTGATCTTAATACAAACCTAACTGATATCTCATCTAAGAGATTATTTCTGTCTTGTAGTTAAAACTTAATCCTGTATTCTGCATTCTTATTAATGTTTCTCTTTACCTTCAAGTAATATTGGTGCTATTAAATAACATTTTACAATAATGGCTATTTCTGATACTTAAGTACAATTTCAGCTACAGTAATTCATGTATTAACTTCAGCAAAGTTGTTAACTTATTGGGTCCGTGCTACTGAGCTATGTATATATAAATTAAAAAGTAATAGCTACAAACTTTCAAGATATTATCTAATATAAGTCTTACTGCACAGTATAAAATTATTCTTATTATTTTTGAACTGTAGAGTCCTATTTCAGTGTTATGAGTCACTGTTGTTTTAAAAATCTCTATTCTAAAATAATAGGCCTACATAAAAGATGTCTATAATGTGGGTGATTAACTATAATTTACACATCCTAAAAGTGTGTCAATGCTCAAATTTCAGAATTACTATCAGAACTCAGATTAACATTCCTTTAAATAGTTTCATAGATGACAACTCCTCATTCAGTGAAAATTAATTTTATTTTCCCAAGTTTCTAAGACTGGTGAATATATAAAGGATGATTGAACTGGAATTCTACTGGGGAACCAAGCAAATAAATGATTAAATTATGAAGCTTATATCCTTTTGAAGGTAGCTACAAAGAGATTTTTTCAAAACTGTCTTAGGTCATTGTAGCATCATTAGAAAACACTCTCATGATCATTACAGCATTATTTCTCATTTGACAATATGGATATTACTATGTTAGTCAAAAAGGTCAATCAGTCTCATGACTTTATAGTTATACCTTATATTTAAGATTTTTTAAAACATATTTGGATATGTCATTTGAGCAAAAGTATTTGATTAATAAAATATCTATTTAAATAAATCATGGCTTCTATCTTTTCAAATAGCAAGTTTTTTCAAATTGGCAAGTTTTAAAGCCAAAATATACATACATAGTCATATTAAAAAAACCTATCAACTTGTAACAAGTAGACTATATGATTTTCTTATTTCTGAATAGCATTGATCATCTTCAAAATCACTTTTCATTGAGATTTGTCATTAACTATTTTATTTCAGAGACTGAAATTTTGTACCAAGTGGACCTAGGTTTCATGTACAAATATGTTGGTTCTTTTATTTGTGAGTGGGGAAGAGGTGGGTGATGGTGGGACTTTCCCAGTATCTATAATAAACTTTTTAAAACTTATAAAGTGTGTTTATTGCTTTTATTACATATCAAGTTCATCAATAAAGAACCTTTTCAAACTAATTTTTCCTTATTAAAAACTTGTAATAGGTAAACATACATGAGTTATTGCTTATTCTGGAATATATTTGTAAAAAATTACATGATTGGTAATTTTTTTAATTTTCCCAGCACTTAAGAGGTTCCCTATAAGTTTTTCTATCACTTGATGAATATGATAGAATAGCATGTTCTTAAACCAACTATACTTCATATTCTTCATGAAATAGTCTCTTGCTAATCCTAAATAAACTCATATTTCTGTTTTCAATTTTTTAAATAAGAAAGTAAAACAATATAAATCACATGTATTTGGATACTAGTACCAGACCAGAGTCCAAAATTATTTTTGGAAAGTTAGTATGTGAAGAGTAGCTGCTGATATTGGCATAGATTTTCTTGTTGTGAGTTAATCTGGAAAAATGACCTACCTCCAATAATAAAGTATGTGTTTGGCTTTGCAAAATGCTCTTTAAAGATGTGGAGAATTTAGAAGTCCCTCTTTTCAGTAGTTGTCTACATCCCATGAATTTACTTAAATCATTTTCTTGGGAAATTGTTGGACTTAAGTGAAAAGAGCCCTGCCCTCCAGGTCAGGCATCTGGATGCCTATCTCAGCACTGCCATTACTGAGGTATGTCAGCTCCTGCAAATGGTTTCATCTCAAGGTCTCAGTTTCCTACTTTTAATGAGAGGATTGGACTCAAGGATCTCTTAGGAGCTTCCCATCTTCTTGTTTTCTGTGACTTCCACAGAATGAAGATTGGCTATGTATATGCAATCATGCTGTTCAGTCCAGGAATTTTTTTAAATCGATTTTTAAATTCATGAATTTTCTAACAAAGGACTGGCATGCTATAAATACAGGAATTAATGCACAGTTAAGTTGACTGAGACTTCGATTTTCATGACAGGGATTCCTAGATTTATGACAATTCTGTCTCCATCATTGTGAAGTTTCCCCCCTAATAATATGTTACCCTATGTTTTAAATTAATTACAATTTATTTTATTTGTAGATTTTTTTTTTCTAACATTACTGTCATACCACCATGATCATTGCTATCTTTTTTTGCCTGTCTAGTTGCTATAGCCTCCTAACTGGTCTCACTCCCAGTTTCAATATGATCTTTTCCAATCCATGTTCCCCTTCAAAAAAGAAGTGATCTCATCAAGACTCCATGCCCCTCCCCTGTGTAAATTACCAATTAATGTCATTGCCCTTATAATAAAATCCAAACTCTTCAGCAGTGTTCACAAGGCCTTCACTATCCACACATGGTCTTCAGCAACTCTCTTCTGAACACTCACTGAAGTGCCCAGCCCTCCCCTGTCTCCATGGCAGCCTCACTCTCCCTCAGCCTGTGCTAACCCCTCCTGTTTCCAAAACTCCTTCACATTAATGCCTCTTCTATGTTTTCATATAAAATCTTGCAAGAACCCCTATTATCACTTGCCACATGGTAAAACTATGCCTGCTAACTAACCCCATTAGACTGCAGGTTAGGTTCTTTGAGAACGAAAATGTGACTTCATTATTGTTTTCTGGGATTCTAAAATGGTGCCAAGCACTTAACAAGCTCAATCAATATTTTCTGAATGAATGGCTACATGAAAATATAATTGAAGAAAATTTGGGATGACTGCTGAGCTGGAGTGAAAATCACATTTTGACATTACAATTTTCTTCATTTGAGTGAAGAGTTTGAAAAGTACTGATCCTAATAAGATGTTCCTTCTCACCATTTTTCTCACTCATAAGTTATTAAGTTAGAAAATTAAAATATATGTAAAGTGCATCAAGTATATTTCATCCTTCAGGGTAATGCCTGTCTACTCTCAATTCTCTTTTCTGAAACTTATTTTCACATCTTTCAGGGTAGGAAATGCTAGTATTAATACATAGAAGCTGGTTAGGAACCATTCTCTCAGGCATTTTAGAAAGTTGCTATTTCTTTTACTACCCTATTTCCCATTTTGAAATTTATAATACTAAAATATTATTTTTATAGAATTTTACATTTTAGAAAACACAGTCTCATACACTGTCTCATTTGAATCCAGGACAAAATAAATAGCATAGTGGAGAAATCACATAAATAATAGCTTGGTTTCTGTAGCTTGCAATCTTATCATTTTTGAATGTTTACTTACGATAATGAGTTTAAAGAATTTTTACATGGTTACATATTACTTTAAGATAAAAAATAGGTAGTGCTGTGATGAAAAATTAAGACTACTACTGCAACTTATCATAGATCAGAATTTGGTATATTCCTTCCTTCTGTATATATGTATACAGAGAAGACAAGAGAAGGATTTGAAGCAGGATGGAGTAAAGGATAAGGATATACTAAATATTCAGGTTATACTTCTTAGGAGTAAAAATAGTTTGGGCTTCCATATCTAATCTTCCCAATTTCTCTTCCCTGTTAACCCCCAAATAGCCAAATGAGCAAAAGAATGCACCCTGTTGTATTTTTAAATCATTTTTGTACCTACTCTTCAGCTTCTTTCTTCAAACTATATCTGAACTGCCAGCTCTGAAACTTTACACTGTGATGCTTTTTTAAATGAAAGGTAGCTGTGGGTGAGGTAACATTTCAATCTATTAGTAGACATCCATTACTTCAATGTGAATGGATGATCTGAAAAAAAGAATGCTGAAAACTATGTAAGGGACCTGAGCAGGAGGGCCTTGAGTGGGGTGATACTTGAGAGCATCCAACACTGATTAAAAGACACTCCACCAAAGAGAAAATCAAGACAGAAAAGGGGAAACAGGAGGTTCCAATGACACAATCTTCACCCTTCACAGATTTGTTTCTGGGAACCTCTGTTCAAACCCCTAGTCAGTGGAATTGGGTCAAAGGAAACTGAACTGAGTGGAAGGAGTTGAAGTCAGTTAAGACCATAAAGGAAAGTTACTTATGTCTTCTTAAATGAAAAGGGCCCTGGTAGGGGGCATGAGGGCTCTCCTAGAACCCTGTGCCCTAAAGACAATGGCAAAAGTTAAAATGAAAACTGTACTACAACTTGTGACCATCTGTCTCTCTCCCACCTCACCTCTCTGTGCTTTTGACTGTTGCCGTGTATCTGTGGCAAAGACCAGGCAGCAGTCAGAGAAATCAGAGGACACCACTTCAACATTTATCCAAAAATAGGACAGACACCTATCCGCCTGCACTTGGACGTGTTTGTCATTTGGCTTGGCTGCACAGCTGGAGAAGTCGTTTTGCCATTATAGGAAAAGGTAAGGGTGGAGAATGAAGAGAGAAAGGAAGAGACATGACTCATAGCGGGAAAGAGCACGTAACCAAGGGCAAATATTTCTCCCAGACATAAACGGAGCAGGAAGAGATAGGAGCTACAGGTCATCTTTGGAGCATTCTTTTCTCTCCCTGCCTCTGAGTAACTTGTCATCAAGCACCTGCCAGTAACAAAAGGGGAGAAAAGGGCAGGAGGCAGGACCTGCCTCTAGCTGAATCGCATATAAGTTCCAGCCAAGGGCTGGCTCAGCTAACTGGGACAGTGAAACAAGGAGACATTTGGAAAGCTGCAGGGATAAACACCATTTCCCAGGGAGGCAGGTGGCAAGGACAACATGTTTCTTTTACTGAGACGGAAACTGGTTGGAATCCTTCATACATTACAACAGTGGGAGAATTCTGATTTCTGGTACAAATAATAGTTCCATTTGTTGAGCATTTATTACCTGCTGGAAGTTATTTGGGGCTTCCCAGTTGGCTTGCAGACTACAGTCCATGGGATCACAGAGTTGGACACAACTGAGCTACTTACACTTTCTCAGATGGCTCAATGGTAATGAATCCCCCTGCCAATGCAGGAGATGGAAGAGATGTGGGTTCAATCCCTGGGTCAGGAAAATCCCCTGGGGGAGAGCATGGCAACCTCCTCCAGTATTCTTGCTTGGAGAATTTCATGGAAGTGACTGAGCATGCATTCATGGGCATTTATTTAATTTGCACAATAACTCTATAAGTTCTATTATCATTTTTCAGATGAGAAAACTGATGCCCTTAAGTTGAACAAATTTCCCTAGATCACATGGAAGTCAAAATTTAAACCAAGAGAATCTGACACTGGAGTTCAGTCACTTAATCACTGATTAAGATTACACACATATTTCCTCACAAAGTCAATATCAAAATAGGCAGCAATATGGAAAATGAAACATCATGGAATATATAAGAGTCAGTGGAATATATAAGAAAAAGAAGCATAAGATGCAAGCAAGCCTTCCTCTCCAGTTTAGGTATGACCTTGTTGAAGCAGTCACAGGAATAGCACACATTATGTAGGGTTTGGTAATATAAACTAAACTAAAATCACCTCAGAGAATCTAGCACAGTCAATCAATTTCATGGGATCCTCTGCACGAAGGGGCCATGAAGAGGGCAGAAGGGGTGAGGGAGGGCCATGATCAAAACATTGGAAATAAAACACCAAAAAACTTTTTTCATCATGTAGAAAAAACAAGTGAGCAATTAACTGAATTATTTATATATATATTTTATTTAGGCAAGAGGAAGATCCTATGATAATCATAAATTTGAAAACAGACCCCTGAAAAAGAGACAGAGTTGTTGGCATTATTAAGTCGAAAGGTAATTAAAGAACCACCTAAAAGATGAAAAATATTGTACAAAAATTCCTTTATTAAACTATCTTTTTTCTGAGAGAAAGTCTAAATGAAGTCATCCTAAGTGATAATTTCATTGGAGTAGACACACACAAAAAGATTTGTGATCCTAAATATATTCAACAAGGGGAAATGGCAAAAAGAAGATCTTAAAATATTTTTTCCTTAAAGAACTTTGGGAATGATGAGACAGGTCAGATGCAGGCAGTCTCTATTATGCATGATGAACTAGGGATTCACATAAAGATTTCCATAATTTCATGATTCTTAGAGTTGAAGAAATATTCAGAATTGGAAAGGGAAAGTCCTCCCAGATTTAAAATCTTCTGTGAAGCTGGCCCAGCATGACACACTTCTAGAGCAGGATGGGTTTGGGCTACCTTGAAGCCTTCCCTAAGAAACTGCTCTGTCTTCTTGTACAGTTAAAGATTGGTCTGCCTCACCTCTTGTCACAATCAATATGTTTTGGGTCTGGCTAATGGGAGAACTTTGGCTTCCCAGGTGATGCTAGCGGTAAAGAACCCATCTGCCAATGCAAGGTTTGATAAGAGACACGGGTTTGATCCCTGGATTGGGAAGACCCCCAGGAGGAGGGCATGGCAACCCACTCCAATATTCTGCCTGGAAAATCCCGTGGACAGGGGAGCCTGGTGGGCTACAGTCCATAGGGTCGCAAAGAGTCAGACACGACTAAGCGACTTAGCACAAAATGGGAGAACTTAAAACAGTTCAACTCTTTTTGTAGCAAAAACCATAAACAAACAAGCAGGGGGAAAAAAAAAACCAACAACAACAAAAAACCTCATCTTGGCTGCTGCCCAGTTTATAATTCTTGATTTCACATTCCAAGAAGCCTTCAGTTTATAGAAATGGAAAGAACTGCCAGTTCCCTGCAAGCAACTTGGCAAATGTAGCCTGTCGGGTTCCCCTTAAATGATGTTTCCTTCAATTTGCTTACAAATATTTCTCTAACAGTATGTCACTTCCTTTTCAGAGTTGGGATTCCCTGTTAAGTCATCCAGGATGCCTTTCTATTGCTCTTTCCATTATGATGTATAGGCTCTTCTATGTACATATTTTTGAAGGTTTTTCTTCATTTGTGGTTCTTACTCAGGAGAGGACTTTTTATTTTGGCTTTTTTGTTTATTTGTTGACATAATGTCTGCCATTTTTATTCATTTTCTCAAGATTGATTATTAAAAGAATATGCCACACTTTATAGAAATCAACACTCTCTCCCGTATTTCTGTGCATCTGGGACTATAGAAATGTCACTGTCCTTGCCCTACATCTTCAAATTAACATTCTTGGATCACAACAATAAGTCTTCCCAAAGGGGAACTTCTGGAAAAGACACGTTATTTCTTGGCTACTTTATCCCCTTTTTTGTAGCATGTACCAGCCATATAAATAAGAAGTATATATTAGGGGATAAGGAGGGCATCCATGAGCAAGTCCACAGCTGTTGACAGTCATAAGACTAGAGACAAGCATAAAGGAATATGTAAATATACTGGCAAAAAATCATGTGACAACTAGGAACCAACTCTTCATTTCATTCATAGTGGAAACTCCACGGGCCAACACATGGACACTGATGAGGTAGACCAGTGAGTTACAGAGCCACAAAGAAACGATGTCACCTAGGAGGTGAGGAATAAGATCTGCAAAAAATCCTAGGATGCCCTCTTCCTGGTAGACAATTACTATGGAGTCACAAAATCCATAGTACTTGGATTCTCTCCCAATGAATTGTACCATAGAACTCAGAGTGATCATGTGAAAGGGATGTGTGATGAGAGCAATAGCACAATGCACTCCTTGAAGCGGTCTCCTTGATAACTCTGTCAAAGGAAGATGAAACTTCTTTCTCTAAGTTTCCAGACTCCTCAACCCTGTTACACTTCTGGTAATTCTGTAAAACTTTATCATGGACCACAGTTCCAAGGATTTCTGAACCGTCTTGGAGTTAAGCCTGTGAACAACCTATGCTTCCCATAGATGTTCACAATGTGCTGAGCATAACAAAACAGACCAGGAAGCTGACACACTTGCTGCCCCAAAATATTTGTCCCATTGCTGGAGTTAGAGGCTCATATCCCACCTGCTTGAGCACCTTCACACACGTAAGCAGCTGGAACAGAAATCGGAACAGAGTAGCACGTGACTGGCCAAGTCCAACAATATGGCACTCGCTGACAGACAGAGCCACCAAGCAACAGAGCCAGCCTGATATCACATGCCAAGGCCACCAGCTTCACTGGCCTAATCTCATACACACCCACGTACTCACCAACGTGCGTCTCACTGCCCAAATTCTGCCTTTTAAAACACACGGAGAAAATAAGCATTTTCAAGTTTCCCCTAGATCACTGCTTTTCAAAGTTTAATGTGCACATGAATAACCTGGATATCTTGTTAAAAAGCAGATTCTGTCTCAGTAAATCTGGAAATTGGACCTGAGATTCAGATTTGTACCTGGATGCTGCAGGTCCTTTTGAGTAGCAAGATCCTAGTCACTAACTTGAGTGAGACATGGACAGAGGTGAAAATAAAGTGGCTCTCAGTCAGAGGAAAGAATAAATTGAAAGAGAGATTACTTGGCCCTCTGAAAAGATTCTACAGTCTGTCCCATACCTATAACCCCCCATATTATTTCAGGGAGGAAGCCAATTCTGACTCCATGTTGGAAAATGTTTGATTTGTTTTTCATTGCTTTTGTTATTACGAAAGTCGCTCAGTCATGTCCGACTCTTTGTGACCCCTTTGGAATTCTCCAGGCCAGAATACTGGAGTGGGTAGCCCTTCCCTTCTCCAGAGGATCTTCCCAACCCAGGGATTGAACCCAGGTCTCCCGCATTGCAGGCAGATTCTTTACCAGCTGAGCCACAAGGAAAGCCCAAGAATATTGCAGTGGGTAACCTATCCCTTCTCTAGCGGATCTTCCCAACCCAGGAATCGAACTGGTGTCTTCTGCATTGCAGGGGGATTCTTTACCAACTGAGCTATCAGGGAAGCCCTGGAAAAAATATTCTCCAGGCCAGAATACTGGAGTGGGTAGCCTTTCCCTTCTTCAGGGGATCTTCCCAACCCAGGGACCAAACCCAGATCTCCCACATTGCAGGGGATTCTTTACCTGCTGAGTCACAAGGGACGTGATTATAATCATACTTAATAGCTTGCCTCAGAAGACCCTGCCCTTCTGCTTGACTGTAAGCTAAACTGCCTTTGTTCAGCTCAGATAAATAATTTGTCCCGGCTGCTGCTAAGTCGCATCAGTCGTGTCCAACTCTGTGCGACCCCATAGACGGCAGCCCACCAGACTACCTGTCCCTGGGATTCTCCAGGCAAGAACACTGGAGTGGGTTGCCATTTCCTTCTCCAATGCATGAAAGTGAAAAGTGAAAGTGAAGTCGCTCAGTCGTGTCTGACTCTTAGCGACTCCCCGGACTGCAGCCTACCAGGCTCCTCCATCCATGGGATTTTCCAGGCAAGAGTACTGGAGTGGGTCGTCAGTGCCTTCTGGCACTAATAATTTGTCCCTACCCACCTGCAAATAGAAGAGGTTAACACACCCTTTCCAAAGGCTGACCATTCCTTTGGAGATGTTTTGCAAGACTGAAGACCCTTGCACTTTACTTCCCCACTGCCTCTCCCCCTCTAGTCTACCTTTTGACTTTAGTTCCTCGTTGATTTTCCTCTAACTCTACAAAAGAAGCTGGCATCCAGACTCCTACAAGATGGTTATTTTGAGGAGCTAGCCTGCCATCTTCTTGGTCTGCCAGCTCCCCAGTTAGTCTCTTCCTTGCCTCAACACCTCATCTCTCGGATTCATTGGCCTGTCCTGTGGCAAGCAGAGTGAGCTCGCACTTGGTAACAATACCAGCTTTAAAACACATTCACATTCCTTCTGAAGTAAGGTAAATTAATTGACAGAAAAGTCAGCAGTGCAGAATTAAACCTATCCTCCAGTATGTACAAAAGCTGATGTTACAGTCCCAGATTTTCTCTGGAATTGGTTTAAAAAAAAAGAAAAAGAAAAAGAAAAAAACCTCAATATGTAAGTAAAAGGAAGTTCTCTATGAAGACCAGACCACTTAAAAAATGGTCAATATGAACTGATATGTACTTTTTAAGAGTGAAATATTTTATGATTAAGCATCATTGCCTCACAGGGAGTGGCTGTAGACATAAATTTCCCCCAGGTAAAAGCAACTCCTGGTAAATAGTTTATTTACTAGGGAAAGGGCCAAAAGGAAAGACAGTTTCCTTTGTTAAATAATGGAGCTCTGACTAAGCCAGATGGATTGGTTACAAAACAAAGGGCTTTTGTAAAGGACTCCTCCCAAATATTTACATTAACTTAAGAAAAAAACAGAAGTTCTACTGTGTATATCTCCTTATAAATTCATGGTAATATTTAGGCACTACTATCATTTTTATTCTTTATCATTTCATTATAATCTAAATAAAAAATTATTTGTTAAAATAAAATATTCTCATATGCTGTTTAAGTATACCATATATAGTATAACACGGAGAAGGCGATGGCACCCCACTCCAGTACTCTTGCCTGGAAAATCCCATGGATGGAGGGGCCTGGTGGGCTGCAGTCCATGGGGTTGCTAGGAGTCGGACACGACTGAGTGACTTCACTTTCACTTTTCACTTTCATGAATTGGAGAAGGAAATGGCAACCCACTCCAGTGTTCTTGCCTGGAGAATCCTAGGGACGGGGAAGCCTGATGGGCTACCGTCTATGGGGTCACACAGAGTCGGACATGACTGAAGTGACTTAGCAGTAGCAGCATATAGTATAAGTGTTCTTTGGAAGGAATGATGCTGAAGCTGAAACTCCACCTCATGCGAAGAGTTGACTCATTGGAAAAGACTCTGATGCTGGGAGGGATTGGGGGCAGGAGGAGAAGGGGACAACAGAGGATGAGATGGCTGGATGGCATCACTGACTCGATGGACGTGAGTCTGAGTGAACTCCGGGAGTTGGTGATGGAAAGGGAGGCCTGGTGTGCTGCAATTCATGGGGTTGCAGAGTCGGACACAACTGAGCGACTGAACTGAACTGATATTAGCATAAATATATATGTAGTATAAGTATACTAGTATACTATGAAATGCCAAATATCTCAGGTACATATGACATTATATTAAATCATACTATAACACATTTTGTTGGCTTATTAGGTTTTCTGAAAATTGGTCACACATTGAATAAGATTTATGAGTTTCCATCTTCCTAAAGAGTGATCAGAATTTTGTTTCACTTGAATAGGAGGAAATGTAGTCATTGTCCACATATCTAAATATTCCACTTTTCTCAACTATATATAATATAGTTATCTGGCTCACACCTTGACCCAAATTTTTCTGAAAAATTGCTATGCTTAAGCCTGTTATTAAACAATCCCAATCTTGGATTAGCTAGGATTGCAATTATCATTAATTTTATATTGATATAAATCTACCTAGATGAAAAAAAATGAGCCAAGTATTTTTTACATTTCTTCTCACACTTTCTAACTATATTACTCCTTAATTATGTGAGTGTCTGTACTAAGATTTTCCTCTCTTTAATGAAAGCTAGAAGGATGATTTTAGTAGGGCTATTATAATCCAATTATTAGTCAAGGTAGGTAGATCCCTCAATTTCACAGCAGTTAGTTTGATTTCTTATATGGCATCACGATGAAATGATGAGCTGAACCTGGCATTTTAAATGGACTTGAAGCATTAAAAAAAAGAGAACTCAATGTGATTTGTGTTTGCTTACATTTAGCATTGCTAGGTAGTTAGAATTGGGAAAAGGAGTCCAAAATGGTGGTGGCTAAACGACAAAGAAAGGTAAAAGCCTGGGAAAATGGAACAAAAGAAAATCTGAGGACTAGAGTGAGAACCTTAGGTGAAACAAACACGCGCCCTTCCTGGCTGGCCCAATTTGCATAGGGCAGGCTCAGCAGAGAGGAAACAAAACGTATAAAAAGAAGAAGCCAAGACAGATTGAGGCCTCTCCTTTGGGGTCGGCTGGCCCTCACACCTCCTGGTTGTACTATCCAAGGCTATGGTTTTTCCAGTAGTCATGTATGGATGTAAGAGTTGGACTATAAAGAAAGCTGAGTGCTGAAGAATTGATGCTTTTGAACTGTGGTGTTAGAGAAGACTCTTGAGAGTCCCTTGGACTGCAAGGAGATCCAACCAGTCCATCCTAAAGGAGATCAGTCCTGAATATTCATTGGAAGGACTGATGCTGAAGTTGAAACTCCAATAGTTTGGCCACCTGATGGGAAGAACTAACTGACTCATTTGAAAAAACCCTGATGCTGGGAAAGATTGAAGGCAGGAGGAGAAGGGGATGACAGAGGATGAGATAGTTGGATGGCATCACCAACTCAATGGACATGAGTTTGAGTAAATTCCAGGAATTGGTGATGGACAGGGAGGCCTGGCGTGCTGCAGTCCATGGGGTCGCAAAGAGTGGGACATGACTGAGCAACTGAACTGAACTGAACTTGTTTGCTGAATAAAACTCTGAGCCGTAACCGAGCTGTAACACTGGTCTACTGTTTCAAATCTTTGTTGCAGCAAGATAGAACCAAGGAAATTACATACTCTCCAGACAGTATTTTCTCAATATTTAAATTTACCTATATGCTGACAAATCAGATTGTATTATGATTTTGCTTTTAATGTAATTTATGGGAAAAAATTCAAGGAAAAATTGACTGATAAAAGAAAAACAAATCTTTAAATTTTGAATACCTACTCTTAGAAACAAAATTTTGCTGCTTTTTCAAAGAAAAATCATGTATCATCATATTGAGTTCTAAGGCCGGAGGAATAATGATGACGATGACAATAAGATGGTCTAATTTTTTGAAGGTAAGGTAGACTCTTAGCTGCCTTGAAAATCATATTCTGCTTTAAGGCAAGAGAATGTGCCTTGTGACCTGCTGGGCCCCTCAATCTGAGGCCCTCTGTCAAGCATCATATTGTGAAATGAAAATATCTCCGGCCATATTAATAAACAAGAAATGTCAGAGCCATCAGTAATTTCTGGCTTCCAAATGTGAGTGAGGGCTCCCAAAACTTCAATCCAGGGATGCTGTAACCCCCCATGGTGACTGCTGAGATGCTGAGGGAATGCAAGAAGCAAGGTGAACAAGGATTGGCCCCAGATAGCTGAGGTGTATATGAAAGGAATGAATTCAATGAGCCCAGAGCCTTTCATCTACCCATATACATAAGCTAAATTCCTTAACTTGATACCCGATCTTTTTGATGTTCAGACCGCCTGCTCCCTCTGCTGCAAACTTGTATATAACCTGACTGCGCCTCCTGCCTCCTTGGAGCAGTTTTCTCAGAGCTACTGAAATGCTGTCTCCTGGGCTTGGAGTTCTAAACATTCCCACCAAATAATATAACTCTACTTCCAGGTTGTGACTATATTTTTCAGTCAACAATATTTAAGAATCTTCACATAGAAAATCTTCATTTAAGATGAAGAGATTTTGTTATTGTTGTTACAAATGGTTTAATAGAATTTTAAAATAATACATAAAGCTTTCTGAGAATGAAATAAAAGAAGCAAAGGGTATATAGAATTGATGCTTTTGAACTATGGTGTTAGAGGAGACTCTTAAGAGTCCCCTGGACTGCAAGGAGATCCAACCAGACCATCCTAAAGGAAATCAGTCTTGAATATTCATTGGAAGGACTGATGTTGAAGCTGAAACTCCAATACTTTGGCCACCTGATGTGAAGAACTGACTCATTGAAAACGACCCTGATGCTGGGAAAGATTGAAGGCAGGACAAGAAGGGAACGACAGAGGATGAGATGGTTGGATGGCATCACAGACTCAATGGACATGAGTTTGAGCAAGCTCCAGGAGTTGGTGATGGACAGGGAAGCCGGGTGTGCTGCAGCTCATGGGGTCACAAGGAGTCAGACACGACAGAGTGACTGAACTGAATTGAATTGAGAGGGTATATCTCAGAAATTCGATTAAGACTTGAAAAACTGAAAGCCAAAATCCAGTCTCTAATGACCACACACAGTTGATGTAGATTTGGCCTCCTCACAGCTTGCTGCATTCACACCCTTGCCTTGGCCTCATCTTGGGATTTATTTGCCAGTCCCTTGACTTTGGGTGACTTGCCATGGCCAACAGAACAGAAGTGTCAGCATGTCATCTCCAAGTGTAGACTTCTCGAAGTCTGGCATATTTTATCTGACTCTTGTGCCTCTGTTACTTCTCAGAGCCTGAGAAGAAGCTGCCCTGACTAACTTGCTGGTCCCAGGAGGCTGAGAGGCATACAGAGCCGAGCCAGAACAGACTTGCAGTGGGAAGCAGAGATGCTGCAGCCACCCCAACCGAGACCAGCTGGGACCCAGCCAAACCAATCCATAGATTTGTGAAAATAAATGGTTTTTCTTCCACTGAGCTTTTATATAAATTATATATTTGGAATTTAAGGGTTTGCTATAATTCAAAAAGACCAGATAGATTCTCAGTTCAATTCAGTCACTCAGTCGTGTCCAAATCTTTGCAACCCCATGGACTGCAGCACGCCAGGCTTCCCTGTTCATCACCCAACTCTCGGAGCTTGCTCATTCTCATGTCTATCGAGTCGGTGATGCCATCCAACTATCTCATCCTCTGTCATCCCCTTCTCCTCCTGCCTTCAATCTTTCCCAGCATCAGGGTCTTTTCAAATGAGTCAGTTAGTTCTTCCCATCAGGTGGCCAAACTATTGGAGTTTCAACTTCAGCATCAGTCCTTCCAATGAATATTCAGGACTGATCTCCTTTAGGATGGACTGGTTGGATCTCCTTGCAGTCCAAGGGACTCTCAAGAGTCTTCTCTAACACCACAGTTCAAAAGCATCAACTCTTCAGTGCTCAGCTTTCTTTATAGTCCAACTCTTACATCCATACATGATTACTGGAAAAACCATAGCTTTGATTAGACAGATCTAAATAGATCTTAGATGCTACTAACAATATCTCACCAGGATTATTTTTTCTTCCAGTTTTATTAAGATATAATTGATATACAGCACCCCACTCCAGTACTCTTGCCTGGCAAATCCCATGGACCGAGGAGCCTGGTAGGCTGCAGTCCATGGGGTCGCTAGGAGTCGGACACGACTGAGCGACTTCACTTTCCCTTTTCACTTTCATGCATTGGAAAAGGAAACGGCAACCCACTCCAGTGTTCTTGCCTGGAGAATCCCAGGGATAGGGGAGCCTGGCTGCCGTCTATGGGGTCGCACAGAGTCAGACACGACTGAAGCGACTTAGCAGCAGCAGCATAATGATTTGACTTATATAGATAGTGAAATGATTATCCCAAAGTTTGAAAGTAAAAGTCACTCAGTTGTGCTGGACTCTTTGCGACCCCATGGACTATACAGTCTATGGAATTATCCACGCCAGAATACTGGAGTGGGTAGCCTTTCTCTTCTCCAGGGGATCTTCCCAACCCAGGGAATGAGCCCAGGTCTCCCGAATTTCAGGTATAGTCTTTACCAGCTGAGCCACAAGGGAAGCCCATCCCAAAGTTGAGTAAACATTGATCATTTAATATAGATACAAAATTAAAGAAATGGGGGGGTGAAAATTTTTTCTTTCTGATGAGAGCTCTTAGGATTTACTCTTTCAACAATTTTCATATATAACATATAGCAATGTAAATTATATTTATCACATTGTACATCAGATCTCTATTACTCTTATCTTATAACTAGGGATTTATACCTCCTGACTACCCACATCTAAATCCCAAGGGAAGGAGGAAAGCTAGTGAATGATGACACTTTTGATATATTTGTTCTTTTCTGGATGCCCACGGAGCCTTCCCCTACTCCACTTCCCACCATACCTAGGGAAAGATTAATACAACAGAAAAGCGGAGATGAAGAGAGAAGGTTTCTCTTGATTCCAAAAGCCTTGGTCTTGGGGGAATTTAGGGCATGAAAAAGAACTGTTGAGTGATATATGAGCAAGACTTCCTGGTCAAGGGAGAATAAGTTAGGAAAACAAGCAAAGTAATTTTTGACACATGTGCATCTCTAGCATTGACCCAGATGAGGGAGGGTTTAGAAGCAGAGGTACTTGTGCCACCTGCTTGAGTCGGACCCTCTGAGTAGTTCCTTCCAAGTGGCTCCCCTGCACAGTGGCAGGGCATTTATTCTGTTCTCCACACCACATTCACCATATGAGGCTCCATGATGCTGCATCAGGCCTGCCCACTCAGATTTCTCAGACTTGCACAGAGCCCCAAGAAAAGGAAAGAAGTATCAAAAAGTGTCTTTAGCCCTAAGGGTCATATTGAACGAGCATGAAGGACATTATAGCAGCATCCCCAACAAACCAGTGACTGAGGACAGACAAAACGATGTACCATCAGCAGATCCAAGATGTAAAACTAAGCAAGAGACTCTCCTCCACAGACCCTCCCTGACAGTCCTTGGCAATAAGCCCCTGGAATTTATATGCAATACAATCTTAACAAACTGGAAGGAACTAGGAACTGATTGAGATGAAGTTTCTACCACCTGAAGGAATGGGGATTTGTAAAAGAAATTAAGTTCAGTTATTTAAAAAAGAAAAAGTTTTATCTCACAAAGGACTTCAATAATCTATGTTTTCTACTTTTAAAAATCTGAATCACACCAGACAAAACAAAATTATTTCATCAAGCTGATGGTAGGTATTCATTATACTATTTGGTATATCTAAGATGGTTGAACTATTTTACAAAACAAATTTTGCAAAAGAAAATATATTTATTCCAATCCTGAATCTATGTACTGAAATTTGCCTCCTGAACCCTGGCATCTGCTATGATTTAGGTAGTATCCCCAGTGCTTTTAAGTGCATCACCTCATTGAATGTTCACGACACCCCTCTTGGGTAGATGCCAATTATATTTTTCATTTTACAAATAAAGAAAGGAAAGCTAATTTAAAGAAACAGTATAAAAAGAATATTTTCTTAGCCATCTTGATCAGATTTTTAAGATGTAGAAATAGTTGTCTTTTTTTTTTTTTTTTTTAAGAAAATAAATAGAAAAAAATCATTTAAGAGAGTCAAAATGAAAAGACTCAAACAGGAAGATTCCAGTGAGGCCTTCAAACCAGCACAGGAACAGGAAGGGATTGGGTAATGAGGCAAAGACTTCTCTAGAAAGCGATTTTTTTCCATGTATAAAATGAAAGGTGTAGAAGAAGTTATAGCAGGTAAGGGAAGAAGGCCTCAGTGGGCTCTGGTGTATAAGGGTGAATAGGGAACGGTATGAGAGGTGGTGGTGGTGAAAACGGGGTGAATACTCAGCGGAAATACAGGCTGTAAAAACACTGGCATTTATGTACTTGTATATATATAGTCACTGCTCTAAAATGTACTCCCTCCCGTCTTGTCCTTCTCCCAAGGGCCCCAACTCCTAGTGAGCCAGCAGCTAGCCAGCAGGATGCTAAGGCACAGCACCAGAGCTGGGACCAGCCCTGGAATGACTCCTTGGTGGCTCTGCATACTGGTTATTAAATTGTTTTTATATCACACCTAGTGATAATCCTTACTATAATCCAAGATATTCTTTTTGAACTCATCAACAAAGGCACATTTGGGCAGTCTCAGCTTTCTGTGTGTTAAGAAATCTTTGAAAGATGACTGCATTTTCAAACCTTCATATCACTATAAGTGGTCAAACCTTAGGAGTAGGAATCAGATGAAGCCAGCTGAGAGTATGAAGAGGACCCAGGGAGGTAAGGATGGGAAGAGGAAGCTGAGCTAAGGGGTTTAGGAGGCCAAGAGAAGGAGGTGAAAGAACATAAAAGGCAATGAACATCACAGTCTTGCCATTAGCAGGCCCTCACTGCACTACTTAAGAATCCCACACCCCATAAACTGTTAACAGTACCATAGTTATTTACCAACTTTAAAATGTTTCATTGCCCCACAAAACTCCATAAGATCATTTTCTTGTCTTTAAACTTCAGTTTTTCCATTTTGAAGATGGCTGGTTTGATGATCTACATCCTTTAGCTCTCTATACAGTAACATTGAATGCATGAGCTGACCTTTAAGACAGCTTCTTATTAAAAAAAAAAAAGGGGGCAAATGAGTCTATTTACCCTTTTTTTTTTCCTAGTCAATGATTTAGAGAAGTTATTAACCTGCCTCTAAGCCTAAAGTTATCTGTGTGGGTAGCAAAGAAAAAAAAAAATATATTTTTAACATGATTATTCATTTCAATCTTATACTCTGCTAACAATGTCATACTTCATCTTTTCTTTATATCTCATAAAGTTGGATGCAGCCAAGTATCTAAATCAGCTATTATAACCAGAATATGATCTGTTTCTCTTTGGTGCCAGCTTCTTGTTGGGGCAGGTTATTGAAGAATTTGTGGTTTTTCCTCTCATTAGGAATTCATTTTGGCCTTGACAACTTTTCACTGATCATTATGATTCTATGTGCTCTGCTGACTTTGGGGTGGAATCCCCAGGGAGGCTGCTTTCCCTTCTTTAAGTGCTAGGTAAGCATTACTCAGGCCTCCCCACAAAGGCCATTCCTTGCTGGAATGCAGGACATGCTCTCTCCCTGTTCCTGTTGACTTTTTTTCACAATCAAGATTACTCATCCCAGCTGAAGACTGGATAACAATAGATGGGAAACAGCGTCCACATTTTTCCACAGAACAAAACTCAACTGCTTTGCAGCCAACATTTACGAAGGAGTGTTTCAGAGAAGAAGCCAGTTCTAACCCTGCTGCAGAGAAGCAGCCAATTCTGACTCCATTTTGGAAACTGTTTGACTTGCTTTTCATTGCTTTTGTTATTATAATCATACACAAAGGCTTCCTTCAAAGGACCCTGCCCCTCTGCCTGAAACTAAAGTGCCTTGTTAAATTCATAGATAATCTGACCCTGCCCACCTGTGAATAGAAGAGATTAACACACCCCTTCCAAAGGCTGGCCATTCCCTGGAGTTGTTTTGCAAGACTGAAGACCCGTGAACTTGACTTCCCCACTGCCTCTCCCTCTCTTTTCTGCCTTTTGATTTTAGTTCCTCTTTACTTCTTTCTCTTTGACTCTATAAAAGAACCTGGCATCCAGACCCCAGCAAGATGGTTATTTTGAGGCACTAGCCTGCCATCTTCTCTGTTAGTCGGCTCCCTAAATAAAGTCCCTTCCTTGTCTTAACCCCTAGTTTCTTGGATTTATTGGCCTACCGTGCAGGGAGCAGAATGAACTTAGACTTGGTAACAGGAAGAGTTAGAGGAACGGTAATCTTTCAAGAATTATTAGAGGTAGACTAGGCACTACACTGGGTTTCCTGGGTAGCTCAGCTGGTAAAGAATCCGCCTGCAATGCAGGTGACCTCTGTTAGATTCCTGGGTCAGGAAGTTCCCTTGGAGAAGGGATAGGCCACCTACTCCAGTATTCTTGAGCTTCCCTGGTGGCTCAGATGGATGTGAGAGACCTAGTTTCCATCCCTGGGTTGGGAAGATCCCCTGGAGGAGGGCATAGCAACCCACTCCAATATTCTTGCCTGGAGGATCCCATGGACAGAGGAGCCTGGTAGGCTATAGCCTATGGGGTTGCAAAGAGTCGGACACAACTGAGCGACTAAACACACACACAGGCACTACACAACACACTGATCCTGACACACCCCACCTCTGCTAGAATATCTTGTTTGTTAACATGTAATCTGTTTAAAGCATTTAGAAGTAAAATCAAAAACCCAACTTTGGGAAAAATCTTTAGTATTCTAATGATGACTAGTCAGCATAATTAGTCATGCCAACATTTGTGACACTTCTCCTCCCTTATAGTTGAAATTTATCTTTTCTTAAAAAATTTTATTGCCTTTCTGCCATCAACAATAACAAAAGCCTGTGCTTTGTCATTCCCTTTATGTGTTTATGTTTTCTTTCCACCTCCATAATCAGCTCTAGGAGTTCCATCCTCTATTTCTCCTGCTCCTCCTTTTGTACCCATATTCCCTTTTCTAGACTGCCATGTATCCTGTGCCATTTCTGGTATAGTCCTAACTTTTTCAAGTCATAATCTGACTTTTGATAGCATGTGGAACATAATGTAAAATGTCCTTTCCATTTTTGGAGAGTCGATTTCCTAACAATAATAAGTGAACTTGTCCTAAAGTAAAATGACTGATTATTGCTCAATTCATCTTGTGCTGATTTATAATAAGGTAAAGAGAGAAGCTCCCAATTTAGGAAGTTTCTTGATAAGATATTTTAACTTCTAAAAACTTTTTTAAAAATTCTAATCAATTACTTAATAAAAACAAGCCTCCTTTAACTCACAGTCAAGTACTTTAAAAAATGTCTGGAAAACTTTAAACTCCAATTAAATATTTGTACAACTGTAAATATTTTGTGTATTTTGTAAACATGGCATAACCTGTTGCCACAGATTTCCTTTGTTCCAGAAAATAAAAGTAATACAATTATAGAAAAGTTAAACATTTTTATTTCTTATTTCAAAGCATTTGGGAGACGTTTCAGAAGCAGTTGGTAAACGTTAAATTCTGCAGGCCTGTTTTTCCAAGTTTCCATTCACACAGACTAGATGTAAACCAGTGTCACCAAAAGCACACCACACAAGCACCCACACAGATTCCTTCCTTGTGTTTAGGTATGAATTACACCTAAAGATTCTGGGTCACTTTTCATCCCTTCCACTGTAAAACTGGGAGATAGTTGTATCTTAGGCAGCGATGGAACTTGGGCGACAGGAAGAAACGGCTTAAAACAAGGCAGAATTCTTTCTGAAGCTCGGTTGCCCATACTGGGCATCTCCGTACACGGTCTTCGTCTCCCTCCTCCCGTCCCCACCCCTGCTGGGATGATGCACTGCGAAAACATTAGCTCTCCCCAGTACGCCTCTCAGTGGCTTATAGCTGAGAAAATGTTGCCCCAGGTTTAAAATATCTGCCCAAGGAGCCCAGCGCGAGTGAAACGCTTTCTCGTTGCTCTTCACTCCCTGCGGGCTCTCCCCGCCCTCTGCTGCCATAACCTTGGGGATGTGCCTAGACCCGGCTCAGCGCACATCCCGGCCAACCGCGAGCAGAACAAACCCTTGGCGGAGAGCCAAGAGGCTCCCTCCCAGCCACCGCCCCCCCACCCGGCCGCCTCACCCTCAGCGCCTTTTTTTTTTTTTTTTTTCTCCCATACAATACAAGATCTTCCTTCCTCAGTTCCCTTAAATCACAGCCCAGGGAAATCTACTCAGAGCCTTCAACCAGCCACGAGCCAGAATGTCGGGGGGCAAATACGTAGACTCAGAGGTACGCCTGGGTGGGTGCGCTCCGGAACGCGGCGCACAAGGAGTGCTGCCGTCTGCTATCTCCACTCTAAATATTCTGACTGCTTTGCTTGCCCCAGCCCTCTCTCGACGTTGGAGCACTCCTCTGGCTCTCGCATTGCTGAGGAATGGGCTTGGGCGGGGAGGTGAAGAGGAGGCAGGAATGTTTGTTTCATGTTTTCCTATTAGGAAGGGGGCCAAGGGAGCCTAGGGGCCTAGGTCGCGGAAAGAGGGGGTCGTTTGGGTCCTGAAGTTGGTTTGGTCGGACTGAGGGCGCGTTTCTGAATGGCTTAGGGGTACTGCCTTATTGAGAGACCCCCAAGGTCCGGCCCCTGTCTGCTGGAGAGTGGAGAGCTCGAGTGCAGGGTGGGAACTCATTCACTTGCAGTCTTGGGGACAGTCCCCACGACTCCCCACCAGGCGCCTCAACCAGCTGGCCGGGGAGGCGGCGCGCGTCATGTTTGCACTTTCCAAAGCTCTTGGGCCACCTCTAGAACTCTTCCTGCATCTCGGCGCCTGGCAGGGGTGCTTGGATAAAGCACCCTCCTCCTAACTACCACTCCCCCCACCCCCCACCTTCCTACCACCTCCCGGCGCTCGGGCTCCGCCTGGGTGTGGAAACCTAGTTTTCCCAAACGCAGCCGCCGCCGTTCAGCAACCGGCCAGGGGTCTGGGAGTGACCTAAGGGTGGGTCTGAGGAGTTGTGCAGGTGGAATATCGTTCCAGACAGTATAGGGGGTCTGACACTTGGCTCGATCCAAAGATAGGGGATGCTGGCTAGTCTGCACCGGGGGAGGGGGGTGTACGGGGAGCTGTGCAGGGACAGAAACGGCAGAGGGAGGGTGGAGGACGCGGGCAGGTGCAAAGGATACTTGGCCAGAAAGGAACGAAAATGGGAACACTGCGTGGGTCCAGGGTGGGGGGTGGTTCATCGTGGATCTTAAGGATTAAGTTAGAAGGAATTATGGAGAGAAGGGAAATAGGGACCAGGGACTGGAGCAGGTGAAGAGCTGGGGAGAGGGTGGCCTGGCGGAGAGAGGGGCTGGATAAAAGACGGAAGTCGGATCCCCTCTCCTGTGGGGGTCTCTGCGGGATTCAGCCTGTTGGGAGTGAGTTGGGCTGGGGCCGGGCGGACCGCGCTGCGGGGTTTGCCCTGACCCCTGGCGGTGGCGGGCGAGGGAGGCAGGAGCTCCCAGCCTGGTACCGAGGGGTGTGGTGTCCTCTCCCCGATCCTCTTAAAAAGCTTGCGGCGCCAAGGAGTTTACTGTGCGCCGAGCCACCGCTTCGAAATCGGTTAGTTCGATTTTGAGCCTTGAGGTTTGCCTCGCTGCCAAGGCTAACTTTTCTGATTGCGGGTTTTTCTTTTTTGAAATTTCCTTCCCACCGCCGGTGCCACCGTCTCCCTCCGGGCCGTCCGCCCTCTGCAGGGACATCTCTACACTGTTCCCATTCGGGAACAGGGCAACATCTACAAGCCCAACAACAAGGCCATGGCAGAGGAGATGAACGAGAAGCAAGTGTACGACGCGCACACCAAGGAGATAGATCTGGTCAACCGCGACCCCAAGCATCTCAACGACGACGTGGTCAAGGTAAGGTGAGGCGGCCAGCAAGGAAGGGATGTGCCCCGAGGAGACGCTGACAGGGCCAGGACAGCTCTGTCTGGCTAGTAGCCTGTGTTTCTTTCCCTGTCTTTGCCACACACTCACCATTTTCTGGGGCTTGATGTGCGGGAACCGCGGTCGTCAGAAATGTCACATCTCCCCTACCCGCTCCTGCCAGTTAGTTCAGCTGGAATTTGGCTAACCTGAGTTTTGTGGGAGTTCATATAACTGCACCCTTCTCCTGGCATATGAACTTCCAGGTCTCAGTAACAGACAGCCCCGCACCCTTTGAGAGCGGGAGGTGTTTGCTCTGCAGGTCATCCTCTCTCCGACTTTAGGTTGAAGGTCTAAGTGAAGCGTGGTGCTCCACTGCATATAGAATTAATAAGCAGTGAGAAGGTTTTGTAAGGTATTATGCCAAAGGTAGCAACCGGAGTACTAAGGGGGCAGGTTCCCCCAGTTAAAATTAAGATAACCTGAAATAATTTTCTTAAAAATATGGATGGAAATGCTCCTGACTAAAGATGAAATATGTGTGTGCATATATATATGCAGAATAGAATCGAATATTTAATATTTATAAGAAGGGTATTGGAAAAAACACGGTGTTTGTTGTACACAGCTAAGCATATTTACACAACCAAAAATAATATGTGCCTTTTGATTTCTCCTATAGACCTCTAGTTAGTTGTGGAGAGTTGCTTCTTGAGCTTATGGGACATTCAGGTTGGAGTTCCTTTTCATATTTCCAGGATGTGCTTGGTGAGATTAAAAACAGATTAATTGAATGGGTATTGGCTAAACTTAGATCTGACTGGGTGGTCAGTTTTTAATTACCATTGTGTTATTCAACTTTGACCCTTTTAGTAAATCTTATCAGAGGAATTTGTTGCTTGAACCCATCTTGATTGGGAAATCATAGTCCTGAGCCATCCTTGGCAGAGGGTTTTCTTTTAAGAAAAGGGAAGGTCAAGGGAATTCCTGGCCCTTGACCAGATTAAAGTGTGAAGACCCCTGGGGCAGCCAATGGGGTGGATGAGCAGTTTCCACCTACTCAGCATCCTATCCAGGATGGGAGGAGCCATAGTTCAGAGACTGTTCACATTTATGAATAATATATTTCAAAAAGGGAAATAATTTAATCTGTAACTGGAAGGAAAATGGAACAGTCAGAATTGAGTCTCTTGGCTTGCTGGTGGAGGAAAAAGGAAAATTGGAGCTTTAGCAGACTTTTCTACTAGCCAGATTATGGAATACTTAAAAGCAGCAGCAACAACAAAAGTAGCTTATAAACTGGAAATTAGAATTGCTAAAAACTATTTATTAAAAACATTACCTTAAAGGAGCAAAAGGCATTTTTGCCTGTTTCCCTTCTCATGTAGCTTTGAACAAGAAGGAAAAGTGTCAGGAAAAGGGGCAGATTTCAGAAAGGCCTAGCTTCATCTCAGCCTCCCTGTTGTTCCCCTGCAGTGGAGAGGGATTCCTGGAGCAAGAGAACCTCCCAGGATGAGTCAGAGAGGCCAGTAGTGTGGATGTGGGTCTCTACACATAGCATGACTAAGTTGAGAAAGAAAGGCCCCACTGGGAAAAGAGACTTCAACACAGATGGAAAAAAGGCATAACAGGCTTAGTGGAAATAGCAGTTTACAAAACAGCATTTCAAAGAGCAAGTGTGGGGATCTTCATATTAAAGAAATTAAAAGGAGGAGATAGAGCAAGCTTCTGATGGCCTAGAGAAAGCAAATCCTACCCACTTTCTTATAGAACTATGAGCAAGACAAGACAATCAGACAGAAAAATCGACTTTGAGAAGAATTTCGTAGGACCACTTACTTAGAGGTCTTGCTTAAAGAGGCCTTTCGAGAATGCCCTGCAAAGAAAGACCCAAAGAGTACCATCTGCCAGTAGGGCTGGGAAAGGGGGCCTGTGCCCAGTGGAGATGCCTATCTTATATTTTTTTTCTTTGAGTCCAATCATAAATGTAAGGATAGAAACAGTGACCATCCTCTCTGTGTTACCATGACATTAAATAATAAATCTCTGCAAATTTTACTTTTGACAATATATATTTCTTAAAATAATAAAGGCACTCAAAGCTTCACTCTTAATGCCTGGTAACTTAAAATTTCATAAAGAAATGGTGGTCAAATGAATGTACTGTTAGAGCTACCCAGTCAGGTAAGAAAAAGTCTATTCTAAAAGCAAGCAGCTCTGTAAAAGCTGTCAGTTCTGTCCAATACTGTAGTCACTAGCCACTTGTGGCTATTTCGATTTAAGTTACAAGTAATTGACATTAAATGCAATTTAAAATACAGTTCTTCAGTCACACTAGCTACATCTTGGGTTCTCAACACTTAAGGTTAGTAGCTACCATATTGGATAGCACAGATATAGAATATTTCCACCTTCATGGAAATTACTATTGGACAGTAATTTCAATTACTTCTCTAAAAATGTCCCCATACCGAAGTTAGAAACTTGTAGGTGGAGAATAAATGAAACATAGATGTAAGTGTAAGGAGCAGACCCTTGTGTCTCCACAGTATCCTTTATCTCATAAAACAGCTATTTAGGGTGGAGAAGAAAACTCAAAAGCTAGAGGTGCCATGAATTTATATTCAAGAAGGTGGAGTATTATTACCTATTCCACTGGTGATAATAACATAAGTTAGACTACAATTTAGTTCCAATAAAACTGGTTTCTTCTTTCACTAAAGGTTTGTTGTAAGATGTCTGTATAGGTATTTATCCAAAAAAAAGTCAGTGATAGATTATTTTAAAAACTTCCTCTAATTAAAATGGTCATACCTCCAGACCCTCCATTCTCCATCTGAGAGTTCTGCCTTCTTCATTCTTATGTTTACTGTGTACTATTTTGATTTTCTAATAAAGAAAATGGCTTCAGATTTATTACTCTGGTATCACAATAGCCATTGATCAATTTATTAAATTCCTAACATATGCTAGAATAGACACTGAGCTATGTTCTACAAGGGTGATTCCTAAAATAAGCCCTAGCAATCACAAAGATTAGAATTGATGACGATGAGATGCATATAGATTAAAAATACACACACACACACATACACTATCACAACAGTAAGTCACTGCCAAATATTAACTAATTAGTCCTTTTTTTTTTTTACTTTGACTGCCAGGAAACATATAACTAGATTTTAAGTTTCATTAATCCATGTTACTTATTCTCTCACATATGGTTTTGAATTTTCACTTTTTCAACTGGCATGTTGTTTTATGTGCCCTCTATTGTAATGCTTCTCATCATCATTTTTGAAACAAACCAAATATATACTATAATAAGAGCTTCCCAGATGGTTCAGTGGTAAAGAACCTGCCTGCCAATGCAGGAGACATAGAGACTTGGGTTCAATTCCTGGGTCGGGAAGATCCCCTGGAGGAGGGCATGGCAACCCACTCCAATCTGCTTGCCCGGGAGAATCCCCTGGACAGAGGAGCCTGGCAGGCTATAGTCCACGGGGTCGCTAAGAATCGGACACAACTTAGCATGCACTCAGATACTATAATAAATTAAAAGAAAGTAGTATTGAGCATTGCATAATGAAAAGTTTATTCAAAACTGAATCATATCAATTATCTTGATCTTAGTAATAATTCTGCAATATGGATGTATATCAAGTCATCATGTACCCTTTAAATATTATATTTGTCCATTATTCCTCAGTAAAGTTTATTTTATTTTATTTTAAAGTTTTTTTAAAAAGTTTCTTAAAAAGTGAATGGAACTGATATTGTTAGGGAGACCCTACTTGGGTAGGGCAATAAGGTGAGAGAAGAAGGATATATTATAGAAAGTTTAATGGAGAATGGCATGAAGGAGATACAATCTGAGTTGGGTCATAATGGACAGATGGAGTTCAAATAGGTGAGAAAATTACAGGAGAACATTCTTAATGAAAAGGCATGGAGATGGGAATGTCCCACACAGGACATAAGTCTAGGAGGTTTAGTAGCCCATTTTGACTGACATTAGAGTTCATGTGGCATAGTCACAGGTCATAAAGAGGAAAACACTGAGTGTGGCCAGATGATAGAGCCCTAAGTCCAGCATTCCTGATAAGTTTGAACTATATTATGTCAGCAGTGGGAAGCCAAGAAAACTTCAAGCTTAGGATGACATGATGAAGGTGGGGCTTGTTGGAAGATGACTGGTGAAGGTACAAGATGTAATAAAAAGGTAGCCAGTCTGGATGAGGAGCAGTTATGATGTAACTGCATCAGGGTCCAGACATGAAATGAGAAGAACAGGATGTGGTGGCATTGGAATAAAACCACATAAGCACAAAAGGACAGAATTTTAGAAATAGAAGAGAATGTAATGGTCATCAAGTTAACCTCCAATTCCTTTTTTTTTTTTTTAACATTAAGAGAAATTTAAGGGTTAAGAAAGGTTAAATTTTTATACACATGTTCACATGGTTACTGTACAAAAACAGATATTTTCACATATCATAAGGGATGAATAGATAAGATTATGTGATTATTGTCCTTAAATGAGAATTCTGAGCCTAGCTCTGAGACAAATCAAGACATCTTAGAGGAGATATTTTTGAAAATAAAAATAACGCATTTATAACTTTCTTTTCTAAAATTTTAATGTAATATTATTAAATATACACAGATACAAAGTTTTCTTTAGCAATCAAGGAAAAAACATACAAATGGTAATCAGATCAGTTTTGGTTTCAAAATAACAGCCTAAAGCCACCATGATCCCTTTCAACTATAAAGCATTCTAGAGCCATTAGTGATTAATATCAACATAACCAATTTTAAATTTTATGTTTGCTTACTATACTTATAATCAGAGCACAAGATTTAAAAGATCAGATTGACCCAAAGAACTCAGCACCATGTTAATAGTCTCTTCTGTTATAACTGGTATTGGTTTTGTTTATTTGTTTGTTCAGGAGATAGGCGCACAAGATGGTTATTAATATTCTGCCACATGTAAGATCATGCATGATGTTCAGAATCCCCAGTTTGTAAAAGAACACTGTGGTCGTGTTTGGTGGGAAATTATTCTCACATCACTGAGCAAATAATGATATTAAAATGGGAGACATTATTCATTCTTAACCATCTGAAATATTTTCAAGGTTAGTCAACAATGATATACATTTTAAATGCTTATTAAAAAGAAAGTGTTATTTTTTTTCTTTCTCTACCTCATAATTTCAGTCAAAAATTATTGAAGCATTAGCTCAACTTTGGTTCAAACTGAATAAACTTTCATATTATTTATTAAAATTTAAGACAAAATACACCAAATATTCTTGAGTTATTAAAAAATTCATGATGTGGGAGTTTCTTCCAATTAATAGCAGTGTTGGCTACATTTTAAAGTGGCTTGAAGTAAGAACAGCTGCAAGAGTAAGCAGCATCTGGAAAGTTCAGTAATTTATAAAACCACCTGCTTATGCATCCTGCCCACTCAGGTTCATAAAATAGCACTTTCATATTCTACATGAAACTGCTTTTTAGTTTGCCCTACTTTTAAGCATAAGTTATCATTCTCTATGATGAAATGTTTAGAGTGAGCTGGTCCCAAGATGAAGAGGGCTGTGTGCCCTGAACTATGGGGTCGTGGGCTCTTTCATGATTCTCCTGGCCAAATTTGCAGTGGGAAAAGGGTAGGGCTGCTCTTTTCATAACGAAGATGATTTTGACCAAGAAATACACTCTCTTCTTCCACTTTTTGGACCCCATATATATATGGGGCCCTAGAGAAAAAGATTTGCATACTATACTTCTATTAAAAGAAGTTTTAATTTTTTTAAAAAAGCCTTTACCAAAAGCTTAACCATCAGCCTCTAGAAACATGCTTAACCATAGGTGCTCAGTGACACCTTGACAGTAGAAAGAGTACTGTGTCAGGAAAATACATTTTTGAGACTTTGATAACTTTATTTTTTTAAACTTGAAAGTAATGATTCTTAAATATATTAGACACAAAAATTCTGTTTCTTTAAAAATCAAGAAAAGGCATGCACGCAATAATCAGGTCAGTTTTGGTTTTAACCTAAGGACCAAATGCTTTTGGGGTCTCTATTAACTGGAAAGTGTCTAATCCCATTAGTGTGGGACTGAACACCAAGGAAGAGGGAAAGTTATATCAGGACAACGGGTTTCTCAGCCTCCCCAGTCCCCAAGAGTGGAACTTAGAAACAAAGAGCAAACTTGTTTGAAAGCTAGTAAACCCCAGCTCTAAAAATACTTCAGCAAAGCTATTTTATGTATCTATGCTTCAGTTTCTCTAACCATAAAGAAAAGAATGAGAGTCATTCTCATATAACAGCATTCCTCCCTCAAACCCATTTCTCTTTCAATAAATGACTATTATATACCTACCATTTTCCACTGCACATGACTGTTGGAACAAAAGTAGACAGGAGCACAGCCCACAGAGCTTTTGACTATTTCCTTTGCCTCTCTTCACACAGTTTCCTTTGAAAACTTTTGCTGAAATTCCTTTATCAAATTCTACTGTCTGTTAGATATGCAGATGACACCACCCTTATGGCAGAAAGTGAAGAGGAACTAAAAAGCCTCTTGATGAAAGTGAAAGAGGAGAGTGAAAAAGTTGGCTTAAAGCTCAACATTCAGAAAACTAAGATCATGGCATCTGGTCCCATCAGTTCATGGGAAATAGATGGGGAAACAGTGGAAACAGTGTCAGACTTTATTTTGGGGGGCTCCAAAATCACTGCAGATGGTGACTGCAGCCATGAAATTAAAAGACGCTTACTCCTTGGAAGGAAAGTTATGACCAACCCAGATAGCATATTCAAAAGCAGAGACATTACTTTGCCAACAAAGGTGCGTCTAGTCAAGGCTATGGTTTTTCCTGTGGTCATGTATGGATGTGAGAGTTGGACTGTGAAGAAAGCTGAGTGCCAAAGAATTGATGCTTTTGAACTGTGGTATTGGAGAAGACTCTTGAGAGTCCCTTGGACGGCAAGGAGATCCAACCAGTCCATTCTAAAGGAGATCAGCCCTGGGTGTTCATTGGAAGGACTGATGCTAAAGCTGAAACTCCAATACTTTGGCCACCTCATGCGAAGAGTTGACTCATTGGAAAAGACTTTGATGCTGGGAGGGATTGGGGGCAGGAGGAGAAGGGGACGACATAGGATGAGATGGCTGGATGGCATCACTGACTCGATGGACATGAGTTTGGGTGAACTCCAGGAGTTCGTGATGGACAGGGAGGCCTGGTGTGCTGCGATTCATGGAGTCGCAAAGAGTCGGACACGATTGAGCAACTGAACTGAACTGAACTGTCTGTTAAGATCTTAAAACCTTCAGGACTGTCTTTTTAAAATGCCTCATCAATAATGCTTCAAATTATTCCTGAGCCAGTAAATAAGACTAGTGGAAATAAGGAGCATATATTTTTTAAAACAATTTGCCCTTGTTTTGGTCCTATAAAAATAGTAACAAACTTATTATAGAAAATATTTCAGTTCTCTAATATTCTCTCTTCCCATATTAGTGCTGAACCTTTAATCTTTCTATTGAAAATTTAAAATTTCCAACCTTTTAAAAACCTCATTGCCTCTTTGCAAACCCAAGAGGGCTTTCATATTCACTGGGCATCAGAGTCATCATAGGAGTTTTTAAAAATACAGATACCTGGACCCACTACAGAGCTACTAAATTAAGCGTATATAGGAATGAGGCGCCTAAACTAGGGGCTCTTGGATCCCTAGATTGTGAAGTCAAGTTTAGAAATGATTGTACCCAAGGTCAGCTTAAAGATATACACCTGGATGTTACTATCCTAAGAGAACAGTCACACTGTGTAGTCTAGATGTTCTCCCTGCCAGAATACCTGAAGGTTGCGTGCATGCGTGCTAAGTAGCTCAGTTGTGCCTGACTCTTTGCGACCCCTGCGAGGCTCCTCTGTCCATTGGATTCTCCAGGCAAGAATACTGGAGTGGGTTGCCATGCCTTCCTCCGGGGGATTGTTTCTCAGCCCCTGGTCTCATGTCTCCTGCACTGGCAGGTGGGTTCTTTACCTCTAGTGCCACCTGGAAGCCCCACATGAAGGTTAGGCCAGTTTAAACCAGGGAGTTTTGAAACACCACAGACAGTTCCCAAATCAGCCCTGCTCAATGGTCCTTCATCCCTTGAGGCCACTTGGGCTTACAACCAGCTGCAAGCTTAGAGCCTCAAGATGACCTAGGGTTGGGGTAGCCATATGTTCTAGGTTGTCCCACGCCCCTGAGTAACTATTAACAGTGCCCTTTTCATGCTCAGAAGTGTCCCACTTTGGAAGAAAAAGTATATCCTCTTGAATGAATTGGCAATGACCTATAACTGATTCCTGTACCTGGAATTCACCAGAAGTCCTTGCTTACATTATTTTTTTTAGCAAATGGGCAAAATTTCCACGTTCTAGGAATGTCATGCTTTTTGTTCCTCTCCAGTCTCCAGTGTCACTTTCTCTTATCCTTCACTGGGCCATCAAGCTGCACTCTAACTTGGAGGACATGCTCTTAAGTACCGATGTACTCTACCCTCAGACCTTAAGTTTCTTTCCCTGCAACACAGGGTTAATGAAACCAACATCCTTCCAATACATATTTTGTCAGGTACTCAATCAAAGAGTAGCAGCAGCAGCATCAATCAAAGATTAAAATGTTTAAAATAGTTTTGATTTTTTTTATTCAGTCCAGGAAACATAAAATGGCGTGCTTTCATATGAGCCATTGTTTAGCGTGAGGGAAGTGCTTTTAATTTTGTCCTAAAGGAAATCTGCATGATCCATGTACTGTGCAACTACCAAGGGAATTTAATTGGTAGAACAGATTTACACCTGCACATAATACATATTTCCTGCCTCTCCTATGTTGATGTTTTAGATATAAAATACATTTTGTTTTCTTTATTGAGCCTTGAGAAGACGTCTCTTGTCAGTCGTTATTTCATAGCAGGGGAAGTACATGTTCCTAAACAACCGAGCTTCCCCTTAGTCATTGTTAGCTATTTAGGTAATGAAGAGCAAGTCATTTTTAATTTTTATAAGACTTAAGTGCTGATAGTGTATATATGTGCTTAATATATTATAGCAATTTAAAAGTGAAATTTTTAAAAGTGCATTCAGTATATAAACCTTTCTTGAGCCCAGCAAGGGCATTACAATACAAATAGACATTGATATATTCTATGTAAAAAGATAAACTACATCCAGATACTGCACTAGGTCATCTCACTGATGTAGGCATCAAACACAATTTCTCATTTATAGTGAAGAACTAAAAAAGATGCTGACTTCTGAACCCAAGTAGTGAGAAACTAGGAAATTGGGAGGGAAAGAAATAAAGATAAAGAAAGGACAACAAGGCCCCTTCTCCCTGCCCTGCCACTCACTCTCTGCTGGACTAGGTTTTACATATGCCAACTCCAGGACCCGCCACATCCATTGCTTTGCAGAGTGCTGGCTTATCTAATGATATGATCAGGTCTAGGCACTGACTATTAATTCTCAGCCCCTGCCCCCAAGGGGTTTAGAGGTTTTCAGCAAAGTACACGTGCAAACAAATAGTGTGGTCACCGTCACCTGGGGATGGCCTATAGCTGGGCACAAAGCAGAGAGTTCGCAACAGTCTCTAAAACTGAACACCAGGCACACATGGCAGGAAATGGATGCCACCAGAGGGAGCAGCAGGAGCAAAGGTATGGAGGCCTGAGGGCACCTAGCATGTTTTGGGCACCAGTGGCAGGTCAGGGTAGCCAGAGCAAGGGATCCAAGCTGGAGCCAGATCAGCAAGGCCTTCTGTGCCCAGCCAGAGCATTTGTCTCTTTGCAGTCTACAGCAACCCACACAGGTGTTTTTAGGCCAGGAAGTGACCTGATGAGATAAGACCTCTGTTAATAGAAAGGGCTCTGTTAATAGAAAGGGTTTGCCCAGTTGCACTGAGGGGTGCCAGATGTACAGGTGGTAGTGAAATAGGCATGGAGAGCTTTCTCCAGTACTTTGTATAAGCTAGCTTGCTGGCAAAGATTATTTTACTTACTCTTCCAATGGCCCTTTGAGGAGGTAGTATTATTTTCAGTTATATTCACCTGGTAGATAAGCAAATTCAGGTCTAACCATTTGCTCAGGATTTCACAGGTAGGAAATGGTACACTAAGAATTTGAACCCAGACCTCAGGACCAAGGTCCTCAATCACATGCTCCAGTGCCTCTCTGTAATAGATCGCGATCTAAGCAGACAATGGTGTCTCCATAGCGAGGAAAGACATGACCGTGTTCTCATAGCGGCTGAGCAGCATTTGGCAGGGGGGATTCCAGACATGGTCTATTTGTGAAGTGACAGGTCTACAGTTCTAAGGCCGAACTTTAGATCCTGGTAGGTGAGTTGGGGGAAGAGGAGAAAGGACTAATGTAAAGACCAAGATAAAACCTCACGGTGGGTGAGCAAGCTCCCAACAAGGCAGCAAAGGTCAAATCCCAAAGACAGATGAGGGGTACAAAATAGGGATGTGTCCCAGTGATTAGAAATGGAATACACGTTTGGGATGAGACAAGCTGCAACGCTAGCTTGAGTTGAATTACCTGAACCTTTAAAGCACCCTGACTGCCCAGGTTGGCCATAGCTCCTGGGCTGTAGCTGATCCTGCCTGGATGTGCAGGGAGGGGTAGGTGTGAGTAAATGAAGCAGGTCCTGACATGCACTTTGCATTTAACAGCTTCATTTAAGGTTCTCAGTTTGTCTGCTCAGATATTCATGCCATTACAGGAATACATTGTAAAAATAGGAAACAGTTGAGAAAACCCCTAGTTTTATGCTGGTGGGAGAAATGCCTATTTAATCCTAAAAGAAGTTTCTCTGAGACTTCCTCCCTATAATTACGTAATTGTTCTCAAAAACAAATACCAGAAGTAAGGAACAGACTTAATAGTGCATTTTACAAGGCACCATTAATCTCTCAGAAAAACAATTAAAATGTTCTGTCAATCATAGCTTACTGTTTGCCTTTTCTATATTATTAGCAATAATATATAGCTGGAAATGGGTATACCAAGATGTGTTCAGGAAATGGAACTGCATTCACTGGATTTCATTGCCAGTTATTTTGGATGGTCAACAGATCCCTATTTCTCACTTGTTCTTAGTGTCAGGCTTATTGCTAATATGTAGGGAGAAATTGTCTAAAACAGTTAACAACCGCCAGTTCACCAAAACATTTTGGGTAAACCTTTCTCTTATTCTAGCTATAAAGGTAGGAATGAGAGTCATTCTCAGATAAAGTGCTCCCCAGAAAGCCCATTCAGCAAATGTTTAGGAAGCACTTACTCTGCAGCATGCATGGAGCCTGCCATGCATCCTGGTACACCAGAACCTGCCTAACAGAACCACAGCCACCTGCTAAGCCTCACCTCAGATGTCTGGTCCTCTGTCAGCCCTCGCTGACGGCCCTCATCAGAACTGATCGTCTCTTCCCTTGGCTCCCAGCACACTGTGGTTTTGTGTCTATTTTAGCATGTATCATAGCCCTCTAAGCATTCTGCTTCCCTATCCTCATGGCTCTCTCCCCGCTTCTCTTCCTACATCATGTGTGAGTCCTTCAGAACAGAATAGTGGCTCCCTGTGGTCTCAGGACTGTGGCTGCCCGGTGCTTACCCAGGGTCCCCACTGAGTCTGCTATCAGAAAACGGATGCCGAACTGAATCTGCTGAAAAGAATCTGAAATTTCTTTTTTAACTGACTGTTTTAAGTGAGTAAAAAGACAGTAGGGTTATGTCACTGTCTTCCTTTGTTCCTTTTCTCTGTGGTGGCCACATTTAAAGCCTTACAAGGAAAAACATTTCCAAATAATTAAGAAATAAATCTAAAAACATTCACTCTATCTCAGGTAAAGAGAAAACTCATTCTAACATGTATATATATTTATTATTAAAAATTCTTTTTAATCCTCAGTTTGAAGAGGACACAAATATGCCTCTCCTGAGCCTTCCTATAAGCAGCTAAGACACCTGGACAATCTCCCAGGGCCTGCAGGATAAGGCAAATCTCCTAAGTAGATGGCAGGCAGGGCAAGCAGATTCCCAGAATGCCAAGAGATACCACTGCTGCAGCTTGGCACTGTCTCCTACGGCCAGAAGTATGAAGGCTGAGAGTTGGGTCTTAGGCCACGTGAGAACTCCCCTGCCAAGAGAGGGGTAGGAGGGCTTCCTGTCAGACTCTCCATATACTTCTGGACAATTGCAGGGGTCAACATCAGAGGAATGACTAGGTCAGGAGAGAGCCCTGAAGAAAAATCCAAAACCTGAGGAAAAAAAACAAAGCCTAAAGAAGACAACAGCTTTGAAAATCCAAAGCCTCATCTTCCTGCTCTTTCATTTTATTACTTCTATATATTAATTATACAGAGCTCTGAGATTTTACTAGCTGGGAGGTGGTGACTGTTAATCTACCATTTCAACAGCATAGAAGTTTCTTTGTACCTCATAGGTGGTCTCTCAGAGATTTCAGATCTCTTCTCAGGAGCAAAACAGAACAAAACAAAACAAAATAAGCAAAACACTTCAATATTTCTGGGAGTCAGACATCATTTGTTTCATTATTGCTATCTGGGCCAAGTGAATGTTAGCTCCTTTTCCAGACACACTTCTTTCTCTCATCTCCTGTGATAAGAGGTGGATTTACTATAATAAGGATAAGAGTAAGACACGTCAGTGGTAGTCGCTCAGTTGTGTCCAACTCTTTGCGACCCCATAGATTGTAGCCCACCAGGCTCCTCTGTCCATGGAATTCTCCAGGCAAGAACACTGGAGTGGGTAGCCATTCCCTTCTCCAGGGGATCATCCCAACCCAGGAAACAAACCTGGTTGCCCACATTGTAGGCAGATTCTTTGCCATCCAAGCCATCAGGGAAGCCCTAAGACATGTCAATTTGATTCCAAATAGTTTCCTTATCAAGAAAGTATAGGAAATCGGGATAATTTAATATAAATTAATAATAATTTAATATAATCATTAATAATATAATATAAATTAAATAATATAAATCATTATTCAGTTAAGCATAGGAAGAACTAGAAAGCTGCCATTAAAAAAGGATGCTGATGTGTAATGTGGATTTTAGATGTGACTTGTATCTAATACACAACCAGTAACACGGTTTTAGCACATTTACCATTTTATCAATGAGTGGCATGAGCAAGTTAAGAGGACTCTCAACTTACAAATGATACTAATTATAACAACCTTGTTAACATCTATGATAAAAATAATATCAAAGAGATTTTTGGCAAGTTACAAATATTCTGTACAAATAAGATTCAAAACCAGTACAAAGTGAGATAATGTTAAAAGATTGGGAATACAACATATAGCTATTAACTGGGAAACAAATAGGCAAAAATATGAAGAATAAGAAAATACCAGGAGAGGGTTTCTCCTGGTATTTCTGTAGAAGCTTGTGATGTGGAAAATCAAGATGCTTGGTGAACACAATGGATATAGAAACCCTTTGTAATAATTCCCTAGCCGCTAAGGGACCAAGGTCTCCTGGGTGAAAATCACTATTGTAAACATACCCTTGAATGAATCCATCAAGTCCCATACCCCTTGGGCAATAGGGGACCCAAACTAAGTCTTATCAATTATTCCTGAAAAACATCTCAATAATTTAATGACATTTTAAAGGAAATATAATAAATAGACTCAAAAGGAGAATGCAATCCAAAAAAAAAAGTCATAGACAAGATTCTCTACTTTATTTGCTACGAATTAGACTTACTAAATATGGGTTCTGTTTTGAGCTTAAGAAGGAGGTGGAGATGCTGGAAAGATCCTACAGAAGAGCAAAAGGAAAGAGACAGGGATGAAGAGAAACACCCAGGTAGGGCTGGGGAGGGACTGTCTTGTCTGGCAATTTGTTAGAAGAGTTGAAAGGGACATAAAATGTCAGCTGCTTTTAGTTATTGCTAGGATCTTATGAGACTTACAAGGGAATTATTGCTCAGATGCAATCACCACTCAGGACAAGGAAAAAGGAGGAAAGAGTTAGTTAAAAAAAAAAGATTACGTGGGAGAAGAAATTCCAAGTAATGAGTGGTTAATCCCAGGAATGTGTCACAAGAGGTTGTTTTGTAACAGTTGTGTGTTAAATTCCTAATTTGTCTATGTAGCTTCTCAAAACCTTCTATCTCTACAATTACGTTTTGGTGTGTAAGAATACTGACACAGAGTCTCATAACTAAGCATAGGCATATGTATGAACACTTTCCTCTATTCCTGCAGGATACCTGGTTTGTTTGGGGGCAAAGAGGAGTTGATGTGGCATTGTGTTAACAGTGGTTGAGAATGCAAGTGGTAAACATCTGAAAGTAGAACACTGAAAAATGCATGCATTGTGTGTTCCAAAAGGTCAGTATGAAACATTATCTTTATGGCAAGCCTGCCCATCCACTCCCTCCTACACATTGCATATTCACACAATTTTGCAGCTTGTATAAACCCCTATTGTGATTTAAACTCATGAGACAGTGTGGCTTCTGCAGAGGGTGGCTGTTTTGTGACTTTAGACCAGTGGTTCTTTATACTAGTTGCAAATCATCTGGGGACTATTTTAAAATACTGTTGTGCATGCCCCATCCCTAGAAATTCTGATTGAATTGGTCTAGGATGGGGCCTAGGCCTATGTATTATTAATTTTATTTTTTGGAAAGCTCCCCAGGTGATGCTAATGTACAGCTGGAATTGAGTCTGGTTTCAACTCAGAATTTCTGTATAATAAAACCATGCATCATGACAAAACTGTAAGCGCTACAGTGGGAAAATTATTACTTCTCTAGGTCCTCATCCGGCAGAGTCCTTAGAATTTTTATTGGAATATGATGTTTGTCACTCAAATTCCTATTAAAAAAATGCTTTCTGGAACTCTCTCTGCTCTAGCAGCTATATAAGATAGACTTTGTACGTAGGATAAATCTCATGTTACTTACGTAATTCAGTCCTTATGTTTTTCCCTTTCCTTTGCTCATTCTTTCTATTCTTCCCAAGAAGAAGGTCAGCTGGTTAAGAGTATCAGAACATCAGCCTTGTCATCCCTTTTTTAACTTGGGTTCATGACTCAGGCATATACTAGGAATGGAGCTGGCAACATGCACTGGTTTCTCTCTTAATGGTGTAGAGGCCACAGGAAGCTTCACTGGACCTAGGGATGGCAGTGTCCTACATTTCTCCAGACCTGGCACACAGAAGAGACCCCAAGTCATTGAGAAGTACTTTACTGATGCCAATCATTCCTCAGAACAGATGGGGAAACTGAGTCTCAGAGGAAACCTGAACTGCAGCCCTCTCTTGGACACTGACCTCAAGTATTACCTTGGGCCTTGGAAAAGTCACTTGGATCCTTTGGACAGCAGTTTCATCATCTATAGCAATCAAGAAGTTGAACTGGAAGATTTCTAAGTCACTTTTTATTTCTAAAATTCTGTGATTCCAGTTAACCAGTATTTATAAAAGTGTGGAACACTGTAAAAGCACATAAAAGTCCATGCAGAGAGAAGGGTGGAGGACCCCTCATCAATACTATTTTTATTACCTTCTTCCTAGATTTTACCAGTTGTCATTTTCACTTTTAATATCAAGGCTGTGGGACTTAATTAGTCATTTTTGAAATACTGAGCTATCAACAGATGGTGTGCTGAATACAAATATACCACACACAAACATTTGGTCCTGAAGAAGATCAAGAACTGGAGTTCATTTCCCCTTCTCATTTGGGTTCAGAACTCTGTGGTCTTTCTTTTTATTGCCCATGCCTCCAAATTGGCTGTTTGTGTTCCAAGATAGATCAGTTCCAAAGTTGGTTACAAACTTTCCGTACTTTTTATTTTTTTTAACCAGCCAATTCCTCTTGGTTCACATAACAGAAGAGTGCATCATCACTTGCAACTTTAGTTAAAGCAATGGTGTTAATAAGGTCTAGCTAAATAGAAAACGCTCAGACTTTCTGAGTGCTGACAGTTGTCAAATTCACCTAGTTCATATGGCCACATTTCTGCAGTTCTTTTTAACAGCCCATCTGTGAGCAATAGGATCAGATGACTAAGAACTACAGGGCAGAAGCACTATGACTTTGCATCAGATTTTCCCATTACCCAGCTATAGAGTCTGTTTCTCTCTGACCCATATAAAGTTCAGCATTTAAGACCTTATGTGATTTTAATCCCATCACTTAGCACCCTGGCTGTATGAATATGAAGGAAAACATGAATTTGTTCGAATTCCAGATGCCCTGAACATTCTCTGGGAACTCATCAGCTCCCTAAGCTAAAGCTATAGGTTTAAATCTAAATCTAACTCTGTAGGTTTCAACCTAAATTTCATGATGAACAAAACCTGAATAGACGTCTTCCCTGTCTTTGATCATTCTTTTTCCAAAATTACTATGACTGCGTTAGGACAACAGAGTGCAGTCAACAAACGCAATCACTAGCCCCTGGCCAGATAACACATTCCAAACTTTATTTCCCAAAGGAGATTTTATCAAGTTTGTGCTCTTATAAATAGGAGAAAGAGAGAAATATAACTTGGCAAATGGAAGCGTTCATTAATGTATCCATTTATTCAACAAACATTAATTTAGTATCTACCACATTCCAGGGAGCTTATAGCCTAGCAGCATAAATAACCTCACACACACAATCAAACCATTAAATAAGTGTAGAGTATGTTGGATTAAGAAAATGGTCTGGTCTAAATTCAGGAGGTTAGTGATTTGGGGAGGGGCAAAAAAAGTGATTCTTCTATTACCTTAAAAGTAAGGAAGTGTACCCCAGAAAGACATCACTCCTTCTTGATAATGATTGTTGAGTAAGCTTGAGCAACCAGAAGCCATCCCTATTTCATTTGCACTGTCCCCTTTTCAAAGACACTTGTACCCAAATCATAGATCCTATCCTGGTTCTGTTTCTTCATTTCATTTATTCCATCCTCAAAAAGTAGGTACTTCATAACTACAGAATAAACTCACAAGGCCACAGAACTGTAAACCAAAAGTGCCCGAAATAAATATGCAAGCATTCTAGGCCATAAATGTTTCTAAAGTTTAGGTTACAGCCTCATCAAATCGTATTCTGATTTTCTAGAGCAGCAGATTACAACCAGGGATAATTGTTTGCTCCCCTCACAGGAACATTTGGCAGTGTCTGGAGACATTTTTAGTTGTAACAATTTAGGAGGTGCTACTGGCATCTGGTGGTTAGAAGACAGGAATGTTGAGAGTCACACCACAGTGCCCGGGACAGCCCCCGAACCCTCACCCTAACAACAAAGAACTAGCTGACCCAAAATGCCGACAGTGCCCAGATGAAGAAACCCTGTAAGAGAGATTGGAAGTTGTGTCTTGGGAGCCACATAATGGGCTGTGATTATCCTTGCTTAGGCCTTACAAGGACCCTAGTGTAAATCCTTTTCCTCACTAGCCAAGCAGTGTTCAAACCTGCAGAGATTTATTTCATTCATTTTCTATTTGTTTAATAAACAGACTGGAAGCACTGGAGGGAAAAATACTCCAGCAGTGAAGTAAGATGAAAGCTCTTAGTAACCCTAGTTTGACTTAAGTGAATAGTAGAAAACAACATCTGCCATCAGGAAGTGAGTTGTAGAAACTGAAAAAAAAAGTTAAGAGTGTTTAAAAAGCTCTGGTTCAAACAAATGTCTATGTGAACCAATGGGTAGCTTGAAAACAGTGAAGACATTTCCGTTTCTTATGTCTTTGATAGAATGGAAAGAGCTTTTTTTTCTTTAGCGTGGTAATCATTCATATTTATCCTATGGCATACCCTAAAGCTTAAAGAATAACAAACTGCCGAGGGTAAACACAGAATTTTGTGAGCGAGTGAGACCTCTGGATGAATCCTTATCATTGTATGCTTGGATAAAACAAGATTTCCATGCATTAAACAGTACAAGACTTTCTATTTGGGAAGTAAGCTTCCACCACTTTGAAGGGCTCTAGCTACTTCTTAAGGATAACAAACATAAACTCCCCCAAGGTATGACTCCTTCCCCGTTCAAGTTCAGCGCTCTAGTCTCAGTGCTCCTATCACCAGCCCTTGCTTGGCTTATTTTTACACTGTTCGCTGTTCCATGTCATTTATTTGGTAATACTTGACATCAACAAGTGCCACCAAATAAATCAATACCAGAAGCCTGAAAATTTAAAAAAAGGAATCAAAACATATGCAGCCTGCTTTGTACCAAGCCATCTGAAGCTAGGTACTTTTTGTAATAATGAAAATGTGAGGCCATGTGGATGGGAGAGATGGTTCCAGATTCCTGCAAAAGGCTCATGGTCAACTGGTCTCAGGTGCACCAAATGTGGTTTTAGGTTCCTGCCTGGGATCCCAAGAAGAAAGAGTACTGAGCTTACTCAAGGAGGTACAAAAATGCTATGGAACCCCCAAATCATCTCATCATCGAGGACAGTTTTTAACAATTTCAGAAGGATGTATATTCATTTCAAAGGAATGCCTTAAAAAGTATCACAAACTAGGGGCTTAAAGCAATAGAAATTTACTGTCTCATGGTTCTGGAGGCTAGATGTCCAAAATCAACATGTCAGCAAGACCATGTGCCCTTTGAAATCTGCAGGGGAATCCATCCTTGTCCCTCCCTAACTTCTCCTGGTTTTCTGGCCATCTTTGGCATTCCTTGGCGTGCAGCTGCATAACTTCAATCAATAACAAGGCCTTCTTGTGTCTTCACATTACACCATCTTCTTAGAAGGATGCCTGCCATCTCAGACGGGGAGCCCACTCTACACCAGTGTGACCTCATCCTAATTACATCTACAAGATCCTGTCTCCAAATAAGGTCACATTCCAAGGTACTGGGGATTCAGACTTCAGTATATTTTTTGACAGGGAACACACTTCAAGGCACAACAGGATGTAAACTATGAATGTATATTTTTGTTATCAAAACAGGGAAATTTAACTTTAATACAAACCCAAGGATCATTTATAAACTCCCTCATACAAAGAGCAAAAGATGGAGACACCTGGTGGCTCCCTTCAGGCTAAAGGTGAAAAAAAAGGAAGAATAAGGCAAAAAGGAATTAATATAAAGCAAAGAGTCGTGTCTTCCTGGTATTGCTGCCACTTTCAGACACATCCATGCACTCAGTCAGCTGGAGTGTCTTCTCCCCCAGGACATGTATGCTTCAAGTTTATAATAAACTCCAGAAGGCTAATGCACATGCAAGAGATGAACTAATTCTTCTTATTTGCTCAATGGCAGAATGCAGAATAAGCACCCTCCTGCACAAAACGATTTCAGGAATGCCAAGAGGGTCTATCATTCCAAAAGAGCTCCTCCATCCTCCCAACACTGTTACTGAAATCCCTGACACTCCCCCACTTCTCCTGGTTTGGGTGCCTGGGCCAGAAGCTCCCAATGTAGTATTGACCACTGCCCTTGATACTGTTCCAAATATTTTGCCTAAGTTATTTAATACACAGAAAAATCCTATGAAGTAGAGACTATTATATCTACAGTTTACAGGTAAGAAGTAAGGCACAGGGAGATTGAATAATCTCAGCAAAGCTGAGATACAAAGTGGCCCCCAAGCTACCAACCATGTTACCATATTGCCTTTCAACAGTAGGGAGAAACACAGTAACTAACTTACTATCATGCACACTTGGATCCGAGTGTTAGGATATTTAATCCTCTCAGTAGAGAACTAAGACAGCAAACTTTTTTTTGTTTGTTTTTCAAAGTGTCTTCCCTGTACCACTTGTATCAAAATGAGGGAAAAGGTACACACACCTGGACTCTACCCTCAGACACAACTGATTCAGAATCTCAGTGGCCAGAAATTTGCATTTTGACAAACAAATGAGTGGATTAATGTTTGAGAACCCCTGGCCCTACAGGAACAGAATAGGGAAAAGTCTAATGTTAAGGTTAACTAGAAAAAGCCACAGAGAGGTGTCAAGGCAATGGGGACCCCGTAATCAATGGTCAAATGACTCGGGGTCCTGAGCAGAGAAGAACTTGGTTGCTGGAGAGTGAAGGTAATGCTGAACGTGGAGGTTTGATAGCAGAAATAGGCCAGCCATAGCCTCCAACTTGGATACGCATGCCCTGTTCTGTTAGAAATGGTTATTTGCTGAGTCAGGACAGCATTTTCTGTTCATTTGGATGAAAAACATGGTTGCAGGCAAGGGAGAGCAACCAGAGCACATAGATTCAGAAATTCTTACTCTGACTCTATTTGAATGAGCAGGGTTTCATGAACAGAATGAGTACTGGTGTGAGATTAAAGCAAGTGGTATGGTGGAGGATCCCTGGGTTGGAAAGATCCCCTGAGAAGGAAATGGTAACCCACTCCAGTATTCTTGCCTGGAGAATCCCATGGACGGAGAAGCCTGGTAGGCTACAGTCCACGGGGTCAAAAAGAGTCGGACATGACTGAGCGACTTCACACACTCACACATGATGGAGGATCCAAGAGACTTAAGTCCTGTGTTTGATTCAGTCACTGATTATAGCCTCCCTGAAGCTCAGGCTCTTGATCTGTAAAATGGGGGAAATAACACCTGCTTTGAAGGTCCTCAAATACAGGATGTGAACTCACTGAGACATAGTACTCTATTAATTGCTATTCCAAGGCCTCTAAAAGTCTCTTGACTCAGAATATATATGCCACACTTATGCCCTAAGACCATTAGTAACACAACAAAGGGCAACTGGAAATGATGCTCTGCCTTACTCTGTGTGTCCCTGTGCCTCTGCCAGGAAAGACACAATAGTCACCAAAATTCATTCTAAAGTACAAATTGCATTGTAGGCCTCCTGCACTGGAGAAACACACACACACACACACACACACACACACACACACGAGGAAAAGTGGAGGCTAAAGACACCAACGGAGAAGGCAGTGGCACCCCACTCCAGTACTCTTGCCTGGAAAATCCCATGGATGGAGAAGTCTGGTGGGCTGCAGTCCATGGGGTCGCTAAGAGTCGGACACGACTGAGCGACTTCCCTTTCACTTTTCACTTTCATGCATTGGAGAAGGAAATGGCAACCCACTCCAGTGTTCTTGCCTGGAGAATCCCAGGGACGGGGGAGCCTGGTGGGCTGCCATCTCTGGGGTCGCACAGAGTTGGACATGACTGAAGCGACTTAGCAGCAGCAGCAGCGGCAGCAAAGACACCAAAGGACAAATTCACTCTTCTCACCCTATCTCATCCACACTGGTGTGCTCTACTAATTCTATGAAGAGCTGGGCTGCTATTTCTGCTTCTACCTCTGCTTCCCCTCCTCAGCATACTCCAGTGCACACCCCTTGCTTTTGCACCAGATCGGTACAATTATAGTTATTCAGATCATTGCAGCAAAACTCAACCAAGCAACAACATAATCAGTATTTTCTAAATCATTCTTCCTTAAATCTGAAAACTTCTGAGTCCAAATTGCCTCCTCCTCTGTAGAAGGAGGCTTTCCTCTGTAGGCTTTCCATGCCTTTCAAGTAACTTGCCCTCCACTTCATTTTGATCAAATCATGGTATTACAGAGCTATGGTAAAAAAAGAATATAATTTTGAATAAAATAGGATACCAAAAAAATTGATAAATAAAAATGAACTTGTGAAATCAGGATTAGAATTCATAGTAGATAATATGATGGTTAATGTATGCCTACATCCTTTCAATGGCTATTTATAGCACCTTTAAAATATATATATTAATGGAATATTTGCTAATTAATGTATGCATAATACTATTAGGAATTGTGGAGGATACCAAAATGGGTGCAGTGGACACCAACTTGCCCTAGATCCTGGTTTGCTCCATTCATTCATTAGTTAAGTGACATTTTATTGTCAGGGAATTAATAGACTATTTTCTATTCTTATTATGAAAATAACCTAGAACTTTACAACTTTGTGAAGAGAAGCAGATGAGTGAAGTAGGACACTAAATGTGTATAATATCTATTCTGAGGTCTCTGTAATGTCTGAGAAGCAATCCAGAGGGAGAGACTCAAGGGTTCCAGCTAGAAGCCCGAGTCAAGGGCTACAGGTCCCCTTTGCACCCTTCCCTGTACACCCAGCCCTCTCCTGTCACTCACAGAAGTATGCAAATACCCACCTTTCTGTTCTCCAGTTTGAAACTCTGATTACTAATGCAGCCCTCTCCCTTTAGGTCCAAAGGCAGCCCAGTGCTCTCCCACAGGGTGAAGTTGCCTAGCACCTGTTACCCCAAGGCAATCCAAAAACACTTCAGTGTTCCCACCCTTGGTTTAAATTCTTCCTAGTTCTCTGTGTAGATTCTCTGGAAGTCCAAATAATCACAAGCATTAAGGATACAATAGAGGCCTCCTCTTTTCAGTCGAGGCTGCAAGAACACTGCAGCTTTCACTGCCGCTTTTTCCCCTCAATGATGCCAGTTCAGTTCAATAAACAAATGGATATTTGCCCTTGCCCCTGAGAAAACACATAGGCATTAGGGCAGAGTTCCTGTGTTCTGGTAACATTTAATTGTGCTAGTTCTCAACCCTCTCTACACCCACATACTCATGGACCACATTTATTCCACTGACTTCAAAGGCCATTCAACATGTTGGAAATATGTGTGAGAACACTGAGGGGAGTTTGAAATTAGTTTCAACCCTCTTTCTCTATGTGTGGGCTTGGTTCATATAGTAGGTAGGATTTTAGAAGTACGTATTTGATTTTTAAAACATTCATTTGTTTATACTGGCTTTAAAATCATAAAAAATAAATCAGGATTTCTATTGCCAGTTTTTGTTTTCCATAATAAATAACAGTCATTCATCCTTGTCCAATAAATATTTATAGGTTTAAATTAGGCAAAGCTTTTCAAAAGAATTTCCATTCATTCTTTATCCACCAACTTCCATATGCCAGCCAGCACAGGAGGAGTTTCAGGAAAGAAGCATGAAGCAGACTAGGGCTTCCAGGCACAGGGAAGAGAGTATTGACAACAGAAAGAAGCTGTCATTAAATCCATACAGAGGTTGTCATTCACTAATTCACTTTTTTGTATAAGATTCACCAGGCCCACCCCAGAGAGTGTGATCCTAGACTGAAAGGAGCCTAAGAATCTGCATTTTAACAGGTACTCTCCCTCCCTCCCATTAACTTTGCCGCACTACCCCTGTGCTGGTGCATTCAAGACATAATCAAAAGTCCAGATTCAGTGGCATGTCTTCAGGTGGAGCTGACTCTTAGTCTTTGGTGCATATCTGGGTAGAAATCCAAGCACATTAGCAATATGAGCTGATCGCACTATCAACTGTGTACAGTTTTTCCAATATTCAGTTTAATATGAATTGTTGAAAGTTTAAAATGCTGTATTTCCTTCTCATATTCCTGGACTTTACTCCAGGACCGAATTGCAGGATATTTATATTCACTCAATTCTGAAAGAGATGGGAATACCAGACCACCTGATCTGCCTCTTGAGAAACCTATATGCAGGTCAGGAAGCAACAGTTAGAACTGGACATGGAACAACAGACTGGTTCCAAATAGGAAAAGGAGTACGTCAAGGCTGTATGTTGTCACCCTGCTTATTTAACTTCTATGCAGAGTACATCATGAGAAACACTGGGCTGGAAGAAGCACAAGCTGGAATCAAGATTTCCGGGAGAAATATCAATAACCTCAGATATGCAGATGACACCACCCTTATGGCAGAAAGTGAAGAGGAACTAAAAAGCCTCTTGTTGAAAGAGGAGAGTTAAAAAGTTGGTTTAAAGCTCAATATTCAGAAAACTAAGATCATGGCATCCGGTCCCATCACTTCATGGCAAATAGATGGGGAAACAGTGGAAACAGTGGCTGACTATTTTTTGGGCTCCAAAATCACTGCAGATGGTGATTGCAGCCATGAAATTAAAAGATACTTACTCCTTGGAAGGAAAGTTATGACCAACCTAGATAGCATATTCAAAAGCAGAGACATTACTTTGCCAACAAAGGTGCTTCTAGTCAAGGCTATGGTTTTTCCAGTGGTCATGTATGGATGTGAGAGTTGGACTGTGAAGAAAGCTGAGCGCTGAAGAATCGATGCTTTTGAACTGTGGTTGAAGCATCACATCACTTGGAGAAGACTCTTGAGAGTCCCTTGAACTGCAAGGAGATCCAACCAGTCCATTCTAAAGGAGATCAGTCCTGGGTGTTCTTTGGAAGGACTGATGCTAAAGCTGAAACTCCAATACTTTTGGCCACCTCATGCGAAGAGTTGACTCATTGGAAAAGACCCTGATGCTGGGAGGGATTGGGAGCAGGAGGAAAAGGGGACGACAGAGGATGAGATGGCTGGATGGCATCACCGACTGGATGGATATGAGTTTGGGTGAACTCCGGGAGTTGGTGATGGACAGGGAGGCCTGGTGTGCTGCAATTCATGGGGTCACAAAGAGTCGGACACGACTGAGCAACTGAACTGAACTGACTGACTGCGTTTTTCTATAAGCATGAAAATGGAATTATATAACAGAAAAAGAATAATATAATGAAAAATAAAATATGATCATCAAAGGTGGTTTGTTTTAGAATTATATTAGTCATCTATAGCTGCATAACCAATGGTCTCAAAAGTCAGTGGCTTTGTATAGCAACTATTTAAATAATCTAACAGTGTATCTGAAATCCAAATGTGACTTAACTGAATGGTTCTGTACAGGGCCTCTCACAGGCTTTAATGCACGTGGCAGGGCTCGAGTTCGTCTCAAGGCCCAACTGGGGAAAGACCCACTTCCAAGCTCACTCACATGGCCACTGGTAGGATTTAGTTCCTCCCAAGCTTCTGGTTTGAGGACTTAGTTCCTCAGTGGCTATTGGCTATAGTTCTGCCTCATTTAACTTCCTCACACACCTCTCCAAAAGGCAGCTCACAACTCAGCACCTGGCTTCCCGCAGAGCAAGCAAGCAAGAGAACAAGAAAGGAAGGAAGATGATACCATGGTCTTTTGTAACCTGATCATGGAAGTGACTACCCCATCATTTTTGCCACATTTTATTATTTAGAAGCAAATCAACAAATCCAGCCCACTCGAAAGTGGGGGGAACGTTACACAAAGGCGTAAATACCAAGAAGTTGAGGAGGAGGGATCATTGGGCGCCATCTTAGATGTTGTCTATCACAGAACACATGAATTTGCTTTTTTTATTGTCAATTTATCATCCTACTTATGGTTTGCTAAAACAAACTTTTCTGATACAGGTTAGGGAGTGTATTCTGGGGGTAGAGTATAGTAGTGCTGAAAGGATTCTGAAGTTACTAATTGAACTTAGGTTTATAAATGAGGAGTTGTACACCTACTATGCTAACCAAAAGGAAAGAGTTAGTTACTATATCACTTCAGAATGCTTTCTGATATAGGTAACTGAAAATCTGAATAGCTGTGGCTTAAAAATAAAAGCATAAGGAGAAGTCTAGAGGCAGATAGCTACTGAATTGTTTCAGTAGATTGGTAGCACAAAAGCAGCATCTTCTTCTATTCTCTTGGTCTTTTAATTATATATGTCACCTCATGGTCAAAAGATGACTTCTCTACATTAAGGCAATACATCATTTTATAAGTAGGAAGAAAAGGGCAAAGGGCCATACCAAATGCCTCTGTTTCTTTTCATAAGAAAGATAAAGCTTTCCGGAAGTCTAGCCCAGCAGACTTCCACTTAATCTCATTGGCTAGAACAGGGTCACATGTCTACTCTAAACTGACCACTTGACAAGGAGACTAAGATTACCATGGCAAGTCTAAACCATCTATAATTTATCTCTAAGATAAAAGAATTATTTCCATGACCTGAACAAATGAAGCTTCACTGGCAGAAAAGTGGGACTGTGGGTGTCAGGCAGACAACACACATCTTCTATAAACATCTTGTTTGTTATTATTTATGTGTTCCATATATCCAGTATAATCACAGTTTCATAATTTTATCACAATTTTCACAAAAATCTAAAATGATATTTTCTCATGGAAACAGAATAGGCAAGCATCTTTGCTTATTAAATCCCAAAGGTACTTAAAGTTTCCTTCTTGGAAATTCTTTATCCAGAAATAAAATGTCCAAATTTTGAGACAAAAAAAATGAGCCCATGTTTTTTAATCCTGAGTACATGGAAAATTCTTTTTTAATATTTCCATCACATACATTTAACTAGCCAACAACTATTATTAAAACACAATGAGACAGATTGCTTTTCTTGACATCTGCTGCTAGATTTTTGCTAATTTATGTTTCAAAAATTATAGCATCATACATCAATGTTGTACAAAAGTATTTAATGTCATTTATAAAAATCTAATAACATAAACTCTTGACTCTTTATAAAGCATCTATTAAGACATACAAATACTGAAGTTTATTTATGCCTTTGATTTTGAAGTCTGATTCTTGCCAGAAGGGCAACTTGTTCCATAGTTTACAGAACAGAAAATCAGCTCATTGGAGGAGCAGCTCAACCTCATCTGAAGCATCCCCATTCTAAGAAACTAAATGGCACCTGCATGTCTTGGCTTTTGTGTTTGTCCAAAAGGAAACCTCTAATTCTTGCTCTGCTCCAAATTTATGTGAGCAAATACAGTTCGCTCTGAGTAACACCTGCTCTGAGACTTCCTCTAGAGGGGTAAGAGGGTCATGTCCCTGAGGAATGGGACTCCAGAGTGACAGCTTTGATGAGGGATAAATCAAACTGATGATGCATTGATGATATGAACAATGAGCACACTAGAGATAATCAGAAAAAGGCACCACTTTTCATTCAATGATGTTCAAATTCACATTCAAGCCTAGTTGCCTTTTCCATTGGCTATGGAATGTAGCATCCAGATGATGGAGGGTGTGCGGTGATAAGCAGACAGTAGTGGAAAAGCCCAGGAAAGTTTCTAAGCCTGAATTCCAAGCCTGTGCCTGCCATTAAGTGGGAAAGTATTCTGGAGAATCCCATGGGCGGAGGAGCCTGGTGGGCTGCAGTCCATGGGGTCGCTGGAAGTCACACACGACTGAGCGACTTCACTTTCAATTTTCACTCTCATGCATTGGAGAAGGAAATGGCAACCCACTCCAGTGTTCTTGCCTGGAGAATCCCAGGGATGGGGGAGGCTGGTGGGCTGCCGTCTATGGGGTCGCACAGAGTCGGACACGACTGAAGCGAATTAGCAGCAGCAGCAGCATTCTTGATCTGGTCATCCATCTGATAGCTTTGTCCATCAATTTCTCTGTCTCAAGTGGATCTCCTTTTCTTTAAGAATCCCTTCAGCTTTATATATCTATGAATCTGCTAAGGCAACTATGCTTGGATGGAATTGTGAACTGCCTTTAAATGGAATGACTGATTACTAACAGAATTTTGTTGGGTTCAATCGATTATGAATGTTTCAAAATGTATAATGAGGATATTTTTCAAAATATTCCTTCTGGTTTTCACCTATTCACCCTAAATAGGTATACAGAAATGTCTATATTCATGCTGAGAAAAGGACATTTCTCCTAACCTCACACAGTGATGTATTTCAAGTCTATGTCTTAGAAGACAATGAGAGACTTACAGGAGACCTAGAGTTAGGAATGGGGTAGGCAGAGAAGGGACATAAGGAGAAAGATGTACATTCATAGGGAAATAGTGTGGAGGGTAGGGGTGGACCTAGGCCTGGGAATCAGGAAATTAGAGTTCTAATTTCACTGATTCACTTAGGACCTTGAGAAATCTGGTCCATTTAAATTGTGCCTCAGTTTCCTTATCTGCCAATTAGAGAGAGAGTTCTTGGCTAGGTGCCCAGGATTGTGAGAACATGATGTGCAGGGCCATGGAAATTCAGTCAGTACCAAAAAGGCAAAACATCCTAGTCACTAGATGTCCTAACTTAAAATAGAAACATTAACAAGAGTAATTTCTTTAATAATCAAAATGTGCATGTTTTAGGAAGCATATCATTCTGGGTGAAAATTAAGCAAACAGGTCTAATTAGAAGAGCTTATAGTCCCAGGGATACAAAAGCAAAAGGAAGTTAGACTTAAAGAAGGACAAGTTCAAGTTTTGCCCCTTATCATCCATATGACCTTGGGTAATTTCTTAACCTCCAACAGTAGCCTCATTATGTAAAATGAGAATAATGATACATACCTCAGAGGTTGTGGTAAAGATGATTACAGATGGAAGTTAGCTCTTTTGAAGCACTGATGAGGTTTGAATTTACAGCCACCATGTACTTTGCAACTGATAGTTTCTCTTATTTCAATTGCCTATTTAAAAATGTAGTCACCCACAACAAGTAAATTTTAATGCTGTTTATTGAGCATTTACTATATTGCAATGATCTATCCCCATGCCAAGCACTTTGCATAAATTTTCTCATGTCCTCCTCACAAACACCTATCAATATTACTATTACTGTTGCAGAAATGGAGGTAGAGAGAAACTAAAGATTATTTCTGGCTTCACTGTGTTTCTTTAACCTGCCTTTTCTCTCTTGAACTGCATCTAATTGACTTTTATTTTAAGCCACGTTACATTCTTAAGACTAAAGCAGCAACTAACTAAGGAATATATTTATATAACATGTTATTTTTGTCATGTTGCTTTCCACCCCTGGAGACTTGCTCTAAATTCACTTGGATATTTGAAGATAAATCATACTCACTGCAGTTTTGGAAAGCATTAAAAAAGTAGCCACTCAAATTTTTTAAGCAACTTAAAACTTAAGAATTTCCAAAATGTTCACTGAAAAAAGCATTTATATTTATGTTTAGAAAAATTAAATTATCAGTAAGAAATCTTACATAGATGGCACATGTTTATAGATCTTCACTAAGGACCAATCATGTATATAAGTGTATGACCTCATCCTAACACTGTTCTCAGAGACTAGGCTATGGGAATTCGTACAGTTACCAGAGGGTTAAACTCAATAATCTCTCTCTTTCTCTCTTTTTTTTTTTGTTTGGTCAATGTGCCTTTTAATTATGAAATACGAATTGCCTTAGAGAAAATTTGAAAAATAGTTTTTAAGCAATGTGGTATTAAAAGAAACAATCAATATCTTTCAAACTAGATTGGAAATTCAAATCTACCTCTTATTTACCTGGACAATTTATTAAGCTTTACATTTTTCTATTAAATGGCAATAATAAATTACAGAGTTGCTGTGAGTTAAATGAGAACAGCGTTTGATCATGATAGCCAGTCAACAAATGTTAGTAACTATCCATTCCCTTGGAAAAGAATCTGTAGGCAAACATGCTTAAATTCTGTTCTATAAAGAGACAGGAATCCTTGGTTCCTGTAAAGTCCTTACCAGCCTCCTTTGGCAATAGACTATCCCTTCAGGGCATTCATGGACCACATTGCCCAACCTTTGATTCAGATTAAAAATACCTTGCTCTAGTGCATTCATTTTGACTTCACCAAAGCCTCTTACAAAATAAAGTCATCTTTTAAAAATAAAATTCTTTGGGGACCTTTCAAAGGAAAAGCACAGACCTTTATTTTTAACAGCTTTGGGAAAATCCAGTACCAGAGCAAAACCCTATAGTAAACAAGTATCTGCACAGAAACTTCATTGAAAGATTGATCTGACTTGCCACACATTTACAACAATCTTTTAAAACACACAAATGTTTACTTCTGAGTCTAGATCTAAACAGGGAAAGAAAACATTAGAACAACAACAAATTTATTTAACTTCCTTTAGATAATTATGGACATACCTTTTTTATATATTACATATTCTTAGGACATTGGACAACAGATCAAGAAACAGAATGTTTTAGAAAATAAACATTAACTATTGGTAAGCATCATGTATTTTTTCCAAAAGAAGTCGATTGTGTTTAACCAAAAGTGGCTCCTTGGCACTGAGAGGCTCCATGGAGTCACATAAGTCCTCATTCCTTAATCCTGAGTTTGCCTGGATTGCTGCTGCTGCTGCTAAATTGTGTCAGTTGTGTCCAACTCTGTGCAACCCATAGATGGCAGCCCACCAGGCTCCCCCATCCCTGGGATTCTCCAGGCAAGAACACTGAAGTGGGTTGCCATTTCCTTCTCCAATGCATGAAAGTGAAAAGTGAGAGTGAAGTCGCTTGGTCGTGTCCAACCCTCAGCAACCCCATGGACTGCAGCCTTCCAGGCTCCTCCGTCCATGGGATTTTCCAGGCAAGAGTACTGGAGTGGGGTGCCATTGGATTGCTGCTGGCAGTCATTAACGTGTTTATATTTCAAACCACATAATATATATGATTTATATATTTATATATAAGGATATATAAATATATCCTTCATATAGCTGCCACCACTCCGCAGTTAAACTGGCTCTGTCCTACACTTCTGGTGGTAATTTTGTTACCCCATGCTTTAGTCTATATAATCCTTCCAGATGCATAAAAGCTCCTGCAAATTAATTCTGTGGGAAAGAATGCTATTGCGAAAGGGGCCAGGCTTGCATCCTGTCCCCACCTCTGCTGTGTTTGACTTTAGCAAGCCACCATTATGTCTTCGAATCTATGTATCTTCTTTTGTAAAATGACAACTTACCTTCCCAGATTGGTTTGAAACCCTAGATCACATGGAGACAATACATGTAGAAACATTTAGTAACAGTTAACTGCTACATGACTACAAACTAATTTGATTATTTTCTAGTGGCCACCAAAAGGGACTAGTACAGGTGTTGCTTCTGCTGCTAAGTTGCTTCAGTGGTGTCCAACTCCTTGCAACCCTATGGACCATTGCCTGCCAGGCTCCTCTGTCTATGAGATTCTCCAGGCAAGAGTACTGGAGTGGGTTGCCATGAGTTCCTTCAGTGGATCTTCCTGACCCAGGGACTGAACCCACATCTCTTATGTCTTCTACACTGGCAAATGGTTCTTTATCACTAGCACCACCTGGGAAGCCCCTAGAGAGAGCAGAAGTGACATTAACAGCAAGGAGAAAATTAGGAAGGCAGTTAAGAAAATGTTAAGAGAGAACTTAGTTTTTAAATTGAAGAAACAGTAAAAGTTTTGAATAAAGACAAATTCAACCTGTAATGGGCCTTGCAGGTGGTGCTAGTGGTAAAGAATCTGCCTATCAATGCAGGAGATATGAGACGCAGATTTGATCCCTGGGTCAGGAAGATCCCCTGAAAGAGGGCATGGCTTTAATCCTTAAAGCTCAAGATTAAGCAGCAGTCCAGACAAGCTCCAGTACTCTTGCCTGGAGAATCCCATGGACAGAAGAGCCTGGCGGGCTATGATCCATAGGGGTGCAAAGAGACGGACTCAACTGAAGCAACTTGGCATGCATGCCCAACTCTCTCTAGCAGGCAAACCTGAAGCTCAAAGTTCATCTTAGGCTTTTCTCTCTCCTTATCCTTGAAGTAACCAAGTCCTGGGGACTCTTCCTTTAACATCCCTGAAATTCATTCTTTTCTTTTTTCATGGTCACTATTACAGTTTTGGCCCTGCCATCTCAAACTTGGGATACTGCAAGAATCTTTCTTCCTTGAGTCTCTTTTCCTTTTCCCCCAGCCTAGACACTGCTATCAAATTCATGTTGGTAAATGACTGAATTGGATTGTGGCTGCATTCCTCTGCTCCAACATCTTCAACAGACACCGCCCCCTCAGCCCCCACTGCCCCCATCACCACTTTATATAAAGTAAAACTGAGTCTGGCCTCAACCTTTCTTTTTGGCCATGGCCACACAGGTCTATCTGCCTGTGACGCTCACTGCATCATCCTTCCTTATCCTGGGGCCTTGATCACAGCGTTTTCCAGATCCCTTCTTCCTTCCTTTCCAAGTCATACTCCATTTTCCAATCCCTGCTCAAATCCTGTCACACAATGAAGATTTCTTGAATCCTCAGAGCCCACAATGATCTAATTTCCTGAAGATATTCTACCAGCTGAGTGTTGGAGAGTTGATAATCAGTCATGAACTGCTTCCTGGGTGGGGCTAGTGGTAAAGACCCCATCTGCCAATGCAGAAGATGTAAGATGTAGGTTCGATCCCTGGGTCAAGAAGATCCCCTGGAGAAGGTCATGGCAACCCACTCATTTTCTTGCCTGGAGAAACCCATGGACAGAGGAGCCTCGTGGGCTACAGCCCATAGGGTCGCAAAGACTCAGATACGACTGAAGTGATTTAGCACATATGAACTAACTACCTCTTAACATTGTGTGTGTAGTTGTCTTGGAATGCAGTTAACTTGCTAAGTTGCTTCAGTCGTGTCCGACTCTGTGCGACCCCATAGACGGCAGCCCACCAGGCTCCCCCGTCCCTGGGATTCTCCAGGCAAGAACACTGGAGTGGGTTGCCATTCCCTTCTCTAATGCATGAAAGTGAAAAGTGCAAGTGAAGTTGCTCAGTCGTGTCCGACCCTTACTGACCCCATGGACTGCAGCCTATGGCTCCTCCATCCATGGGATTTTCCAGCAGTTAACTTAGGTCATGTTATTTACATTTTACTGAATGCCTAGTATACTTATCCATATAGCTGGGCTTTACTTGAAGGCAAGACTTTTATCATATCCCTTTAGTTTTCCCTGGAGCAGCAGCTCTCAACCTTTCACATAGCAAAGAAACACCCAGAGAACATGTTAGAAATCCACCTTGACACTACCCTTAGAGGTCTGGATGGAGCCCAAATCTGCATTTCCCACAAATTCCGAGTGAGGCTGATGCTGCTGGGTGCCTTTAAGCATTTAACACAAACCTGTACATAAAAGCAAATATATATTTATGCATACTCAGAAATGGGTTTTTTCTTGTTTCTTCTTTTTCAAGCTCATGTTCTGTCACTTCTTCTTTTCAGATTGATTTTGAAGATGTGATTGCAGAACCAGAAGGAACACACAGTTTCGACGGCATCTGGAAGGCCAGCTTCACCACCTTCACTGTGACAAAGTACTGGTTTTACCGTTTGCTGTCTGCCCTCTTTGGCATCCCAATGGCACTCATCTGGGGCATTTACTTTGCCATTCTCTCTTTCCTGCACATCTGGGCAGTTGTACCATGCATTAAGAGTTTCCTGATTGAGATTCAGTGCATCAGCCGTGTCTATTCCATCTACGTCCACACCTTCTGTGACCCGCTGTTTGAGGCTATTGGCAAAATATTCAGCAATATGCGCATCAACATGCAGAAAGAAATATAAATGACATTTCAAGGATAGAAGTATATATGATTCTTTCTTTCCTTTTAATTTTCTCAGTGCCAATTTCAAGTTGCTAGTATAGCAACAACGTATGAATGAATTTCCTGGTTCAGAACAAAGAAATCACTCTCTCAGTCTTCAGAACTATTATTTTTCTCCTCTGAGCTATTGGGTTGTCTGTGTTGGGGGTTGTCTGAACTTTTAAAACCCATTTAAAATATTTTTCTTTCATTTGGATCATTGTTCTATTGGCTGAGATATGAACCTATTGTTAAAAGATAACTTGAGAGAAATACGAAGAACTGAGGAGGAAAAAAAGAACTAACAACCTCAACTGCCTGTTCTAAAATGTCGATCATTTCATGGTAAGGGAAGTATTCCAGGCTATTGTCACTGAGTGTACAGATATGTGGGCAGTTTTAAGCAAACTCTTCCCTCCCAAGTGTTTAGTGAATTGCTGCCATTCACTGTAATGATTCAATGGGATCTAGTGATCTTCATCAAGTTAGAAAACATAATCTGCACATGATCTATTGCCTTACTTTCTTGAAGTTTTAACCTGTGATAGATACTTGTATGCCTGGATATTTGTTACATAGATGATGACACCTAAGTGCCTTCCTGTTCTCCAGGTTTTCCTTTTAAAATAGGGTCCACCTCATCAACTTTCATTAGGTCAGCAGCCTTCCTGAAGACCAAAATTAGAAAAATCCATTACCTAGTTCTTCACACTTATTTCTGACTCCAAGATATGGGATCAGATGAAGTTCATGTCTGTACTTGATCACACAACATCTTTATCCATATTGAGTATGGTCCACATCAGCCCCATTAAATGAATTAAGGTGAATAAATGGGGCCAAGCCCTCTGGGCTGGCAGAAGTGGAAGCCAACTTTCCCTGCCTCTCACTAGCTGAATGAGGTCAGCATGTCTATTCAGCTTCGTTTATTTTCAAGAATAATCACGCTTTCCTGACTCCAAACTAATCCATCACCGGGGTGGTTTAGTGGCTGAACATTGTGTTCCCTTTTCAGCTGATCAGTGGGCCTCCGGGGAAGGGCTCATAAAATGGAGGCCATTGTGTGAGACTGTCAGAGTTGTTGCAAATGTGACCCCTTCAAATTAAAGCACTTGCAACTGTCTGTTATGCTGTGACACATGGCCCCTCCCCCTGCCACGAGCTTTGGACTTAAGCCAAGCATCCCTTTGCTCAGAGAGAAGATGGGGGAGGAGGCAGTAATAAAAGATGGAGGTAATTTTGCTGGAATAAATTCAAATTCTTCTGAATTCAAACTGAGGAATTTTACCTGTAAACCTGAGTCATACAGAAAGCTGCCTGGTACATCCAAAAGCTTTTTATTCCTCCTGCTCATAGTAAGATTCTTCCCTGGGGGACTTTATTTTTAACCTTCAGTTATGCTTTTATTTCCACACACCTGTTGGAATTCGGCTTGGTTTCTTTTTTTGCCTCTTCCAGTTTTCCTGGCACTTTAATCGTCAACCTGTTACCTATTTAGGTTTTCTGCATTAAAACAGACACTGGCATGGACATAGTTTTACTTTTAAACTGTGTACATAACTGAAAATGTACTATACTGAATAATTTTTAAGTGAAAAGATTTTTTTATCTTTATATGAGGAAAATCACTTGGGAAATCGTTTTGTGATTCAATCTGTAAACTGCGTATCCCAAGACATGTCTGTTCTATATAGATGCTTAGTCTCTTGTGCAAATCAAGTGCTGGTCCAAAAGACTGCTGAAATTTTTATATGCTTACTGATATTTTACACTTTTTTTTATATTGCATGTCCTGTAATAAGTCTACACAATAAAAAATGTTTAACAGTTAAATAGTCAGATTTATTGTTTTTCCCCAAAACAGGCCTGCACGTGTTGATTTCTGTAGTGTGGTGTGTGTGTGTGTGTGTGTGTATAAAGTGCATGTACATAGAGTCTGTACATTATTGTAGTATGTTTTAGGGGGTGGTGGTCTTCCACTTTTCAACTATTAAAAAGTCATTTAGTTGAGATCTTTCTTCTAAGGTCATCACCATTCATGAGTTACTTCAGATAAAAGTTATAATTAATAAATATTTGTTTAGCAGTTTAATCAATATTTTGTTACTTGTCACCTAATTTGAGCCACTAACAACTTTATGTGATTGGTAACTTTCTCTATTGGGTATTTGACACATTCAGGGAGGCAGTTATGCTTTGACTCATTGCCATTTCTTAACTGGAATTTTTTAAGATGTACATTTCAGAAGTAATTTATTTTGGCCTTGGCTAAGTTTACATTAAGATATTCTGTATTAGTCAGGGTTCTCCAGAGAAGCCAATAGGATACACACACACACACACACACACACACACATACATATATATATATGAAATATACCCATGTGAATATATAAGGAAAGTACAGGGAGAAAGAGGAGTAAGAAATTGGTTCACACAAGTTAAGGCTAAAAAGTCTCAAGGTCTGCAGGTGAGTCAACAAGCTACAGGAAAACTGATGGGATAGTTCCAGTCCAAAAGCTGGCAGGTTGAAACCCACGAAAAGCCTATGTTTCAGTTTGAGTTCAAAGGCAGGACAAATCCAGTGTTCCAGTTCAAAGGAAGTCAGGCAGGAGCAATTCTGTCCTACTCAGAAGAAGATCAGCTCTTTGGTTCTGTTTGGTCCTTCAACTGATTGGCTGAGGCCCACCCATGTTAGAGAGGGCAATCTGCTTTACTCAGGCTACCAATTTAAATGTTAATTCCATCCAAGAATTATCCTCATGAAAACACCCAGAATAAAGTTTGACCAAATATCTGGATGCTCCAGTCAATTTGACACATAAAATTAACCATTACAACTTCCAAATAAAATTTTGTAAAGGAATCTTCTAACTTCTTTGCCCTGAAACTCCTTTCATGTGGTTTACAGAGTCCCTCTTGCTTGGCTCTCAAGCATGCACTGAAGCTCATTATTTAGTAATGCAGCCTGGTATTTGTGTTTATCCAGCAAATCCATTTCTAGTACGCAGTGTGAACACCTGCTTTTGACCATGGCAGGATGTCATTACTTGGCCAAAGTTATTCACCAATTCAAGCAAAATCAATGAAGTGACTTTAAAGAAAAGCTTTTGCACAACAAAGGAACCATCGACTAAATAAAAAGCCAACTGAAGGGAAGAAAATATTTGCAAATGATATGACTGATAAGTTAATATTCAAAATATACAACAACATCAAAAAAATAACTCAATTGAAAAATACATAGAAGATTTGAATAAATATTTTTCTGAAGAGGAAATGCAGATGGCCAACAGACATATGAAGATGCTCGACATCACTAATCATTAGGGAAATGCAAATCAAAGCCATAATGAGATATTACCTCCTATCTGTCAGAATGGCTATTATCAAAATGTACACAAATAACAAATGTCAGAGAAGATATGAAGAAAAGGGAACCCGCCTTCACTGTTGGTGGGAAATTGGTACAACCACTGTGGAAAATAATATGAAGGTTTCACAAAAAATTAAAAAGAGAACTACCATATGATCTAGCAATTCCACTATTGCGTAAACATCCAAGAAAAACAAAAACACTAACTTGGAAATATACACACATCCCAATGTTCATAGCAACATTATTTACAATTGCCGAGATGTGAAAGCTACCTAAATGTCCATCAACAGAAAAAAATGGATAAAGGAAAAAAGAAGACATATACACACACACAATGAAAGCCATACTGATATGTACACTTTGTTATATTTAAAACAGATAGCCAACAATTCCCTGTATATCACAGGGAATTATGCTCAATATTCTTTAAAAATCTAAATGGGAAAAAGATTTGAAAAAGAACAGATACTGGCATATGTATAACTGTGTTTCCCTGGTGGCTCAGACAGTAAAGAATCTGCCTGGCATGCAGAAGACCTAAGTTTGACCCCTGGGTTGGGAAGATCCCCTGGAGAAGGGAATGGCTACCCACTCCAGTATTCATGCCTGGAGATTTCTATGGACAGGAGAGCCTAGCTGGCTACAGTCCATGGGGTCGCAAAGAGTTGTACACGACTGAGTGACTAACACACACACACATGTGTATAACTGAATCACTTTGCTGTACACTTGAAACTAACAAAACATTGTTAATCAACTATACTCCCATATAAAATAAAATTTCTTTAAATAAATTAATTCACTGCTGTGTCTGAAAAAAAAAGAGAATGAAATAATCCCATTTGCGGCCACATGGGTGGACCTAGAGAATATCATACTAAGTGAGCTAAGTCAGACAGAGAAAGACAAATATCATATATCATTTATATATCATGAGCAATTTTTTCTTTAGAATGGTTTCCCTTTTATCATTAATTCATTGGATTCTGTCAGTTCCATCTTCACTATTATCTTGCTTTTGAACTCCTGCTTCATTTTCACTATCACTACCTCAGTGTAAGCAACCATTATTTAAATCCTGAACTATCCTAGCTAGTTTTTCTGTTTTTACTCTTGCCCCTTAATCTAACTCATTTGGTCATTTTGTGATACAGAAACACAACTGTCATACACACATACATACAAACAGCTTAAAAACCTCCAGTAGCTTCCTGTATTCAGTATAAAATCTAAGACCCACAAAGTCTTACATGACCTAGACCCTAATTATATCTTACATCTTAGCTCATACTACCACCTCCTCTTACTATCTGTGCTCTAGATACACTGATCTTCCATTCCCAAGGGCATGGGAAGTCCTATCTGGTCACAAGACTTTGCACAGCTGTTCACTCTGACTGGAATGCTCTTACACCTTCCTCTCTACTTTGCTACCTGCTCCTCCTTTAAGTCTCAGCCTCAATATTACTGCTCAGAGTGGTCTTCCATGTCTGAAGCAAGTCCTCCTGTCTTGGTCACTATCTTAGCCTCTTGCCTACTTTCTTCACTGCATGTGCCATATTAGGAAACTATTTTGTCTGTTTACAATATTTTGTCTTCGTCTTCCTTAGAATATAAACTCCATGAAGCAAAGATTTTATCATAATAGACATTCAATTAGTATTTGGTAAATGAATGGATTGATGGATGGATGGGTAGAAAGGGCGGTCTACAGAAAGGGAGACTATGAAGGCATGAAGTGCCATGTTTCTGCTTTACCACTAATAGTGTCTTAAAGATGGTCTTCTAATCCATTCTGAAGTAAAGTACAGCATTATCAAAACACACTTGCCATTTGTTTTTATTCCCCAACTTCATTTTTTTTCCTCCATGATTTTCCTCCATTGAAACTTTCTCTATTGTACCCATTTGAACACTTTGATATATCAAAACATGAGTTTCCCAAGTGAAAATTCTAATGAGGACTACCATGGATATTTGATATACACTTTTTCTTACTTAAATAATGGAAAACACATGTTGATACAGTTATTAAGAAAAAAGATAATTTGCCAGCAGCTGTTGACTTCATCAATTCCACTATGTGATGAGTCACTCAAACTTCCACAGAGCTAGAAAGTTATGTGCAAGAAAGAGGATTTCTTATTGTGATCAGAGAGGAGTGGGAAGAGTTAGACATGGGGAAAGTGAACAAAATCAACAAAAATGAGGACTTGATGCTATAGAAAACTAAGTAATTAGGGGACATATGTATACCTATGACTGATTGATGATATTTGGCAGAAAACAGCAAAATTCTGTAAAGCAATTATCCTTCAATTAAAAAATAAACTTTAAAAGAAAATTAAGTAATTTATATGTCAAAAGGAAAAAACTATAATCTACCCAGTACTTTAATAGAACAACTGAAAACATGTGGAAACTAGCATAAAAAGTAGGGAGAGTACTTTCAGCAGGAAGAAGGTGGTCATTTAAAAAGGCAACAGCTGCTAGTCTGAGCCACTCTATGAATGGGCAGCAAAGAAATCTACTCCTCTACTTCATTTGTATTATTATCATGCCAAATATTAACAAAATAGTAACTGTCCCAGGTATCAGTCAAAGTCCTTCTTGAGAGGACATTTCTTAAACTCTTTATCACATTACACAACCTCTTGGAAAAGGTGAGATTTCATTACCTGTCAACTCTAAAATAAATTTCTATCAACTGCATAACACAAGTAAGCACTCTGTGAAATGCACAACACAATATTCACACTGATGGATATAATTTGGCTTGAGACTGACTTTGCATTTTCACTGTGATTTTGTCCTTTTGCTCGTTGCCTTTCCTTTATTGAGCATATACCACACATGATGGAGAAAGAAATGGCAACCCACTCCAGTATTTTGTCTGGAAAACTTGATGGACAGAGGATCCTGGTGGGCTGCAGTTCACGGGATCACAAAGAGACAGACACCACTGAGTGACTAAACCACCGCCACACACAAGGCAGTATGCTAAGCATTTTATAAATATTCCTAACAACATCCCTATGGCTTATGGGACCTTCTTTAGGTCAAGTGGTTGCCACTGCTCTGTTTTAGAGATAGAAAACAGAAGCTCAGATGGATTAAATAGTTAAATGCTCAAGGTTACCCAAACACTTTAACACCCATAACTATTAGTTCCAAAGCTTTTCTTTATAGAGAAACTCACTATGATCTTGGGAGAAAATGCTAAAGTGGAGCTTCATTTGGCAGTATTAAAATGTTAAAAGTTAATTTTTGGCCACTACCCTCAAATTAAATGAGGATTTATCTTACTCTAAAAGATATAATGATTTCATTATTTGTGCAAATTTAAATAACACATGAAAAAAGGAGAAGAGACACAAAATAGCAGCTCTCAGAAATTTCAATAAAAAATCACCGCTGGCCACTCTTAGAACACTGGGACCATGTTACACATAAATGCCTTCTGCACCTGACTCGCAGTGGGAAGAGAAGATGGGAGGAAGTTCTCTCAGCTTTAAGCAGCAGAGTACAAAGAGAAGCGTCACTGTCCTGAGGTCTAATTGGGTGCCTTATGAATAATGTCGCCAGGCCAATTTGGGAGTTGTCACGGTTCCCACCCTATAGTCCAGGATTATTTGTAAAATAAAGCAAAGGGAGGCCAGTGCTTTGAGAATGCCAATGCAAAATTATAATAATTGCTTATTACATAATACAGTTATTAAAGTACTTTCTGTGTTGCTCAGAAAATGGGGCATATACATGGATAGAGAAGCCGAAAGAAAATGGACATAATTGTTTTCCTCTTGTAACTTTCCCAGGCAGAGAAAGTTGCTCTGCCCTCAAGGCTTTGGGACATTTTATTCGTATCTCCACTGAACTGTAAGCTACTATGGGGCAGAGACCAATTTTTAGCCATCAGTATGGCCATAGAGCTCAGCAAAAGGACTGATAATAAATATCTGTTAAACTGACACTCTGTGATTGAACTTACCACAATGTACTCTGTTCAGCCATAGGCAAACAATAATAATAAGTTTTTTAAATGGTAGGCCTCAGTCTGATCCCTTTACATCTCTGTCACTTTGGAGCAGTGCTATCCAATGAACTTTATTCGAGTAGAGAAATGCTTTATTTCCAATATAAAAAATGGAGAGCAACAAAAGGAAAGTTTTTCCTCTAAAAAGCTTTATTTGCACTGTTCAATAGTAACCACTAGCCACATGTGACTCTTGAGCATTTGAAATGTGGCTAGTGTGACTAGAAACTGAATTTTTAAATTGTAATTAATTAATTTAAATTTAAGTCGCCACTTGTGATTCACAGCTATTACGTTGGACGGAGCAGCACTGGAGCCTAGTACGATGCATTGCACATGGTAGTTACTATTCAAATGTTCCTGAATGAATGAATGACATACCTATCCTTCCTAAGACCACATCCCTCCAAACAGCTGGCAGCTACAGAGTGCTGCTGCTGCTAAGTCGCTTCAGTCGTGTCCGACTCCGTACAACCCCATAGACGGCAGCCCACCAGACTTCCCCCCCTCCCTGGGATTCTCCAGGCAAGAACACTGGAGTGGGTTGCCATTTCCTTCTCCAATGCATGAAAGTGAGAAGTGAAAGTGAAGTCGCTCAGTCATCCCCAGCTCTTAGCGACCCCATGGACTGCAGCCTACCAGAGTACTGGGAGCATTTAATTATCTAAACATTAGCCTGGCTCAGTTGGGACTTTTTTTTCTTTTGAATTTATGTTTTTATTGAAGGATAATTGCTTTACAGAATTTTGTTGTTTTCTGTCAAACCTCAACGTGAATCAGCCATAGGTATACATATATCCCTTCCCTTTTGAACCTCCCTCCCATCTTCCACCCCATCCCAACCTTCTAGGTTGATACAGAGCCCCTGTTTGAGTTTCCTGAGCCATACAGCAAATTCCCATTGGCTATCTATTTTACATATGGTAATGTAAGTTTCTATGTTACTCTTTCCATACATCTCACCCTCTCATCCCCTCTCCCCATGTCCATAAGTCTATTCTCTATGTCTGTTTCTCCATTGCTGACCTGTAAATAGATTCTTCAGTTCCATTTTTCTAGATTCCGTATATATGCATTATAATATGATATTCATCTTTCTCTTTCTGACTCAATTCACTCTGTATAATAGGTTCTAGGTTCATCCACCTCATCATAACTGACTCAAATGTGTTCCTTTTTATGGCTGAATGATATTCCATTGTGTATATATACCAGAACTTCTTTATCCCTTCATCTGTCAATGGGCATCTAGGTTGCTTCCATGTTCTAGCTGTTGTAAATAGTGCTGCAATGAACAATGGGATACATGTGTCTTTTTCAATTTTGGTTTCCTCAGGGTATATGCCTAGGAGTGGGATTGCTGGGTCATATGTGGCTTTATTCCTAGTTTTTAAAGGAATCTCCATACTGTCTTCCATAGTGGCTGTATCAGTTTACATTTCCACCAACAGTGCAAAAGTGTTCCCTTTTCTCCACACCCTCTCCAGCATTTATTGTTTGTAGACTTTTGATGATGGCCATTCTGACTGGTGTGAGGTGATATCTCATTGTAGTTTTGATTTGCATTTCTCTAATAATGAGCAATGTTGAGCATCTTTTCATGTGTTTGTTAGCCATCTGTATGTCTTTGGAAAAATGTCTGCTTAGATCTTTTTCCCACTTTTGATTGGGTTGTTTGCTTTTCTGGCATTGAGTTGTATGAGCTGCTTGTATATTTTGGAAATTAATCCTTTGTCAGTTGTTTCATTTGCTATTATTTTCTCCCATTCGGAGGGTTGTCTTTTCACCTTGCTTATCATTTCCTTTGCTGTGCAAAAGCTTTTAAGTTTAATCAGGTCCCACTTGCTTACTTTTATTTTTATTTCCATTACTCTAGGAGGTGGGTCATAGAGGATCTTGCTTTATGTCATCGAGTGTTCTGCCTGTTTTCCTCTAAGAGTTTTAAAGTTTCTGGTCTTACATTTAGGTCTTTAATGCATTTTGAGTTTATCTTTGTGTATGGTGTTAGGAAGTGTTCTAATTTCATTCTTTCATATGTAGCTGTCCAGTTTTCCCAGCACCATTTATTGAAGAGGCTGTCTTTGCCCCATCGCATATTCTTGCCTCCTTTGTAAAAAAATAAACTACCCATAAGTGCATGGGTTTATTTCTGGGCTTTCTGTCTTGTTCCATTGGTCTATATTTCTGTTTTTGTGCTAGTACCATACTGGCTTGAAGACTGTAGCTTTGTAGTATAATCTGAAGTCAGAAAGGTTGATTTCTCCAGCTCCATTCTTCTTTCTCAAGACTGCTTTGGCTATTCGGGGTCTTTCGTGTTTCCATATGCATTGTGAAATTTTTTGTTCTAGTTCTGTGAAAAATGCCATTGGTAATTTGATAGGGATCGCATTGACTCTGTAGATTGCATTTGGTAGTATAGTCATTTTCACAATATTGACTCTTCCTACCCAAGAACATGGAATATCTTTCCATCTGTTTATGTCATCTTTGATTTCTTTCATTAGTGTCTTATAATTTTCTGTGTACAATTCTTTTGTCTCAGTTGGGATTAAGTGTGTGATCTAAAGGAAGAGCAAATTTGATCATTCACTGGATATTATGAGGAAAGTCTTTTATGGCTAATTTGAAAGACAGACTTAAAAGTAACAGATTTGTGTAAGAATTAGTTATTTACAAACCATATTTTCACTTCCAGTCTTATAGCTTAGTGCAGAGTGGTCATGTGGAAAAACAACCTACTTGGGTTCTAATCCTACTGAACTGTCTATTGGCTGAAAGATTTTGGAGCTCAGTTACCCACTCCAGTATTCTTGCCTAGAAAATCCCATGGACGGAGGAGCCTGGTGCAGGCTACTGTCCATGGGGTCGCAAAGACTCGGACACTACTGAGTGACTTCACTTCACTAACATAAAAAGCACTTTACTTGTTTTTTTACCTGTAAATTGAGGGAATTCTATCTGCCTTGCCTGCTTCCCAGGATGTGGTCAACAGCAAATAAGATTACATGTGTGAAAATATATAATGCTAAACAAAGGTAGATTCAGTTCAGTTCAGTCACTCAGTTGTGTCTGACTCTTTGCGACCCCATGAATTGCAGCATGCCAGGCCTCCCTATCCATCACCAACTTCCAGAGTTCACCCAAACTCATGTCCATCGAGTCAGTGATGCCATCCAGTCATCTCATCCTCTGTCATCCCCTTCTCCTCCTGCTCCTAATCCCTCCCAGCATCAGAGTCTTTTCCAATGAGTCAACTCTTCGCATGAGGTGGCCAAAGTACTGGAGTTTCAGCTTTAGCATCAGTCCTTCCAATGAACACCCAGGGCTAATCTCCTTTAGAATGGACTGGTTGGATCTCCTTGCAGTCCAAGGGAGTCTCAAGAGTCTTCTCCAACATCACAGTTCAAAAGCATCAATTCTTTGGTGCTCAGCTTTCTTCACAGTCCAACTTTCACATCCATACATGACCACTGGAAAAACCATAGCCTTGACTAGATGGACTTTTGTTGGCAAAGTAATGTCTCTGCTTTTCAATATGCTATCTAGGTTGGTCATAACTTTCCTTCCAAGGAGTAAGTGTCTTTTAATTTGCTCACAGCACAAGATCATTACTATAATAATCATTTTTAAATGTTACTTAATTCAAAATAAATAACAAGGGTAGATTAATGTTACTTATTTTGAATTAAGTAACATTTAAAAATGATTATTATAGTAATGATCTTGTGCTATAAGCAAATGATTATATGTACTTTCTTACACAGGAAAAACCCACATATGCCTTCCAAAAAAGGTCAAATTACTTTCTTCCACTTTGATTTCCACTTTTTTTCTGCCACTTCCTATCTCATGAGGTCACACCTTGCTTGCTGGGTGACTTCAGATGAAAATTCTGCAGCTATTCCTCTCACCCATTGCTCAGCATTGTTGAATGTGGCTGTTGCCACAAGAGGGTTGCATTATAGAATCTGTGTTTGTAGGGGAAAAAAATTGTATTGGCATATCATTTCCCCAACAACTCCCCTAAGGGAGCTTCCCCAATGGCTTAGTGGTAAAGAATCCATCTGCCAATGCAGGAGACCCAAGTTTGATCCCTGGGTTGGGAAGATCCCCTGGAGAAGGAAATGGCAACCAACTCCAGTATTCTTGCCTGGGAAATTCCATGGACAGAGGAGCCTGGCAGGCTACAGTCCATGGAATTGCAAAGGAGCTGAACACTATTTAGTGACTAACACACACTAGTGACTAAGCAACAACAACTCCCCCAAGGAGGAAATTTCATATTGTGTTTCTGAAAGTGAAGTGAAAGTGAAAGTCGCTCAGTTGTGTCCGACTCTTTGCAACCCCATGGACTATACAGTCCATGGAATTCTCCAGGCCAGAATACTGAAGTGGGTAGCCTTTCCCTTCTCCAGGGGATCTTCCCAACTCAGGGATCGAAACCAGGTCTCCCGCATTGCAGGTGGATTCTTTACCAGCTGAGGGACAAGGGAAGCCCAAGAATACTGGAATGGGTAGCCTATCCCTTCTTCAGGGGAACTTCCTGACCCAGGAATCAAACAGGGGTCTCCTGCATTGCAGGCAGATTCTTTACCAACTGAACTATCCGAGAAGTTTCTGAAGGCCCTCATGCAAAGTAATTATATGAACTTCTCTCAGAAATGAAAGAAATGGAGAAAGAAACACTGGAAGGCAATTTGGAGAAAATCCTTCAAGATTAGGGAGATAGCAGAGGTGTGTGGACTCCACAAGCACTGGGAGTTCCTCCTCTGAAGTCTTACAGTGCTTCAACATGTGGTAGGACCTCTTTAGAAAGGATCAACTACCTATAGATTCTAAGGAAGCAGGACACTGAGCACTTGGCTCCTGGCCTTGGCTAATGATCCTAGTCCCCTAGAAGAATCCCCAACCTTGAGGAATGGTACATATCTGAACATTGACTACTGCCATTAGCTCTGATCTTTAGAGACCAAATACAAGAGACCCATGGGGCATTCACATGGAACGAAAAAGGACTCTATCATGACAAGGTTTGATATTTCTATTAGTCAGGCTAAATGGAAGCTTGGAGCATATTAAATTTATTTAGAGAAAGGAAAAAATGTAATATTACTCACATCCTGTGTTCTGAAGAAAAATCAGGCTGCTATCAACTTTATGACTATGTCTCAAAGCAGGGCTTCCTTGCACTCCACATTTTTTTATAGAGGCCATAGTTAAGTGGCTTTTTGACTCATCCTTTGTCAAGCCTCTATTTCCACAAAACTATGAGGGCTGAGCTAGAAACAAGCCCAGTTATACTCAACAGACTGTGTTTAAAAACCATTTCTCTTCATGCATGCTCAGTCACTTCAGTTGTGTCTGTCTCTTTGACACCCTAATGACTATAATAGCCTACCAGGCTCTCTGTCCATGGGAATCTCCAGGCAAGGATACTGGAGTGGGTTGCCATGCCCTTCTCCAGGGGAATCTTTCCAACCCAGGGATTGAAGCTTAGTCTCCTGCAGCTCCTGCATTGCAGGTGGAATCTTTGTCACTGAGCCACCAGGGAAGCCCGTTTTTCTTCAACCCTCAAACAATTTCCTTAGATCAAGAGAGTATATTGATAAGCAAACTGTTTTGCTCATAAGTTTTAAATTATTCTGGCAGATATCAGTTACCTCCGGTAGCTAAGGGTGAGAATTGTAATTATCCACCCCCACAATCTCAGTACCAAGTGATGTATTACACTGAAAACATTTCAATCAAAAAAGCCATTGTTCAAATACTTAATACAAGAAGGCCCCAAAACATCTAGATAAACTAAGACATGTGCAAAATCCCAGGAAATATTATACAGGTATAAAATGGTCACTCAAGGCAGTGTCCTAGTAAAGAATTCAGCTAAATTTCCAGTCAGAAGTCAAATCATAGGATCCTATGCTAAGCTGTTGAACAAAGCCTGAATGAAGGTCTGTCCAAGAAGGTTCCTATGAGGCTCTCTCTAGATTCTTACTCCCCGATGTTCATACAAAGGCATGTATAATATTTCCAGCTAGTCTACATAACTTATTCATCATTCTTTCACTAGTGAACAATTATTCTAGTATCCCTTATGCAAACTAGTAAATCTTCTTGTCCTTATTGGAGATAAAGTTTTAATAGGATTGCAAGTTATGGTTTTTCAATGCTAACTAACTACCCCAGGGTGTAAATTCCTTAGTCCAGTATTTCAGAAGTTAACTATCCACCACGATCCACTCTAAACACACATACATAGACACACATCACTCTGTTAGTACTAAAGAATAACAAAGTAACTCAGATAATACAATAGTATTGCTCTCTCTTCTGAAGAGTTCTCTCCTGGATGGTTGAGAGGTTTGAACTCTTGCTTCTTCCCAGTCATAGGGCTTCACCTTAGAGTTCAATGTTTCCCTTCCCTTCAATGTCTTTCCATTAAGACTCCCATACAAATAAGCCTCTGGTGAATCACAGAGCTGGCTATTGATAACCACATCTGTGTGAGACAACTATGATTAGACAGCTTGTGTATGCCCTGTTCCTGGTTTTTCCAGTCAAAACACTGGAGCCATTCTTAAAAGCAAGGGCAAGCCCTGCAAGTGCCATTCCAAAGCTTCAAGAGTCTCCCAATTTCCCATTATTTGTTCCATTTAACACCACAGTGCTTGTTCTCATTGGAATTGTGGACACCTGGAAAAATTCTCACAGGAGAATGCCTGCCATGTATTGATTTTTTTCTTTCTTCCAGGAACAGAGGATGTCAATAAATTTTGGCTTGTATCGACAAAGGTCACTGCACAGCTATCCTGAGGGACAGAGAATAACAGTTCTGCAAATCCTCTTCTTGAACATTCATCCTTTAAGAATCCTGTTACACCAGTATCTGCTTTGGAATGTGTCTCTTTCAGCTAGTGTTTCTTAAACTGTGGATGCAGACCTCTCACAGCATATTAAAATTGATTTAATGGTTAATGGTTTTCATTTTTAAATAAAAATAAGACAGAACAGAATGGGATGGGATGGGATGGCATAGGAAGAAGTGGGATGAAATGGGATGGCATGAGATGGCATGGGATGGGATAAGACAGGACAGAATAGAAATAACAAAACAGATCACAGAGAGCAAGGGTAATATAATGACTTTAATATTACTTGTTTCAGTTTTATGAGTGTGGGTGTATGTTTGTGTGTGTGGTGAGTTGCAAATTAGAACATATTTCTTACTGAGGATAATGCCAAAAAGGTATTTTAAGTTGCTATCAAAATTTACATGGAGATAAATTTTCTTTGGGTCTCAAATAAAATGAAAGATAGTTATAATGTGAAGCTTCCACGTACCTACTGAAATTAGCTAGGAAGGAAGGTTAGGAGTAAATACCATCATGATCCCAAAATATGAGCTTGGAGAAAAAACGTTATTTTTAAAGTGTCGGAATAAACACTTCATGCAGCCCAGGCTATTTTCTGGAATAGTCGAGTTTTAGTTTGCTTTCTCCCAGAGGCAGACACTGAGACAAAAATCCACACGGTTTATTTGAGAAGAGCAGGAACCATCAGTTGGGAGCTATGAGTGATCAATCATGGTCAGTTTAATGTACATGGGAAAACTCAGGGAAATGGTCCACTAGACACCAGAGAATTATCCCACCCAAGGAGCAAGAGAATAGGCATTTCTATTTAATTTCCGATTCTGCTGAAGCCTGCTTCTGGGGCTGGGAGGTGGAAGTGGCAGGTGTTAATTCCCTGGCACTTCCAGTCCGCCCTACTCCTGGGCAGAGCAAGCCAGACAAGTTTCTACTTTTCCCACCGGGAAAAAAAAAAAAAAATGCAGATACTGGGAATATGCCACCATGAAGGGAAGGAGAATTTGCTGAAGTTCCATAGTCATCTGGATTCCCCTGAGTTAAGATGGACAGATTCAAGGCATCTCCAAATTCTGTGCAGGGAAAGGCCTCACCTGCAGGGGGTATTACTCACAGGTGTGGAACAATTCCTCAGGGCTACCCGGGTGACTGGTAATTTCATACTTTCTCATCAATCATTCAGCTGCAGATTCACAAGGTGGTTCTGCCAAGTTGTCTGGCCAGGTAAATAAATGGAAACCAAGATGGGTTTAGATCTGTAGTAAAATAAACCTTGGAGACTCAACCACAATGTCAACTAGATTCAGAGAGAAACTCTATATTCTTCAACTCCAACTAACTGAAGAAACTCAACACCTTTGCCCTAGTCAGCTCCAGGGTTAATTCTATCGAATCTGATAGAGCATCAGAGACTCCTTTCCATCAAGTGGTGTATGTGAGTGTGGACTAGTTTGTGCAGGAGACTCTTTTACCTTTCCTCCTGGACCCACAGCAAGACCAAATTTCCCAATCTTTCTTGCAGTGGCCATGTGACTCAGATCTGGCATTGAAATGTGGGAAGAAATTATGTGCTCTATTTCCTGGTCTGAGCTATAAAAACTCTCACATGTTCCTCCATTTTTTAGCTGGATGTCTGTAGACTAAGGGCATCTATGAAAACCACATGTTGAAACGAGAGTATCTCTCAGCTTGGGTCCTCCAAAGACTGTGCAGAGGAAAGCACCATCCTCTACCCCATTCCACTCTCCAGCACTAGTGGGCTTTTACATGAGTAAAATCTGAGTTACCAAAATTTCAGGGTTTATCTGTTACAGCAGCTGCACTTAGATTAAACAACACAGCCACCCATGACAGAGGCTAGGCTTACAGCCAGATTGGTCACTCCAGCTGTTGGCTGCCTGCTCCCCTCTCCCTCACAGTTGTCCCAGGATTCTTTACTGCCCAAGGAGGTAGTTTTAGACATACAGGGTGAAAAGATGGCTAGGAGACACTGTCTTGGACATGTTTCTCAAGGGAAAATCTTTCATTCTTGCATGTTTTGTGACAAGAATTTTCCATGGCCATGCAGTGAGTCAGAAGCAAAGCAAGGATTCATGTTCTCACCTGCTAGGGCATCTCCCCACCTCCAGGATGGGGTCTAGGCTCTGTGCTGTGAGATGTGGGGAATCAATCACAATACGGGTCAGGAAATCAGGATTCTACCTTCTGTCTTAGACTAATGAGAAGACTTAAAGCCTACCAGCCTCAAATAGTTTTAAATCATCTGGAAAATCTCTTTTTGGTCTAAATATAGCACCAATCCCTCTCCCACGTGACTTTATCCCATTAGTATCTTCATGTCATTAGAAATGCATATTCTCATTGTTTAATCTCTAAGCTACATGGTCTGATTCACTTATACAAAGAAGAGAATTGAAAGTTCTACCCTATAGTGTCATCACACTTAGCAGCTAAGTGCTGCCACCAAGATGTACAAGCAAGTTAGTTTAAGAATTGGGAAGGAAACATGTTCTAACAGGGTTCTTGAGGCTCTGGACTCTGGGTCTGGTCACCAGGACCAGCTTGTTTCCTCCAGAAAAGAGTTCATGAAGTTCCCGCAGTTTTGTGTGTCCTCAGAGAATTTAGGAACGTTGCTTCCTGAGAAGAAAGATTGCTCAGAGCAGTGTAAAAAGCACAGGGCAAAGAGTGGGGGAGGAGGCTCATGACATGTAGCAGGCCTCCGTTTGCAGAGAAACAGCTAAGCTGGGAGTGCCTTGCTCAGCCTATATTTAGTTTATCCAGTGACATCTTTGCACCTCAACACCATCTCTCACGCTAGCAAAGGCCAGAGACCAATCATTTTTCTCATTGTAACAAGGCTCTGACTCACTAGTTCTAAAAAATATATGAGAACAATAAGACCCAAGGGGACAAGAAAATTCAAAAAAATAATAATTAAAAAAACAGTTGAGCATTCCCTGTAGGCTGAATAAAAAAAAAAAAAAAAATTATGGTCTTAGAAGTTTTCCAAGAGGCCTCTAGCAAGCTCTTTTATCATTAAGAGCACAAACTCAAACTGCACTAAACACTAGTTTATAATTTCCAATGATGTCTGAAAAACACAAGACTATTTTTATAATGAGTGTTTGCAAAACAAAAAAACTGTTAGCACCAACCACAGACCAGCACTGTGTCTCACTGCCAACAGTCTTTGAGAGGCTGATTCCAAATCTGAGAGGTGCCACATTCAAGCCAAGTGGTGGCCTGTTTGGTTTCGCTTTGACCCCCCAAAAAGGTTAGAGACAAACTGAATATTTTTCAACCAAATCTCTTCTAAATCTATGCAACTTACTGCAGAGGTTGGCAAACTTTTTCTGGACCAGATAGTAATTATTTTTAGGCTTTGCAGGACATATGGTCTTTGTCACAACTAGTCAACTTTGCCATTCCACACACTGGCTGTGTTCCAATAAAATTCTATTTTATTGGGAAAAAATAGGCAGCAGGCTGAATTTAGCCTGTGGCCATAGTTTGCTATGGCTTCCCTGGTGGCTCAGATGGTAAAGTGTCTGCCTGCAATGAGGGAGACCCAGGTTCAATCCCTGGGTTGGGAAGATCCCCTGCAGAAGGAAATGGCAATCCACTCCAGCATTCTTGCCTGGAAAATCCCATGGACAGAGAAGCCTGATAGTCTACATCCATGGGGTTGCAAAGAGTCGGACACAACTGAGTGACTTCACTTTCACTTTCATAGTTTGCTAATCTCTGACTTAATGCTCAGAGCCACCATTGATGAGGCCAGACTCACAAATACTACCTAGGGCTTCACCCTGGGTCCTATGGCCGGGTATGTTCTCCCATCCCCACCCCAGTTAGCTGTTTCAAAAACTCTGTCCTGGTCAAGAAAGCCAAGCAAGAGAAAGTGAATCTATCCTTGTTTTTCTATCAGCACCACAATATTATCACTCAAAGTCTAACTTTGTAGGAAACAGAAAGTTACTGGAAATCTGAAATAACTGTATATTCTTTTAAGTCTGAACCTGAAAAGAGAATGAAATCTTTGGCAACTCCTGCATCCATCAACAGGAATTGGACTCTAAGCCAACTAACTTCTATGAGGTTGGGCCTTTGTAAGACCCGGCTTAGACCAAGTTCCAGGGCCATAATATAAGATTTGGTTTCCAGGAAAGACTGACACCAGAGCTGCGCAAGGAATATTTGTGGCATGAGGCACATGGGAGACTTAATTAGTTCTTGTATTAAAAAAAATATTAATGAATGGTTGAGTGGTCCACCCAAGTCTGGTCATTTCTAATTTCATAGTACCTGATTGAGGTTCTGTAGCAAAATAACAAAAAGAATTACCTACCTGATAACAAAATGCAGGCTTATAAATAATTCATTTAAGCAAGTATAACTAATACATTTTTCCCAAGGAAGTGGTAAACTCTTACTATCCCAAATAAAATCTCAAAATCTAGGTCTTGGTTCTGTCTCTTCTCATAAGGCAAAAAGCATGGAGTTGAATGAGAAAAGAGAAGGGCCTTTTTCTTTTTTAGTCAGAATAATTTTTATAAACTAGGAATTATGAAAGAGATCAGGACCTATACCATATATATATTATAAGGCTGTAAGGATTCAATGAGTTAATTAATATCAAAATCTCAACACAGTTCTTAAACATTATCTCTTAGCACCAATTATCTTCTTCTTGAGTTCTCAGTTTTGAACTTTCCATTTGTACTTTCCCACCTGCCAATACAGAAGAGACATAAGAGATTATGGTTCGATCCCTGGGTTGGGAAGATTCCCTGGAGGAGGGCATGGAAACCCATTCCAGTATTCTTGCTTGGAGAATTCCCATGGACAGAGGAGCCTGGAGGGCTACAGTCCATGGGATCTCAAAGAGTCAGACAAGGCTGAAGCGACTTAGCACAAGCACGCACCTTTCAAACACTTAAGCTTTTCCTCATCTTTTGTGTTCTTCTGTATCAAGTCGCTTTAGGCATGGCTCTTGCACTGCCTCTCACTCCAGGTTGTGCAGTTGGCACTCTGGCCAGGCTCACGCTTGCCTCCACTAAGGGCTATTGGACAGCACTGGAAGGTCCAATGCCAAAGAACACACCGACAGACTGAAGATAGTTACATGCAGGATTGCTCAGGACCAAGGAGTTTCCCAGGATATGGGGGTTGCACTGCTAAGACAGAGACAGTCTGGGCTACCCTGGGTGGTTGGTCACACTAGCTGGAGCATCTGGGAAATCAATGCAGGCAAGAGTTATTTTTAAGGAAGTCAATTGGCAGGAAGTCAGGATCTCAAAGTCAGGCTCCACTTCTGGGCAAGAATTAGGTTTAAGAAGAGAAGGGATGGAAAGAATAAAGCAAACCCCAGCCCTAGAGACACTAGGCCTATGCTTTTTAAGGAAAGCAAGAACCTAGTTAAAAAACTGAAATTCAGGAAGGCAATGTCATAAGGTCAAGGCCCAACTAGAGCATAGGTGGCATGAGTATTGTGCTATAAATGCTTAAATCTCAATTATTTCAACAAGGCTGAACTATCTCAGCCCCAAGCAAAACAAAGATGCCGATGCTGGGTGAAACAATCTACCCTGCACCATCCTCTTTTTTTTCTTTTTAACACTTTTAAAATTATGATAAAATACACATAAAAATTACTTTCTTCACCAGTTTTAAGTGTACAGTTCAATAACATTAAGCATATTCACATTGCCCTGCTTCCAATCTCTAGACTCTGTCACCCTAAAAACTGGAATTATGTACCCATTAAGCAACAATTCCTCATTTCCCCCGTCCCCAGCCCCCCACAATCACCGATTTACTTTCTGTTTCTATGAGCTTGACTACTCTAAATACTTCATTTCAATGGAATCAAACAGTATTTGTCTTTTTGTGACTGGCTTATTTCACTTAGTATAATGTCCTCAAGGTTCATCCATGTTATGGTATGTATCAGAATTTACTTCCTTTTTAAGGCTGAATAATATTCTATGGCACATACCAGATGTTGTTTATCCATTCATGTGTCAACGGACATTTGGATCACTTCCATCTTTTGTCTATTGTGAAAAATGCTACTATGAACATGAGTGTAAAAATATCTCTTCGAAACCCTGCTTTCAATTTTTTTGGATAAAAACCAGCACATGGAATTCCTTTGATCTCTTCTTAAGCTCTCAACCTGACCTCCACATCTCCTTAAGAATCTCTGTGGCTTTTCTCAGGGTGACAAGAGCTTGCTACCCTTCCCATGGAACAGCTCTGCCCTGTTACTGTTACCAAGGCTGTAGTTGCTCCCTCTGCTGTACTTTCAAACTCTTGGGACTGGAATGTTAATTTTTTCTGCATGCTCATCCATTCATTCATTTACTGAAGAAATATTGACTGTAAGGCTGAGACATGAAGACTGACAAGATAACACCCAGTGGAAAGTAGAGGGGAGAAGAGCATTAGAAGTCAAGCAAACATCATGTGTGAAGTCCAGCAAGCAAGCATCATGTGTGAAGACTTACACCTGATACATCTTTTCTCACCATCCCTGATTTTCTACTACTCTTCCACATCAGGGCACACCCTCTTTGGCTCCATACAGTCTGCCTCACCTAGTACCTTCCTAATCATTTGGCTAGGAAAGATTCCTTCTTGACCTTCCTTGGACCCTCACCACCAGCTGTAGCCACCTCATCACCTCCAGCAGCCTCATATCTGCTTATCTCCGACAAAACTCACAAAAGATGTTCTGAACGCATTGACTCCTGGAAACAATGATTCTTCCTCTCTGCTCTCCAGTGGACTGGGATAGGTTCTTTATCTTTCCCAAGTCTTCTTCTTTTTTTTTTTTTTTTTTTTTAAAGGCAGGAAACAGAGCTTTTTTTTTTTTATTCTCCTTCCCATTTTCTTTTTTTTTTAATTTTATTTTATTTTTAAACTTCACAATATTGTATTAGTTTTGCCAAATATCGAAATGAATCCGCCACAGGTATACATGTGTTCCCCATCCTGAACCCTCCTCCCTCCTCCCTTCCCATACCATCCCTCTGGGTCGTCCCAGTGCACCAGCCCCAAACATCCAGTATCGTGCATCGAACCTGGACTGGCAACTCGTTTCATACATGATATTATACATGTTTCAATGACATTCTCCCAAGTCTTTTGAGATAGACAAGAACAGCCCCTAAGGCAAAGGTCCCCCTGGAAATTCCTGTCCCTTTAGGAGAAAACATTTCATTATCATTTCTCTCTCTTTTCAAATTTCCCTTTTATTAAATCATATTGAAATCCTATGTAAGCCAATTTTCAGTATTTAATATGAGTAACTCTTCCTACAATTACCTATGAATTGTGTCTTCAACAGATAGGGCATCGGGTGGTATGCTGGTGGTCACATTCAAAAGGAGAGCATCTTGATCTGGAATCACATCCTCTAGTCTGATCCTTTCTAAAAAAATCAAGAAAACTCCGAAAATGTGCTTATTAACTTTATCACTCCAGTTTTTATGGTTCTTTTAATTTAATAATAACTCTTGGTTTTTTATGTCAAAATTGTTTTCAAATAAAGTGAAACAAAAAGCAGGTATATGTTCCATTTATATTGGTCCTCAAGGGCAAAAAATGAATCAGGAGGTAGCTTAAAGCTAACTTTCAACTTCATTATGTGAAACTTCATCAAAATTTCCAAAATGCTTATTTTTAACAAGCTGCAATTAGGGTTTAAGAGGATGGTGTTCTGTGAATGTTAGTGCATAGACTGCCATCTACTGGGCATTTATGATTTAAAAAAACTAGCTAATCGGAGTAGGCAATGGCACCCCACTCCAGTACTCTTGCCTGGAAAATCCCATGGACAGAGAAGCCTGGTAGGCTGCAGTCCATGCTAAGGATCGGACACGACTGAGCGACTTCACTTTCACTTTTCACTTTCATGCATTGGAGAAGGAAATGGCAACCCACTCCAGTGTTCTTGCCTGGAGAATCCCAGGGACGGGGGAGCCTGGTGGGCTACCATCTATGGGGTCGCACAGCGTCGGACACGACTGAAGTGACTTAGCAGCAGTAGCAGCAGCAGCTAAACTGATCTAGGACCAAGGGATTTAATAACTTAAGCAGGATCTGTAAAAGAAAAATATGTCACAAATATTTTTAATTTAATAACAAAGGTAAGTATCTAAATGGCTGAATTGAATAAATAAGTAGAATACGCAATCACAGCAATATTCCATATGGAAATATTTGTTACTAAGGAGTTTTCATTTCCCACTCTGATGAAAATAGAATAGCAATGTTCACGCTAATAAAACGACTTTCAAAATGTGATAAGGCAGAGAGCAGAGATAACTCATATCATGCTTACTGTGGTAAAGTAAAAGTAGATGTGTGGAACTTCCCTTTTTTCCAAAATGATTGCAGAATAGGACATTCTGTCTAATCATACATTCTGAAAACATACATTATAAGTGTGTACACAGTCACAGAAATTTACAGAAGCTTACCATTTTCTAAGAAATTGAAATCAAATCACATTTACAATGCTGAATTTTTCATAAGTTCAACCTTCATTTCAGAAGCCAGTTCTGGGTTTTGCAGTGCTTTGTGATCATGCAAAAAATACATTTAGTTGAGCTTTGACCTGTTGTTACTCTAGATAAGGGCTAGACTGATTGGATGGCAGAAAAATAAAAGAGTTTTGCATTTTTAAATGCTCAAAGTACATACACATGGGAGTGACAAGGTGGGTTCTGAATATTTGGCATACAAATGGGAGTAGCAAGGTGGGGTTTTTGCACAGTAATTTTATAATAATAGGGAAATTTGGGATAGGGCAGACTTAGGAATGAGAAACATAAGACTCATTATAGATATTACAACCAATTTTTATAAGTCACTTATCATTTTTCTACTTATTTTGGAGCAAATCTTCCCATGTATATGTACCTTGTTAGAGAGGTCCTTTAAATAACAATATAGAAAGTTGCTCCCAGTCATCCTAAGTCTTAGAAAAATGTGCTTATGAGTGTATATATGTGTATGTGTTTGTAAATATGTATGTATAATATATGGGGCTTCCCAGGTGGCTTAGTGATAAAGAATCTGCCTGCCAATGCAGGAGATACTGAAGATGTGGGTTCGATCCCTGGGTTAGGAAGATACCCTGGAGGAGAAAATGGCAACCCTCTCCAGTACTCTTTTTTTTTTTTCCAGTATTCTTGCCTGGGGAACCCCATGAACAGAGGAGCCTGCCTATCTGGTGGAAAAGAGTCAGACACGACTGAGCGATTGAACATGCACGTGTGTAATATGTATGTCTGTATGTATGGGTGTTTGTGTATTGTTTATGGGAGGAGTTGTTTATCCGGCAATAGAGGTTAAATTAAAATATGTTCTATGTTCTATGATGCCATAGAAATCAAGATATTATACACTAGTGAAAGAGTTAGATGAGTAGGTTAAATTTTAACTGCAAGAGCACAAGAGAAAGTATACCTAACGATAAATAATTTGGAATGAATAAAATGGGATGAAGTTTCTATTTAAAACCCTTTAGTATTTTCAGAGAAGAATTCAAGAAAGCTAAAATTTAATCAACATTTTTAAAAAACTGTCCATTTTTCTTTGCAGACGCTATAATAAAAAGAAAAGCATATGTTTCAATATCTCATGGGACTCCTGAGCTTTTTTTTAACCTGAACTTTCAAACACAAAAAATTAGCTTAGAAAAATAATTATAGGGGTTGGGCATTGAAATTCGTGCTTACTAATTGTTACAAAGTGTTCTCTGTTTTTGCATGTTTTCATCCTTGTTGTGAACCAGAAGAAAAGAAAAATCTTTGCTTTACCTTAATTCTATTAAATCAGACTTACATAGCTGAAACCATGAGAGAGAATTCAATAATGGAATCAATCCTAAAGCACTTGTATAATGAAATCTGCCCCCCCGACCCCCGCAAAAAAATGGGAGTGGTGAATATGAAATAACAAGAGTCACATATAGTCAATCAGCATACAAAACACCAATTTAAGTATATTGGTGAACATCACTTCAAATTTATCAAGAGTTCCCAATTTCCTACACTCTATAAATCTATATGGTCTAAGATGGCAACCACTAATCATACGTGACTATTTAAATTTAAATTAAACTTGTTATTTGTTGTTGTTTCATCACTAAGTCATGTCTGACTCTTTTGCAAACCCATGGGTTGTAGCCTGCCAGGCTCCTCTGTCCATTGGATTCTCCAGGCAATAACACTAGAATGGGTTATCATGCACTTCTCCAGAGGATCTTCCCAACCCAAAGACTGAACCCAAGCCTCCTGCATTGCAGGCAGATTCTTTACCCTTTGAACTACAAGGAAGATCTAAAAATACTGGAGCAGATTGCTATTTCCTTTTCCAGGAGGTCTTCCCGACCCAGTGATCAAACCTGTGTCTCCTGCAGTGGCAGGCAGATTCTTTACCAGTGAGCCACTTAAAATTAAAATTTAGTTCTTCAGTATCACTAGCTACATTTCAAGTTTCAAGTATTGGGTTGGCAAAAAAGTTCATAAGATAGTACAGAAAGACTCAAACTTTTAGGCCATCTCAATATTAAGCAAAGCAGATATAGATTAGACAGTGTTACTACAAATCATTAAAATTCTATCTTAGTTTTTGTTAAAACTTGTAACATCAGTTTTTTTTTAAGCAAAAGAATAACAATACTCCTCCAATTAACAACTGTTTTATTTACTAGTTTATTGGGTAGACATATTCCAAGCTTCAAAATGGAGTTGGCTGGCATACATATCCAATGCTTAAGATATCTTACAGGGTACTAGAGTTTGAAAGAGCCTAGAGATGGGCTGGAAGAAGCACAAGCTGGAATTAAGATTGCCGGGAGAAATATCAATAACCTCAGATATGCAGATGACGCCACCCTTATGGCAGAAAGTGAAGAGGAACTCAAAAGCCTCTTGATGAAAGTGAAAGTGGAGAGTGAAAAAGTTGGCTTAAAGCTCAACATTTAGAAAACGAAGATCATGGCATCTGGTCCCATCACTTCATGGGAAATAGATGGGGAAACAGTGGAAACAGTGTCAGACTTTATTTTGGGGGGCTCCAAAATCACTGCAGATAGTGATTGCAGCCATGAAATTAAAAGACGCTTACTCCTTGGAAGGAAAGTTATGACCAACCTAGGTAGCATATTGAAAAGCAGAGACATTGCTTTGCCAACAAAGGTCCATCTAGTCAAGGCTATGGTTTTTCCAATGGTCATGTATGGATGTGAGAGTTGGACTGTGAAGAAAGCTGAGCGCAGAAGAATTGATGCTTTTGAACTGTGGTGTTGGAGAAGACTCTTGAGAGTCCCTTGGACTGCAAGGAGATCCAACCAGTCCATTTTGAAGATCAGCCCTGGGATTTCTTTGGAAGGAATGATGCTAAAGCTGAAACTCCAGTACTTTGGCCACCTCGTGCGAAGAGCTGACTCATTGGAAAAGACTCTGATGCTGGGAGGGATTGGGGGCAGGAGGAGAAGGGGACGACAGAGGATGAGACGGCTGGATGGCATCACTGACTCGATGGACATGAGTCTGAGTGAACTCCGGGAGTTGGTGATGGACAAGGAGGCCTGGCGTGCTGCGATTCTTGGGGTTGCAAAGAGTCGGACACGACTAAGTGACTGAACTGAACTGAACTGAGAAATACATAAGATCCATCCCTCTCATTTTACCAATGAGGTTATTCAGACAGATTTGAAGAGGAAAACAGTTTGCACAAGAACACAGGAGCTACAATGTTATGCAGCAGCCTGGAGAGGAAGGGAGTTTGGCAGAGCATGGACACATGTTTAAGTATGGCTGAGTCCCCTCTGCTGTTCAGCTGAAACTATCACAACATTGTTAATTGGCTATACATGCATGCTAAGTCGGTCGTGTCGACTCTTTAGGACCCCATGGACTGTACCCCACCAGGCTTCTATGCCCATGAGATTCTCCAGGTAAGAATACTCGAGTGGGTTGTCATGCCTTCCTCCAGGAGATCTTCCTGACCCAGGGACTGACACTGCATCTCTTACGTCTTCTGCTTTGGCAGACAGATTCTTTACCACTAGCACCACCTAGGAAGCCCGTCAATTGGCTATACCCCAACACAAAATTAAAAGTTAAAAAAAAAAACAAACAAACACAGGAGCTACCCAGCTTCATATCTAGAATCCAGCCTTCTGACTTCAAATCGCATTCTACAATTTGGATACCAAAGAGTAAGTTATATCTTTCCTGAGACTATATCATAACCTGAATAAATCTCACAAGGTATATAAAGAAATTAAATGAAATTTTTAAAATGGAGACACAATACACTTTGTATGGAAATATTCAGCAGTACTCAAAACTAACACTAGGTGTCATATCATTAGATTTGAAAAGCTAAACCTGATGAACACAGTAATATATTTGATCAAAAATTATCTGTCTTCCAAAACTCACTACAGAATTATATATATTGCATGGTAAAGTAGCTTTGCTTGACTTGGTTGTCCCTACAGATTGGGCCAATATAATCAGTCAGTCCCTACCTCTGATTTGTATTCTTAGAAGAGAATAGTATTTACTAAATTGATTTTTGTTAACTATTTGGGAACATCTTTAATTGTTCTCTGCATTTGAGAAGAAACAAGAATATCTAATGCTTCTTAACTGTAAAGAGACTTAGGGTGGCATAATAATTCACCTTTATATTGTGTGCTTAATATCTGAAAGGTAACATAGCTCCAGGGCAAGCATAGAAAGTCTCTCTTTTAGATGATTTACAGAAACAGATACAAATATAAGTCAATAAATAGAGCTCTAACCCCAGCTGGCAAAAGACAAGATAGCAGGTTGAAGACCAGGGATACTAGGGAAGGATGAGGAAGGAGACAATCCATGGCAAAGCAGATTAGAATGTGGGCTTAACATGCAAGGCATGTGGCAGAAAAGGTTATGAGTCCAAAGCCAGTTCAGGGACTGAAGGGCAGAGTGAAGAGGGAAACCTGGCAAGAGAAGGAAACAGGAAGGAGTGTAGGTAGAGATAAGAGGTACAATCTAGCCAGCCATGACTCTGCTCCTCCCTCTGAAGATGAGAACTTGATATAAGGGAAATTAGGGGACAAAGTCAAGGAACGAAGCAATAGAATTAGAAAACCTTGAAAGGAAAATGAACCAATGAACTCACTGTAATTCTGGGGGAAATGTGAAGAGTGAGAGTAAAGAAATCAGAGTTCAGATCACAAGAGAAATTCAGATGAAAATATTAAAACCAAAATATGGGCATGTGATATCACTTTAGCATTTGAGAACAGGAATTCCACAATCCGTGATAAAGTTAACTTGACTTGGTAAGTTTTACAGCAGATAATGCCATGCATGCTCCTGTTTTCTGATGTATGGACACTCTGGAAACATCAGGGGTACCTCAAGCATATCACTCTAGATGCCTAGACTTATGCCTGACAGTCTATGATCCTATGACCCTAATGATCCTCCTAGGAGAGTTTTCAGATACTACAGGAAACAGGTCTTGCACCTGAAAAAAACAAGTGGACAAAGTTTGCCCTTGGGGAGTTATCCTTTTAAAGCCCTCTCACCTTTTTTAGGAGCCCATCCAAAAGTCTGTGGATCATTTGAAACTGTCTTTCCATAGCCCCTACTGCACACATTACAACATTCCACCAAATCTTATTCCCTTAGGGTATCGAGTTTCTAGTCTAACAAAGAAAAAGAAAGGTAATATGCTACTATTAGGTCTGAGGTTTATAACATGTAAACTTATGACTACACATTGGGCTAGCCCTGCATTACAAGAGAAAAACCACAATTACATTGAGAACACTTACAAAGTTAGGAAACTCATTGTTTCCTATATGCATTTCTTCTTGTATTTATAGGAATCAGATTTCCAGTGTTCTCAGACTGATCCCTTTGGCTTTGCATTTTAAAGACAATCTTACAAAACTGGAGGAAACCCTGCTGTTTTCTGTCTGTATTCTTAGATCTAGGAAAATTAAAATAATGGCTAAAAGAATGCAGTCATAGTGTGAGTAAAAAGGATTATCTTCCCAGAGGCTTTTAAATCCCATGGAGTTACAGGGTGCCACAGAGAAGCCTTAGAGCCTTTTACTGGGGAAGGACATACCCTGGCAAGAAGGGAAGATCAGTGGGTATGGCTTATGGCCCCATTCCCCTAGCTTTATTCTTCATTTATCTGTTTTATGGACTGAAGTTCACATTAAAAAAAATTTTTTTAACAGTTCTACAGGTAAATGTTTAACAGCCAACTTTCCAGGGAGTGCAAAAAACCCTGATCTTTAGTGTTTTTCCATTTTTCATGCTGTAAGTACTCCCAGTATGGCCAATTTCAAGCTGCCAACGTGAAGGCTCTGAATGCAAACTTGGGAAGAAATGCACACAGTCAGCTTGCACAAGCTGGTATGAGTCAGTTCCAATACACTTCTATATACCTCATTAATAAATGGATCAGAATTGGAACTCAGAACCACCACAATAAAGCACAATACCATTACACATTCCAATAATCTTGGGCTAAAATTACTCAGATCAATGTCTAAATCTCATATGTAAAAATTTGAATTTGGACCATCTTTGTCATGGTGATTCAAACATTTCACAAGTAAACAAACGTTTAATTAGGCAAGTAAATGTTAGAATCATGTATTTAGGATTTTCAGCTTCAATAGGAGCTTGGAGTTTGTTAGCCCAATAACGCTTACTAAGCCTAAATCCCTACTGTAATTGATTTTTTCAGCTTATGAGTAAATCCTCCCAATGACAGAAAATTTACTACCTCTCAGATTACCCATTCCATCTTTAGTTATGAAACACCTTTTCTTAAGTAAACTGAATATTTATCACCTTGAAGCTTTATCCATTTGTCATCATCAAGCATAAGGAGCCAAGCAGAATAAGTAAAATTAAACATTCACATTAACAGTCTCTTGCCTGGAACACTAACATGCCTATGAGTTTTCTCTTTCCAGTTCAAGAACCCTTGATTTCTTTTAATTTTAAGCCCTATAGGACTTCCCCAGTAGCTCAGCTGGTAAAGAATCCGCCTGCAATGCAGGAGACCCCAGTTCAATTCCTGGGTTGGGAAGATCCACTGGAGAAAGGGTAGGCTACCCATTCCAGTATACTGGCCTGGAGAATTCCATGGACAGAGGAGACTGGCAGGCTACAGACCATGGGGTCGCAGAGTCAGACATGACTAAGCAACTAAACTACCACCACCTCCATCTGCATGAATAAGTCAGCAATTTGCACTATATCAGGGTAGTTGCATTTGGTCAGGAGTTAGAACAAATGCCAGAAGATGAATGCCCACTAGCCTCAATTTCATGCTACATAACAAATCTGGTCCAAGGGTAGGGTGACTAGAGAAAGCTCTAAAACAACTCAAGGGTTTCAAATAGAGAATTCAAAAATCTGAGTGGATTTTGTATCATTATGAGGCACTAGGCTCTGGAGTGGAGCTGCTTTAAGTTCAAGAAAACCCTTGAGTGCAGAGGTTGAGACCAGGTTAACTCTGAGGCTAGTCTGAGCTCTTAGGTTTAAGCACTTTCATCACAGGGAGCCCTTTAGTTCCTGGTCACCCAATAAATACTGATTATGGCATATGCTGAGAACTTGGGTGCTCCTTGTGGGATACCTAATTGTTTCCCTGGAGTTAGTAATACTTTACCAACCAATGAAAACAAGATAAAACCCTTAAACTTAACTTCTAAATTTATCTAGTTCCTCCAAGGTGGAAGTTGAGTGATGAACATAAAGGCAGAGAAGGCCTTAAATGGACACACTCCAAAATTTACAGGAGGTGACCTTGTTCCTGGATAAAGGAAGGAAGTGAGTATGGCCTCTTGTGTTCAGGGAGATTTGGGGAAATTCAGTCTAGGAAATGTGGACTGTCCCAAAGAAATCCTTGTCAAGGACAGTGTCACTCAGGAAAGGTAGAGAGGAATACATTTGAAATTCCCCGGGAAGTTGGAACTATAAAATGACCATGTATTTTTGTTGAGTGTGTAGTAAAGGGAAGATAAAAGGAATATTTAGAAAAGGGGTGGAAATACCATTTTATTCAGTTTTTATCATTTTATTTTAATGTTAGTAAACTTACAAAATAATCAGTTTTGAATCATTTTTCTAATGAAAAACTAAGTCTCAGAAAGGTAAAAGAGTGACCCAGATTTGTTTGACCCCCAAATTAATGCTTTCTTCCCATAAAAAAGAAGAGAGGATAATGGGAAAGAAAAAATGTTAACTGAGTTCCTCAGGCCAGTTCAGTTGCTCAGTCGTGTCCAAATCTCTGTGATCCCATGGGCTGTAGCATGCCAGGCTTCCCTGTCCATCACCAACTCCCAGGGCCTACTCAAACTCATGTCCATCATGTCAGTGACGCCATCCAACCATCTCATCTTCTGTTGTCCCCTTTTCCTCCCGCCTTCGATCTTTCCGAGCATTAGGGTCTTTCCCAATGAGTTGGTTCTTCACATCAGGTGGCCAAAGTATTGGAGTTTCAGCTTCATCATCAGTCCTTCCAATGAATATTCAGGACTGATTTCCTTTAGGATTGACTAATGTAAACCAATTACTATGCTAGGCACTTTACACATGTATTTATTTTTATTATATACTCTTTACATCCTCAGATATAGTTGGCATTTTTGTTCTGCTTTACATTTGTAACTGTGGTCTCCTGTGTAAGTTTGAGAGTCTGACAGCACATTAATCCCCTCCTGTCCCTTTTCACTCACCCCCAGACTCTCTCCCCTGATATGCTCAAGGTTTCTGGTCAGTAGCTAAAATAGTCAAAGGCCCAGACCTATTGATGTCTCTCAGACTACAACTCAAAGAGCCATCTTTAGGCTGGGGAATCTTATAAGTGACATGAGAAGCACATTGCTCCAGAGTAAACCAGGGCTCCTGGTGCTGCCTCAAAAATGAGAGGCCACTGAACCAAGTAGGCAGACCAAGGGCTTCTCCTCCACCCCTAGAGGGCATTATTCTTGTTTTGTCCATGGTTGTATTGCCACTGCAGGATGCTCCACATCCCTAAGCTCTGTCAAGGAAGAACAAAAGATATTTGTCCTCCTCGCCTTTAGTACAAAGTACTACAGGTACTGAGACTCCAAGCGAAACCACCTCGGGCTCAACCTTGCAGCCCTTTCAAGTGGTTCACAGAGAAATCTCGCCAAAGCTAAAGTAAGTTTCCCTTCACTTCCCTGAAACACTGATCATGACCTGCCCAGTAGTCCTCTCTTTCTACACCCATTATTATTTTATTTTAGGAGTTGTATCACATATTCCCATCCCTGGGCCTTGCTCAAGGAAACCCTGGTCCACTGTGATAGAGTTCCTGACTCGAATCACAGAAAAATTGGAATTGAGTGGGGACAGGGCACAGGCAGTAAGTTATCCTGGTCCCTTCTCTTTCTGGAGTCTTCTGTGCTCCTTATGCAAAATTACAAACTGAGCTACTCTATTCCCAAATAGTCATTTTTCATCTCACAGGAGATGAAAAAAAGTTGGCCTACCATATTGTCAGATTCTACAAACATAGATGAAAAAAACTGAAGTTATAACAAAGAAAGAAAAAAGGAAGGAGAAAGAAAAAAGCATACCCAAGTCCTTTCAGCTAGTTAGTAGAGATTCAAACCTGTGTCTGATTCCACAGTAACATGTGCCTCAAAGAAAACAATTCTCCAAGATTCAAAATTCAATGTGTACCATTCATGCTTGTGGTACTCACCCTGGGAACCCAGCCACCATGCCATGAGAAGCTTAAGCCAATGGAGAGGCCACTGGTAGGTACTGTAATCCAAGGTCCCAGCTGAGGCTAGCCTTTCAGTCTTCCAGCCCCCCTGCCATTCCAGTCACCCTCAGATATTTGAGTCTTCCCAGGAAAGGCTCCAGACACCAAAGAATAAAGAATCCATCTCTGCTTGTGCCTTATGAATTACTAACCACCATAGAATCAGTGAGAACAGTAAGATAGCTGCTGCTTCACCCCCAACCCCAAAGTTTGGCGAGATTTATTATGCAGCAAAAGGTAACTGGGAAAATCATCAGAAGGACTAAGAGATCAAAGGCCTTAAAAAGTAAGGTTTTAGATCATCCTAAACAAACAGCATCAAAATGCTGGAAAGTGCATTCTGTCACATAAGTTATCCAAGCACAAATCTCTCCATTATAACTTTTGGCTGAGGGACTCAATATGCACATTACTAGGTATTGTTAACTAAGTGTTGTTCATGCTGGGCTGGGAAAACCTTCACTGGCAACAGTGGAACATCTGAATGTGGAATTCTCTGCCATGGAAAATAGAAAAACCATTCTTCAGTGAAAAACACTGATCGTCTGGAAAAAAGCTTTATCAGTATCTTACTGATGTTTTTCACTTTCTTTGAGGCAAAAACAGTTTCTCTTAGGCCTATATGACATTCATAACTTTTAATAAAGAGTACCCTTTGTGCAGAAAACACTGAATAAAAGAAGAGAAACTGTCCAAATTGTGGAAAAGATTAGAAAAATCTATGAAGTGTAAGACAAAGACCTATAAATATGGAATTGACTTTCATATTTCTTGTTTCCTTAGCATATATAGAGTGTCATATATCACATGTGCTGAATAGGTGCATGAATTTATGACTGAAACAAAACAAACAAAATGAACTTCTGCTATTAAAACTCTTGGTTCTGTATAACTAAAATATAAGGATAAAATTGTTGATAGCCCTATTTTCATCATTTCTCTCTCATAGTAGCAAGCAGTTAAAGTCAAGGAGGACATATAACTTTATATATATATATATATATATATATTTATAGACTTGTAACCATATGCATTTATTTACAGACTGTCTCAGTTCATTTATGATGCTATAATACCATTGACTGGAGAGTTCATAATAGAACTTTATTTCTCATAGTTCTAAAGGCTGGGAAGTCCAGGATCAAGACACTGGCAGATTTGGCATCTGGTGAGAGTTCACTTCCTGGTTCATAAATGGCTATCTTTTTATTGTGTCCTCACATGGTGGAAGGAGAGAGGAAGCTCTCTGGGGTCTCTTTTATAAGGGCATTAATCTCATTCCTGAGGGGATTAGTGCCCTTATCAGATTCCCCTATGGTCCCACCTGCAAATACACTCATAAAGGGGGTTAGGTTTCCTCACATGAATCTGAGGCGTACACAAACATTCAGTCTATAGCAGAGACTGTCTACTGTCCATAGTCAAACATTTATTCATGTATTTATTTATTAATGAAATATATACTGAACACCAACTGTGTCAGGTAGTACTGGAGTGGTGAATAAGAGAGACAAGATCCTTCTCCTCACTAACCTTACATTCTAGAGGAGAGAGTTAAATTATAAATAAGTGAATAAATATATGGCTGCTGAGGATTCAATAAAAAAGCAGATTAGATACAAAACTTTTGAAACATGATGTCACACAGCAAAGAAGTAGAGTAGGTATTTGTTCTTCACCTGTCCAGAATATCACCTCCCTCCTTTTGAGCAGCTTGACTTCCATTTAAGTGAAACATCTTGATCTTGAAGGAACAGCCACCTCCCACAATTGAAACCAATGGTCAGGAGCCTCCCTCTCCTCACCCTGTTGTAACAGGGAGGTGGGTGTATTACTGAGGTGCTGCCAATCAAGAATTTGATTCTTGATGACAGATTACTCACAAATCTCAAGGGTGGCAGGCTAACCAGGCCACATCTGTAAAGAGGATTTTGCCATTCATGATGGTTAATTTTATGTCAACTTAGCTAGGCAATGGTAGCAGATACTGGGTCAAACATTATCCTAGATATTTCTCTGAAGAGATTTTTTAGATGAGATTAATATTTAAGCTAGAACACTCTGAGTCTCTGAGTAATGTGGGTGTGCCTCACCTAACCCTAAGAAAGCCTACTGACCTCCCATTGAGACAAAGGAATTCTCCCAGGAGACTGCCTTTGGATTCAAGCTGCAACATCAATATTTTCCTTTATCTTTAGCCTGCTGGCCTACCCTGCAGATTTTGAACTTGCCAGCCTCCATAGTCATGTGAGTCAATCCCCTAAAATAAATCTCTCTGGATAGGTGGATAGGTAGGTAGGTAGACAGAGATTTGGATAGATAGATTCCTATCTCTCTTTCTCTGTCTCCTACTATGTACCTTGGCTGATGCAGGAAAATTGTAACTTTTGCAGCTTGTGGTCTCTTCAATATCTTTTGCTTAACATCATTTGCCTTATCTTCCTTGAAAAAGTCTCCTCATACCAGTAAATCACATCCCTACTTAGAACATTTTTGGCATCCTCACATTAATTCTGTATAAAGATAAAAGGTTTCTTTGTCTCCCAGCTAGGTCCTTCAGAGCAGAGATCATGTTATATACCCTTCATGCCACCCATGGCAATCCTTCAAGATCTTACCCATGGTGGCTTTCCAGCAATAGTTTCTTGAGGTGGTGGAAGTGCAATGCTTGAATGAAAGACCAGCTTTCACTTTGAAAATGCATCTTTGTCCCAGTGAATTCTAAACATCTGAGCACATGATTTCATGCATGAAAATAACTTTTTAGCAAGTTATTTACAAACAGACATCCAATAAAGACAAAACATTGCAATGATTTTTCTAGGAACACAGCTAAAAGTAATCTGAGAAAAAGGCTACAATTGCCCTTATATTTAGTAAGCTGTGTTTTAAGCTGTTTGCCTGTGTGATTATCTATAGACTTTTTCTTTCATTGAGACTACATTTTGTCAATATTTGAGGTGAAGATAGAAAAAGAAACTGGGATATCTGCCCACATATCCCTTACTGACAGTGAAAGGATTAAGAGAGAGGAAAGAGAACAGAAAGTGGGAAGGGCATTAAAGCTATTCATATCCATTCAGAAGGTCAAGAGACAGAATCAAAGATGCCAAAAGGAGACTGAGTGCATCATCTTGCTCGCTCCAATTATGTATTGCTGTGCATTAAAGAAATCAGGTAAAGGATTGAGGCAAGTGGTAAAGGTTTATAGGCTGAACACAGCTAAGTTGTGATATTTAACACACTAATAATGAAGACCTCTTTATGAATTCCTCTTAAGAACTGTAGTTTTAAAGTATTCCTATTTAGGCAAAAATGTTCCCAAGGCAGCTCCCACTTTTCAGTGATTTTTATGAGCTTGAAGTTAAGCTGAAGAATCACAAAATAAGAGCTTGCAGATATGAGTCCCACTCTTGTTTGTATTTTTTTTGAAGTTTTAGAAGTTGGTAAGGAGAAGCAGCAAAGAAAGAGGAAACAGCTAAGAAACTTCAAATTCTTAAGGGTTTATTGCCATCTGCTACTGGCAACTAATTAGTAAATTATTAATTATAATGGCCATAAAGTTAAAAGGATCAAGTTGATGAAAATTGCTAGGCTAGAGCCTAAGTAATAATAGTATGATGGTCTTATGTAGCCACTGAAAAAGGAAAATTCAGCCCCCATAGTTTTAAACTCTCTTCTTCAAACTTATTACAGAGACCATTAACCACCAAGCTCAAATGCAAAAGGCTATGAGACAACAAAGGTAAAATTTAAGGCAGCTGAAAGGGAACTTGGCTTCCAGTATAACTTATCCATTAAATTACTATCATCATGGACTCATTTTCACCACAATCCAAGTTACTGGCTTTTACTATGAGATTCTAATAGGCAATATAGGAAAATTCTTATCCTGTTACAGAGCTCCAAACATGGTGATTACTCTATTTCAATGTCTTGTACACACCAACAGCAGTCATAAAACCCCATCATGAACAGTTCTCTGCATGTAGTGCCTAATAAGTGTTATACAATGTGAGTTTCTGCAATTGCTTAAAACATGGGCAAAACGAGGCCTTCAAAGAAATCCAGGTCTTTAATGTGTCACTTCCAATTCTTATCCAAGAAGTAGGGCTTATACCTGGGCTTTAGGCATGTAAGAGCCACTGAGGCTTTGAACAACTAACTTTACCTCTCGAACCTCAGTGCTTTTATGAGCAAAATAAAAAGAGTAGTGGTAACAATAACAAAAAGATAATAGTAATAGCCAACACTTATATAGCTGCCACTATCTGCCAGGCACTGTTCTGAGCAATTCATAGGTATAACTTGACACTCAGAACAACTCTATGAGGCAGGTACTGGTATCAATGGCCCTCCTATCACCACCACTCACCCCAGCACCTCCCCACCACCCTTCCCACTATGGCCTTAAGTCTTAGGCCAACCCAACTTCACCTCTTGTAAATATATGAAGCTGATCTCAAGTGGTGCCAGCTAAAGGAATAGGCCTTAAAATCTAAGAGAGAAAACAGCACCAGGACTCTACAAACAAAATGTATGTTTGTGGTATAATAAAAAAAAACATATAATTTGGTCTTTGCCCCTGGTTTCTGACACAAAACTCTAAGACCCTCGGAATTTCCTGAGTGATAGGAGTGCCTTGTTTTTCATAGCCAGCCCCTTTCTACTATACCTGAATTGGTAAGGAGGTAACTCATAGTGGGCCCTGAGATAGTTTCAGAATGAGAGCTGTTCACCAGAAATCCAAGGACATGACTAGAGGATTGAAAGTTTCAGCCCCACCCCTCAGGAAAGGGACAGGGGCTGGAGACTGAGTTTAATCAGGTCAATGATTTAATTGAACACATTTACACAATGAACCTTGAATAAAACCTCTTAAACGATGAGATTTGGGAAGCTTCCTGGTTGGTGAACACATTGAAGTGCTAGGAGGGTGACATGCCCAGAGGAGTGTGGAAGTTCTAAACCATCCATCCTGATACCTAGCCCTGTGTATCTCTTCCATTTGATGTTCCTAAGTTGTACTGATATGTTTGAAAATAAAACTGTAAGTATAGAACCTTCCTGAATTCTGTGAGTAGTTCTAGCATATTACTGAACCTGAGGAGCAGTCATAGGAACCTCTGAACTTGTAGTTAACTGAGCAGAAGCGTAGATAGCCTGAGGACTCTATTTATAGCTGGTGTCTGAAGTCAGGGCACAAAATGTGGGACTGTGATAATTCCTTATAGTTAGTGTCAGAATTGAAATCTGGGACAGATGATTGATGTCAAAAAAGTAGAAAGTTGTTGTTGGAAAAAAAACAAAGAATATCCCCAATGACTAATTAATTGGCTAAATCAAGCTCAGTGGCAGAGATGGGTAACTAAAATGAAGTGGTATAATTTGCTCTGTAACTTGTAGAGTAACAAGTTACAGTAACCTGTATTTCTAGCATTTAGAAAAAAGAAACAGAAAATTCTTACTTACGACAATACAGGAATTTCCCCAGTCTCATTTGCCAAGTTCATCTGACCCTTCTTTCAATGAGAAGACGTATCATCTGTTATTAAAGCTATGTTCCACAAGGAATGTGCATCTTCTGAAAACATCTATTTAAAGACTCACTCCTCATGAAAAAACAGATATACATATATTGAGAGGTTTAGAAAAGCTTTTATTTAGTTATGAAAATTATTACAGTATTTCTTTTTAAAGTGTTCTCTCTACCAACTATTGTCCTATCACCCACTGAAATATACAGCACTCTAAATATCTATAAAAAATAAAGAATATTTGGCCTTAAGTCACCACTTCTGTCTAAAATATATTGACAAAATGTGAAATATTAATAGATGAAGGAGAAAAGAAGAAAGAGACAGAGGCAAGGTGGGAGAGAGGTGGGGAAGGGGAAGGAGGAGAAAGTCTGCCTTCCCCTTACACTAGCCCACATAGTAGCAGGCTTCCCCATTGATTTGTAGTCATCCTTTTTGTCAGGTATTAATGTGATCTAATGAAACATCAACCTCTATTTTGATCTGTTGCTGCTGCAGCACCCTCAATTTATTAGGTACTTGCTTGCATTTCAAAACACAGCAATGCTTTGAAGGATGATTGGCCTCCTTTGATCAAAGCAAATCTCATTAGCTGAAATAACTTGACTTATAGCTGGCCTATAATACAGAATTGGAAAAAATTTTAATGTCTGTATAAAAATACCTACAAAGCCTTTCAATTATGTTTTTCTTCAAAAGACAAAAGGAAGATGGGATAGCTAAATAATTTCTTATCTAATTGAAAAACCTGGTACCTAGAAACTATTCAGAAATTTTTCATATAAACCAAAATAAAAGACTTTTGAAATACTATCACATAAACTGCAAAATCTTACTTAACAGAACTGATAATTATTTATAAAAAACAAGGAAACTACATAGTTAATTCTTTTTAAGCTCACAATTCATAGAATTTAAATACAGTAAGTTCTTGGTGATTTAGTAATTGATAATTCAGAGATTTTTTTTTTAAAGGCCTTGTTTCTCTGGAATCTTCTTTTCTCAGCTGCATTTGAGGCATTTTACTGCTTTTAGTCAAAACCACTGAGTTTGAATAAGGAGTGCAAGACCTAGTTCAAATTTCCTACTCAGCATTTATTTAATTACTTAGTAACTTGATTGCAAAAGTCCAAACCATGGACTAGCATGGGTTTCTAGATTCTCTGTTTCTTTATTTCATATTATTTCACTCTCCTTCTGTTACTGTTTGATAAGAAAAGAATGTTGGGGTTATTAGTAATAACTTTACAAAGAAAAATCTTAGCTATTTTCCTACTTAGGCAAAATGAAAAAAAAAAGTGTTCAAATAACTTACTCAAATAGTCAATCAGGATAAGTTAAAAAGAAACAAGTGCCTCAATGCAAATGCTAGTTCACCTAAAATATTCTAATACTTGAATTTTTCTGTAATTTTGTCTTCATTCTATACCTTATTTTTGTTAACTATTTTTTGAAAATATATAATTATGTGAACCTGATGAACACACAGAAATGACTAGCTTTCATTAAATTCTGGCACATGAGATGAGGAGCTATCCCTTGAAACTTGAGAAAGCTGTGATTTTATGACATATTACAATAAAATTTGATTCATCAAAGTGGAAATAGATTCAAAAAATAAACATTCTTACAGAGCCATGGGCACTTCCCAGGTAGCACTAGCAGTAAAGAACCCGCCTGCCAAAGCAGATGACGTAAGAGATGTGGGTTCGATCCCTGAATTGGGAAGACACCCTGGAGGAAGGCATGGCAACCCATTCCAGTTCTCTTGCCTGGAGAATCCAGTGGACAGAGGAGCCTGGCAGGCTCTGGTCCATAGGGTCCCAAAGAGTTTGCCACAACTGAATCAACTCAGCATGCATGCACAGAGCCATTATGTACCGCAAGCTAAAGTTATATATGTGTTAGAGCATAAATATCTGAATATCTGAGATCTGTTATATATAAGATCATGTCATTCTTTTACAGTTCTCCCCTAGAGAAAATGCAAGAGGTCAGATTCAGACCTGTACATAACACCTTAAATGCTCATCCTGCAATGGATGGCAAAATTAGTAAACAGACAATCTTTGGCTTTGGCAAGTAAAATTCTAAGTTATTTTTTATGTCTCAGACCATAGACACCACTTCATATCAGAAATAGAAAGCATCTTTTTTTTTTTTTATTTTTTATTTTTAAACTTTACATAACTGTATTAGTTTTGCCAAATATCAAAATGAATCCGCCACAGGTATACATGTGTTCCCCATCCTGAACCCTCCTCCCTCCTCCCTCCCCATTCCATCCCTCTGGGTCGTCCCAGTGCACCAGCCCCAAGCATCCAGTATCGTGCATCGAACCTGGACTGGCAACTCGTTTCATACATGATATTTTACATGTTTCAATGCCATTCTCCCAAATCTTCCCGCCCTCTCCCTCTCCAACAGAGTCCATAAGACTGTTCTATACATCAGTGTCTCTTTTGCTGTCTCGTACACAGGGTTATTGTTACCATCTTTCTAAATTCCATATATATGCGTTAGTATACTGTATTGGTGTTTTTCTTTCTGGCTTACTTCACTCTGTATAATAGGCTCCAGTTTCATCCACCTCATTAGAACTGATGCAAATGTATTCTTTTTAATGGCTGAGTAATACTCCATTGTATATATGTACCATAGCTTTCTTATCCATTCATCTGCTGATGGACATCTAGGTTGCTTCCATGTCCTGGCTATTATAAACAGTGCTGCAATGAACATTGGGGTACTCGTGTCTCTTTCCCTTCTGGTTTCCTCAGTGTGTATGCCCAGCAGTGGGATTGCTGGATCATAAGACAGGTCTATTTCCAGTTTTTTAAGGAATCTCCACACTGTTCTCCATAGTGGCTGTACTAGTTTGCATTCCCACTAACAGTGTAAGAGGGTTCCCTTTTCTCCACACCCTCTCCAGCATTTATTGCTTGTAGACTTTTGGATCGCAGCCATTCTGACTGGTGTGAAATGGTACCTCATAGTGGTTTTGATTTGCATTTCTCTGATAATGAGTGATGTTGAGCATCTTTTCATGTGTTTGTGAGCCATCTGTATGTCTTCTTTGGAGAAATGTCTATTTAGTTCTTTGGCCCATTTTTTGATTGGGTCATTTATTTTTCTGGAGTTGAGCTGTAGGAGTTGCTTGTATATTCTCGAGATTAGTTGTTTGTCAGTTGCTTCATTTGCTATTATCTTCTCCCATTCTGAAGGCTGTCTTTTCACCTTGCTAATAGTTTCCTTTGATGTGCAGAAGCTTTTAAGGTTAATTAGGTCCCATTTGTTTATTTTTGCTTTTATTTCCAATATTCTGGGAGGTGGGTCATAGAGGATCCTGCTGTGATGTATGTCAGAGAGTGTTTTGCCTATGTTCTCCTCTAGGAGTTTTATAGTTTCTGGTCTTACATTTAGATCTTTAATCCATTTTGAGTTTACTTTTGTGTATGGTGTTAGAAAGTGTTCTAGTTTCATTCTTTTACAAGTGGTTGACCAGTTTTCCCAGCACCACTTGTTAAAGAGATTGTCTTTAATCCATTGTATATTCTTGCCTCCTTTGTCAAAGATAAGGTGTCCATATGTGCGTGGATTTATCTCTGGGCTTTCTATTTTGTTCCATTGATCTATATTTCTGTCTTTGTGCCAGTACCATACTGTCTTGATAACTGTGGCTTTGTAGTAGAGCCTGAAGTCAGGTAGGTTGATTCCTCCAGTTCCATTCTTCTTTCTCAAGATCGCTTTGGCTATTCGAGGTTTTTTGTATTTCCATACAAATTGTGAAATTATTTGTTCTAGCTCTGTGAAGAATGCTGTTGGTAGCTTGATAGGGATTGCATTGAATCTATAGATTGCTTTGGGTAGTATACTCATTTTCACTATATTGATTCTTCCAATCCATGAACACGGTATATTTCTCCATCTGTTAGTGTCCTCTTTGATTTCTTTCACCAGTGTTTTATAGTTTTCTATATATAGGTCTTTAGTTTCTTTAGGTAGATATATTCCTAAGTATTTTATTCTTTCCGTTGCAATGGTGAATGGAATTGTTTCCTTAATTTCTCTTTCTGTTTTCTCATTATTAGTGTATAGGAATGCAAGGGATTTCTGTGTGCTGATTTTATATCCTGCAACTTTACTATAGTCATTGATTAGTTCTAGTAATTTTCTGGTGGAGTCTTTAGGGTTTTCTATGTAGAGGATCATGTCATCTGCAAACAGTAGAAATAGAACGCATCTTTTGTCTTGTTAAGGAAAGGGGAAAACAAACTCTAGCAATGAAATTAGAGAGTCTAAGTGATAGGTAACTTAGAAGCATCCAAGAACTGTATGTTTAATGAAATTTATCACTTAAAGACTTTTCTTGGCCAGATATGAACAACAAAATAATATAAATAAAACTTTTAAAAGAGATATTTAGAAAACAGAATATTCACTGAACATCTGCTTGATCCTTTAAATTTATGAGCACACTTCCATTTCTTTAGCTTGGAGAGATGCTGATTCCATTTCTAGATTATCCAAATCTAGAGTATCTCTAATAGAGTACAAAAGAAGCATGATACAAAGTGGTTTTTACATTAAAATGTGTATATTTGCCTTTCACATATGTTAATCAGAATATTTTACTGGAACTTACATCACTAAATAGCTAAGCATATTCAGAAAACTAGTCTCCACAAGACTGAAGAATTCTCTAGTTTCTTCATTCTGACTCCAACTACCACAAAATTCTTCTTAATAGCCTGGCCAGTTTTCTGTACTTTATTTTACTTAAGCAAATACAATACATACTATGAATTTTTTTAAGTTTTTCTCATTTTTAGTAACTTTTGCTATGTGCACTGAAAATTATCAGTAATTGGGAAAGTTAAATGACAATTGCATTTAAATCATTTAATAAAACTGTATTGATTTAAAAGCAAATTTGAGAATATATAACCAGGTAAATTCATTTGAAAATTTGCCACTGTTCTCATTAATTAAATAACTCAAAATTTGGACCATTAAGAACTTAGACAGAAATAGAATTTCTGCCCATGGACTGTAGCATCAGCTTCTGCCTAATAATTTCCAGTCTGCCCTTCCTGACAGCCAGCCCTACTGATTTAGGATTTGCCTAGTCAGCCCCTACAATTTCATTAGATCAATACCTTGTAATAAGCTTCCTTAAATATTTCTACTGGTTCTGTTTCTCTGCTTGAACCCTGACTGATACATGCCGCAATGCTCTTGCTAACAACTCCCCAGCCCTCCCCATCCCAAATTCCCTACCCTATCCCCACTCCCACTATTCCTTTCTGAATATACTCCTTATATCCCATTCTCTGGTCTTCCCTGGCACCATAAAGGCAGACATATCATAGAAAAAGAGAAATACACCACTAATAAAGAAATAGACCAGAAGCCATTTTTAATTCTTCTACCTGCATATCATTATAAAAATTTTCAAACTATAGAATATTTGAAAAATTTTATGGTAAACACCTGTACAAGTTAGATTCTACTATTAACATTATACTGGTAAAGAACCCACCTATCTGCCAATGCAGGAAACACAACAGATGTGGCTTTGATGGCAATCGACTCCATATTCTTGTCTGGAAAATTCCATGGACAGAGGACCCAGATGACCTATAGTCCATGGAGTCACAAAGACTCAGACATAAGTGAATGCACACACACACATATTAACATTTTATTACAGTTACTTCATATGTTATCTATTCATCCATGTATCCCTCTGCTCACCTATCAATCCACTTTATTTTTTGATGTTTTTCAAAGTAAGTGACAGACACAAACACTCTTTTCCCTAAGTGCTTCAGCATCTACATCATTAATTACAACTGAATATTTATTTATAACTTTTTAAAGGAAGATTTAATATAAAACAAATGTCCAGATGTTAAGTGTACCATTTGATGACACTATTTCTTGTTGCTATTATTTTAAAAGATTTTATATTTTAGAGCAGTTTTAGGTTCATAGCAAAATGGAGAAGAAGGTAGAGATTTCTCATATCCCCTCTACCCCCACATATGCATAGCCTCCACCATCATCAATTTTCCCCACCACAGTGGTACATTCATTACAATTGAGCCTACACTGACACATGATAATCACCCAAAGCCCACAGTTTACTGTGTAAATTACCCAAAGTCCATTAGGGTTTACTCTTGGCGTTGTATATTCTGTGGGTTTAGACAAAGGTATAATCATGTGTATCCATCATTATAATATCATACAGAGTATTTCCACTGCCCTACAAATCCTGTGTGCCCCATCTAGTCATCCTTCCTCCTCCCCAATCCCTGGCAACCACTGATCTTAGTTTTGCCTTCCTCTCAATGAGTTTTGACATATGTATTCAACTATGTGATCTGAACTTTATCAATGAGTTCAGATTGATAAAGTTTATCATTTATATGACCCTAGAGTTCCCCTTTGTTTTTCCCAGTTCATCTCTCCTCCCTAGAAGCAATTACTCATATGATTTCTTTTCATCCAGATATTGGTTTCACTTTTTTAAGAATTTCATGAAAACAGAATCATCAGAAGATGTATTCTTTTGTGTTTGGCTTTATTTTTTTAATTGATTTATTTAATTGGAGGCTAATTACTTTACAATATTGTGGTGGTTTTTGACATACATTGGCATGAATCAGCCACAGGTGTACATGTGTCCCCCACCCCAAACCCCGCTCCCCCTCCCTCCCCAACCCATCCCCATGGGTTGTCCCAGTGCACTGGCTTTCAGTGCCCTGTTTCATGCATCAAACTTGGACTGGTCATCTATTTCACATATGGTAACATACATGTTTCAATGCTATTCTCTCAAATCATCCCACCCTCGCCTTCTCCCACAGAGTCCAAAAGTCTGTTCTTTATATCTGTGTCTCTTTTGCTGTCTCATGTATGCTGCTGCTGCTAAGTCGCTTCAGTCATGTCCAACTCTGTGCGACCCCATAGACGGCAGCCCACCAGGCTCCCCTGTCCCTGGGATTCTCCAGGCAAGAACACTGGAGTGGGTTGCCATTCCCTTCTCCAATGCAGGAAAGTTAAAAGTGAAAGTGAAGTCACTCAGTTGTGTCCAACTCTGTGCGACCCCATAGACGGCAGCCCACCAGGCTCCTCCGTCCATGGGATTTTCCAGGCAAGAGTCTTGGACTGGGTTGCCATTGCCTTCTCCATCTCATGTATAGGGTCATCGTTACCATCTTTCTAAATTCCATATAAATGCATTAATATACTGTATTGGTGCTTTTCTTTCTGACTTACTTCATTCTGTATAATAGGCCCCAGTTTCATCCACCTCATTAGAACTGATGCAAATGTGTTCTTTTTAATAGTTGAATAATATTCCATTGTGTATATGTACCACAACTTTGTATCTGGCTTCATTTGTTCATTGTAATGTTTTGGAGATTCATCTATGTGGTTGCATGTATTATTTGTTTATTCTGTGTTGTTATGAGATGCAATTCTTCTATGGATAGACCACTGTATGCTTGTACATTCTCCTACTGATAAATATCTGGTTTGTTTCTGGCTATTACAAATAAAGTTGCTATGGACATTCTCATATTAAAAATAAATTAAATAAATAAATACATAGAAATCTAAGATTTCATTACATTTAAATGAGTTGCCAGTCCAGGTTCAATGCACGATACTGGATGCTTGGGGCTAGTGCACTGGGACAACCCAGAGGAATGGTATGGGGAGGGAGGAGGGAGGAGGGTTCAGGATGGGGAACACATGTATACCTGTGGCGGATCCATTTTGATATTTGGCAAAACTAATACAATTTTGTAAAGTTTAAAAATAAAAAAAAAAAAGAATGACATAGACAGATACTATGTATAAAGCACTGTTCTAGGTACTGAAATCATGGAACTTGAAATCCAACATTAGAACAAACTATGTACATAGATTATTACTGTTCAGTTCAGTTCAGTTCAGTTGCTCAGTCGTGTCCAACTCTTTGTAACCCCATGAACCACACACAGCATGCCAGGCTTCCCTGTCCATCACCAACTGCCGGAGTCTACCCAAACCCATGTCCATCAAGTTGGTGATGCCATCCAACCATCTCATACTCTGTCATCCCCTTCTCCTTCTGCCCTCAATCTCCCCAGCATCAGGGTCTTTTCCAATGAGTTAGCTCTTCACATCAGGTGGCCAAAGTATTGGAGTTTCAGCGTCAACATCAGTCCTTCCAGTGAACACCCAGGACTGATCTCTTTAGCATGGACTGGTTGGATCACCTTGCAGTCCAACGGACTTTCAAGAGTCTTCTCCAACACCACAGTTCAAAACCATCAATTCTTCAGCACTCAGCTTTCTTTATAGTCCAGCTCTCACACCCATACATGACCACTGGAAAAACCATAGCCTTGACTAGATGGACCTTTGTTGACAAAGTAATATCTCTGCTTTTTAATATGATGTCTAGGTTGGTCATAACCTTCCTTCCAAGGAGTAAGCAGTCTTTTAATTTCATGGCTGCAATCACCATCTGCAGTGATTTTGGAGCAAAAATAAAAATAGCAAAAAAGTCAGCCACTGTTTCCACTGTTTCTCCATCTATTTGCTATGAAGTGATGGGACCAGATGCCATGATCTTAGTTTTCTGAATGTTGAGCTTTAAGCCACCTTTTTCACTTTCCTCTTTCACTTTCATCAAGAGGCTCTTTAGTTCTTCTTCACTTTCTGCCATAAGGGTGGTGTCATCTGCATATCTGAGGTTATTGATATTTCTCCCAGAAATCTTGATTCCAGCTTGTGCTTCTTCCAGCCCAGCATTTCTCATGATGTACTCTGCATAGAAGTTAAATAAGCAGGGTGACAATATGCAGCCTTGACGTACTCCTTTTCCTATTTGGAACCAGTCTGTTGTTCCATGTCCAGTTCTAACTGTTGCTTCCTGACCTGCAAACAGGTTATTGTTGAAATGCCACAAGAATGATCTGAAACTGAATTTATCTCGAGAGGCCTCAGTAAAAAGAATATCAGTGGACGAGTCTACAGAAGTATGTTTGGACTACATTTCAGAGGGTTTTAACAGAGTAGGAGGCTCTCTACTGACTCCAGCAAATATTGAAGGAAATAACTGAAAGGTTTTGAGCAAAGAAGTGATGATCAGAATTACATTTTAGCTACATTCTTCCAGAGGTTATCTCATATTTAAAAGAAGATAGCCTAGAATTAAGATATCAATTTGATATCAATTAACATATCAATATCAATTTATATCAAATAAGGTATCAATAAATATCTTAATTAGAATTAAGAGATCAAGTTGCCAACATGCATAGGATCATAGAAAAAGCAAGAGAGTTCCAGAAAAACATCTACTTCTGCTTTATGACTACAACAAAGCTTCTAACTGTGTGGATCACAACAAACTGGAAAATTCTTCAAGAGATGGGAATGCCAGACCACCTTACCTGCCTCCTGAGAAATTTGTATGCAGGGCAAAAAGCAACAGTTAAAACTGGACATGGAACAACAGACTGGTTCCAAATTGGGGAAAGAGGCTATAGAAAAAGGCTGTATATTGTCACCCTGTTTACTTACCTTATATGTAGAGTACATCATGTGAAATGCCAGGCTGGATGAAGCACAAGCTGGAATCAGGATTGCTGGGAGAAATATCAATAACCTCAGATATGCAGATGACACCACCCTTATGGCAGAAAGCAAAGAACTAAAGAACCTCTTGATGAAAGTGAAAGAGAAGAGTGAAAAGGCTGGCTTAAAATTCAACATTCCTGCCTGTAGATCCATCTGCTGCACACACTGGGGTGTCCCTCCAGGACCTCGATTCAGAAAGGGGAGGTTTCAGTGACAAGTCTGTGGCCTGAAAGAGAGTCTTCACCTGACCATACTGGGCACCCTGATCTCAGACTTTCAGCCTCCAGCACAGCTCTCTTGCATCTGTGACCTGGACATGTGACCTGGGCCTGATCTTTGAGCTGTGTACACACCAGACTTCAAATCAGTAGCTAGAGATGTGAAGAAGCTGAGACTAAGAGATCAAGCCCTGAGCTTCTGGAGTGGTAGCACTGATTCCAACATCCTAGACTACCAGAGAACTAACCTGAGGGAGTATCAAATAGTGAGAACTCACACAAAGGAAACCACTTGAATGCAAGACCCGGCATCACCCAACCACCACTAGCACCCTGTGCGGGATGCCACATCTAAACAACAAACAAAACAAAAATAAAAACCCAATCATCAGCAGATAGGATTACCACCTCACTCAGCCTTGCCCCTCAGAGGAAAAATGAACAAACAAACAAGCAAACAAACAAACAAATGAAAACTCAGCACAAATCTCACCCTATATGAAGCTTACACAAACCACTGGGCAAACTTTAGGAGGGCAGAAACCAAAAGGAAGAAAGAATTAGACTTTGAAGCCTGGGAAAAGGAGACCTCAAACACAACAAACTTTAAAAAAATAATGAAAAGGCAGAGAAATACTACACAATTGAACAAACTAGAAACATAGAAGTCCAAATAAATTAAGAGCAAATAGGCAAAATAACTGAAAAAGAATTCAGAATTAATAATAGTAAAGATGATCAAAAATCTTGGAAACAAAATGGAGAAAATGCAAGAATCAGTAACAAATACCTGGAAGAATTAAAGAATAAACATACAGAGACAAACAACACGATTACTGAAATTAAACATACTCTAGAAGGAATCAATAGCAGAATATCTGAAGCAGAAGAACAAATCAATGAGCTGGAAGATAAAAGGGTGGAAATAACTTCTGAAGAGCAGAATAAAGTAAAAAGAATGAAAAGAACTGAGGATAATCTCAGAGACCTATGGGACAATATCAAAAGTACCAACATTCAAATTATCAGGGTCCCAGAAGAAGAAGAGAAAAAGAAAGGGTATGAGAAAATTTTTGAAGAGATGACAGTTGAAAATGTCCCAACATGGAAAAGGAAATAGTCAATCAACTCCAAGAAGCATAGAGTCCCATACAGGATAAATCCAAGGAGAAACACACCAAGACACATACTAATCAAACTAACAATGACTAAACACACAGAAAGAATATTAAAAGCAGCAAGGGACAAGCAACAAGTAACATACAAGGGAAACCCCATACGCTTAACAGCTGGTCTTTCAGCAGAAACTCTGCAGGCCAGAAGGGAATGGCAGGATATATTTAAAGTACTGAAAGCGAAAAATCTACAACCAAGATTACTGTTCCCAGAAAGTATCTCATTCAAAATTGACAGAGAAATAAAAAGCTTTTCAGACTACCAAAAGTTAAGAGAATTCAGTACCACCAAACCAGCTTTACAACAAATGTTAAACGGACTTATATAGTCAAGAAATATGACAGAAGAAAAAAGATCTACAAAATCAACCCCAAACAATTAACAAGATGGCAATTAAGAAAATGAAGATATATATCAATAATTACTTTAAATGTAAATGGATTAAATGCTCTAACCAAAAGACGCAGACTGTCTGAATGGGTACAAAAATAAGACCCATAAATCTGCTGTCCTCAAGAAACCCACCTCAGGCCTAAAGACACATATAGACTGAAAGTGAGAGAATGCAAAAATATATTACATGCAAATGGGAAGCAGAAGAAAGCTGGAGTATCAACCCTCATATTAGACAAAGTAGACCTTAAAATAAAGAATATTACAAGAGATAAGGAAGGACACTACATAATGATCAAGGGATCAACCCAAGAGGAAGACATACAATTGTAAATATCTATGCACCCAACATAGGAGCACCTCAAAACATAAGACAAACACTAACAGATATAAAAGGAGAAATTGACAGTGACACAATAATAGTAGGAGACTTTAACACCCCACTCACACCCATGGACAGATCATCAAAATAGAAAATTAATAAGGGAACACAAGTCTTAAATGACACATTAGAAGAGATGGATTTCATTAATTTATTCAGGACATTCCATTCAAATGCAGAAGAATACACCTTCTTCTTGAGTGCACATGGAACATTCTCCAGGATAGTCCACATTTTGAGTCATAAGTCATACCTCAGTAAATTTAAGAAAATTGACATCGTATCAAGCATCTTTTCTGACCACAACATTCCGACTCTGTGCGACCCCATAGACGGCAGTCCACCAGGCTCCACCGCCCCTGGGATTTTCCAGGCAAGAACACTGGAGTGGGTTGCCATTCCCTTCTCCAGTGCAGGAAAGTTAAAAGTGAAAGTGAAGTCACTCAGTCGCATCCGACTCTTAGCGACCCCATGGACTGCAGCCTACCAGGCTCCTCCGTCCATGGGATTTTCCAGGCAAGAGTACTGGAGTGGGGTGCCATTGTCTTCTCCCCAACACTATGAGACAAGGTGTCAATTACAAGAAAAAAACTGTAAGAAACACAAACTCATGGAGATTAAAAAACACATTTCTAAATAACCAGCAGATTACTGAAGAAATAAAAAGGGAAATCAAAAAATTTCTAGAAACAAATGACAATGGAAACTTGACAACTCAAAACCTATGAGATGCAGCAAAAGCAGTTCTAAGAGGGAAGATTATAGCAATATAATCCTACCTCAAGAAACAAGAAAAACTTTGACTAGACAACCTAACTTTATACCTAAAACAACTGGAAAAAGAAGAACAAAATCCCCAAAATTAGTAGAAAGAAAGAAATCATAAAGATCTGAGCAGAAAAATATGAAGAAGAAAGAAACAATAGTAAAGATTAAGATCTGATAGACTGCCTGATGAACTATAGACAGAGGTTTGTGACACTGTACAGGAGAGACAGGGAGGAAGACCATCTCCAAGAAAAGAAACGCAAACATGCAAAATGTATGTCTAAGGAGGCCTTACAAATTGCTGTGAGAAGAAGAGAAGCGAAAAACAAAGGAGAAAAGGAAAGACATACCCATTTGAATGCAGAGTTCCAAAGAATAGCAAGGAGAGATAAGAAAACTTCCTCAGCAATCAATGCAAAGAAATAGAGGAAAACACTAGAATGGGAAAGACTAGATATATCTTCAAGAAAATTAGAGATACCAAGGGGACATTTCATATAAAGATGGGCTCAATAAAGGACAGCAATGGTAGGGACCTAACAGAAGCAGAAGATATGAAGAAGAGGTGGCAAAAATACTTAGAAGAACTGTACAGAAAAGATCTTCACGACCCAGATGATCACGAAGGTGTGACCACTCACCTAGAGCCAGACATCCTGGAATGTGAAGTCAAGTGGGCCTTAGAAAGCATCACTACAAACAAAGCTAGTGGAGGTGATGGAACTCCAGTTGAGCTATTTCAAATCCTAAAAGATGATGCTATGAAAGTGCTGCACTCAATATGTCAGCAAATTTGTAAAACTCAACAGTGGCCACAGGACTGGAAAAGGTCAGTTTTCATTCCAATCTTAAAGAAAGGAAATGCCAAAGAATGCTCAAACTACCACACAATTGCACGCATCTCACACGCTAGTAAAGTGATGCTCAAAATTCTCGAAGCCAGGCTTCAGCAATAAGTGAACTGTGAACTTCCAGATGTTCAAGCTGGTTTTAGAAAAGGCAGAGGAACCAGAGATCAAATTGCCAACATCCATTAAATCATTGAAAAAGCAAGAGAGTTCCAGAAAAACATCTATTTCTGCTTTATTGACTATGCCAAAGGCTTTGACTATGCCAAAGGCTTTGACTGTGTGGATCACAATAAACTGTGGAAAATTCTGAAGAGATGGGAATACCAGACCACCTGACCTGCCTCTTAAGAAACCTGTATGCTGGTCAGGAAGCAACAGTTAGAACTGGACATGGAACAACAGACTGGTTCCCAATCGGGAAAGGAGTAAGTCAAGGCTATATATTGTCACCCTGCTTCTTTAACTTCTATGCAGAGTATATCATGAGAAACGCTGGGCTGGAAGAAGCACATGCTGTAATCAAGATTTCTGGGAGAAATATCAATAACCTCAGATATGCAGATGACACCACCCTTATGGCAGAAAGTGAAGAAGAACTAAAGAGCCTCTTGATGAAAGTGAAAGAGGAGAGTGAAAAAGGTGGCTTAAAGCTCAACATTCAGAAAACTAAGATCATGGCATCCGGTCCCATCACTTCATGGCAAATAGATAGGGAAACAGTGGAAACAGTGGCTGACTTTGTTTTTGGGGGCTCCAAAATCACTGCAGATGGTGACTGCAGCCATGAAATTAAAAGACGCTTACTCCTTGGAATTTAGGTTATGACCAACCTAGACATCATATTAAAAAGCAGAGATATTACTTTGCCAACAAAGGTCCATCTAGTCAAGGCTATGGTTTTTCCAGTGGTCATGTATGGGTGTGAGAGCTGGACCATAAAGAAAGCTGAGTGCTGAAGAATTGATGCTTTTGAACTGTGGTGTTGGAGAAGACTCTTGAGAGTCCCTTGGACTGCAAGGAGATCCAACCAGTCCATCCTAAAGGAGATCAGTCCTGGGTGTTCACTGGAAGGACTGATGTTGAAGCTGAAACTCCAATACTTTGGCCACCTGATGTAAAGAGCTAACTCATTTGAAAAGACCCTGATGCTGGGGAGATTGAGGGCTGGAGGAGAAGGGGACGACAGAGGTGAGATGGTTGGATGGCATCACTGACTCAATGGACATGAGTTTCGTTAAACTCCAGGAGTTGGTGATGGACAGGGAAGCCTGGTGTGCTGCGGTTCATGGGGTTGCAAAGATTTGGACACGACTGAGCGACTGAACTGAACTGAACTGAAAAGCTGATTCTTCGAGATGATAAACAAAACTGACAAACCTTTAGCCAGACTCATCAATAAAAAAAGAAGAATCAAATCAACAAAATTAGAAATGAAAAAAGAGAGGTTACAATGAACAATGCAGAAATACAAAGGATTATATGAGACTATTATAAACAACTATATGGATAATGGATATATCTGGAAGAAAATGGATAATCTGGAAGAAATGGACAGATTCTTAGAAAAGTTCAATCTCCCAAAACTGAACAAGGAAGAAATAGAAATCATGAACAACCCAATTACAAGCACTGAAATTTAAGCTGTGATCAAAAATCTCCCCAAAAAACAAAAGCCCTGGACCAGATTGCTTCACAGGAGAATTCTATCAAACATTTAGAGAAGAGCTAATGCCTATCCTTCTAAGACTCTTTCAAAAAATTGCTGAGGAGGGAACACTTTCAAACTCATTCTATGAGGCCACCATCACCCTGATACCAAAACCAGACACAGACAACACACAAAAAAGAAAACTACAGTCCAGTATCACTGGTGAACACAGATGCAAAAATTCTCAACAAAATTTTAGCAAACAGAATCCAGCAGCACATCAAAAAGCTTATACCCCATGACTAAGTTGGGTTTACTAAAGGGATGCAAGGATTCTTCAATATATGCAAATCAATCAATGTGATAGACCATATTAACATCATGTCTGACTCTCCACAACCAATCCATGGAATTCTCTAGTTCAGAATACTGGAATACTGGGGTACCAGAATACTGGGTAGCCTTTCCCTTCTCCAGGGGATCTTTCCAACCCAGGGATTGAACCCAGGTCTCTCACATTGCAGGCAGATTCTTTATCAGCTGAGCCACAAGGGAAGCCCCCATATTAACACACTGAAAGATAAAAACCATATTATAATCTCAATAGATGCAGAAAAAGCCCTCGACAAAATTCAGCAGCCATTTATGATTAAAACTCTTCAAAAACTGGGCACAGAAGGAACCTACCTCATAATAGTAAGGGCTAGATATGTTAAGCCTACAGCAAACATTATTCTCAATGGTGAAAAACTGAAAGGATTTCCCCTAAGATCAGGAACAAGAGAAGGGTGTCCACTTTCAACAATATTATTCATCATACTTCTGGAGGTCCCAGCTACAGCAATCAGATAAAAAAAAAAAAGAAACAAAAGGAATCCAGCTCGGAAAAGAAGAAATAAAGCTCCCACTGTGTGCAGATGACATGATACTGTACAAAGAAAACCCTAAAGATAGTATCAGAAAATTATTAGAGTTCATCAGTGACTTTAGCAAAGTTGCAGGATACAAAACCAATACACAGAAATCACTTGCATTTCTATATACTAACAATGAAAAATCAGAGACAGAAATTAAGAAATCAACCTCATTCACCATTGCAACAAAAAGAAATAAATATCTAGGAATAAACTTACCTAAGGTGACAAAAGAACTGTATACAGAAAATTATAAGACACTAATGAAAGAAATCAAAGATGCCACAAACAGATGGAGAGATATTCCATGCTCCTGGGTAGGAAGAATCAATATTGTGAAAATGACTATACTACCAAATGCAATCTACAGAGTCAATGTGATCCCTATCAAATTATCACTGGCATTTTCACAGAACTAGAACAAAAAATTTCACAATTCACATGGAAACACGAAAGACCCCAAATAGCCAAAACAGTCTTAAGAAAGAAGAATGGAGCTGGAGGAATCAACCTTCCTGACTCCAGATTATACTACAACCTTCCTGACTCCAGATTATACCAGATAATACTGTAACTTATTTACAGTCATCAAGCCAGTATGGTACTGGCACAAAAACAGAAATATAGACCAATGAAACAAGATAGAAAGCCCAGAAATAAACCCATGCACCTATGGGTACTTTATTTTTGACAAAGTGAAAGTGAAGTCGTGTCCGAGTCTTTGCGACCCCTTGGGCGGTAGCCTACCAGGCTTCTCAGTCCATGGAATTTTCCAGGCAAGAAGACTGGAGTGGGTAGCCATTTCCTTCTCCAGGGGATCTTCCCAAACCAGGGATTGAACCCAGGTCTCCCAGATTGCAGGCAGAAGCTTTACCATTTGAGCCACCAGGGAAGCAGGAGGCAAGAATATACAATGGGGCAAAGACAGCCTCTTCAATAAATGGTGCTGGGAAAACTTGACAGCTACATGTAAAAGAATGAAATTAGAAGAATTCCTAACACCATACACAAAGATAAACTCAAAATTCATTAAAGACGTAAATGTAAGACCAGAAACTATAAAACTCTTAGAGGAAAACATAGGCAGAACACTTGATGACATAAATCAAAGCAAGATCCTCTATGGCCCACCTCCTAGAGTATATGGAAATAAAAACAAAAGTAAGTAAGTGGGACCTGATTAAACTTAAAAGCTTTTGCACAGCAAAGGAAATGATAAGCAAGGTGAAAAGACAATACTTCTAATGGGAGAAAATAATAGCAAATGAAACAACTGACAAAGGATTAATTTGCAAAATATACAAGCAGCTCATACAACTCAATGCCAGAAAAGCAAACAACCCAATCAAAAAGTGGGAAAAAGACCTAAACAGACATTTCTCCAAAGAAGACATACAGATGGATAACAAACACATGAAAAGATGCACAACATCACTCATTATTAGAGAAATGCAAATCAAAACTACAATGAGATATCACCTCACACCAGTCAGAATGGCCATCTTCAAAAAGTCTACAAACAATAAACGCTGGAGAGGGTGTGGACAAAGGGGTATGCCCTTGCACTGTTGGTAGGGATGTAAGTTGATAACAGCCACTATGGAAGACGATATGGAGATTCCGTTAAAAACTAGGAATAAAGCCACCATATGACCCAGCAATCCCACTCCTAGGCATATTCCCTGCTGCTAAGTCACTTCAGTTGTGTCCGACGCTGTGCGACCCCATAGACGGCAGCCCACCAGGCTCCCCCATCCCTGGGATTTTCCAGGCAAGAACAATGGAGTATGTTGCCATTTCCTTCTCCAATGCAAGAAAGTGAAAAGTGAAAGTGAAGTCGCTGAGTCTTGTCCAACTCTTAGCGACCCCATGGACTGCGGCCCACCAAGCTTCTCCATCCATGGGATTTTCCAGGCAAGAGTACTGGAGTGGGGTGCCATTGCCTTTTCCGTGGCATATTCCCTGAGGAAACCAAAATTGAAAGAGACACATGTATCCCATTGTTCATTGTAGCATTATTTACAATAGCTAGAACATGGAAGCAACCTAGATGCCCATCAACAGATGAAGAATAAAGAAGTTGTGGCACATATACACAATGGAATATCATTCAGCCATAAAAAGGAACACATTTGAGTCAGTTCAGATAAGGTGGATGAACCTAGAACCTATTATACAGAATGAAGTGAGTCAGAAAGAGAAAGATAAATATCGTATTCTAACACATATATATAGAATCTAGAAGAATGGTAGTGAAAAACTTATTTACAGGTCAGCGATGGAGAAACAGACATAGAGAATAGACTTATGGACATGGAGAGAGGGGAGGAGAGGAACATGGAAACTTACGTTACCATATGTAAAATAGCCAATGGGAATTTGCTGTATGGCTCAGGAAACTAAAACAGGGGCTCTGTATCAACCTAGAGGGTTGGGAAGGGGTGGGAGATGGGAGGGAGGTCCAAAAGGGAGGAGATATATGTGTACCTATGGCTGATTCATGTTGAGGTTTGACAGAAAACAACAAAACTCTGTAAAACAATTATCCTTCCATTTAAAAAAAGTAAAAAAAATACCAAAACACTCAACACTCAAAATATGAAGATCATGGCATCCGGTCCCATCACTTCATGGCAAATAGATGGGAAAACAATGGAAACAGTGAGAGACTTTACTTTCTTGGGCTCCAAAATCACTGCAGATGGTGACTGCAGCCATGAAATCAAAAGATTCTTGTTCCTTGGAAGAAAAGCTATGACCAACCTAGACAGCATATTAAAAAGCAGAGACATTACTTTGCCAACAGAGGTCCGTCTAGTCAAAGCTATGGTTTTTTCAGTAGTCATGTATGGATGTGAGAGTTGAACTATAAAGAAAGCTGAGCACTAAAGAATTGATGCTTTTGAACCGTGGTGTTGGAGAAGACTCTTGAGAGTCCCTTGGACTACAAGGAGATCAAATAAGTCCATCCTAAGGGAAATCAGTCCTGAATATTTATCAGAAGGACTGATGCTGAAGCTGAAGCTCCAATATTTTTGCCACCTGATGCGAAGAACTGACCCACTGAAAAAGACCCTGATGCTTGGAAAGATTGAAGGCAGAAGGAGAAGGGGACGACAGAAGATGAGATGGTTGGATGACATCACCAACTCGATGGACATGAGTTTGAGCAAACTCCGGGAGTTGGTGAAGGACAGGGAAGCCTGGTGTGATGGGATTGCAAAGAGCCAGATACAACTGAGCGACTGAATTGAATTGAACTGAAGATATCAATTATTAACAGAAGGCTGTTATACTCAAGTGAGGTAGTAGATGACCTGCCCAAAGTTGGAGGCAGTGAGAAGGAGAGAATACATTGTTACAAACAGGCCTATATAACTTGGCCACCATTTTTTAATGCACCCTCTAATTATATCATAACTCAACACATATACATATGCATAAATAAGTGAGAAAAAAAGTTTCACAAAAGCACACCCCTTATTATGTTTAATGTACACTAATACTTTCTATTTTTTATTCTCTTTCTTTTCTTTGTTTAAAAGCTGAGAATAAACCACTAATCTGATTTCATAATCTGCTGGGTCATGACCTTGGTTTGCAGAAGGAAATGGCAACCCACTCCAGTACTCTTGCCTGGAAAATCCCATGGACAGAGGAGCCTGGTAGGTTACGGTCCATGGGTTTGCAAAGAGTTGGACACGACTGAGCGATTTCACACAGACTGGGTAATGGTAGTAAAGATGACTCAGATTAAAACCTGGGCAATTGGAAGAATGTTGGTTTCATGCATTTGAAAATATTTTATTGAAAAAGTCTTAACTTGTTAGGGAATGAACGTATGACAATTTAATTTTTTCCAATAAATGCCTTTATCATGATCTGTCACTCACCTTTCATTCTCACTGAATTCATCTCCACCTAACTTCATAACTTTTCTTTTTATATATTTTTAATGGACTTCAGGAGTACAACATTGAAAAAAGCATAATATTTCTTTCATTAAATAGTATCATTGTCTATAGCCCTCTTCATCTGTTATTAATTAATAATAAAATAATCAATACCCATAAATCAACCACCCAGTTAGAGTTAAAACAGTGACAAAACTTACATTTATGTTCACCTCCCCATTCCACCTCTTGCCTCCTCTTATCTGATATAACTATTATCCCTCTGATTAAAAAAAAATAATGCATTGCAAATGATAGTTTAGAATAAAGTAATCAAGCTATATACAGTCTTCTAGGTCTGGCTTTTACTCAACATTATATTATTAGTATTCATGATAATTTTGGGATATTGCTTTAATTAATTCATTTTCATTGTATAATATTCTTTTGTGTGAACAACTGCCACTTTTTATCCCTTTTTTGCCATAAATATTTTTGTTAGCCAGAGTTTTGTTTGCTTTTACTACTGAAGTATTGTTACAATCACTTTTGCACCTGTGTCCTGGTACACATATTCACAAGTGATTCTTGGATAAATATCCAGAAATAGAATTACTGGGTCATAGGAGTGTACATATCTTCAACATCATGAGATAATTCTAAATGAGTTTATCAGTTCACTTCCCTCTAGCAAGATATTAGAAATACTGCTGCTTCATATTCTCTCTAACACTTGGTATCTGATTTTTCCCCATCAATTTTCATTCTACTTCTTTAAATTCAGTCCTGGTAATTTAGACACCTTAATGTCAGATGGATTTAGAGCTCTTTTGAATATCCCCTTCTATCCATCTTAGATCTGCAACTCTGTAAGTTTGGGGCGGAGGTTGGTGCATGGTCTCTTTAACATATGTCTCTCACCCCTCATCTTCCATGTTTCTCCTCTGATCTTACAGTGGGGAGGAGGGACAGAGGAGACAGAAGTTTTCTTACTTGATGGCTCCAGTCCAAACTTTACACTTTTCTTTTGCTTCCAGGACAAAGATGGAGAAAGATCTTGGAGAGAAAAGGAGGCAGGTGAGAGATTATGGAGTTGGAGAGGGCTAGACACACAACAGATTCAGCTGAAACCATCTCTCAAGCCCTGAGGAAAAGTGCCTGACTCCTACAATAGTATGCTCCCTGCATTTAGAATGAGGACTACTTAGAATCCTCTGTTTCGAGCTTTGAACTTTAATCACAATTTTGAAATAAGTCCCAATCAGCACATTTTACCATCCTATTACAGAGAAGAAGAAGCAGTCTAAAGAGAGAGAAGATTTACCTTCAGAATGTTCTGAAAACATCCAGTGACAGGTCTAGGATTACTAGTGAGATATCCAGGTAGGGTTTCCTAGTAAGCAATTGGTAACAGAGTCCTTGACCTCAGGGGGATGATTAGAGCTAGAGAGAAGAATATGGAAATTAGCCACAATGTCAATGTCATTAAAAGGTAGTTGTTATTATAATCCATTTTACTAATGAAAAAATTGAAGTATGATAGTATAAATAATTTACCCAAGATCTCATAGCTAACCTGAGACATAAAGATTATTTGCCTCTGAGAACTTCTGACTGAAAATCTATGTGCCTCTGACTACAATGACGACATCACATTAAGGACACCACGAAGAAGGGAAAAGGGGACCGATGACCATGATTATTTCTCTTGGAAATCATAGAAATAAGATCACAAATGAAATTTCTAAAAGTTAAATTGGCTATCCTTTACTTCTAATAACTCAGAAGCTAGAAGGATTTCCATATATGTTAAGATATGACTGTACTGAAAAAGCATTCATAAGAAACGATGATAGTGTGGGGATATGTACAAGGTGTACGAGGGGCATAAAATGGGACATGGTATGATGGGAATCAGCTAATGAAGCAGAGGTGAAAAAGAGCTACAGACACAAATAGTAACTGTGCTCATACAACTCTAAGCACTACCTATGGGGAGAAAGAACCTTGACCCACGAACTCATCCTTTATCCAGACCAAGACTATATATCCCCATTGGGAAGATCAAGTGCATAATCCGTATGTCATTTTCCTGCCCCAGGCTAACTATACAACCTGCTGATGATAATTTGGCTTCCTCACACTTTGTTTTAAAAGAGAGAACACATTGATCAAAAGACAAGAGTATCCAGCACTCAGTGTTCTTCCAAATCTCACTGCAGTTTGACTCAATCAAGGTTATGCTGCTGCTACTGCTGCTAAGTTGCTTCAGTCGTGTCCGACTCTGTGCAACCCCATTGACGGTAGCCCACCAGGCTCCCCCATCTCTGGGATTCTCCAGGCAAGAACACTGGAGTGGGTTGCCATTTCCTTCTCCAACGCATGAAAGTGAGAAGTGAAAGTGAAGTCGCTCAGTCATGTCCGACTCAGCGACCCCAGGGACTGCGGCCTACCAGGCTCCTCCATCCATGGGATTTTCCAGGCAAGAGTACCGGAGTGGGATGCCATTGCCTTCTCCGAATCAAGGTTATAAGCATCAGTTTCTGGTGACATTTTCCTTGGGCGTAAGGTTTGGTAAGTCAATTTTGGAAGCTGATACCAGATTTCTCATCCCATAGGACTCTGAGCAATGGTCATTTCACCATGATAAAGATTTGGTAAAGCTCCATGACCATCCAGTGCCCTCTATCCCACTGCTTACCTTCACCCTGGACTTCTTGGTCAAGTAAGGAACCACTGTATATAGCCAAAATAATTTTACAAAGGAAGAATAAGGATAGAGCCACAGGACAGAGAAATTAATGGTTAAATAAGCAGAGGGTTGGTATCCACTGTGTAAAATACTACTGAGGCAGTCAGACCTGAGCACAGAAAAAAGACTTTACTTTTTCTATGTCATACATTTTGATGACATATATATATATATATATATATATATATATATATATATATATAAAGCTAATGGATAGCAATGAAAGAACTGCTTCTGAATGAGGATCTTGAATGAGGATTATTTAAATGTAGTAGGTAATTTAGAAAAATATTATAGATAATCTTTAAAAGAAGGAATTAAAAGGAGTAAAATTAAGTGCTTTGACTTTTTAAAAGTATGAGTTATTAATTCATTCAATTATACACAGGCCAGGCTTGCACATTTAAGAACATCGTAATGAAAATAGCTCTATAAAATGAAAAGAAACCGAGATGCTCTCCTGAATGTTCATCTTTGTGGAGCCCTTTCATGTGAAGACATGAAATTCCTGCTAAAACTGCACACATTGATCACAAATAGGAATGGTTGGAGGGCACTTTTTTTATTTTCAAATTACTGAATCCCAAGTCACAAAACACAGCTTTCCCCTAAATAACTGTTTTTCAAAAAAAACTCTGCCCTTGTCTTAGCAGCTCAAATTTTTCAAAATAATAACATCTCAAATGCAACTAAAAAAAAACGTAAGCCAGAAGACTGCTGATAAATGATGATATGTCCGACAGAACACATACTACTGTCTCTTCTGTGTCCAGTGACTCATATTCAAATCATACGTGAGATTTGGATGGGAAACAAATCTTCAGCCTTGATTTCACTTTCTGATGTATTTGTGATTCTCTCAGATAACCTTTATTTAGAGTGAGGGCAGAAACATGGAAAAGGATTACCTAGCAGTCTCAATTAGATAAGAAAACTGTGCAAGACCGTATTTCATTTGCCTAAATGTGTGTCTTAGATTATCATACTGCCCACGTTTCAACTTCTTTGCCAGTTAGTAACAAATGAACTGAGAAAAGTTATGTTCCTTTGTCCCAGCTGAGGTCGCAGGGGTAGAGGCTGCTCATGCAGGGGAACCACAGAGCAGAATAGCCAGAGTGTCCTTTGTGAGCCCTGTGTGTTCTTCGTACTCAGACACATTTGATGGGAGCCTCCTCTATGACCCAGGATACACTAAGGGGAAACAATACAGTTAAATGATGATGGTAGTGTCAAGATTAAAGGTTATTAACAACCAGGGAAAACTCAATTCTGGGCCTAGTAAATATTACGCAGATAGTTCATTTAAGGCAGACACATATGAATATCAAAAAGAAATCTCTGTGATGTCATTTCCCTAGTGTCTGAAACCCACACCATAGACAAATCAAATGTTTGGCAATCTCAGTAGTGTTTCTTTAATTTGATTTGGATGCTGTACTCTCAATATTGACTTCTGAGCTTTATCTTGACTTTCTTTTATTGGCACAGCCTTCCCAAGGAGCTGGTTGTCTAGGTGATGAATGCTACACACCATAATAAAATAAACTACTTTTGAAATAAACAGTAATTAATGCATTTGCTTTGTAAATTTAACCTTTTCCCTGATGGAGAATGGGAACAGGGGCACCTTCCTTGTCAATAGTCAAAATGAGGTTTGGTGTCATTAATAATTTACTCACATGTTTGTTCATCTTCAATGGGCTGCAATTAGCCCACATTATGAAAATACTTTCAGTAAGCTCAATTTAAAAAAATAAAAGAATGCTACATCATCTCTTGCCAGTTGGCATGTGATATGTATAAACCATTTCTTTATAATTCTTTTCATAACTTACCAAATTCACATTATAAGAATTTCCTAGAAGTATACATGCAGCTAGATTTGGATTATTATGCCATTTGCACTTTCAGCTCAGGTTTCTGTCTTGCCCCAACCTGAGACTGACATGCCAGTCCCCAATTATCAGCAATTCCATCGAGTTAGCATAAAGGGTTCTCTCAGGTACAACTCAGTTATTCAGTGACAAACAGCAGTTTGAGAGAGGTGGGAATGTACAGCAATGCAGTGCCTAATCCTTTTATACTTTTAGGGAAAGTAATGAAACTGAAGAGAAAAGAAAGCCATCTATTAAAGAATGAAAGTAATACCAGGATGTAGTGGCTGATCAGGCTAGCACAATGGATTTTCACATTTAGGAAAAAAGAGTTGAAGACCTAGAAATAAATGAAAGGAAATTGTTTTCAATTTCTGTGCTATTATTCACTTATAAAAGTATGTGCACACATACCATACACACACGTACTCACTCACTTATCCATTCACACCTACGTACATAGAACTTAGGAAATTGGTGTGCTGTGCCCAAGAAAGGAAAGGGTAGGAACAGCAGGAACAGGTCCATTGGCAGAACTACACAACAAAAGGCAAATACACACAGCGTGCAGTATCTGTGCTTGGCTCAGTTTTGTGCAATTAGTACTGCTATTTACAGCAAACTCCTTGTACCAGAAATTTAAAAGTAAATGACAATTAGATTGAAACTGTTTAATCTGAATGCAAAACTGAACCACGGCAGGTTCCAAAGATGATTAACTAGCTCACTTTTTTTTCCCCTTCTGCTAATTGCTAAGTACATTTGCTGGTTCCTGGCATTGATTTGCTAGATTCTAATTCAGGGTATGAGTTTAAAATATTAATCCACAAACTTCTCATTTTCTTTATTGGTCAATACAACTCATGACAAACTATACTCCATAAATTCTTCATCTTAATGCTTCCACTTTGATTTTTTTCTGATTCTTCCATCAGCAAAAACAAGACCGGGAGCTGACTGTGGCTCAGATCATGAACTCCTTATTGCCCAATTCAGACTTAAATTGAAGAAAGTGGAGAAAACCACTAGGCCATTCAGGTATGACCTGTATCAAATCCCTTATGACTATACAGTGGAAGTGAGAAATAGATTTAAGGGACTAGAACTGATAGACAGAGTTCCTGATGAACTATGGACAGAGGTTCGTGACATTGTACAGGAGACAGGAATCAAGACCATCCCCAAGAAAAAGAAATGCAAAAAAGCAAAATGGCTGTCTGTGGAGGCTTTACAAATAGCTGTGAAAAGAAGGGAAGTGAAAAGCAAGGGAGAAAAGGAAAGATATACCCATTTGAATGCAGAGTTCCAAAGAATAACAAGGAGAGATAAGAAAGCCTTTCTCAGTGATAAATGCAAAGAAACAGGAAAACACTAGAATGGGAAAGACTAGATATCTCTTCAAGAAAATTAGAGATACCAAGGGGACATTTCATGGAAAGATGGGCTCAATAAAGGACAGCAATGGTAGGGACCTAACAGAAGCAGAAGATATGAAGAAGAGGTGGCAAGAATACACAGAAGAACTGTATAAAAAAGATCTTCACAACCCAGATAATCACGAAGGTGTGAACACTCACCTAGAGCCAGACGTACTGGAATGTGAAGTCAAGTGGGCCTTAGGAAGCATCACTACGAACACAGCTAGTGGAGGTGATGGAATTCCAGTTGAGCTATTCCAAATCCTGAAAGATGATGCTGTGAAAGTGCTGCACTCAATATGCCAGCAAATTTGGAAAACTCAACAGTGGCCACAGGACTGGAAAAGGTCAGTTTTCATTCCAATCCCAAAGAAAGGCAATGCCAAAGAATGCTCAAACTACCGCACAATTGCACTCATCTCACATGCTAGTAAAGTGATGCTTAAAATTCTCCAAGCCAGGCTTCAGCAATACGTGAACCGTGAACTTCCAGATGTTCAAGCTGGTTTTAGAAAAGGCAGAGGAACCAGAGATCAAGTTGCCAACATCCGCTGGATCATCGAAAAAGGAAGAGAGTTCCAAAAAACATCTATTTCTGCTTTATTGACTACATCAAAGCCTTTGACTATGTGGATCACAATAAACTGTGGAAAACTGTGAAAGAGATGGGAATACCAGACCACCTGACCTGCCTCTTGAGAAACCTGTATGCTGGTCAGGAAGCAACAGTTAGAACTGGACATGGAACAACAGACTGGTTCCAAATAGGAAAAGGAGTACATCAAGGCTGTATAATGTCACCCTGCTTATTTAACTTATATGCAGAGTACATCATGAGAAATGCTGGCCTGGAGGAAGCACAAGCTGGAATCAAGATTGCCAGGAGAAATATCAATAATCTCAGATATGCTGATGACACCACCCTTATGGCAGAAAGTGAAGAAGAACTAAAGAACCTCTTGATGAAAGTGAAAGAGGAGAGTGAAAAAGTTGGCTTAAAGCTCAACATTCAGAAAACTAAGATCATGGCATCTGGTCCCATCACTTCATGGCAAATAGATGGGAAACAGTGGAAACAGTGGTTGACTTTATTTTTTGGGCTCCAAAACCACTGCAGATGGTGACTGCAGCCATGAAATTAAAAGACTCTTACTCCTTGGAAGGAAAGTTATGACCAATCTAGACAGCATATTAAAAGCAGAGACATTAATTTGCCAACAAAGGTCTGTCTAGTCAAGGCTATGGTTTTTCCAGTGGTCATGTATGGATGTGAGATTTGCACTATAAAGAAATCTGAGCACAGAGGAATTGATGCTTTTGAACTGTGGCGTTGGAGAAAACCCTTGAGAGTCCCTTAGACTGCAAGGAGATCCAGCCAGTCCATGCTAAAGGAGGTCAGTCCTGGGTGTTATTGGAAGGACTGATGTTGAAGCTGAAACTCCAATACTTTGGCCACCTGATGTGAAGAGCTACTCATTGGAAAAGACCCTGATGCTGGGAAAGATTGAGAGCAGGAGGAGAAGGGGACAACAGAGTATGAGATGGTTGGATGGCATCACTGACTCAATGGACATGGGTTTGGGTGGACTCCAGGAGTTGGTGATGGACTGGGAGGCCTGGCATGCTGAGCTTCATGGGGTTGCAGAGTCAGACACAACAGCGACTGAACTGAACTGAACTGAATCTCCCCACATAGTACATTTTTAATTTTCTTCTGGTAAATTTCCTTAGACAAGTACAATGTCAGTTAGAAAAAATGAGAATATGAGTAACAGAGATTAATAGATACCTCTTAGAGCTTATGGGCTCAGTACAATGGACTTTCTGTGTTAAAAATGGAAGCACGTCGGAAACCTTAGAGAGACTAGGACCAAAGGTAGATGTGAGCCGATTTCCTCCTTTCTACAAATCCTTCCAAATACCTTATTTAGGAAGCACTGGGTCTTACATTAATCAGCATTTTCTTTTGGCATTTGTGATCAATCTAGTTTTATAAAGAAGCCCATTTTCCTGTTGGGAAAATGATACTGGTGTGCTATGAAGAGGATAATTGATCCCAGCAAACATAATGCCTGATCCATTAGTCTGTTCTTTACTTACAGGGAATAAACCAAACTCTGCACTGTATAATGGCTTACAATGATAATTTTTCCAGTAGATAATGGCATGAATACCTCTGTATTTCACAGTCCCTTTAGATAAGAGTTATTGTTTGCCAAATAATTTTAATTGCAATTCCATTTACACTACTTCAGAAAAAAATAAAATACACCTTCCCAAATAAAAGCAAAACCATTACAGGAAGTTGTACTTCCTTATTTCTAAAACAAATATTTCACACAGAAAACATAAAACTAAAACAAAAGTTATTTGGAAAAACTTATCAACCTCTTAAAAGTTATACTTCATATTAATATGATAATGCAGGTTTTAAAAAATGCTACCATTTTATTTACAACAATCTAATTACTCATACTGCTTATAATTCAGAGAAACTCTGACAAGTTTTGAAAATAAAGAGAATAGGGTACGGTATATTTTAAGATCACCTGTAGGCAAGGTGCTTTATATATTTCAGACATAGGATACATGAACAGAACAACCATGTAAGGTCTATATAGGATTACCCGACAGGCAAAAATTGAGACTCAAAGAGACTAAATAAGTTGTCCAAGATCACACAGACATTAAGTTGTACATTCAAGATTTAAACCAAGGAATATCTGCCCTGAACAGTCATCATAAACTTTCCAGCATATACATCAGTCCCCAAAGTTGTCTTTTTACCTTTCCTCTTTTATTCCAAAAGCAAATTTCTTGTATCACAATTACTAGGAAATTATTCATGGATATATCACTTACCTTAGTAAAGGTGTTCTTACATATAAATCAATTTTGATTATAACCAAGAGTGATTTCTTCTGCTATAAATTCTTTGACAAATAATTTTAATAATGCTTCATTTATATTATTAAATCCTTGTATTTAAGGCACATGTACTAATTTGGACTCCAGTATAACAAATTTTAGCAGGGCACAAAATATTTATGAGCAATTCTTCATATGTAAACATAAAGGACACTGGTGACCAGCCATAAATAGGTAATATTCTTCAAGGTGTTTTTCCAACAACAGTGATGGATTTGCACTGATTCAGTCTTTCTCCTTTTTTTTTTTTTTTTTTTTGCTGGTTCCCTTAGGACCATGTGTAGATACTCACATTTGCTAGAAAGTCTGTTTAAGATTGAGAGCATGAAAACAATGCAAAGTGAACTAGCCCATGAGGGAATTAAACCTATGACCTTGGCCTCATTAGTATCATTCTCAAATCAACTGAGTTAACCAGCTGTGTTTTCTTAAGTCCAAGTACATATTTATTTGGTTCACACAGGAGTTCAAACTTCTTCAAGCCCTTTGGGGACCATTATGTGGACTTCAACATTCATTCATTCAACAGATATTAACTGCATACTTAAATTGAGCAATTTGTCCTCAGCAATCTGTGAGCTATCAAGCAGCGCAAGACATGGTTCCTGGTCACCAGGAATTACAAGTTAGTAGATTAAGAGAAGGAGATATATGCACAAGTAGAGTCTCATGTACTATTAATACTTAAGCAATATTAATAGTTAAGAACCTAGGCCTGGAGACAGAGAAACCTGACCTTGAAACCTGGCCATGCCACTTATTGGCTGTACAACATAACAGATTCTCTAAGAGTCCACATCCCTACATGTGAAACAGAAAGAATACTATCACAGGAAGTTCTGACACTAGATAAGAGCCCATTCTCAAAGCCCTCCACACAGTTGATGACATATAAACACCCAATGAATTGTAGCTACTATGTTACAGACTAGAAAGATGAGAATGACTATTTTATTCTCATAAAATTACACAATTTGTCCAGAACTAAAGCTCCTCCCAATCCAAACTACCCATATTTTTTTTCTCCATTTCTAATGATAATTAATAGTGTCACCATTACTTGAATCAATCTCTGTAAACTCTTGTGTTTTTTCTACATTCCTCTTGACCAGATTCCAACATCTCAATATTACTTCTTGTCAGTTCTCTTGAAGAACCCCTTTAATTCTCCTTTGAGCCATCTCTTCAGCTACTCCCCAATTAAAGCTCTTGATTCCTGGGCAGGGGTAGTCTCTTGCCTACTTTAGTAGCCTCCTGACACAATATATTTCTTTCCATTTTGCCACGCATCCAGTCAGTCCTCTGTGCATCTGTTCCCAGCAATCTCTCTAAGCACAGTGTTGGTCAAGTTCTGATTTAACTTTCACTGGCTTTCAACTGCCTACAGATCAGATCAGATCAGATCAGTCGCTCAGTCGTGTCCGACTCTGCGACCCCATGAATCACAGCACGCCAGGCCTCCCTATCCAACACCAACTCCCGGAGTTCACCCAGACTCATGTCCATCGAGTCAGCTGATGCCATCCAGCCATCTCATCCTCTGTCGTCCCCTTCTCCTCCTGCCCCCAATCCCTCCCAGCATCAGAGTCTCTTCCAATGAGTCAACTCTTCACATGAGGTGGCCAAAGTACTGGAGTTTCAGCTTAGCATCATTCCTTCCAAAGAAATCCCAGGGCTGATCTCCTTCAGAATGGACTGGTTGGATCTCCTTGCAGTCCAAGGAACTCTCAAACGTCTTCTCCAACACCACAGTTCAAAAGCATCAATTCTTCGGCGCTCAGCCTTCTTCACAGTCCAACTCTCACATCCATACATGACCACAGGAAAAACCATAGCCTTGACTAGACGAACCTTTGTTGGCAAAGTAATGTCTCTGCTTTTGAATATGCTATCTAGGTTGGTCATAACTTTCCTTCCAAGGAGTAAGTGTCTTTTAATTTCATGGCTGCAGTCACCATCTGCAGTGATTTGGGAGCCCATAAAAATAAAGTCTGACACTGTTTCCACTGTTTCCCCATCTATTTCCCATGAAGTGATGGGACCAGATGCCATGATCTTCGTTTTCTGAATATTGAGCTTTAAGCCAACTTTTTCACTCTCCACTTTCACTTTCATCTAGAGGCTTTTGAGTTCCTCTTCACTTTCTGCCATAAGGGTGGTGTCATCAGCATATCTGAGGTTATTGATATTTCTCCTGGCAATCTTGATTCCCACTTGTGTTTCTTCCAGTCCAGCGTTTCTCATGATGTACTCTGCATAGAAGTTAAATAAACAGGGTGACAATATACAGCCTTGACGAACTCCTTTTCCTATTTGGAACCAGTCTGTTGTTCCATGTCCAGTTCTAACTGTTGCTTCCTGACCTGCATACAAATTTCTCAAAAGGCAGATCAGGTGGTCTGGTATTCTCATCTCTTTCAGAATTTCCCACAGTTTATTGTGATCCACACAGTCCAAGGCTTTGGCACAGTCAATAAAGCAGAAATAGATGTTTTTCTGGAACTCTAGTACACAGTAAATAATCAACAACCATATCAATATCCCTCTTTTTTCTGCCTCCATTTCCTGTAGTACCCTCAATATTTGCCATTAGACATATCACAAGTATTTCAAGCTTCACAACCTCCACCCCCTCACCCATCCTGCATCTTTCCACCTCCGTGTCTTCACCTGCCCCCTGAAACTCTGCCTGTCCTGCAAAGTTCAATTAAAATACACCTTCCAAATCAAGCCTCTTATGCTAGTCTCAGCATGAAATGAGCTCCCCTGATCTCATGTTCCAACTACACTTCATTTGTATTTTCATAAAACATTTACTGAAGTACACTTTGTATTGGAGTTATTTGTATACGCCTTTCTTCCATTTATAAAGTAAATTGTCTGAAAATAGTCATAGTATCTTATATATTTTTCTGTATTACAAAATCCTAGAGCAATGACTGGTTCAACCTGCAGGATCCTTACTCCTTTACCTACTTTTAGCACTAATGCTATAAATGATAAGGTTCTACACAATTTCTCTTAGCTCCTAAACCCTATGACACATATAGGTTCTTATTTTTACTTTTTTTTTTTTATCTAGCCTCTCTGAAGCACTTGGCATTATTCATTCCTCCTCTCTTTCTTTAAATCTCTCTTCCATTGGCTTCTATAACCCTTGTTGTTGTTTAGTTGCTAAGTCGTGTCTGACTCCTTTGCAATCCCATGGACTGTATTCTGCCAGGTTCCTCTGTCCATGGGAAATCCCATGGTAAGAATACTGGAGTGGGTTGTCATTTCCTTCTCTATCAGCCCTTCCTGACCCAGGGATCAAACCTGCAGCTCCTGCATTGGTAGGTGGATTCTTTACCACGGATCTACCAGGGAAGCCCTCCATAACCCTACTCCCTCTCAATCTTACCCACTATAAACTTTCTTCTTCCAGTTTCTTTCATAGGAGTCACTTCCATGCCTACCCCTAAAATACTGATATTCTCATGTTTCAATGATCAGTTGTGTTTCCTTTTCATTTTACATGCAATCTTCCTAATACACAAATTTGACCTGAATCCATCCAATTCATCCCTCACCAATCCTATTCCTTCCTTATTGAAAATCTTCAACATAAACTCAGTCACACAAACTGAAAACTTATACATCATCCTAGAGGTTCCTCCACCCTCCACACCAGCTATCAGTCTCTTGCCTTCAAGTTCCAAATTCATCCTTCATTGCTGCTTATGATACTGAAGCTGGATTCAGTGAATATTTCTGAAAAAATGTTGGCCCAAAGTTAAACTTCATTATTGGAGGGAAGTGGAGGTACACTGCAGAAGGAAGAGGCTTTTTTTTCCTGGCTCCAGTTTTCTTTTCTCTCTTCTTACTCCTGTGTTGCCTGTCCAGTGTGAATGACATACAGTGGTGTGCACCCCCAAGAGTTTCAGTAGCCCTATGTGGACAGTTTTCTAGTAATTTCCACTGGTGCCACAATCAGCTTCCCAGTGAGGTCAGCCATGAGGTGGCTCCCCAGCAAGTTAGGCAACAATGCTCCAGACAGCACCCCAACAAATTTCCCCAGAGTCCAGCTTTACGGAAAGCTTTATCAAAATCCTAGCAAACGGTTTTCTGCTTGCCAGCCTCAGCTTCTGTACCTCAGCAGACTTCTTCATTATCAGTGGGCCACAGAACCCCCTCTACTAAGACCTAAATCAGCCTGCAGGAATGGAAGTATTTCCAATTTTGTTCCTCCCTGTATTCTGTATTCTTTAGAGTTTTCTTTACCTCTTAGTTATTAGTTAATAAAACTCTCCCTGTTCAAATCATTGTGTGGTTTCTGTCTCCTGACTAGAGCTTAATTAATAACACCTACCCATCTCAATTCCGTCTCCTGAGAACCTCTCAGATCTTGACTTCTCTTCTTTGAGTCTGAGTTTAGACCCCTGTCATACTTAGTATAGTTTTTGGCATAAGCTCCCTAAGTAGTTGCCTACTTCTGGTTTAGATGTTTTCAAGTACTTCTTCCAAAACAGAGAAATCATGTTATAATGTGCAACAGGTGTGAATTTTGACCCACCAATTCAAAAACAGATGTAATACCAAATTATTTTCCCTAAAACTTAATTAAATCTAACTCTGATCAAAATAAAATCTTTATTATCGTTTTTACTGAGTTTCTCCTAATTACTCTAACATTTACTCCAGGACTATATGAGGATTCCAAAAGTCTTGTGTAGATTAAAATATGATCTCTTGATGGTGAGTGGCATAGCTAGTTCTCTGAAAGGATAGGATTTTTGCTAAAGCTGGCCCATTAACCATTGGCCAGACTCATTACTATGAGTTCAACTTTCTAAGGGCACTCCACCCTATCCCCTGCTAAACCGTGTGCCTTCCTAGGACATTATAAAAGAGTGGAGCACAGGTATGAATGGACCTTGAAGAGCTGCATCCCTTCTCAGGTTGGAGAACCTCTTGCCTCACTCCTCTTCCCCTGCCCCCCATACTGAACAAGATGAGGTGTCTTTCCAGTAAGGTTTATTTCTTCTGACAGCCCTACTTTAGGACACTAAGACCCAAAACTCCCTAAGGCCAAGAAATACAAAATCCTGGCCACCTTCAATAAATAGAAGAGGAAAAAGAAATATATGGAGGAAAAAAAGACTTACCTTAGTATCTCACAGAGGGTTATGATCTTATTAGAAAAAATTTTCAGCTCTTTATGTTTCTGGCCAAAGCATACAGAGTATATGCTGTATCGTCTTAAACTCTTTTTACCTTTTCTACAAATCCTCTGAAACTTTCAATAAAAGATTTAGGTTTCAGAGGCAAAGTTTCTTAGATTTTTAGTACTTTATTTCACACTACAACCCTAAGGCAATGAGGACAGAGGCAGCAGTCTGAATTTGGCAGATTGGGGCAGACAAGCAGTAGAGAAAGGGAAAATACAGGAAGAAAATAAAACATAAGCTGGTTTCTCATTTTATCCCACCAAATATTAAATAAACAATCATTCTAAAAATTTAACTAACTTGTCCTCCCCTGTTTATCATCCTTCACTATTTCTCAGTTATCCCCAGGACAAAATTCAGTCTCCCTGCATTTGAGCAAGGTCCTTCCCAGTGTGGCTCCTGATGACTTCTCCAGAATCCCTAGGTATGCCAGTTTCCTGCTAGCACTTTCCCCCATCTTGCCTTGTACTTTTACTATTTAATATGTTGCATCTTAGAAATGCCTGGATTTGTCTTTTAAAATTCAGTTCAGATGACATCTCCACCAAAAAACCTGTAGGCATTTTCCCCACTAAATCAGCCAGTCCTTCAGTGTGCTTCTTCATACCCTGTGCATTCCACATCCTGCACTGTGTTTATTATGATCTGCTTTTTTGTTTTTTTGTTTGTTTTACATTCTGTTCACTTTTCCTTTTTGCTTTCCCCTCTAGATTATGAGTTGCTTTTGAAGGATAGACACAGTACTTATGATCTCTGTATCCTAAAGCTAAGAACAAAGATTGTTTTTGAATGTTAGCATGTTTGTTTAAATCATTTTACAAATTGCTTTGGGTTGCTATAAAGAAACCTGATGACCTGAAATCAGGGTGACCTGAAAGATGCATTCTTCCATGAGGTACCAAAACTAAGATGTCAAGTATTTTTTTTATCTTTCTAAGAACACACTAAACTCATCTTTAATTTCAGCTATAAAGAAGAGCAAAGTAATTACTTCATCTTTTCAATGTTACTTATAACATCTGCTATGATGTAGTCTTTGGAACCTTCTAAATATGGAAAAGCATGGAATTTCTCATTCTCCACACTTGAAAATCAGGTGTGTTTTATGCCATATGATATTTTAAAAGGGCATGTCTTTTTAAATGATCTAACGACCAATAGGTGAACTTGCTGATGATTTGCATTTTTAGGCTTCCAGAATTTGAATTTTGAGTTTTCAGAAGGAGGAAGATATTTTTCCCTTAAAAATGAGATGTTAATATCTTTATGTTGCTTGTGTATTTTGGCAGTCTCAAGAAATGCCATCTGGATTAACAAAATGAGGTATATTCTTAAGAACTGAAAAATAGCTCACAATTCAAAATGTTAGTGTTGAAAATGTAAGTTACTTCAAAAAACAACAACTAAAGACTCAGCACGTGTCAAAAAATATGGTAAAGGATTCAGTATAATTTATTGAATGTTTAGTTATCCAAAAGTGAGGTTATCCAAGTGTATTTCATTTTGCATATAACACAACCATTCTTTTGTGATTATTATGTAAACTGTTTTCACATTTTTGCAAATTAGTAAACTGCTTTCACATTTCTGCCTGGTTCAAAACTTGCCTCTGTCATTTTCTAGCTGTGCAGCCTTAATCACTCGGTGCCTCAGTTTTCTCATCTGTAAAATGGGGACAATAATAGTATCTATTTCAGACAATCATGGTGAAAAAGTAATAAATTGCACTCAAAAATATTTACTGATTGCCTTCTGTGAATCAAATGCCAATCACTGTGAATAAAACAGGCAAAAATCTCTGTCTTCATAGAGCTTATCTTGTAGCTAAAATAAGCAAGACTTTGAACAATGCCTTGCATGTGAAGCATATAGAAGGAGTTATCACTATTATTATTACCATTATTGATACTAATACTGTGACCAAAAAGTAACCATGTGTTCACTGGTAAGTATATACAGTCCCTAAGCAATTGCTCATGATCTCAAGTCATGTCTCTGTAGCCTGTCACACGAGGCTGCTGGGTAAAGGTTGTAAAACACTGCCCAGTCAAGCCATGTTCTGAGTTGGAGGGAAGGGGAAGAAAGGGGGTGGGCAGAGTATCATCTACTTCAAGATGCTTAATATTAGCACTAGCAATTGAGTATCACAGAATGTATTTTTCCACTTCACAAAAGTCTAGGGAAGAAAGGACGAAAATGTCAAAAATTCAACTCAGGACACAAAGACTGATCCAATCCTGAGTGATTCTACTTTTGCCAACAGAACTTCTGGGACATTCTAAAGAAGTTGCAACCCACGGTACATGAACCTGAACGGCAGCGTCAGGAGAGGGTGGACGTTTTGGGAATAAAATAAGCTGCCCTAAACCTCCATTTCCTCCACAGCTTTGTACCGATTTGAACTTTACATAGAGTACTTTTTTTCACAAAGTATGACTGATACAGGTAGCCTGCAATTTGGTTGCTCTCCTATCTTAGCCTTCTCCTTTTGCCAATATTTGGTCTTTCCCTTTACAGCTTTTATCCATCTCTTCCTGCTCTTCCAACGCTTGCTTCACAGACTCTCCTCTATACCCTTAATTATTTAATAGATCATAATTTTGGAGAAACTTATTAGATTCTTCTAAATCCTTTTTTGAAAACAGGCACAAATAAGAAAAGCATGAGCAATGGTTGTCTTTTCAGATTGAACTTTACCGTATTAATATGATTTAAGCATGATTTTTATCCTGTCTAAAATAGTGTGGGGATAGCGTGCTCTCATCCCCACCCTGCACACTATCATGGATGACTCTCACTGCCCCCAAGCTTCTTATCACATGAGATCAGATATATAAGTTGCCTAACCACTCACTATGCCTACACAATCCATCCAGACCATGGTTGACAGTTTAAAGAAGTAGAAAGTCTCCCATATAAGACCAATGTCTCTCAAAAGTGCAATTCAACTGACACCATCCTCCACAGTGATTCCAGAGGTATCTGAGGGTCTCTGTGCCTCTTTCTCGCAAACCATAGTCAAACTCCAAGATACAAGCTTCTCCCAATCTTGTCTGCCCAAGAATACAACCCAAAATACTCATTCCTTCCTCTCCACCAACCCAACTTTCCACTGCTCTTCTCCTCCCACATCTTCCATGGTTACCCCTAGAACTCATTTCAATGGTTAACAAACTCCAACAGCTTCCTCACTAAACATTCCCTCCACATCCAGGCCTGTCAGAGAGAACAGGGTTTTCCCCACACCCTCTCAAGCTAAGTTGGCAGCTGTGGTTAGTGTCCTAGAGAACTTTCCAGCTTCTTTGAGGTTCATGGCATTTTGCTACCTAACCTATTAGCTACCAGCTTGCAGTCACTTTTCTTTTTTCACCAAAATCTTGGAAACACTGTCTCCATCCACACTTAGAATCAAAATTCTTGGAAAAATCAGTGCCCATAAAAGCCAGCTGGCCAGCACTTCAACCACCCAACACTTGGATCTGGTCATTAGCCAAAGCAGATCCATCTTTTTAAATTACAAGTGTGGTTATACAATAACCTGAACTTCCTCAATCACAGCACATACCACACTGCTGACTCTTCCCAATCAGACTGTAAGCTCCACGAGAGCAGGGATTTTTATCTGACTTATTTACTGCTGTCTTCCTAAACTCTATCACAATGTCTGATACAGAACAAATTTCAAATAAATACTTGTTAAATGAATAAGTAATAACCTGTGCTTGTCCCAGTAGACAAAAATGGTTTCTCGCAAGCAACACAGTTTAAGAAACTCAAGAATTCATGGGACTTGAGCTAATTTTTATTCAGTAATATGGCAGAAATATTTGCCAAGTCACTGTATGTTAGCTGTCCTTGCAACAGTTAATAACTAGAGGATCATTTTATGGGCACCTATATGCAGGTCAGGAAGCAACAGTTAGAACTGGACATGGAACAACAGACTGGTTCCAAATAGGAAAAGGAGTATGTCAAGGCTGTATATTGTCACCCTGCTTATTTAACTTATATGCAGAGTACATCATGAGAAACGCTGGACTGGAAGAAGCACATGCTGTAATCAAGATTGCTGGGAGAAATATCAATAACCTCAGATATGCAGATGACACCACCCTTATGGCAGAAAGTGAAGAAGAACTAAAGAGCCTCTTGATGAAAGTGAAAGAGGAGAGTGAAAAAGTTGGCTTAAAGCTCAACATTCAGAAAACTAAGATCATGGCATCTGGTCCCATCACTTCATGGCAAATAGATGGGGAAACAATGGAAACAGTGTCAGACTTTATTTTTGGGGGGCTCCAAAATCACTGAATGCAGAGTTCCAAAGAATAGCAAGAAGAGATAAGAAAGCCTTCTTCAGCGATCAATGCAAAGAAATAGAGGAAAACAACAGAATGGGAAAGACTAGATATCTCTTCAAGAAAATTAGAGATACCAAGGGAACATTTCATGCAAAGATGGGCTCGATAAAGGACAGAAATGGTATGGACCTAACAGAAGCAGATGATATTAAGAAGAGAAGGCAAGAATACACAAAAGAACTGTACAAAAAAGATCTTCACAACCAAGATAATCACGATGGTGTGATCACTGACCTAGAGCCAGACATCCTGGAATGTGAAGTCAAGTGGGCCTTAGAAAGCATCACTACGAACAAAGCTAGTGGAGGTGATGGAATTCCAGTTGAGCTATTCCAAATCCTGAAAGATGATGCTGTGAAAGTGCTGCACTAAATATGCCAGCAAATTTGGAAAACTCAGCAGTGGCCACAGAACTGGAAAAGGTCAGTTTTCATTCCAATCCCAAAGGAAGGCAATGCCAAAGTATGCTCAAACTACCGCACAATTGTACTCATCTCACATGCTAGTAAAGTAATGCTCAAAATTCTCCCAACCAGGCTTCAGCAATATGTGAACCATGAACTTCCTGATGTTCAAGCTGGTTTTAGAAAAGGCAGAGGAACCAGAGATCAAACTGCCAACATCTGCTGGATCATAGAAAAAGCAAGAGAGTTCCAGAAAAACATCTATTTCTGCTTCATTGACTATGCCAAAGCCTTTGACTGTGTGGATCACAATAAACTGTGGAAAATTCTGAAAGAGATGGGAATACTAGGCCAACTGATCTGCCTCTTGAGAAACTTGTGTGCAGGTCAGGAAGCAACAGTTAGAACTGGACATGGAACAACAGACTGGTTCCAAATAGGAAAAGGAGTTCGTCAAGGCTGTATATTGTCATCCTGCTTCTTTAACTTATATGCAGAGTACATCATGAGAAACGCTGGACTGGAAGAAGCACAAGCTGGAATCAAGATTTCCGGGAGAAATATCAATAACCTCAGATATGCAGATGACACCACCCTTATGGCAGAAAGTAAAGAGGAACTCAAAAGCCTCTAGATGAAAGTGAAAGTGGAGAGTGAAAAAGGTGGCTTAAAGCTCAACATTCAGAAAATGAAAACCATGGCATCTGGTCCAATCACTTCATGGGAAATAGATGGGGAAACAGTGGGAACAGTGGTTGACTTTATTTTTCGGGGCTCCAAAATCACTGCAGATGGTGACTGCAGCCATGAAATTAAAAGACGCTTACTCCTTGGAAGGAAAGTTATGACCAACCTAGATAGCATATTCAAAAGCAGAGACATTACTTTGCCAACAAAGGTCCGTCTAGTCAAGGCTATGGTTTTTCCAGTGGTCATGTATGGATGTGAGAGTTGGACTGTGAAGAAGGCTGAGCGCCGAAGAATTGATGCTTTTGAACTGTGGTGTTGGAGAAGACACTTGAGAGTTCCTTGGACTGCAAGGAGATCCAACCAGTCCATTCTGAAGGAGATCAGCCCTGGGATTTCTTTGGAAGGAATGATGCTAAAGCTGAAACTCCAGTACTTTGGCCACCTCATGTGAAGAGTTGACTCATTGGAAGAGACTCTGATGCTGGGAGGGATTGGGGGCAGGAGGAGAAGGGGACGACAGAGGATGAGATGGCTGGATGGCATCAGCTGACTCGATGGACATGAGTCTGGGTGAACTCTGGGAGTTGGTGATGGACAGGGAGGCCTGGTGTGCTGTGATTCATGGGGTTGCAGAGTCGGATACGACTGAGTGACTGAACTGAACTGAACTGAACTGAAAATCACTGCAGATGGTGATTGCAGCCATGAAATTAAGACGCTTACTCCTTGGAAGGAAAGTTATGACCAACCTAGACAGCTTATTAAAAAGCAGAGACATTACTTTGCCGACAAAGGTCCATCTAGTCAAGGCTATGGTTTTTCCAGTGGTCATGTATGGATGTGAGAGTTGGACTGTGAAGAAAGCTGAGAGCTGAAGAATTGATACTTTTGAACTGTGGTATTGGAGAAGACTTTTGAGAGTCCCTTGGATTGCAAGGAGGTCCAACCAGTCCATTCTGAAGGAGATCGGTCCTGGGTGTTCATTGGAAGGACTGATGCTAAAGCTGAAACTCCAATACTTTGGCCACCTCATGCAAAGAGTTGACTCATTGGAAAAGACTCTGATGCTGGGAGGGATTGGGGGCAGGAGGAGAAGGGGATGACAGAGGATGAAATGGCTGGATGGCATCACAGACTCAATGACATGAGTTTGAGTGAACTCCGGGAGTTGGTGATAGACAGGGAGGCCTGGCGTGCTGCGATTCATAGAATCACAAAGAGTCAAACATGACTGAGCGACTAAACTGAACTGAGAATTTTATCCCAAAGAGAGTTTCTGATGGGGTTTATGGCCATTTAAAAAAAAATCGTCATGTAGATTTTACTGACTGCTAAATAAATTGCTTTCTTATGGACTAAGACAAGGTTAATCTTGTTGAAAATAACCTTGCTGAAGACCACTGGGCTGCATGCTAGGTACTCCCTGAACTCAAATATAACCACATCTCACTTGTAAGGTAGCCAATAGGCACATGAAAAGATGCTCAACATCACAAATCATCAGAGAAATTCAAATCAAAGCCACCATGAGATATCACCTCGCCACAGTCAAAATGGCTATCATCAAAAAGTCTATAAATATGAAATGTGGACTAGGATATAAAGAAAAGAGAACTATAGGACACTTGGTAGGAATGGAAATTGGTGCAGCCACTATGAAAAACTATATGGAGGGTCCTCAAAAAAAAATATGGTCTTTCCTGCCTGCAATGCAGGAGATCTCAGTTCTATTTCTGGGTCATGAAGATCCACTGGAGAAGGGATAGGCTACCCACTCCAGTATTCTAGGGCTTCCCTTGTGGTTCAGCTGGTAGAGAATCCACCTGCAATGTGGGAGACCTGGATTCGATCCCTGGGTTTGGAAGATCCCCTGGAGAAGGGAATGGCTACCCACTCTAGTATTTTGGCCTGGAGAATTCCATGAACTCTGTAGTCCATGGGGTCACAAAGAGTTGGACACGACTGAGCTGCTTTCACTTTCATACATACATATGCACAATGGATTACTATTTGGCCATTAAAAAGAGTAAAATTCTGCCATTTGCAACAACATGGGTAGACCTAGAGCATATTATGCTTAGTGAAATAAGTCAGACAAAGAAGGATAAATTCTCTGTTATCACTTTTATGTAGAATCTAAAAAATGTAACAAACAAATGAATATAACAAAACAGAAACAGACTCACACAGAATACACTAGTGGTTACCAGTGAAGAGAAGGAAAGGAGATTGAGTCAAGAGAGGGTAGGGGACTAACAGGTACAAACTATTATGTATAAAATAAATAAGCTACAAAGATATATTTTACAGAACAGGGAAATGTGGCCATTGTTTTGTAATAAGTTCAAATGGAGTGTAATCTATAAAAATACTGAATCACTATGCTTACACCTGAAACTTATACATTATAAATCAATTATTCTTTAATTAAAAAGGATAAGTAGAGTCAATTGTTTACCAAAATAAATGAATTTAGCAAGTATTCTTTGGGATTGATCTGCTGAAGTGTTTTGATACCACAAGGGGAAAAAAAGACAATGTCACCAAATTCTTTATACTCCTTGAGATTAATTTACTATTTGACCTTGGAACTTCATTAGCAGAATATTTTCATTAACTAAGATACTTTTTTTCAATTGCAATTTAAGTGGTTTGTTTTTTATTTTGAAGTCGTAATTACAACCTAGGCATTGATGAAAGGGACATGTGAACTTGTGATTACTGAATAAATTGAGATTCAGGATTCCTGGGATTCCAATATTGACTTCACACAAGTAGACAAATATTTGGAAAAAGTTTCTCTCATCCATAATCCTCCTTCTGGGCCTTTCTATGCAACCTTCAAAAATACCACAGAGATCCCCCAAAATTAATACTTACCCACACAACATGAATACACATTAAACTATTCAGCTACCCACTGGGACGAAGAAGTCAGTATTCTAAACAAGCAACTTTTTGAAAATAATCTATTTTTATTATAGAACAGATCCAGGCAGGCAAGAATACCTTTAACATGGATCAGAACAATTCTCTTTCATGCTTAGAGTGATATTAGTGCATCCCCAGGCAGAAGGCTTGACAAGTACAGAATTTTACCAACACAGATCTTCAGTCTTATAACCAGACTTTTGAATTTAAATCTAAAAATAATCTCAATAAATTTTTGTAAAAATTCTTAGGGATTTTAGCCAAATAAAATAAAGTTTGACAACAGTTAACATTTATTGGGCACTAGTTAGGTGTCAAACTCTGTGCTCAGCACCCTTACATGCATCAGATCACATCAGTCACTCAGTCGTGTCTGACCCTTTGCGACCCCATGAATCGCAGCATGCCAGGCCTCCCTGTCCATCACCAACTCCCGGAGTTCACTCAGACTCACGCCCATTGAGTCAGTGATGCCATCCAGCCATTTCATCCTCTGTCGTCCACTTCTCCTCCTGCCCTCAATCCCTCCCAGCATCAGAGTCTTTTCCAATGAGTCAACTCTTCGCATGAGGTGGCCAAAGTACTGGAGTTTCAGCTTCAGCATCATTCCTTCCAAAGAAATCCCAGGGCTGATCTCCTTCAGAATGGACTGGTTGGATCTCCTTGCAGTCCAAGGAACTCTCAAGAGTCTTCTCCAATACCACAGTTCAAAAGCATCAATTCTTCGGCGCTCAGCCTTCTTCACAGTCCAACTCTCACATCCATACATGACCACAGGGAAAACCATAGCCTTGACTAGACGGACCTTTGTTGGCAAAGTAATGTCTCTGCTTTTCAATATGTTATCTAGGTTGGTCATAACTTTCCTTCCAAGGAGTAAGCGTCTTTTAATTTCATGGCTGAAGTCACCATCTGTAGTGATAAGCTTTCCCTAATGTTGAAAACTTCACCAGTCCACAAAAAATGATGGGAATCTAAAAGAAAATTTGATTACAAAATACAAGCATGGAGTGCTGGCTCTGAAAAATAGTGGGCATATGGGAGGTATTATTAAGGTAATAGGTTTTAAAGACACAATCATAAAAACGTAAAAGAGTTGAATCAATTTTTCCCTTCGGATGAAAACTGCAGCCTCTGTAGACTGAGAGCTCAAAATCCTTGAGGAGGTCTTGGGAAATGTCAGGGCAGGCTTACCACTTCACCTTCCACCCACTTCTCCCTCTCCACCCTCCACTCCCTGGCCACTCTCTCCTCTAACAGAGGCTTCTTGGCATGATTGGTAGACTTCCCAGTCTGACTTTGGAGTAGTGAGTAAATTTGGAATGACTGAAATCTTATTATAGGAAGTATTACTATTATTATCAAACAGATGCTAACAAAGTAAAATAATAAAAATGAAATATAAATCACAAGTGACTTTTGAAGGTCCAAGCAAGAAAATAAAAACAACTTTAACAATATTTATTAGGTAAAAAACTTAAAATCTTGAATGTGAAGAAATTCCCTGATTATGCACACACCAAATCAGTACAACCAATCTATATAATATTAACCATGAAATAAGTAATGATCATTTTAAAAGGATAAACAAAAAAATTACTTTCATCACAATAAAGACCAAGTACATTCACATGGGCCGATGTATGAGGTTAAAAGTGAAAACAAAATACATTTCACTGTTTGGAGTACTAAAAGGAAATATGAGTAATTAAGGAAAAATTAAAATAGAGCATGCATAGTAATTACTACAACTAACTGAAGTCATAAAATATGAGCAATGATTAGGAAAAAAATCACAGCCACAAAAGAGATTACCTGAAGTTACATGTTGTGATAATGAGAAATATTAAGCTAAAGAACTTAATTCCAACTGTAAATTAGTTCAGGTGCTCTTTCAACTATTTATACTAAATCACACCTGACAGCAGTTGGAGCTTCTTTCTTTTTTTTAATTTCTAACCATGGTTTAGCTGGGTGCACATTAACTTATTCAGCAGAATAGTGTGAGGATCAGCCCAACAAATAACTACAGAGCCCTGTTGCTGCTGCTGCTAAGTCGCTTCAGTCATGTCCGACTCTGTGCGACCCCACAGACAGCAACCCACCAGGCTTCCCGTCCCTGGGATTCTCCAGGCAAGAACACTGGAGTGGGTTGCCATTTCCTTCTCCAATGGTTGAAAGTGAAAAGTGAAAGTGAAGTCGCTCAGTTGTGTCCAACTCTTAGCGACCCCATGGTCTGCAGCCTACCAGGCTCCTCCGTCCATGGGATTTTCCAGGCAAGAGTACTGGAGGGGGTGCCATTGACTTCTCCGACAGAGCCCTGTAAGGGTTTTCCAAAAGAAATCTTTTATAAGAATAGTAAAAAGCACACAGAGATTTATGAAAACTGGCATTAATTTTTCTCCATAATTTCTCTAGGAACAACAACTGTCCTTGGTCAAAGTTGGAAAGAGTAAGAGAGTTAGCCTCTGCTCACCTTTGAGTCTGCTTCTTCAGGACATGTGGAACAAAGCCATCTCTTAGAATAGCAATTATAAGCCTAAGATCTTAGGACAGGGGTCCACAACCTTTTCCTGGAAAAGGCTAGGTAGCCTTTGTGAGACAAGAAGCAAAGTCAAGCGTAATATGTGGATACTTATATTAGGTTACACACTGCAAAAGAAATTGTGGTTTTACATTGTTGAAATTTGCCATTTGATATTGGAATACATTCTTAAATAAATGTGTTTATGTTATACATCATTTTAATGCACATTTCTTGCCTTATTTTTGCTAATGATTTATAATTGCATATTTTATATTTATTTTAGACTATGGAAATGATGTTAAATAAAAAGCAAACTTGAATGATTTTTTTTTAATTCTAGTTCAAAATGAGTCATAAAACAGTGGAGACAACTTGCAAAATCAAAAACGCATTTGGCCCAGGAACTGCTAACAAACATACAGTGTGGTGGTGGTTCAAGAAGTTTTGCAAATCAGACAAGAGCCTTGCAGATGAGGAACATAGTGGTCAGCCATCACAAGTTGACAACAACCAATTGAGAGCAATCATTGAAGCTGATCCTCCTACAACTATGACACTGAAGAATACAATGTCAACAGTTCTAGGGTCATTCAGCATTTGAAGCAAATTGGAAAGGTGAAAATGCCTGATAAGTGGGTGCCTCGTGAGCTGACTAAAAATTTTTAAAAATCGTCATTTTGAAGTGTCATCTTCTCTTATTCTATTCAACAGCAATGAATTATTTCTCAATCTGATTGTGATGTGTGATGAAAGTGGATTTTATATAACAACCTGCAATGGCCAGCTCAGTGGTTGGGCCGAGAAGAAGCTCCAAGGCATTTCCCAAAGCCAAACTTGCACCAAAAAAGGTCATGGTCGCTGTTTGGCGGTCTGCTGCCCGTCTGATCACTATAGCTTTTTAAATCCCGACAAAACCATTACATCTGAGAAGTATGCCCAGCATATTGATGAGGTGCACTGAAAACTGCAATGTCTACAGCTGGCATTGTTCAACAGAATGGGCCCCAAAGCTCCCTGACAATGCCCAACTGCCTGTCATAACAATCAATACTTCAAAAGTTGAATGAATTGGGCTACAAAGATTTGCCTCACCCACCATATTCACCTGACCTCTCGCCAACCAACGACCACTTCTTCAAGCATCTCAAAAACTTTTTGCAGGGAAAATGCTTCCACAATCAGCAGGAGGCAGAAAATGCTTTCCAAGAGTCTGTCGAATCCCAAAGCACAAATTTTCACACTACAGGAAGAAACAAACTTATTTCTTGTTGGCAAAAATGTGTTAATGGTAATGGCTCCTATTTCAATTAATAAAGATGTGTTTGAACCAAGTTATAATGATTTAAAATTCACAGTCCAAAACCACAATTACTTTTTCACCAAGTCAAAATACTTGGGATGCTAAGAGTTTACCATTTTCTTGGGGAAAAGGTATTAGTTATACTTGCCTAAATGAGTTATTTATAAGCCTGAATTCTGTTACCAGGTAGGTAATTCCTCCACTTCCAACCTCCTCTTGTCTTTCCTTCTTGCACTATGAGTGTTGGGAACTGAAATACTGTTTTCCTAGTTATCTGGTCATAGGAGGCCATGGGACACAGTCTGGCCAAAAGATGCAACAGAACCTGGAAGGATTTCCTTCTTAAAAAAAAAAAAAAAAAAAAAAAGGTCACAAGAGGAGGTTTTTGCTTCTTCACCTTTAACCCTGCCTGGAATATGAGCATACTGAAGTTTCTTAAGATTATTAGAGAGAGAGAGACAGACAGCAGACAGGGAGGGAGGAAGAGAGAGAGAAGAGAAAAGAGACTGAAAGCTATAGATAAAGGATGTGAAAGCAGAAAGATAAAAGGATTCTAGATACTTGATGACATAGACAGCTACATTAGCCCTCATCTCCCCACTTCAAGGCTTCTTGTTACAAGAAGAATAAACCACTGTGATAGGATTTTCTGTCACATGTAGTTAAATGCTTAATTGTTGACAAGTGTGTCTGCTTAATTGTTTCTATTCACTTTCTCCTTTCTCTCCAAGAGGAGGTTGGAATTGGAGGCCAAACGAGCTAATCCATACTCTACACCTTAACTTCTCTATCCTAAAATCTTGGTAGAAAGGGGTTTGGAAGGAATGAGAGAACATAGGAACACTGAGACAATTAGGCCACTTACCTGAGCGCAGCCTAGGAGGGGGCATCTGTAAACCTGGAAAAGAGGCCTGGCATGGACCTAGAGCCACATCCAATCTGACTTAGAAACACTGAGAAGAGGTATATAAGAGATTTGCCAGATGTATGAGTCTTGGTTTCTGCCTGTGCATGGTTTGGGACCCAGAGACTTCTTCCATTCCTATTAAATAAGTTGGGATACTGAGAGGGACATTAGAGGAATAAAGGTTTAAGATCAGGGCACTCTGGGAAGAAATGTTTAGTGCTCAATCTCTTTCCCTAAGATTCAAAATTATTGAAATAAGCTGTGACAGATCAGCATGGCTTCAATCAAGGCCCAAATACATGAAAGACAACAGATAACTAAAATAAAATTATTTTGGAAACAGAGTAAAGCTCAGCCCAATATGCTGGCTGATGGGAGTTAGATGGAATGATGGTTATGGGTTTATAATGGAACTAAGGGCAGATGGCCCAGCCCTGCCCTCCTGGATCAATAAGGCTTGGACCAAAGAAGTGGCTCTGTGAATGAACCTAAGGGGTTAGGAGTGGGGAGAAAGTAGGGGAAGGTGGTAAATTTCCCTTGGCACTTTGGAGAATCACAATGCCCTAGGAAAGATCAGAACTAGTGCCAATAGCAATGAAGCCTATGAGAGGTATGTCTACAGGAGATATAGTTACCACCACGGACAAGGTTGTGGCTGTGGATCTCGTCTTGTCTCCCAGCTGTCTGACCCTCGTGGTTCAGCTACCCCTGCTTTACCAGCCTCATTCTAGAAAGGGGGCAGCATCCTTTATCACTAGTGGGGATGCCTGGAACTAACATAAAAATGATTATGAAGGTAGGGAACTTCAAGGGTTTATCTCAGGAGGATATTCTCTCTCTAGGTAAGATGAGAACTCAAGGTATTAATAGAACTACCTTACCTTGAACTTCTTGAACTATCTTATCTATCCTTCATCTGCAACTGCAGGAAAAGAAGGCTTTTATTCTTTTTCTCTTCTGATAAGCAGAAAAAAATAATCCATCATATCTTATTTATATAAATGGCAACATAAATTTCAGTTTTGTTTTTGAGGAATGCTGAGCTAACAATATTTTAATTATTGTGATAACAGCTAACCTTGGTCTGTAGCTCTTGAAACCTTTTGGATAATAATGATGAAGAATAGGGTGCAGTGGAGGTTAGTTTGTAGAAAATGAATTTTGTATTAATTGCCCAGAAATTTTTTTGCATCTTAATTTTACATTGTCCATAGGAACAACTGGAAACAGTCATTAAGAATGTACAGGAAAGAAGACTTCCCGTAATAGTCTTCTCCAATAAATGTGAGAAGTTGCCACCCTGCAACAATACAGTCAATCTTCCATATGATGATCCTGGTGGGGAACAAGGAGAAGGAGAGAGAAAGTGAGAGTAAGAATTAAAATGAGAAAAAGAGGAGAAAGAAATAGACTCCATGGCCTACCTCTAATACCCTGAAAACAAGGAACAGGAAGGCAGTAGAACAGAAGTACATAGATTCAAATCTCAGATCCCACAGTTTATTAGCTGTGTGACACTGAGCATTATTTGACACTCAGTGTCTTTATCTGTCAGAGAAGGCAATGGCACCCCACTCCAGTACTCTTGCCTGGAAAATCCCATGGACGGAGGAGCCTGGTAGGCTGCAGTCCACGGGGTCGCTAAGAGTCGGACACAACTGAGCAACTTCACTTTCACTTTTCACTTTCATGCACTGGAGAAGGAAATGGCAACCCACTCCAGTGTTCTTGCCTGGAGAATCCCAGGGATGGTAGAGCCTGATGGGCTGCCTTCTATGGGGTCGCACGGAGTCAGACATGACTGAAGCGACTTAGCAGCAGCAGCAGCAGGAATCTGTATCTGTAAAATGGAAATAATACTTTTACTTCATATCATTATAATGATGATTAGAAGACCTAATGGATATAAGCTTCCCTGGTGGCTCAGATGGTAAAGTGTTTGTCTGCAATGCAGGAGACCTGGGTTCGATATATAAATGGATATAAAGCATTTTCCAGAGTGACTGTCAACAGTTCATGGTAAACACTGCATTATTATTTTAGTAAATAATCAGTCCATCTCTACTCATTACCTGATGGTATCAATCACATCTGATAAAATCTACAAAATGGGTTTTTACTTAAAGGGATTTACTCTTTTATAATTATCTGCCATTGATTTTTCTACCCATCCTTTATACAAAGCTTACTATCCTGTTTTCTCATAAATTCCTCTTTCATGTGACTCCTCACTTACGCGCTCCCCATTCCCACCTCTCATAGACCAGAGTTGGCTCTGCTACAAAGGAGTGGCCCAGAGTGCCCACTCTGACTGCGCCTCTCCAGCCCTCAGGTTCAGCATGAACACTTCCATGAACTCTTCCAAGATACTGATTCCAGTCATCTAGTAAGACAGTCAGCCAAGCAGAGTCACAGGCTTGATTTCTATGACAGAATCCTCCCAAGTCATTCAATAGTTACAAGACTATAATGGGTACACTTAGGATCTCTTGAACCAGGCTCATCAACAAGCCTCTTCCTTTCCCTCAAGCCATTTAAGAATCCCAAACTTAAAAATTTCCCCTCAGGCAAAGAAAAGCTGTCCCATACTTGGAAGAAACTTGCTACCTCACACATCTCCTTTCAGTAGAGATCCAAAGGATCTTGAGAAAAACTCTATTGATGTTCACTTCTAATTGCAACATTTTAGGGCTGAACAGGATGCAGTTCTCTCATTTTTACTAAAGAGGAAACTGGGGCCCAGAGAGGCTGGTAGCTTGTCTAAGGTCACATAGCTAGGTCATGGTGCAACTGGGAGGGACCTGATTCCTGGTCCAGGATTTTTCCATTTGATCCGACTATTCTCTTACTGTTTGATCCTAGGGCAAAGAGAGAGTGTTGGATTATGTCACACAAGTCTCTTTAAATAATACAGTCTAAGAACTACCATATTATAGGGACAGTTCACAATAGGGGAATACCCTCCACTTTGAGATATGCATATGCTGAAATCAGTAAATGTCTTACATTTAAGGTGATTGCCTAGACATTGAGTTTACAGCTTTATGAACACATTCAAAATTATGATGAGAGCAATGCTCACCAAAAAGCATGACTTTTATCTATAACTTTTACTTTTAGGATCCTGAATAGGGCCATGAAAAAAATCTAAGATGTCAACTCTTACCCACCTGATGCGTGTGTGTGTGTGTGTGTGTGTGTGTGTGTGTGTGTTTATCCTGACAGCGTATGACAGGTCACAATTTTCAATTGATGAAGTTTCCTGCAAACAAGGAAAGGGCTTGCCCTGTTGTGAGTTTGCCCTAATGACTACCCCTTCCTTTCCACTTGCCATTCGTCAAGCTGGAACTCCAGCTGGGATGAGATCCAGTACCAAGGACTCTGCAATCAATGTTGTACAGGCAGAGCACAGATTCATCAGGACACTGAGCTTATCTAGATTTTGGTTAAATATAAGGTTTAATATAAAGGAAGAATGCATCATGGCAGGCATGGTCAAATCCATTTAAACTGTAATCCATTTAAACTCAGCATATACTATTCTAAACTCTAATCTGTAGACATTGACTGATTAGTCTTCAATTTCACTACCGAGTAGATGATAGCACACAGAGTTACTGTGAGACTTGGGGTAGAAAATCTTCAATTCATTCCCCACATATACACTAATGTTCAATCACCTTAGAACAAAGAAACATATATAAAAGAAGACTATAAAATATAGGTCACAAAAAGATGGAGGAAAAGGAGAAAGATAATTTTATCAAAAACCCAGGATGAGGCAGTTGCCTCACTTGAACACCAAATTTATCCTGGGCATTCTGACCAAAATAATATTGGTGAAAGTAAGCACTTTATTTTTATATATTTACTCCCACATAGATAGCACTGTGATTATCTCATAGAATTCTCTTTGGTTCTTATACTTTGAACTAAAAGGAATCACACATGTTAAGGGATTTCTGAGTTGCCTGACTATAAGCCAAATCTGTCTAAACTAATATAATACATTAGACAAATTGAAGATCCACCATCACCCATACAAAACCATTGGGGCCAGAATTCAGAATAATTCAGGGTTTGAAAATGTAATAAATTATATGGCACCTGCATTACATATCATACCCAGAGTTGTAGCTGTACCCTATAATCAAGCTTATGACTTTCCGAGAGAAAGTGCATGAGATGTCACACTTGCTGGTATATATGAAGTCTACAAGCAGTCTCACATTATTCATACCAGGTTCCACCATCCATGGAGTCTGTCACAGATTTATGGGAAAAACTCGAATTTTCAGAGCTTTTTGGATTTGGAGATGGTGAATAAGAGATTGTGCATCACACTCACATATACACACACACATACATATATTTACATATCTAAAGAACTACAGATGAGAAGTATGACTGCTGAAAGCTTTACCTTTTTTACCTTTACCTTTTTTGTTTACTTTTTTCCAGTTTGAACTGGAGCAAACCATATTACTCAGGGTATTTTTGCAGCCACAAAAAAAGGAATAAATGTGGAATTAACCAAAAGATGAACTGTGACTAAATGTTATAAATACTCTGTGTAGCTCTGTTAGTGAATAAGCATAGCCAGGAGGTTAGCAGATCTGAGTATCACTACAGCTCTGCTATTGCCTTTTGATGTGACCCCAGGAAAGTCACCTCATTTCCCTGGTCCTCAGATTTCCCTCCTTTAAAATGAGGTGACTGGAAACACTGATCTCTAAGGCACTTTTCAGTTCCACAATCTGTGCTTCATGGTTTTTCATTTTGCCCATTTAGCTTATTTCATTTTGCTAATATTCATTTAAAAAAATTAAAATCCAATAACAATATGCTTTAAATAATCTATTGATATAATATGTCTATTTTTACACAATTGTATATGTTAATCAAATTTTAGTCATTGAACTACAAGTTTTGGGTCAATAATTTCCCAGTTCTAAATACTGTATGTTGTGTTACATGCAAGCAACAGGGAATAACTAAACATGATAATAAAAATAGAACACTCCAGAAAGCTGAAATTTGCAAAGTAAAACTTTTTATTATTTTAGATGCCTTAATGTCCTCAAAAGAAGAACAGAAAGTACCACAAGATTATTTCTCAACTCTGGAAATATTTGTGAGTTATTTTGCCAAAATATTAGTCAGAAATGCTAATTGAAAACTCCAGATGGCAGTATCACAGTTACCTTGCTTAGCTAGTTTTCCTCTTTGAAATCTTGCCCTCCTAAAAAAACACATTGAAATCTCTTTGAAACATTATCTTGGACATGGAAATTAGCTTCTCAAGGGTTTTAAACAGCACACTCTGTGCCATGTCTTTTTTTGTAGTCACTGTTTTAATTTGCAGCATGTAAATTTTGGAATAGCCCAATGGTAAGAAACGGTGAGTTGACTTTCTATAAAAAAATATTTACCAACTTTGAGTCTTACTACACTTCTGGCACTCAGGAGAACAATTAGTATGTTATCCAATGTCCTCTTGGAACCAATCCAGGTTCAAAGTTTCCAGTGACCTTGAATAGGACTTTGTACCCATGTCAGCAGCTTGGTTATAAAGAGTAAAATAAGAATCTAGGTCAGTACTGCTTGTGCTGACAGCATTACAGCTTTTAAATTGTTGTCGTGTGAATTTCTCCATGACTTATATTCTTGCTAATGTATATTTTCTCCCTTAGCTGTAAAATATGTCCTTATATTGTGTGTGTGCACATGCACACACACACACATTCAGGAACCTCTCCATCTTCTATCCTCAAGACTTGCAACTTATATCCCTATAATTAATTTATTGATTAAAATGAAAAAGAATCTAAATATCTTAATATATTTTATTTTATAGGTTAAGGCCAAGTCCTCCAAATACTAGCTTTATTTTTCACTTCTAATATGTATATTTCCAGCCTTACACTAATCTCTACAGGTTTAGATTGGAAGTTGGAAAGAAAGAATAAGGATTGAAACATTTTATCTCTTCACTCTTTTAACTCTTGTTCCAAGCTCTGCCCTACACTTTTATGGTATCCTGAACAGTGGCCTGAAGTTACTATATTAATATATTTCAGTATGTATTTATAACTTCAAAAACAAAATTTGATGCTTAGTATATCCAAATACATATTATTGTACGAATCCACTTACAGTTTTTTTTTCCCACTTAGTTAAGGAAAACATTCCCTATTCCCATATGTATGAAAATGTTTATATATATATATGAAAATATATAAGAAATATGTTTATGGTTCCTCTAATATTTTTGTACATTGCAACTCATTTCCTAATACAGTAAACTTTTTTTAAATAGCTATCACTATTTCTCCTCACTGTTCTACTCTTTTGAGTGATAGTATCACTTTAATTTCTTTTAAAGTTCAGTGAGCTGTTTCTGTATAACTTGTCTGCTTTTTCTCTAAAAGTATAGTTTTGAAAATACAAAAAAATTATATATACCTAGGATGACTATAAAGTATACAAAGAAATATTTTGATAAGTTCAGAAATTTAAATGGGAGGATGAAAAGAAGGCAAACTATTTCTCCCAGCTCTACTCTCACCAAACAACAGCCCTCATCTATCACCACCTCAACCTGCCTCCCAAAGCTTGTTGATTCTTCCTACTGGTCTATCTTCCAGTATGGGATAAAAGAAAATCAAGGATGGGCTATTAAGGAGAGATAGAAATGAAGCTAAAACATAAGGAGATAGATGAGAAAAGTATGGCTGTAAGCTACTGGACTCTTGAACTTCTGGTGCTAACTAAAAAAGTAATATACACACTTTAAGCAAACCAAAGCATAGAAGAATTTTTAGCATCTGTGTTCCCTAACCAACAATAGCTTTCTCTTCCTCTCTAAACTTAAACAGCTACCCAATTTCTTTGTATAAATTTTTCTTTATAAGAGAATAAACAAAAAAGCAATCATGCATAACATCTAACCTAGACTATTTTTTATGAGTTAGTCTAATAGATCTGACATGCCTAACTGTGACTGTAGATTATGGTGGAAGTAATGGTGTAGCTTATAATTTACAGTCTCTCCAGTGTACACTAAAAATAGTAGTAATAACAGCTGACACCTATGGTATACTTCCATGGGCCATACACTTTCATGTATTCTAAACATTTTCCAAGTATTGAATTAACTTAATTGACACAACCATCACTGTTTTACAGGCAAGGAAACAGAGACATTGAAAGATTAAATTACTTGTCCAAACCAGCTTATAAGTAGCAAGCCCAAGGTCACACACATATAAGAAAAAATTTTCACTGACTTGAGAAACTTGAGAGACTTACTGAAAACAGATAATTTTGCAAATTAGCAAATAAACATAAGTAAAGATAAATAACAGTAAATTTCATTAAATGGAAATTGGTTTCATATCCCATATTTAAGTAATTCATTGCAATTTGGGAGAGGAGGGGGTTAGATTAATCGAACACATACCAAAAAAAAAACTTTAACCACATAGTAAATAAATAGTCATGGAACAACCATTTTGTGCCAAAATTATCCCATGGAATGAAATGTTTTTACTATTTCCTTAAGCTTAGACAATATATGAGTTGTATATTTCCATGCTCCAGCAAAAGATGCAAAACAAAATGTGATGTGTATATGTGAGCATTATATATAAAACTGAAGTTGTATTATATCCTCTAACACTGAAAATATTTATTAGGAATGTGCATTAATTCTCAAGTGTCTCCTGTCAGCAGTATATTAAAATCACAGTCTTTCATGGCTTTATATTGATAATTTAAACTACATGTGTTATTTAGCTCTAATCTTACCACCACCTCAGATGTTATGTTTGTAAACTTATACCTCCTGGTTCATTTTATAGGATGCAATTAAGTGGATAGCTCAAAATGGTTGTGACACAGTAATATATTTCAGCATGGCAACCTGATTTAAGGCTATTGATATGTTTCTTCAAAAGACTGAAGACTAACTGTTATACTAGACATTTAAAGGAGGTACAATAAAATCAAATTTCAGAAAGCATAATGGTTAATATGCCTATCATAAATGCTCTGCTTTGCTATTATTTTAAGACCTAAAATAACTTGCAGAAAACATCATAGCTTTAATTTTCTTTACAAAATCAAACAAAATAACTGTACTAAACCTAAGAACAGTATTAGAGTTTGAACACTTAAGTAAAAACACTAGAACAGAAGTTTTATTTAAAATAATTTAAAATTATTTATTTTTTAAGTAAACCTTTTAGGAATATTTCAAGGAAGTTAGGAAAATAATAATGTAAATATGTATGACCAAAATGAATTCTGTCAAACACTAAAGAGTCCTTTAGTGTCATAGGCATTACTCTCCCCCTCCAAAAAATTCATTTGGGTATCAGATAATTTGAAGAGATGCAAAGTTTCTTTATAGGTTTCTTTTCCATAGTTCATCTTATAGTTTTCTAATATTAAATGCTTTATGAATCTCCAAGAATGGAATATACAGAATTTCCTCAAATGTTTGACTATAAAGCCCCCCTTTTCACAGAACATCTCAGATGACTCAGTTTACAGAGAAATCATCCAGAGATTTTTGATTCAGAAACAAAGGAATCTAACCACAAATATATTTGTTAGCCTCTAGCGGAAAACTGTTCCTGAGTCTGGGATCTCCTTTCTTCAAAGATTTCCACTTGACTCTGCTCCCTTTAGGTAGGAGCAGTGTCACCTATCATTGACTCTCTAGCCTAGCAGATTGCTTGATACATATTAAGGATTCAGTATTTGCTAAACATTTCTATTCAAGATATTGTCACTATACAGCTTTCTTATTATCCTTCTCCCCCTTTTTTTTAATCTCCAAATCAGCTCCCTGAAGTTGACCCACTGAATGACCATTTAAGTCTCGGCCTTTCTAGTTCCTGATTCAGTGTTTCTAGAGCCAAGATATGGTTAAAAGCCTAAACACAGCTTCTGGGCACCCACAGTCTCCTTGATGGACAATCCAAGTGCCAGAAGCCAGAGTTAAATGCGTAAAAGGACCTCCAGTTATACCCTCCCAATCCTTGGAAGGAAAGTTATAACCAACCTAGATAGCATATTCAAAAGCAGAGACATTACTTTGCCAACAAAGCTCCGTCTAGTCAAGGCTATGGTTTTTCCTGTGGTCAGGTATGGATGTGAGAGTTGGATTGTGAAGAAGTCTAAGTGCTGAAGAATTGATACTTTTGAACTGTGGTGTTGGAGAAGACTCTTGAGAGTCCCTTGGACTGCAAGGAGATCCAACCAGTCCATTCTGAAGGAGATCAGCCCTGGGATTTCTTTGGAAGGAATGATGCTGAAGCTGAAACTCCAGTACTTTGGCCACCTCATGCGAAGAGTTGACTCATTGGAAAAGACTCTGATGCTGGGAGGGATTGGGGGCAGGAGGAGAAGGGGACGACAGAGGATGAGATGGCTGGATGGCATCACTGACTCGATGGACGTGAGTCTGAGTGAACTCCGGGAGTTGGTGATGGACAGGGATGCCTGGAGTGCTGTGATTCATGGGGTCTCAAAGTGTCAGACACGACTGAGCAACTGAACTGAACTGAACTGAATACCCTTCTAGACTGGCACAGTCCAGAGATGTGGTCCTCTTCTTAGGACTTTTTTCTCTTACTTTTTAATAAAATATTTTAAATATACAAAAAAATAAAGATAGTAATATTTTTTAAAGTACTAGTTCATGGCTTAACAAAACATTAACATTGTGTCATATTGAATAAAACATTACAGATACAGCTAAAGGCCTATCTGTATTGCTCCTAACCCCGTTCCTATTCTTCCATTCTGAAAGATGACTATTATCCTAACAAAGCCAGTGTGAATTCACAATTTAATATCTTTACTACATATAGTGCAACCATAGCAACACATAAATATTCTTCTGTGTTATTAATATTCATAAATGATACAACCTATATGTACCATTTTTCAACTTGCTTTTTTCATTCAGTGTTGTGCTTTCAGGATTTAACCATGTCACACAGGTAAATTTCATTCACTCATTTTTTAAGTTTTATAAAGAATTCCACGTTAAATGGCATAAGACATAATATTTTACTCATTCTCCTATTAATAAATAATAGGTTTTATTGAATCACACTTTTTTAGGGGAATTGCAGCGTCCTGCCCTTTTCCTCTAGACACTGCATTTACCCCCAGCTGCCTGCTCTGAGGTTTGACTGCTGACAGCTCACAGTTGCCCATTTATCCAGAGATCTGTCTTGGTTGATGGGAGCTCCCTTGCCCTCGAGATGACAGCATCTCACCCCATACACACATCCCAGATATGGGGTACAAAACACTCCCCTTAATTTAAGGAAGGTACTCTTCAATATGATTTGTGTCCCAGAGCCCTTCTTGGATATGACCCAAACTAGAGATTTTTACCTGAGACCACATCCTAAGCTGGCATTTTCTCCATCCTGCCCCTGCTTTCCTCACTCCTTCAGAGTTAGCACACCTATAATAAATGGCATACATACTTATGGCTCTCTCAGACCTTGCTCCTGAGGAATCTGATCTCATACAGGGTCCTTATCATAAACACTATTATAAAATGCTGTGACAGTCCTCATGGGTCTCCACGTGCAGATTTGCCAGGGGGTTGTTTGGGTGTATACCAAAATTGTTGCCTAATAGGATAAGCTTAACTTCAATTCAATTAGATGTCCCCAAATTGCTTTAGAAAATAATATCAATTTACACAACTACTCTTACACCTCAGAATTCCCATTTCCCTCACAGTATCTCCAGCACATTGCTGTTGTCAGGTATTTTAAATTGTGCTACCAGGTTGGGAGTGAAATGAAATATTCCACTCTCTTATTCTTGGTTATTTCATTTTTGTTATTTAATAAACATTTATATAACACTTACTATGACTCTTATATTTGAAGCACTTTACCAATATTAATTCATTTACTCCTCATTAGAAGCCCCTGAGGTAGGTACAGCTAGCATTATTTCCATTCTTACTCTTGAGGAAAGAGTCACAGGGGTCATGGAGGTAAGTAACCTCAAGTTTGCATGTATAGAAAGTGGCAGAACTTATATTTGAAACAAAGCAGTTTGTCTAAAAACTCCCTGTGCTTAATCACTATACTAATGCTATCTATTAACTATAGCCTTTAGTAGTTCTTTCAGTATCTCTTGATCTCTGATTCCCTGAAAAAATAAATTAAAATTAAACCCTATAGAACAATTGTGTTCTGCTAAATCATGCCTGCTCCCCAAAATGTCCATATCCAGTGTCCACATCCAAATTCTCAGAACGTGTGAATATTAATATGGAAAAGGGGGCTTTGCAGATATAAGTTAAGGTTCTTGAGATGGAAAAATTATCCTGGATTATTCAGGTGGGCCCTAAATGTAATAACAAGTGTTCTATAAGAAGGTAGAATGAGATTTGACCACAGAAGCTGATGTGACAACAGAACAAAAAAATGGAGTGACATAGGATGGATGAGCCAAGGAATGCAGTCTGCCTCCAGAAGCTGGAAAGGCAAAGAAACAAATTCTCCCTTAGAGCCTCCAGAATAAACAGCCCTGATAACACTTTGATTTTAGCCTATGTGACACACTGCAGACTTTCAAAATTATAAGAGAACAAATTTGTATTGTTTTAGGTCACTAAATTTGAGTTAATCTGTTACATCAGTAATAGGAAAATAATACAACAATCTATTCAAGAACTTAAAAAGCAGTGATTTATTTTCATGTATCTGTGGGTAAGCTTACCTCCACCATTCTCAGTTGAGAGTGGCTGTGCTTTTCACATCTCTCATTCTCCTCCTAGGACGAGTGGGTAGCATAAGCATGTTCTTCCCCAAGGCAAAGGCATCAGTACAGAAAATACTCACAGTTCAGGCCTCAGTTTGAAACTGGTACATCATCATTTTCACTTCATCCTATTGGCTACAGCAAGTTGCACAGTTGAGCCCAGAATTCAAGCAGTAAAGAAATAAACTCCACCCTTTATTTAATTCAACATTTAAAAATGCATCCCTTTGTCTCCTGAATATAATTCTTCAATGAGAAAATTGCTTTCAGTCTAAATGTCACTTAAGTTTGTTTTTTGTTTATTTTCTATTTCTTGAGGAGCCTAGATTTGGATTGTTTTCATATATTTCACTTAGTTGTTAGGTTTTTTTTTTTTTTTTTTTTTTTTTGTCAAACTGAGGACTCTTATCTTTCTTTAGATCTAGAAAATTTGCAATCAAAAAAACTCATTCTTATTATCTCAGTGTTATACTACTGAAATCCTTATGCTGGCCCTTCTTATCTACTCTGCATCTCTCTTCATCATTTTTTAAATATCTAAATTTATCTTCCTGTGCTACATTTTAATTGATTTTTTCAGACTAGCTCTCCAATCACTTATTTTCTTTTGGGTTGGGCTTAATCTACTACTTAACATTTGAATTTTCATTTAACTTATTATGTGTGCTTTATAACTATGCCTTTTATTTTTCCATACTACTTTGTTTATTTTTATTATAGATTTTAATTCTTTCTTTTTAAATCTTTAAGCTGGTTTAATGCACCTATTATGTTTCAGATCATTCTATAATCTCTAGTTCTTGGAATGCAAATTCTCCTGGTTATTGCAGCTGTTCTCTCACCCTCATGGCGTTTTATTTTCTAATATTTTTTTAAATCTCATGTGCTCTGCTTTGTAGGATGATGCTTTAAGAGCTGTTCCACTCGTTTCTTCCAGAGACCTGGGAGGTTCATGAGTTCTAGTGCCAATATTGAAATGAATTTCCCAATTTGGAATTCCTACGTCCTAAGAATTGTGTAAGTTCAGGACTCACACCTGTTTGTGCTGACTTAAATTTCCAATTCCTTGCAGATTTCTTTATCCAACCCACCTCAGGCATGTCCCAGAGGGTGGAGTTTCTAAAGTCTCATTTCATACAAGGGGCAGCCCTTTAAGACTTTCACAGAAGCACAGGACTGTCACTGTCTCTGAACTGGACTCTAGCCCAAACTTTCAAATCTGTCTGGTTGGGAAACCCCTCTGAGCCTCTATGGCTTCATCTCCTAGCAAACTGACTTTGTGTTCCTTCTTTATTTCTGGCACCAGGGATTTTTATTTTCTTTCATCCAATCTTGGTTTACATTTAAAATGTACATTCTTACCCCATATTTCCATAACTAGGAGCAGGAGGAAAAGATGTTTCATTGTTATCTCCTTTCACTACTCATAGCTATATTTGGAGATCTCTGATTTTATACTGGTTGGTTACATCTCAGTTCAGTTAAGTTGCTCAGTCGTGTCTGACTCGGCAACCCCATGGACCACAGCACGCCAGGCTTCCCTGTCCATCACCAACTCCTGGAGCTTACTCAAACTCAAGTCCATTGAGTTGATGATGCCATCCAACCATCTCATTCTCTGTCATACCCTTCTCTTCCTGCCTTCAATCTTTCCCAGCATCAGGGTCTTTTCTAATGAGTCACTTCTTCGCATTAGATGGCAAAAGTATTGGAGTTTCAGCTTCAGCATCAGTCCTTCCAATGAATACTCAGTGCTGATTTCCTTTAGAATTGACTGGTTGGATCTCCTTGCAGTCCAAGGGACTCTCAAGAGTCTTCTCCAACACCACAGTTCAAAAGCATCAATTCTTCGGTGCTCAGCTTTCTTTATAGTCCAACTCTCACATCCATACATGACTACTAGAAAAACCATAGCTTTGACTAAACAGATCTTTGTTGACAAAGTAATGTCTCTGCTTTTTAATATGCTGTCTAATTTGGTCATAGCTTTTCTTCCAAAGAGCAAGTGTCTTTTAATTTCATGGCTGCAGTAACCATCTGCAGTGATTTTGGAGCTCCCAAAAATAAAGTCTCTCACTGTTTACGTTGTTTCTCCATCTATTTGCCATGAAGTGATGGGACTGGATGCCATGGTCTTAGTTTTCTGAATGTTGAGCTTTAAGCCAACTTTTTCACTCTCCTCTTTCACTTTCATCAAGAGGCTCTTTAGTTCTTCTTTGCTTTCTGTCATAAGGGTGATGTCATCTGTATATCTAAGGTTATTGATACTTCTCCCAGCAATTTTGATTCCAGCTTGTGCTTCATCCAGCCTGGCATTTCACATGATGTACTCTGCATATTAGTTAAATAATCAGGGTGACAGTATACAGCCTTGACATACTCCTTTCCTGATTTGGAACCAGTCTGTTGTTCCATGTCCATTTCTAACTGTTACTTCTTGACCTGCATACAGATTTCTCAGAAGGCAGGTCAGGTGGTCTGGTATTCCCATCCCTTGAAGAATTTTCCACAGTTTGTTGTGATCCACACAGTCAAAGACTTTGGTGTAGTCAATAAAGCAGAAGTTGATGTTTTTCTGGAACTCTCTCACTTTTTCAATGACCCAACAGATGTTGGCAATTTGATCTTTGGTTCCTCTGCCTTTTCTAAATCCATCTTGAACATCTTGAAGTTCACTGTTCACGTACTGTTGAAGCCTGGCTTGGTTACATCTAGTGATCCTATTTACTTTCCCAGTCTTCCTTTAGCACTGGAACTGTCTTCTAAATCCAGATCATATGTATGGGCCCTAATGTGCCCTAGCCTTCCTTCCCCATGTTGAATCTTCCACTCATAAGCACCAACATAAAAAAGTCTTTCAGAACCAATTAACCACCATCCATCTGGTTAGCTTTCCTGGTGGTAGCTATCCAGCCATATCTAGACTCCTATTTCCAAAGTCAAGCCAGAGTTTACAACAGTTGTTTTTGCTATTCAGTCACTAAGCCATGTCTGACTCTTTGTGACCCTGTGGACTACAGCACGCCAGGCTCCCCTGTCTTTCACTGTCTCCCAGAGTTTGCTCAAATTCAATTCCATTGAGTTGGTGATGCTACTTAACCATCTCATTCTGTGCTGCCCCCTTCTCCTTTTGCCTTTAATCTTTTCCAGTATCAGGGTCTTTTCCAATGAGTCAAGCTCTTCACATCAGGCGGCAAAATACTGGAGCTTCAGCTTCAGCACCAGTTCTTCCGATGAATATTCGTGGTTGATTTCCTTTAGGATTGACTGGTTTGATTTCCTTGCAGTCCAAAAGACTCTCAACAGTCTTATCTAGCACCACAGTTCAAAAGCATTGATTCTTTCACGCTCAGCCTTCTTTATGGTCCAATTCTCACATCCATACATGATTACAGGAACAACCATAGCTTTGACTAGACAGATCTTTGTCGGCAAAGTGATATCTCTACTTTTTAATACACTGTCTATGTTTGTCATAGCTTTTCTTCCAAGGAGCAAGTGTCTTTTAATTTCATAGCTGCAGTCACCATCCACAGTGATTTTGGAGCCTAGGAAAATAAAAGATCTGTCACTGCTTCCACTTTTCCCCCTTCTATTTGCCATGAAGTGATGAGATCAGATGCCATGATTTTAGTTTTTTTAATGTTTAATTTCAAGCCAGCTCTTTACTCTCCTCTTTCACCCAGTGTTTGGATGTTAACTAGACTATGTTCACTCAAGGCCCATCTCCACATCCAGGTCACTTTCTCCTATCCAATCCCCAACTGTGAGCTACACCCTCTTGAGTGAATCACTGCAAGTGTATGGACTAGGCCTCTGCAGTCTAGCCCTGCATTCACAAAGTCCCATCAAGAACACATAAAACCCTACTGGAACAAGCATCTATCTATCTGTCTAGGATTTTAAGCCCCTGATTAAACAATGCCAATCCCAAGCCATTACTAGAACTCTATTTTGACAAAGATGAAAAAGAAGTACATTCTAAGAAAAGAAGTTTATATGAAGCATTTATTCAAATAATAAATTCCTTGGTAATGTGCTGAAGTTATATATATTCATCCTAATCTCTGACCAGACAATGATTACTGACGTTCATAAAGCAGGCACTGGAAATTCACAGTGGTCAAGGAGATTAATATACTTTTTGTACTTCCTGTGACAGTAAAGATTATGAATACATTTAAAAAAGAATTTCAATGAGATTTAAAAGTGAAATACTTAATTTTAAACTAAAAATAAAAACGTAATTAAACAAAATAGCATATTACCCAAATATTGCCATCAATTGAGGCATTTGTGTACAACATTTCTGTTAAGATATAGTATCATTTAAAGGAATTTTTTAGTTTCCTGCAATTGTTTCCTATATATGTTTTAAAATTAGACTATAGATGTAATTCATCTTGTGAAAACCTACAGAAAACACTGGTTTTTGACATGGCTAAAAATATCAATAACGCCAATTGAAGTTGACTTTTCAAGAATATTGTAACCTACATCAGGTTAAGTACTATAGAAAAATCATCAGGAATTATAAAACAGAAAAAAGAATACAAGTAAATCTTAATCTTTTTAGAGTAATCTTACCTACAGAATAATTATCACACATGAATAACCTATCCCTTAGCTTTTTTCCCTAGAATTCCTTGAAAACATTTGCTTATTCATGTGTTCTTCAGGTCATTTCAGCTGTCTCTCTTCTGGAAAAATTTTTTTAAAGAAAACTCTCTTAAAAACTTTCTAATAAATAAGCCTTTTATGTATGCTATGCCATGTTTTCTATTTAATTATTTTTTTTAAAGTTATACCACAAAATGTTTAGCAACATTTTCTGGGAGAAATTTTCCATGATTAGAACTAAAATATTTCCAGTAGTAAATATAAACCCTCTATTTCTTACAGCTCATCTCTGTAATATTAAATATTTCTATATACAGTTTAAAGTAGCTGAAGATATGGTTTTCTGCATGGTATAACTGAATCATGAAATTAACTCTATGTTAAAAATAGGGGTCTATGTTACTTATAAAGATATGGAAGAGACTATTTTTTTTAAAACAGGTAAATAATGAAGCATCTGTTATAATATTCCTAAGTTTTTTTGCAGGAAGGGGGACCCCTTCCAGGGCCCAAAACTGGGATCTTGTCTAACACTCGGAAATGAATTGTCCAAGGAGACACATGTGCTGACAAAGGAAGAGCTTTTATTGGGAAAGGGCACCCGAGTGGAGAGCAGTAGGGTAAGGGAACCCAGGAGAACAGCTCTGCCGCAGCTCAGTCTCGGGTTTTATGGTGATGGCATTAGTTTCCGGGTGGTCTTTGGCCAATCATTCTAATTCAGTCTTTCCTGGTGGCACACGCATCACTCAGCCAAGATGGATGCCGGAGAGAAGGATTCTGGGAGTTTGTCGGACAGGTGGTGTCTCCTTTGACCTTTCCCAAACTCATCTGGTTGGTGGAGGTTTATTAGTTCCCTGTTCCTTACCAGAACCCCCTGTCTAAAACAACTCATGCAAATGATTACTACGGTGCCTGGCCAGGGTGGGCGGTTTCAATCAGCGTGCTTCCCCTAACAAGTTTATTTTAATGGTCAGTCTCTCTGGATTAGAAAGCATCCAATATAATTCATTCTTACTCTAGAATAGATCTAACTTCAATATATTTGCAGACCACTGATTTTTATGGAACAGAAAGAATGCCACAAAAGGTATCTAGATATGTGTTGTTTGGGGTCAATTTGTTGTAGTAAATTCCAGTAATGGTAGACAGGGCTTGCTTGTGATCAAATTTTCAACAGTTGCAGCAATGGTACAGTCCCTCAGATGTTTCAAGCTTTCATGATTCTTCCCTTAAACTGAGCGTGTAGATCCTCATTATTTTCCCTATTCTAATGAATGTTCCCAGTATATAAAAAGACATTTCTTTAGCTAGACCTTACACTTTACAACATGACTTTCTGTTGAAATCAAATTAGCTTTTAAGAGGCTTTGCCATTTTTATTGTGTAAATATGATCAATATTTGAATAGTCAGTACTAAATAATTTTAAACAATTTTACTGATACTGCCTCATTTAAGTTCCTCAGTGTTTTCTAAACTTCCAAATCAAGTGCATATTCATTTTAGAATGGTGATAAAAGAGTGAGTTTTTCAAAAACAAAACACCATAAAGATTTTCTTGTCATTTGTGCATCAGTTCAGTTCAGTTCAGTTCAGTCACTCAGTCTTGTCTGATTCTTTGCGACTCCATGAATCGCAGCATGCCAGGCCTCCCTGTCCATCACCAACTCCCGGAGTTCACTCAGACTCACGTCCATCCAGTCAGTGATGCCATCCAGCCATCTCATCCTCTGTCGTCCCCTTCTCCTCCTGCCCCCAATCCCTCCCAGCATCAGAGTCTTTTCCTATGAGTCAACTCTTCGCACAAGATAGCCAAAGTATTGGAGTTTCAGCTTTAGCATCATTCCTTCCAAAGAACATGCAGGACTGATCTCCTTTAGAACGGACTGGTTGGATCTCCTTGCAGTCCAAGGGACTCTCAAGAGTCTTCTCCAACACCAAGGTTCAAAAGCATCACTTCTTCTGCACTCAGCTTTCTTCACAGTCCAACTCTCACATTCATACATTACCACTGGAAAAACCATAGCCTTGACTAGATGGACCTTTGTTGGCAAAGTAATGTCTCTGCTTTTCAATATGCTATCTAGGTTGGTCATAACTTTCCTTCCAGGGAGTAAGCGTCTTTTAGTTTCATGGCTGCAATCACCATCTGCAGTGATTTTGGAGCCCAAAAAAATAAAGTCTGACACTTTCCACTGTTTCCCCATCTATTTCCCATGAACTGATGGGACCAGATGCCATGAGCTTCGTTTTCTGAATGTTGAGCTTTAAGCCAACTTTTTCACTCTCTTCTTCCACTTTCATCAAGAAGCTTTTTAGTTCCTCTTCACTTTCTGCCATAAGGGTGGTGTCATCTGCATATCTAACGTTATTGATATTTCTCCTGGCAATCTTGATTCCAGCTTGTGCTTCTTCCAGCCCAGAGTTTCTCATGATGCACTCTGCATAGAAGTTAAATAAACAGGGTGACAATATACAGCCTTGACGTACTCCTTTTCCTGTTTGGAACCAGTCTGTTGTTCCATGTTCAGTTCTAACTGTTGCTTCCTCACCTGCATATAGGTTTCTCAAGAGGCAGGTCAGGTGGTCTGGTATTCCCATCTCTTTCAGAATTTTCCACAGTTTATTGTGATCCACACAGTCAAAGGCTTTGGCATAGCAGAAATAGATGTTTTTCTGGAACTCTCTTGCTTTTTCAATGATTCAGCAGATGTTGGCAATTTGGTCTCTGGTTCCTCTGCCTTTTCTAAAACCAGCTTGAACATCTGGAAGTTCACGGTTCACATATTGCTGAAGCCTGGCTTGGAGAATTTTGAGCATTACTTTACTAGCGTGTGAAATGAGTGCAATTGTGCGGTAGTTTGAGCATTCTTTGGCATTGCCTTTCTTTGGGACTGGAATGAAAACTGACCTTTTCCGGTCCTGTGGCCACTGCTGAGTTTTCCAAATTTGCTGGCATATTGAGTGCAATACTTTTACAGCACCATCTTCCAGGATTTGAAATAGCTCAACTGGAATTCCGTCACCTCCACTAGCTTTGTTCATAGTGATGCTTTCTAATAGACAGCTATAAAAATAATCATAGGGCCTTCGATATAGTGACACAGTTCAGGCTTTGGAGCCCAACAAACCTGATGTCAAATCTGTACTTACTTACTCTACAAGGTGCAAAGCTCAGAGTGTCACTTTCCTCATCTGTCACATGGTGACAATAATTAGCAACATTTACAATTAAAACGGGCTTCCCCACTGGCTCAGCGGTAAAGAATCCACCTACAATGCAGGAAACTCAGGTTGGATCCCTGGGTCTGGAAGACCGCCAGAAGGAAGTGGCAACCCACTCCCCCTGCCCCCCGCAGTCCCCCTCCCAGAATTCTTGCCTGGGAAATCCCATGGACAGAGAAATCTGGCAGGCTACAGTCCATGGGGTCACAAAAGAGTCATATATGACTTAGCAACTAAACAACACAACAATTAAAAGAGACAAGGTAAGAATAGATAAGATAACTTCTTCTCTCCCTTAGAATCTAAGGATGTCCATGCTTTTTGCTTCTGACAAGAAATAATTGACATACTATAGATGATCAGTTTGTCTTCTAAAAAATGTAGCATGCTTCCCATTTATTCTGGCAAGTTACTTCCTATTAGTAGGAGTCACCAGGAGCAGATGGATGACAGTTTATAACATAAACCAAGGAGAAAGCAGATAGTTATCAGTCTTAACTTAGTTCGTATCAGTTAACTAAATGCTGAGCAATTACCATGTTGCATCTTCAAAGAAATGTCCACACCAGAAAAAAAAAAAAAAAAACTGGAAGTAAAAAGCCAAAGGCTCCAGAGAAGATAAAAGGAAGGTATGAAAAATCATGGTCTGTGCTGAATCTGCATTGTTCTCCCTTTGACAGGGTCCATTCTAAGTCACTGAAATTTTTCTAGAAGATAAAAAAGTTATTTTCCTTTAAAATTCTCACAATTTTCCTTGTGTAAGAAAATTGCTGCACTTCATGAGTCTTCAAGTCTCAGACCCTGGGTCACTAATTCTCTGGAAGTCTAGAGAGACCCAGAAAGCATATATAAAAGATTGGCCTGTCTAAAGGAGATACTGTCTCAATTTCCAAGTGTCCTAGTGGGATCCCTTTATTGCTACCCTGACTTTGAGCAGGTGTATCAGCTCAGCCTGTGGCCTTGTCTCCTCCTGAATTCTAATCCTGGCCTGTTTCACAGACCTTGGTTACTGATCTCAAGTCAGAGCATCTGCCATAGTCTCACCCAAGTTTCTGTCATTTCTTAATTCTGATTATTCACATAAACTTCACTTATACTGTTGTCTTAACTAACCCAATCCAGACTCCCAACTCTGCCTTTCCAATCCATGACCATTCCAGCTCCAATGTGATAAACTGTTCCCAACAAATACAACAATAAAAATGCTGCCCCAGGGACTTCCCTGGTGGTCCAGTGATTAAGATTTTGCCTTCCAATGCAGGGGTTGTGGGTTCAATCCCTGGTCGGGAAACTGAAATTCCATATGTCTTGTGACCAAAAAACCAAAACATTAAAAAAAAAAAGCCAGAAGTAATATTGTAACAAACTCAATAAAGACTTTAAAATGGTCCACATGAAACAAATTAAAAAAAAAAATCCTGCCCCAGAGCTGCCTGCTTTCCTGGAATTTCTACTGAGAATTTTGGATATTTTAGTAACACTTTTCAAATACAATTTATCAACCCAAGTTGTTAGAAAACTAAGTTATATAAACTGTCTAAAGCATTCCAACTCTAGAACTTCAAAAGCAGTATGGGGAAATCCTTGATAAAAATCCTATGGGTCAGTGATTCTCAGAGAATGGTATATGGTCCACTGGTGAGAAAGCAACAAGGATTCTCCTCATGAGCCAAGAAAGAACAAAAATCTTTCCTTAGTCCCTTATGGGGAATGATACACACCTCTATAGATTTTCATCTGTATATAGGATCAAGGGCCAATTTCCAAAACCCACTATCTTAACCAGGTTCCTCAGAAAGCAGAGATAGAAGTTAAAGCATATGTGCAACTACTTTATTAGAGAGTGCAGTCCAGCAAAGCAGGAGACTTACGGTAAGAAAATTAGTGAAACCAGCTTCAGTTCCTACATCTATTGCTAGTCTCATGAGACCATAATTGGTGTTCATCAGTTCATCCTCCCCCTTCCACCATCCATTCTGGATTCACTCATTTTTGGCCGGCTTTGAATGGCCTGTGCATGACACAGAACTAACTACAGGGTATAAGCGCCTTCTCATTTCTAGGTCACAAATACGGGGGCAGCTCACAGGCCCCATGGTGTCTTCTTCCTCACCATCAGCAAAGAAGCCCCAGAGCAGAAGATAAATAGTGCACGGGAAGGCTTAAGGAGAGGTACTGTAAGGAGAGCTGTACTCTCTTGAAAATGGTTGAAACTCTTACTAAGATGGAGTGAGTAAAGGAGAGACCAAGGACTTGGGGACAACTGATGGCAAAGGAATCTAAAATGATACAGAAGTGTCTGGTACAGACAACCACATGAGTTAGCAAAGGTTAAATTTTTAAATTTTTCATTCTTAATCTAAAGAGAACATATACACTGGGTTATTTTTCCCTTGGAAAGTAGAAATGAGTAGGGTAAGTGGTCCATAGGGCCTATTCCCTTATCTAACTAGTTGGGTAGGGGAGTGTCAAATACACTGCAGACTATTGCCTTAGATGACCTTTAAGTCACTTGTTTAGTTATTAATAATCAACTCATTTTTTTATCTTGAATCTTTTTTAAAATGATTTGAAATGTCTTATAAGATGATAGATGTGATAGACATATAAAATGGCTCACACAATGACAGAAGCATAAATGTGCTTAAAGTATGCTAAACATAATTGCAATGATAGAGCTGCAAATTTGGCTTGGAATTGTATGGTTCAGCAAACATGATAAGTTATATAGCTTTTGTTATCAGAAAGGAGGAAGCATGCTTTAGGAGAAGCAAAGCTTTCTGAAATCTAAAAGAACTTTCTGATGTAGAGCTTTATAAAGAGAAATTGTGTAATGCAATCGACAATGTCCTCAACAACTTTTTTACAGGAAACACAGGAGTTGACTTTGTTTTATAATAAGGTATGAAAATTTATTATTTCCAAAAAATGGCACTATAATTCCTTTAAGGGAGAAAACAACTCTTGCTGGGATAACAGTTGAGGTAGAAGGATCCAGTGTGGGCTGTGAAGGCCTCAGAGGAATAGGAAAATAGTTCTCTTTAATAGAGGAAAAGTAATTTGGAGGTCTTTGGGACAACTTGGAATGAGTAGATGAACTCACCTCAGAGGTGAGGTGAGAATGGAAATGAGAAAGAGCAAAAACTACAGAACAGGTGCAATGTTCTGTGAACAAGTGATCTCTTGTCACTTATCACCACCCCCTGCTGCTGCTGCTGCTAAGTCACTTCAGTCGTGTCCAACTCTGTGCAACCCCATAGACGGCAGCCCACCAGGCTCCCCCGTCCCTGGGATTCTCCAGGCAAGAACACTGGAGTGGATTGCCATTTCATTCTCCAATGCATGAAAGTGAAAAGTGAAAGTGAAGTCACTCAGTTGTGTCTGACTCTTCGCGACCCCATGGACTGCAGCCTACCAGGCTCCTCCGCCCATGGGATATTCCAGGCAAGAATACTGGAGTGGGTTGTCATTTCCTTCTCCAACCACCACCCCCAGTCCTCAGTAAAGTTTGCAAACTTCATAATATCAATACACATATTGAAAGCAAAGAGTGTTAAGTTTCAGTCAAGATGGCAGTGGGGCAAGACAGTGACAAAGGCAAGGAATCCACAAGCCAAGAAAAAAAGGAAATCAAGCAATTGTAAACCAACTAGTATTAATGAGAACTGGAGAGCAAAAACAATGCTGATTGAGGGCAGGTCCACTGGATATTGGTGCCAGATGTATGGGACTTGGTGGTCCAGTGGCTAAGACTCTGTGCTCCCAATGCAGGGGGCCCAGGTTCGATCCCTCGTCAGGGAACTAGATCCCATATGCTGCAGCTAAGAGTCTGCATGCCACAACTAAAGATCCCATATGCTGAAACTAAAGATTCCATATGCCACAATGAAGATTGAGGATACCATGTGCCTCAACTAAGACCCAGCACAGCCAAATAAATAAATAAATATTTTTAAAAGAATACCAGTGTGTTCACTTTAACATCTCCTTATAAAAGCCTAAAGTCTAACATTACCAGAATTATAGACCCTCCCTCCCCTGAAGGAAGATAAAATATTCATTATAAAAGTGGCAGGTAGGTGTTACCCAGCATGAATTTCCCCCCTCTTTTAAGATATAGAACTTCCTCTTTTTAGCTGGACACATGGGGTTCCACCTAGAGTCATTTCTTACCAGACCATTCAACTGGTTGCAGCTTCTTTAAAAAAAAAAAAAAAAAAAAAAATGGCCAATGAGATTTAAGTGGAAAGGATGGGGACAATTTCTGGACCAGATTCTTATCTGGTTACTTAGCCATTGTGTCTAACTTCTCCCATTCCTCAAATCTACAATATGGACATAGTGGTGGTAAGCCAGCTTTGACCATGTGGATAATGACAACTTTTATAACCTATAGATGGCCTAGTAATGATACAGAAGGAACCTGGATTTCCTGGTGAACTAGAACTCTCTATCCTCCTTCCCTGACTACCTACCTCTTACACTTTACATGAAAGAAAAATAAATTATCAACTATAAGCCCCTGTTGTTTAGTCTCTGTTAAAACAGCCACGCATTAAAGCAACATCCATTGGATCATAAAAAAAGCAAGAGACTTCCATAAAAACATCAACTTCTGCTTTATTGAATACACCAAAGCCTTTGACTGTGTGGATCACAACAAACTGTGGAAAATTCTTCAAGGGATGGGAATACCAGGCCACCTGACCTGCCTCCTGAGAAATCTGTATGCAGGTCAAGAAGCAACAGTTAGAACTGGACATGGAACAACAAACTGGTTCTAAATTGGGAGAGGAGTACGTCAAGGCTGTATATTGTCACTCTGCTTATTTAACTTAATTGCAGAGTACATCATCAGAAATGCTGGACTGGAAGAAGCATAAGCTGGAATCAAGATTGCCATGAGAACTATCAATAACCTCAAATACGCAGATGAGACCACACTTATGTCAGAAAGCGAAGAAGAACCAAAGACTCTTGAAAGTGAAAGTAGGCTTAAAGCTCAACATTCAGAAAACTAACATCATGGCATCCAGTCCCATCACTTCATGGCAAATAGATGAAGAAACAATGGAAACAGTGAGAGACTATTTTGGGGGGCTCCAAAATCACTGCAGATTGCCGGGAGCAGGAGCTCCACCGTGGCAAAGGTCATGAGGAAGGAGGCTCGGCATACACAAAGGCGGGATCAAGCCTCAGGAGTCCCCCTGGAAATACTCGAGCATCTACCCCCAAAACCAGAGTCTGCCTACTTTCTGCTTTGTGCTCTCACCTACACCTCTGACTTTACTGGGGGGGGGGGGGGGCTGTCCCCCATTACCTCTCTGTGAAAAAAGAGTTAACTTACAGCTCCAGTTAATAAAGTTCCTGCGTGCAATAGTGTTTCAACGTACAAACTCCTTTGGAAGTCCTCTAGCCTGCCTGAATATGTTTTTTCGGCCACATGTGATTGCTCAGAGCCTCCGAACTGTGAGAGGGATGAGATGTTCTAAACTGTCTAAATACAGATACCTTTGAGCAGTTAAAAGATTGGTTAGAAATTGTATTGGTGAAGGGTTTTTCACTTGTTGGGCCAATGTTTGCTGCTAAGTCTCCATATCCCTTACCTGCTGTGTCTCTGGCAGTGTATTGATTAATATAATTGGTGTAAGTAGTAGCTTTAATGTTTGTAACCTGGGACCCTTGAGTTAATTCTTTGTCTTGTTATAGCCCACCACACCTTTGCCCTATAGGAATGCAACTTTATCTAGTGCTTTTGGAGGGTGGAGCCTGACTTTAGAATAATCACCTTTAGAGAAAAATAAGTTTCTTAAAATATTAACAGGCCTCCGGGACAGAAGATGATGCAAATCACCTAAACTTTTGCATATGATAAGTTTGCAGGAAGAAAGCCTGGCTTACTGCATGACTCTACCCCTTCCCCCATTATCCTCTATGCATAAGTTAAGGTATAAAAACTACTTTGGAAAATAAAGTGCGGGCCTTGTTCACTGAAACTTGGTCTCCTCCTGTCATTCTTTCTCTCACCTTCTGGCTAAATTATTTAGCTTCTTTTCTCCACTGAATTTCCTCACTGAGCTATCCTTATTTCAGCCTCTTTTCTCCACTGAATTTCCTCACTGAGCTATCCTTATTCTATTACTCTTTATATCCTTAATTAACGTTTAATTAAGCAGTTGTTTCCTGATCTTCACGGACACCGTCTCCCCTTTGAAACCCCTGACTCCACCGGGGCTGGACCCCGGAGCAGATGGTGACTGCAACTATGAAATTAAAAGACACTTACTCCTTGGAAGAAAAGCTATGCCCAACCTACTACTACTGCTACTAAGTCACTTCAGTCGTCTCCGACTCTGTGCGACCCCATAGACGACAGCCCACCCGGCTCCCCGCCCCTGGGATTCTCCAGGCAAGAACACTGGAGTGGGTTGCCATTTCCTTCTCCAATGCATGAAAGTGAAAAGTGAAAGTGAAGTCACTCAGTCGTGTCCGACTCTTAGCGACCCCATGGACTGCAGCCTACGAGGCTCCTCTGCCCATGGGATTTTCCAGGCAAGAGTACTGGAGTGGGGTGCCACTGCCTTCTCCAACCTAGACAGCATATTAAAAAGCAAAGACATTACTCTGCCAACAAAGGTCCATCTAGTCAAAGCTATGGCTTTTCCAGTAGTCATGTATGGATGTGAGAGTTGGACTTATAAAAAGGCTGAGCGCCAAAGAATTGATGCTTTTGAACTGTGGTGTTGGAGAAGACTCTAGAGAGTCCCTTAGACTGCAAGGAGATCCAACCAGTCCATCCTAAAGGAAATCAGCCCTCAATATTCATTGGAAGGACTGATGTTAAAGCTGAAACTCCAATACTTTGGCCATGTGATGCGAAGAACTGACTCATTGGAAAAGACCCTGATGCGAGGAAAGACTGAAGGCAGGAGGAGAATGGAATGACAGAGGATGAGACGGTTGGATGGCATCACCAACCTGATGGACATGAGTTTGAGTAAGCTACAGGAGTTGGTGACGGACAGGGAAGCCTAGCATGCTGCAGTCCATGGGGTTGCAAAGAGTCGGACACGACTGAGCAACTAAACTGAAATGAAAGCAGCCAAATCCATACACTTTACTTCAAATATATATTCATCTTCTGATACTACTCTACTCTTTGGGTACAGCTCTTAAAATTTATGTAGTATAAAATACCTTCCAAACTTAGCTAAAATTGTATCTCAACAGTTATAACAATGATTCCATCACTGACATACTGCAAGCATTTTGTCGAATTTATTTTTGCCACAACCAAGCATATTACTAGTAGATGGAATGTTCTGCTGAGAAGACCTTTTTGCCCACTATGAAGCAGGGTTAAATATGCTGCAAATAAGAAGCATGTCAATGTCATGCTGGCACAAACAGCCCAAACTTATTAAACATGCAAAAGCTTTCCCTCATGAATATAAGCAAGAAAGCAGTCAAAGCAGTAACAGCTCCATTCATAAAAAAAACACAGTGAACAGAAGCAAATCTGCCTGTACAGATCCTATGGTATACTATTAATTTCTAGCAGTGATTATACTATAATTATTGCTGAATTGTTTAGAGCAGTAATTCCTTTAGAAACTGGATTTGACTTTAAGCAACAGAAACTCTATTGCTTGGTTTAACCACATATAAAGACACTTACTCCTTGGAAGGAAAGTTATGACCAACCTAGACAGCATGTTAAAAAGCAGAGACATTACTTTGTCCACAAAGGTCCGTCTAGTCAAGGCTATGGTTTTTCTAGTAGTCATGTATGGATGTGAGAGTTGGACTATAAAGAAAGCTGAGTGCCAAAGAACTGATGCTTTTGAATTGTGGTGTTGGAGAAGACTCTTGAGAGTCCCTTGGACTGCAAGGAGATCCAACCAGTCCATGCTAAAGGAGATCAGTCCTGGGTATTCATTGGAAGGACTGATGTTGAAGCTGAAACTCCAATACTTTGGCCACCTGATGCGAAGAGCTGACTCATTGGAAAAGACCCTTATGCTGGGGAGATTGAGGGCAGGAGGAGAAGGGGATGACAGAGGATGAGATGGTTGGATGGCATCACTGACTCAATGGACATGGGTTTGGGTAGACTCCAGGAGTTGGTGGTGGACAGGGAGGCCTGGTGTGCTGTGGTTCATGGGGTCGCAAAGAGTCGGACACGACTAAGCAACTGAACTGAACTGAACCACATATAAGATTAGTTATATCACATTTAAAGAAATCTAGAGTAGACTGTAGGGTCCACTTTCTCTTAGTAGGGAAGAAGGAGAGTAGATAAGAATAAGGAATCATCTGTTTCTACCATCAGTTCAGATCAGTCGATCAGTCGTGCCCAAATCTTTGCAACACTATGGACTGCAGGACATCAGTCATCCCTGTCCATCACCAACTCCTGGAGCTTACTCAAACTCAAGTCCATCGAGTTGATGATGCCATCCAACCGTCTCATCCTCTGTCATTCCCTTCTCTTCCTGCCTTCAATCATTCCCAGCATCAGGGTGTTTTCCAATGAGTCAGTTCTTTGCATCAGGTGATCAAAGTATTGGAGTTTCAGCTTTAGCATCAGTACTTCCAATGAATACTCAGGTCTGATTTCTTTTAGGATGGACTGGTTGGATCTCCTTGCAGTCCAAGGGACTCTCAAGAGTCTTCTCAAACACCACAGTTCATAAGCATCATTCTTTGGCACTCAGCTTTTTTATAAGTCCAACTCTCACATCCATACATGACTACTGGAAAAACCGTAGCTTTGACTAGACAGACCTCTGTTGGCAAAGTAATGACTCTGCTTTTTAATATGCTGTCTAGGTTGGTCATAGCTTTTCTTTCAAGGAGCAAGCATCTTGTAATTTCATGGCTGCAGTCACCACCTGCAGTCATTTTGGAGCCCAAAAAAATAAAGTCTGACACTGTTTCCACTCTTTCCCCATCTATTTGCCATGAAGTCATGGGACTGGATGCAATGATCTTAGTTTTCTGAATGTTGAGTTTAAACCAACTTTTTCACTCTCCTCTTTCACTTTCATCAAGAGGCTCTTTAGTTCTTCTTTGCTTTCTACCATAAGGGTGGTGTCATCTGTATATGTGAGGTTACTGATATTTCTCCCAGAAATTTTGATTCCAGCTTGTGCTTCATCCAGCCCGGCATTTTGCATGATGTACTCTGCATATAAGTTAAATAAGCAGGGTGACAATATATACCCTTGATGTACTCCTTTCCTGACTGGAACCATTCTGTTGTTCCATGTCCATTTCTAACTGTTCCTTCTTGATCTGCATCCAGATTTCTCAGGAGGCAGGTCAGGTGCTCTGGTATTCCCATCTCTTGAAGAATTTTCCACAATTTTGTGATCCACACAGTCAAAGGCTTTGGCATAGTCAATAAAGCAGATGTTTTTCTGGAACTCTCTTGCTTTTTCTATGTTCCAGCAGATGTTGGCAATTTGATCTCTGGTTCCTTTGCCTTTTCTAAATCCAGCTTGATAATATGGAAATTCACAGTTCGTGTACTGTTGAAGCCTGGCTTGGAGAGTTTTGAGCATTACTTTGCTAGCATGTGAGATGAGTGCAATTGTGCAGAATCAAACATTCTTTGGCATTGCCTTTCTTTGGGATTGGAATGAAAACTGACCTTTTCTACCGTGTATTGTCACTAAAATTTCTGCTACTCTCTGGATATCATGTGCTCAGAAAGACTAGACCCACTGGAATACAAGATTCCAAACATTTCTGAACACTCACCAATCCATTCTATTACTTCTTTTCACAGTACTTTGTCGTTTTATCATATGAAGAATGAACACAACTGCTTATTAATCTTATTTTTCTTTGTTATGTCTTCATTATTAATTTAAAATGTTTAATACTAAATTAAAGATATTCACCATTTTTTTACATTCATAAAATTCACGAGGTATGCCCCTTTTCTTGAATCTGAGTGAGCACTGTGACTGCTTGTCGGATAGAACATGACAGAAACAGTGCTGGGCCAATTTTCAGGTCATAGCCTTAATAGGCTGGTATCTTCCTCTTCCTGTCTTTTTAAATACATACTCTTGGAAATTCGTTACCATGTTGGGAGGAAGTTCAAACAACATCGTGGAAAGGCCAACAGGGAAATAAATCAAGGCCACTAGTGCACAACGCTGCTAATCTCCCAGCTCAGAACTGGCACCAACTTGCCAGCTTTTACAGTTAGCCATTTTATAAATAGATCCTTTACCTTCCATTGAGCTGTCCTAACTGATGCTTCATAGAGCAGAAATGAGCTGCTCCTTCTGAACACTGCCTAAATTTCAGATTTGTGAGTAACATAACTGCTATGCTTTTAAGCTGTTAAGTCCTGGGTGTTTGTTACACAGCCATAAATTATGTTCAGTGAAAAAATGAATGATGCCTCATGCGCATGCTTAGTTGCTCAGTCATGTCTGACTCTTTGCAACCCCATAGACTATGGCCCACCAGGCTCCTCTGTCCATGGGATTCTCCAGGCAGGAATACTGGAGTTGGTAGCCATTCCCTTCCCTAGGGGATCTTCCTCACCCAGGGATTGAAATGGGTCTCCTGCACTGCAGGTGGATTCTTTATTGTCTGAGCTACCAGGGAACCTCCTTAATGATGCTTAATGAAATGTAAATATAAAATGAATTTCTAGTAGTCAAATATTGTGAATAATATAAATATTATTTATGAACATGCCACTTATCTTTTTTTAGTACAATAAGCCAAACTGTATTTATTACTAGTATTTGACTTTGAGTTTATCTTGCTATATGCACAGAGCCATTGACACAGATATTTGGTCTAAAAATTGAGAGGGGTAGATATTTTCCTCATTCACATGAAAGCAAAAAGTATTTAGGAATCAAATGAAAACTATACCTTAAAAGTATTTGATGTAACAGTATCACCTTCCTGAATTCTGAAGAATTTAGAATAAAGATCGCCTATTTTTTTTAACAATGTACAGCTAGCTCTACTGTGTTTCACTATTTAGAGGATTGGTTACTGACACGAAGCCACTCAGCTGATAAACAAAAGAATGAAACAGCAGAATAGAGTGCAATGGTCAGTCAGGATGGTTTATCTAATGTTTAAGCATAGTATAATTTCAGCTTACATATTTTCTTTTTAGTCTACTACGTGTATAATGTTCAGGGCTTTCAGCAGATGAAGTCATTTCAAAGTAGAGCTCACTAGTCTGTTTAGAGGTGCAACTAGAGATACTTTTCCTTCTCCATCTCAGGATGAGTCTCACCCCTAAATTAAAACTTTTTAATGTACCCAACACACAAATAAACATTACAGTTGATTTTTCAATGAGACCTGGTCCATGAGTGGGCAATTTGGTATGAGATCTGAAAATTGAATCACATTTTGCCCTCTCACTTTTTGTAAAAATAGACATAAGTTAGGATATAATAGGTGGTTTATGACCAAGACTCAAACTAATAATGTCTTAAACATGTTCACAATAGACAGTATAATGTTACTATGGCAGCTCTGCTCTGCAAGTTGTTCAGGGACCCAGACTCCTTTTGTCTTGTTGTCCCTCTACCTTTAGGCTATTTTCTTCACCCAAGATGGCTTGTCACCACATCCACATTCCAAGCAATAGGATGAAAAAAAAGGGCATGCCTTCCCTTTCAGGATACAACCTAAAGTTTCACAGATCAGTTCTGCTCACATTACATTGGCTGGAATTAGTTAACACAGCCACATCCAACTGAAAGAAAGGTGGACAATGTGCAGGCTTTATTCAGTATGGCCATGCATCCAGCAAAATAAAATTCAGTATTCTACTGCTATGAGAAAGAAATGGAGATTAGATGTTGAGCAACAACTAGAATGTCTTCCATAGGTGCACTGTCTTTGAAGGAAGGATGAATCTTCCAGCTAATATTTTACATTATACAAAATCAGTGACTTGAATTTTCTGCCTGAATGAACAGTAGACAAATGCTTTACCTAAACCACTCTGACCAAAATTTCATAAAGAATTCTTAACTATCAAATGAGATGATGCATTTTTAAGTCATCTTTATGTACTAGTCATAAAATAGTATAATAAAGAAACCAGAAGTCATTGATTCAGACATGGCTAATAGATATTCACGGCACTTTTATCTTTGCTAAGCAACAATTTCTAGAGTGCTCTACATGTTTGCTTTTTATATAATTTTAACGCACATAATATCTTTCAGCAGACAATCTCAAGAAGCTTTTATAAACATTAATTAACTGAACTTCACACCACTCTTGAGAACTGAGAATTAATACATCCATTTACATGGCAGGAAGCCAGATGAACATTACAATCAAGCAATATGGAGCTTACTTAGTTTCAGCCATGTAACAACATCAAATAAGCAGTACTAGAAACTCAATGTTAATCTGAAAATTGGGTATTTAGCTATTTCGAGGCTGGCAAATGATTATTACCCTATATTCAATTCAAGCAAAATCACATTACTAAAACAAACACAAAAAGAAACACTATTTTGAAGTGATACTTCAATTTAAATGCAACTGATACTTAATTTTCTATATATAAATCTAAATATAAAAATAAAATTGAAACGATTCTCACCAGATAGACTTTTAGCATGAAGCTTGATGTAATTTGTTTCCAGATTTGCTTTAAAAAATGTTATTCAATTCATGTGTAAGGAAAAGATAGCACATATCGAATTTCTCTGAATAAAATAACCAAACTATATATGAATACATGTTATGTGTACTTTCTCAACCTATCTTAGAGTTATTGTGATGAATAAACAATAAAAATATGGTAAAATATATTACTGTGAATACACTATCCAAAGAGCTAACTTCTCAGTATGACTGAAACATATTGATAATACTTAAGATCCCAAAACTGTTATTCATTGGAAAAAATTAATTATATGATTTTATTTGTTGTAGGGAATTTTCCAATACACAGAGATATAACCATGGTGCCTTAATGAGGCAGATAAGATTAGCTTAGTCACTAAATAAAAGCTTTAACATTCCACTTATTTCTTGCAATCTGATCTAGGTCTGAAAAAAGTGAGGTCTAAGCCTCACTTTAATGGAAGCTAAAATACAGAAATAAAGGCAAGAGCATTATTTATTTTTTTATATGACTGGACAAGTGTCCAGTGCAAGATTTACTGATGACAAACAGCATGAAAACTAATGAAATATGAACCAATAGCTTTTAGCTCAGAGTTTCATCAGTGATCTTTCCAAAATGCTCCTTGAATAGATTTTTTCAAACCCTTCAAAAAAAAGCAATACAAAGTTTAGATATAGGAGAATATCATGAAAGATCTTTTGAAGCGGCTCATTTTCCAAATCACAAGAAACTTAAAACAAATTTTTGGAAAATTTCTCCTAGGACATTTATCCTGGCTAGGTTAAAAGAGGGAACTGGGATTCCATTCCACCTGGCTCACCCTTTCCTATGGACTGACACACCCAAAACATTAGAGTTTTAAGCCAGCTAACTAATGAAAGCCATTTCAGAGCTAATAGTTTAAACTTATTTTGTTTGGTTGAAGGGACGTGGGGAGTACTTTTCCAAAGAAATGTCAAGTTACTTTAGTAACTTACCCAAGGAAAAGAATTCTCGTCATCAAAACCTGATAAACATGCAAAGTCTCTGCCAATAGTAATGGTGGAATAGAAACATGATAATAATTCATGAAAGAATGGGAAATAACTTTAGGGATATAATAACTCTTTTTAAGAAAGATACATATATATGTTTTCCAATACATATTACAAAGTTTTATTGGTTTCTTTTTAAATAAAACTAAAAAATTCTGTCTACATATGTGATATGAAATTCATTTTAACAACAGTTACTGAGAGTCTTCTACTGTGTATAGTAAAAGATATGGAAATGAGCAAGACAAGTTCTGCCCTCAAGAAGTATACAATGAAAAAGAAGATGAGGAGGTATATTTCCAGAGAGAATAAAATAAGTATTGCTAGAAAAGGAGAACTTTAAAGGAGAGAAAAAAAAAAAATGAGTTTCTTGGAAGATTCAGGAAAGGTTGATTAACCAAGGAAATATTTTACATGGACCTTGATGGATAGGTAAGATTTTGGTGTTTGGAATCTAAAAGTGCACAATAGTGATGGAAGGATTCCAAGTAACAAAACCAAAAACAGGACAAATGAAAGTCTAAAGCATACTGAGTGGTATAGTGTAGAATGTAGAGAGCCACGTAATAGAATATAAATTTGGAAAAATAGATCAGGGTAAATACTGTTCTTTTGGGCTTGCAATATGTACCTCAATAGTATTGGGTACAGGGACTTCCCTGGTGGTCCAGTGGTTAAGACTTTGTGCTTCCACTACAGAGAATATGGGTTCAATCCCTGGCCAGAGAACTAAGATCCTACATGTTGTGTGGCACAGCCAAAAAAAAGTGTGGTACAAACTCCTGAGACGATTTGATTTTAAGAACTTGTTCCATACACTCTTTATTACTAAGAGTACTCATTCAATGCTTGTGATAGTGAGCTGTGCCAAATAATTGTACATTAAATGCTCTGAATGCTTTATTAATTATGCACTTAAAATGATCATAGCTAAATTAAAATTTCATTTATATTCTTCAAATGAGAACTACATTGGCTGAATAGCATCTGTGATCTTTTTCTCTTTGAATATATAAATATATTGTAGAAGAACTTTAGAATCTAAAAATGAACCTTAGAGGTGCGATCTCTCCTAAACAACCCTTCTCCTGAAATGTTGAAGGAGCTGCTGCTGCTGCTGCTGCTGCTAAGTCGCTTCAGTCATGTCCCACTCTGTGCAACCCCATAGACGGCAGCCCACCAGGCTCCCGTCCCTGGGATTCTCCAGGCAAGAACACTGGAGTGGGTTGCCATTTCCTTCTCCAACGCATGAAAGTGAAAAGTGAAAGTGACGTCACTCAGTCGTGTCCTACTCTTAGCGACCCCATGGACTGCAGCCTACCAGGCTCCTCCACCCATGGGATTTTCCAGGCAAGAGTACTGGAGTGGGTTGCCACTGCCTTCTCCGTGTTGAAGGAGAACCAGTGTTAAATGACTTAAGTTTGACTTCCTCTCTGTGCCCTTTCTTTTAATAGAATTATTAATTAGTATTGAGATAACCCAATGCAAGCTCAGCTCTTAGAGCCAAATGTGATATAAAAGATCATGTGCTACGTCTCTTCATTCAGGTCTGACTCACTGTGACGCTATGGTCTGGGGCCCACCAGGCTCTTCTGTCCATGGAATTCTTCAGGCAAGAATACTGGAGTGGGTTGCCATAGCCTCCTCCAGGGGATCTTCCTTACCCAGGGATCAAACCTCCATCTCTTACATCTGCTGCATTGGCAGGCAGGTTCTTAACCACTAGCGCCACCTGGGAAGCCCAATATGAAAGATTACACATACCCAATTGCTTGTTTAACATCCAGGAAATTAAAACCCATAGATTGTGACTCATCTAAAGTTACCCAGTGAGTTACCCTAGCAAATTTTCAGAGCTAAAAGATGAACAGATAAAATATTCAGAGCAAGAGAGAAAACTTACTGAATTTGCCAAAAAAGTATTTTTTTTCTATTTATGTTGTCAAAGATCACCTACTAAATTAAGACTTCAATTTATTTTAAATAATTAAGACAAGTATGTTTGAGACTGTTTTTATCACTTATGTTTCTTTGTTCACATTTGTTTCTTTGTTAATCCTCAAAGATGCTACAATGCCTAGCATGGTATCTATTTCATATATACATATATATTTTGTATACATATGAAAAAATTTTATGATAAATCCCACAGGTTTAACATCTCAATTCTGGAGGCCCAGAAGAGACAGCAGAGGAGATGAACAGGAGAAAAAGTCATGTAAAATATTATCAAATTTTTCAATAACAAGAATGAAGCTAGAAGATAATAGATACTTGTCTTTCAATCTAGACTTCTACATCCACACAACCTATCAAGCAAGCAATAGGGTAAAATAAAAACACATCCAGACTTACTAGGTCTTAAAAAATTTCTGTCACATGCATCCTCTTTCTCCTTCTTTAATTTTTAATTGAGGTAAAATTGGTATTAACATGATATAAGTTTCAAGAGGGCAATATTATAACCCAACACCTCCACACATTACAAAGTGATCATCACCAAAGATTTAGTTACCACCCATCACCATATAATTGACTGCCTTCACCCATTTCACCCACCTCTCAACTCCCTGTCCCTCCAGTAACCACCAATCTGGGGTTACCATACCACCATACAGAATGCACCAATCACATGCACCCTTTTTCAGGAGGCTACAGGAGACAGTGCTCCACCAAAAAATGAAAGAGTAAACCAAGAAAGAGGAAAACAGAGGACCTGGGAAAGGTAAGAGGTAACAGAGGTACAGAGGTGAGAGGTAACAGAAGTGTCACTCGTCCTACTTCTGCCCTTGGGGTTCATGCCTAGGATGCAGCATTGCTTCATCCCTTAGTCCTGACACATAGTACCGCTTCTTAATTTTTAACTTTGTCATTCATTTTTCAACCTTAATTCAGATACTCTGGCTATATTACCATAGCCATCACAGATAAATAAGTAAATCTTTAATTTGAACTGACCTGCAGGACCTTATGCTACATGTGATCCCTCATGAATGGACTTCTGTTGAAGTTACATCAGTCCAGTGACCAAGTTACAGATAAGTCCCAGGCGACTTGAATCATATAACCATGAAAGACTACAGCAAGCACCTTTTCAGAAGGATTATGCTGTCATTCAAAAGCCAAACCTTTGCTACATATTTTAGAATATTGCTAAAATTAAGGATCCTTTCTAGGTAAGGTTTCATTTCATTTCTTTTCATTAAAAAGAGGAAGTAATTTCAGGAGCCCAAGCAACAAACACAGGCCAATGGAATTTTGCCTGCATAAGCAGTACAGGACCGCTGGCAAGCATGGCTCACTTAGTCTTAGAGTGATAAGAGAGTTTCTTCTCACCCTATAGCCAGGGGCCATGGGCATGATCAGCAAATGCATAAAAAAGATAGGTGTACTCTGAGTCCTTGGTGACATCCAAGTACAACCCTCCTTCCCCATGCCCATGAGACTGGTTTATTGATACCTTCCAGTTACACACTCTACCTCATTTGTGATAGGGCTAATGGACACATCCAGTTCCCTACATTTTTGCCTCCTCAGTACTAAGCAGTAGATACCTTGTGAGCAACTGATAGAAAACAGCTAGCAACCATATTATCTGGACAAAAAAAAAAATTGTCCCAAGAATTTTCAACACACTGCATGGTTCTCCCTTTGTGTAGTACATATAATACATCCTTTGGGGAGTTTATACTCATCTCAGTGTGACTTCCTTAAAAATAATCAACACTGGCACCCTTTGTTAATCCCATTTGTTTCCTAAGAAATGGGAAAGGCATGGATCAAACGTCATGAGACCCATAAAACTGGTTGCATATGAAGGCTCTGTCTTGAGAGCACATCTCCAATGCTTGCTATGCCTTCAGAGAAGTCTACAGAGGATATAGCCCAATTTCCAGACTTGCTTGTGCATTTTTAAAACTTTATAAATACATAGATACCACGGATTTTACACAAATGGATTAAAGGGGTATTATTTCTGGTGTCTGGCCTAACCAAGCAAATGCAAAGCTGGATCATACTGTATTTTCAACATGGAAGCCCCTTCTGAAGGTACAACACTCTAAGAGATGTAAAACCTTCTACCTCTGCCCATCCTCAATGACAGACTTTCTCATTTTCTTTGCCCTAACTGCTTTCTGATCCATAAAGGAGAAGACAGGAAAAAAAAAAATCACATGAATTAATATATCATGCAGTTACACTATCAACAACAACAAAAAAAGAATTATAATATAGTGTGAGACATATGTGAGAAAACAGATGAAGTGTGAGATAGTGTGAGAAAATAGATGAAGCAACCTGTTGGCCAGCCCAGGGTGTGGGACAGAATGTAGTGGGAGAGGGCCAGTCAAGGAAGCACTTCAACATTAGTTGAAGAATGAGTCGAAATTTGCCGTGCAAATATAAGAAGGAAGGCCATTCCCACCAGAGAAATAAACAATGCCAATACCATTGCCTTTACTGACAAGGCTGCTGACGCTGCCTCCTTCACCATTTTCTTCTTGGAATAGAAGACATCTGTGTTCTCCATTACTGGCTTTGGAGAAAAGCAACACACACACACACAAAGTACTCTCCAGGATACACCTCTTTCTAGGTCAAGTCTCATTTCCCAATACTGACAACAAAGTCAATACCTCATCACTATCATCCTTGAAGTTAAAATTCACCCTCTTCCCAGGGTAGGAGTGGTCTACGAAGAGAAAAGCAAATGTTTATTCCAGAGTTCTTGAATGGGAGCCCCTTCTCCTCATTCCTGTTCTTGACCTGCTCATGACGGGATCATCACTGAGCCAACAGAATCAGGAACTCTATTCCACAGCTGTTCTTTCAACAAAAACCAACATGCTGTGCACTTCACCTCAAGAATGGCTCAACCTGCCAGCAGAAGAAAACCTTTTTTCCTGCCACAATCTGCCTTAGTCCTCCTCCCTGTGTCCAAGGCATCTGGGATCTTCATGCCTGGCTCTCTTTGGCCCAGACAACTCTAGAACAGTAGATAGTATTAAAATGTTCACATCCAAATAATAACAATGATGATTTATTTTGAAGGCATAAGAACCAAATGTTGAATTTTCATGAAATTCCTCTTAGTTATCCTGACAATTTCTCCTAGACACAATAAGATCAACATTTTGCACTAATGATCACTATCACATCAGTAAAAACAACAGTCTCTCAAAATCAAAACAACTTCATATGATAAAAATTTCAAGTATTCAGTTCAATCACTTAGTCATGTCCAACTCTTTGTGACCCCATGTACTGCAGCACACCAGGCTTCCCTGTCCATCACCAACTCCCGGAATTTACTCAAACTCATGTCCATTGAGTCAGTGATGCCATCCAACCACCTCATCCTCTGTCATCCCCTTCTCCTCCTGCATTCAATCTTTCCCAGCATCAGGGTCTTTTCCAATGAGTCAGTTCTTCGCATCAGGTGGCAAAAGTATCGGAGCTTCAGCTTTAGCATCAGTCCTTCCAATGAATATTCAGGGCTGATTTCCTTTAAGACTGACTGGTTTGATCACCTTGCAGTCCGAGGGACTCTCAAGAATCTTCTCCAGCACCACAGTTCAAAAGCATCAATTCTTCGGCGCTCAGCTTTCTTCATAGTCCAACTCTCACATCCATACATGACCACTGGAAAAACCACAGCATTGATAAGATGGACCTTTGCTGGCAAAGTAATGGCTCTGCTTTTTAATATGCTGTCTAGGTTGGGCATAGCTTTTCTTCCAAGGAGCAAGCATCTTTTAATTTCATGGCTGTAGTCACCATCTGCAGTGATTTTGGAACCCCAAAAAATAAAGTCTCTCACTGTATCCATTGTTTCACCATCTATTTGCCATGAAGTGATGAGAACAGATGCCATGATCTTAGTTCTCTCAATGTTAAGTTTTAAGCCAACTTTTTCACTCTTCTCTTTCACTTTCATCAAGAGGCTCTTTAATTCTTCTTTGCTTTCTGCTACAAGGGTGATGTCATCTGCATATCTGAGGTTATTGATATTTCTCGCGGCAATCTTGATTCCAGCTTGTGCTTCATGTAGTCCAGCATTTCACATGATATACTCTGCATATAAGTTAAATAAGCAGGGTGACAATATACAGCCTTGACGTACTCCTTTCCCGATTTGGAATCAGTCCATGTTCAGTTCTAATTGTTGCTTCTTGATCTGCATACAGATTTCTCAAGAGACAGGTCAGGTGGTCTGGTGTTCCCATCTCTTAAAGAATTTTTCACAGTTTGTTGTGATCCACACAGTCAAAGGCTTTGGCATCGTCAATAAAGCAGAAGTAGATGTTCCTCTGGAACATCTTTTTCTATGATCAATCAGATGTTGCCAATTTGTTCTCTGGTTCCTCTGCCTTTTCTAAATCCAGTTTGAAGAACTGTCAAGTTGTTCAACCCTACGAGCATCTCTGGCAGGTGATTTTGCCCCTCCTACCATCTTTCTGGGGCTTCTCCTTTGCCATTGGACATGGGGTATAATTTTTTGCTGGGATCCAACCTTCTCCTGTCAATGGTTATTCAGCAGTGAGTTGTTGAACAACTGTCAACAGCGACAGTTGTCAAATTGTTCAAGTATTAAATGTTGTATTTTTTTCAAGGAGTTATGTTTGAAAATACACTTTGGTTGCAGCTTTAAAAAGATTCAGTCTGGGAACCTGAAACACTATGAGTGATATGGGAGAAGGAATTTATAATAAGAATTAGTATCTACCCAATTGTGGGAAGAGCTGAGAAGATAAAGATCCAAAAAACTGCAATTGAAGGAACAGGGAAAAAAGTCACAAACATGTCAGAACTTGTAGGGAGCCAGCACATAATGCTGTTGGGATGGGGACTACAAAGTCTGTGGAAGGTTGCTGGCTCTTCACCTCTACCACCTACTGAGTTGTCAAAAAAGCATCCAATGGAAGCCTGAGGTCACTTCTGATGGGCAAGGCCAGCATCAGGAAGGAGGGAAGAGCAAGAACAAACCAGGACCCAGCAGAACCCCAGGCTCGATAATAAGTTTCAGAATATAATGACTGCTGCCTCTCTTTTGCCTTCTAGAACTCACAGTCTTTGTTTAGACCAACTCCAATCTGGAATTACATGGAGAAGGTGAGCCTAAGAAACGTAGTTCTCAGCATAATGAAACAGACAATAGAGCAATCAGGTACATTGGTATTTTGACTTAACTATCAGACCTCCAAAACCCAAAATGACAAGTTATTATGTCCCAGAATTTCATTAAATAACAACAAGAACAACAACAAAGATAAACTTTCCTTTAAGTCAAAGTGATCTAAAATGTAGTATTCTAATTATCTTATTTAAAATATTTTAGTGGCTCCTTATCACCTACCACACAGATTTTCTTTCTTGGTGTGGTATATAAAACCCGTCATATTCTCATGCTCACCTACTTATTGAGAAAGGCATGGCAACCCACTCCAGTACTGGTGCCTGGAGAATCCCATGGACTGAGGAGACTGGCAGACTACAGTCCATAAGGTCTCAAAGAGTTGGACACGACTGAAGTGACTGAGCTTACACACACTCATCTACTTATTTAGCCTGATTTTCTGTCCTAATATCAAACATACCACACTTTCAACTATTTTGAACCACTTGCAAAACGCCGAATATTTCATTATTTTAAGCCTATGTGCCTACTCCCTCTCTTAAGAATGAATTTCCTCACCACCATCCCCCTGTAAATACAGTCACCTGGCAAACTCCTGCTCATCCTTTCACATGTGGCTCAAATGTGGCCTCCCTTGCAGTGTCTTCCATGTTTCCTCACCTCCTCCTGATCCCCCAGTCAGTTCATAATACTCTCCTAACAGTGTTTTGCATTTGCCCCATTGTACCAGGTCTGCTAATCTATATGCTGGCTTTCTATGCCAGACTACAATCTCCTCAGTGTTAAGGACCACATCTCATTCATCTTTGTAGACCCAGACACTAACACTTCTCTGGCACATGGCAGGGGCTCAATAAACATTTGGTTAGAAATTTACCTGATGGATTACAAAACCTGACATGTTTAAATATTTTATTCCATATTTATAACTGCTTCTATACAAATTATGATTCTCATAAAATATAGGTTTATATTTATAAAGAACTGATTAATTTGGAAGTAATTCAATAGATGTAGATGGCCAAATATTGAAATTCAGTCTAAATCTTCAAATGGCCCTAAATCATATGACCTCACTGACCAGACTAATAAGATCTCAATTTCTACATCTCAGTTTCACTGGTACTGTTTAAACAGGCTCCTGACCTGCCATTTGGATATAGAACAACAAAGGAAACATCTGGTTTTTCTTAACTTTGGGGTGACAAATCCATTTGTTAACAGTAGCAATGCGAGAGCCGACAGTACTTGATAACAGCTCTAACATGGGGAGCTCGGGCCAAAACAGATGGCCCAGACACTTCAGGGAAAGCTTTAAAAAGATGTCTTTTCTAATTCAGGTTGCATACTCCTTAAAAGTCCCTTCAACACAAGCAGAGGTTTGCAGATGATTTTATTGGCTCTGACAAGAGGTCTGTCAAGAGGTTAGTTTGCAATTGCCTCTTGGGGGTAGTTTGGTTGGATTTTGTTTTTCAAAGTAAGTAAAGGCAGGAATGTTTATAACAGACCAAAAAACTGGAACTCTGAAGCAGTTTACATCATCACTGACTTTCTGAACATGACCTCTGACTGGTCACAATTTTTCTGTGCACTCAATTTTAAAAATTCTTTGTTGGTAAACCAAAGTTAATGCAGAGTTAGTGTCTTTCCTTCCAGGTATATATATTAATAATAATTATGTTTAGACTCTGAGGTTGTTAAACCTCAGAGTTGTTAAACCTCAGCCATGTTAAACAAAAGGTTAAAATCTGGCCAATGGAAAAGCATTGGAATTATCTTTCTTATACATCAGAATACATTAGTTATGTGTAATACTTACACTGACTCTAATTAAACATTTCAAACATTCTATCACTTTTCAACGTCACTAAAACCTAGATATTCCCTCTCAAACTGTTACACTTTGTAGCCATTTCTGAATTGCCAAATTTACTTTTGGATTCACTAAATATACTCTTCTTGAATTATTAAATCAATCAGTCACTGGAATAGAAAAAAGAATTTTATCATGTATGAACAAGGCAGTAGTTAATAAGAACCACACACTGAAGTACTTTCTTCCTAATATAATGTCCCTTTATATATAGTACAATTAGTAAATTGTTTGCTATATTCACTCCAAATTGACTTGTTTAGTAAAATTTTGGTTGATATTTAATGTTTTTAAATCATTTATATCAGACTTTGGAACTGCTTTTATAGCTGATGAAACTAATCCACAGGGATTAAGTGCCAAAGCCTTCATCTAATTAGTGGTAAAACCTAGAAGTAAAGTAATTACACAAACATACTCATATACACATTTTTAAAGGGTTATTCACAAAGAAAAGTTGATAATTGGAGGAAACACTTTTTTAGTACATTGTTTCACAAAATGGATTAATCCATTTGTTCTACTGCCAAACAGTTTAGATTAACAGATGAAATGGATAGTTGAGAAATAATGCCATACTATTTTATATGAAAATGAAAGATTTCTTCTTATATTCTTTATCAAAATATTTTTAACAGTTTACCACAAGGTAAAGACAGAAATAAACTGTGGCAAATTCTGAAAGAGATGGGAATACCAGACCACCTGACCTGCCTCTTGAGAAAGCTGTATGCAGGTCAGGAAGCAACAGTTAGAAATGGACATACAACAACAGACTGGTTCCAAATAGGAAAAGGAGTATGTCAAGGCTGTATATTGTCACCCTGCTTATTTAACTTATATGCAGAGTACATCATGAGAAACGCTGGACTGGAAGAAGCAAAAGCTGGAATCAAGATTGCCGGGAAAAATATCAATAACCTCAGATATGCAGATGACACCACCCTTATGGCAGAAAGTGAAGAGGAACTCAAAAGCCTCTTGATGAAAGTGAAAGTGGAGAGTGAAAAAGTTGGCTTAAAGCTCAACATTCAGAAAACGAAGATCATGGCATCCGGTCCCATCACTTCATGGGAAATAGATGGGGAAACAGTGGAAACAGTGTCAGACTTTATTTTTGTGGGGCTCCAAAATCACTGCAGATGGTGACTACAGCCATGAAATTAAAAGACGCTTACTCCTTGGAAGGAAAGTTATGACCAACCTAGACAGCATAGTCAATAGCAGAGACATTACTTTGCCAACAAAGTTTCATCTAGTCAAGGCTATGGTTTTTCCTGTGGTCATGTATGGATGTGAGAGTTGGACTGTGAAGAAGGCTGAGTGCCGAAGAATTGATGCTTTTGAACTGTGGTGTTGGAGAAGACTCTTGAGAGTCCCTTGGACTGCAAGGAGATCCAACCAGTCCATTCTGAAGGAGATCAGCCCTGGGATTTCTTTGGAAGGAATGATGCTGAAGCTGAAACTCTAGTACTTTGGCCACCTCATGTGAAGAGTTGACTCATTGGAAGAGACTCTGATGCTGGGAGGGATTGGGGGCAGGAGGAGAAGGGGATGACAGAGGATGAAATGGCTGGATGGCATCACTGACTCGATGGATGTGAGTCTGAGTGAACTCCGGGAGTTGGTGATGGACAGGGAGGCCTGGCGTGCTGCAATTCATGGGGTCGCAAAGAGTCAGACACGACTGAGCGACTGAACTGAACTGAACTGAAAGACAGAAATAGAGGAAAACAGTAGAATGGGAAAGACTAGAGAGCTCTTCAAGAAAATTAGATACCAAAGGAACATATCATGCAAAGATGGGCAGAATAAAGGACAGAAACGGTATGGACCTAACAGAAGCAGAGGATATTAAGAACAGGTGGCAAGAAAACACAGAAGAACTATACAAAAAAGATCTTCATGACCCAGATAACCACAATGGTGTGATCACTCACCTAGAGCCAGACATCCTGTAATGCGAAGTCAAGTGGGCCTTAGGAAGCATCACTACGAAAAAGGGTAGTTGAGGTGATGGAATTCCTGTTGATCTATTTCAAATCCTAAGAAATGCTGCTGTAAAAATACTGCACTCAATGTGCCAGCAAATTTGGAAAACTCAGCAGTGGCCACAGGACTGGAAAAGGTCGGGTTTCATTCCAATCCCAAAGAAAGGCAATGCCAAAGACTGCTCAAACTACCACACAACTGCATTCATCTCACAGGCTAGTAAAGTAATGCTCAAAATTCTCCAAGCCAACTTCAGCAATATGTGAACCATGAACTTCCAGGTGTTTAAGCTGGATTTAGAAAAGGCAGAGGAACCAGAGATCAAATTGCCAATATCTGCTGGATCATAGAAAAAGCAAGAGAGTTCCAGAAAAAAAATACCTACTTCTGCTTTATTGACTACACCAAAGCCATTTAACTGTATGGATCACAACAAACTGCAAAATTTCTTAAAGAGATGGGAATACCAGATGACCTTATCTGCTTCCTAAGAAATCTGTATGCAGGTCAAGAAGCAACAGTTAGAACTGGACATGGAACAACAGACTGGTTACAAATTGAGAAAGGAGTACATCATGGCTGTATATTGTAACCCTGCTTATTTAACTTATATGCAGAGTACATCATCAGAAATGCTGGGCTAGATGAAGCACAAGCTGAAATCAAGATTGCTGGGAGAAATATCAATAACCTCAGAGACACAGATGACACCACCCTTATGGCAGAAAGTGAAGAGGAACTAAAGAGCCTCTTGATGAAAGTGAAAGAGGAGAGCAAAAAAGCTGGCTTAAAACTCAGCATTCCAAAACTAAGATCATTGCATCCAGTCCCATCACTTCATGGCAAATAGATGGGGAAATAATGGACACAGTGAGAGACTTTATTTTGGAGGGCTCCAAAATCACTGCAGATGGTGACTGCAGTCATGAAAATTAAAAGACGCTTGCTCCTTGGAAGAAAAGCTATGACCAACCTAGACAGCATATTAAAAAACAGACAGTCTTATGGACTCTGTGGGAGAGGGAGAGGGTGGGAAGATTTGGGAGAATGGCATTGAAGCATGTATAATATCATGTATGAAACAAGTCGCCAGTCCAGGTTCGATGCACGATACTGGATGCTTGGGGCTGGTGCACTGGGAGGACCCAGAGGGATGGTATGGGGAGGGAGGAGGGTTCAGGATGGGGAACACATGTATACCTGTGGCGGATTCATTTCCATATTTGGCAAAACTAACACAATATTGTAAAGTTTAAAAATAAAATAAAAAAATAAAATAAAAAAAAAATTAAAAAAAAAAAAAACAGAGACATTATTCTGTCAACAAAGGTCTAGTGTAGTCAAAGCTATGGTTTTTCCACTGGTCACGTATGGATGTGAGAGTTGGACCATAAAGAAAGCTGAGCACCCAAGAATTGATGCTTTTGAGCTGTGGTGTTGGAGAAGACTCTTGAGAGTCCCTTGGACTGCAAGAAGAGCAAACCAGTCAATCCTAAAGGAAATCAGCCCTGAATATTCATTGGAAGGACTGATGCTAAAGCTGAAACTCCAATACTTTTGCCACCTGATGTGAAGAAATGACTCATTAGAAAACACCATGAAGCCTGGAAAGATCGAAGGCAGGAGAAGAAGGGGACTACAGAGGATGAGATGGTTGAATGGCATCACCGACTTGATGGATATGAGTCTGAGCAACCAGGTGTTGGTGATGGACATGGAAGCTTGGCGTGCTGCAATACATGGGGTCACAAAGGGTCAGGTACGACTACAACAACTGAACTGAATTGAAAGACAGAAAAAAAAGAGGGGAAGGGAGGAGAGACGATGGAAGGGGAGAGGAAGGAAGGGGAAAGGAGAGGAGAGAAAAAGAAAAAAGGAAATTAACACAGTTTCAGGGAGGAAAGTATTTTGATGTATTTTTTTAATTGGTGGAAAACTGATTTACAATGTTGTATTGGTTTCTGCCATGCAACAATGTGAATCAGACATAATATATATCGCCTCTCTTGAGCCTCCTTCTTCTCCCTCCATCCTCTAAGTCATCACAGAGCACCAGCCTGGGCTCGCTGTGTTATATAGCAATTTAGTAATAACTATTTTGCACAAGACAGTGTATATATATCAGTGCTACTTTCTCAATTGGAGGAAGGAAAGTATTGACAGAAGGAATTATGAGGGCAGGCTTCTGGGACTTTCTGCAAGTTTTAGTCTTTATTTATTATCTTATGAGGGGACAGATAGTCTCCAAAAGACCCTCTATTACTACTGACTCTCCGTCACCTGGTACTCCCCTTTCTTTCTCACATTCCCCGGGGTCTCCAAAGGAGAGCTCAGGTGTTGTGAAAACAGATACTGGGGAGAGAGCATTCCAGTTCCTCTTCACACAGGGAGATCTTGGTCATAAGCACTCCAAGTCCAACACTTAGGTCACCCTGACTGCCCAGGCCCCATGCTCCACCCTGGATAGTGTTCTATAGATGGACAATGTAGGTGGTGCCAGCACCTTTACTATGCATGGCAACATCCAGTTCCAGAGGCGAAACAGAGGAGTGACTCTGTCTTAGGTTGTGACTGACTTTATAGACAGAGAAGGGAAAATGAAAGGAAGCCTTGATTTCTCTGCCCTACATTAAAGACTGCACCATTCACCACAGGTCCAGGGACAGTTTATAATAGTTGCAGGTGGACATGGCAACTCACTCCAGTATTCTTGCCTGGGAAATCCCATGGACAGAGGAGCCTGCCAGGCTACAGTCCATGGGGTCACAAAAGAGTTAGACATGACTTAGCCATTAAACAGCAACAACAAGGGGAAGTGCAGGAGTTCTAGAAAGAGACAGACTTATGCCTGTTGTGTGACCATGGGTAAGTTACAAGATCTCTTTGAGTTTCATTTTTCTGGATGTAAACCAAGAAGTGTGATACTTATCTTGGAGTTTCGTTATAAGGACCTAAGTAGAACTCAAACACATGACAGATACATAGTAGACATTTAATAAATGAGAATGAAATGCATCGTATAGTTTCCCAATTTGGGGAAAGAGGCAATAAGCTGGATGTGAAAATGAACAAAATTAAAGCAGCCTGTTGGAGATGGTAATTTATTTTCCATTTTTCTGCCTCCAGTTTCCTAGACCTTCTGATTAAAATTGTGATACTTATAACTTTAAGAGCCTAGCAGTCTTGTACTTGTTCTCAGTATTGAATATGCTTACTTATATTTTTAGATAACTTTATTATTGCATGTTTTAGAGAGCCCAGCCACAAATATATGACCAATATAAATGGACATAAAAGCAGGTCATACTGAAAGTGCCATCTTCTAGCCCTTTGTAACTGATATTTTCATTCTTTAAGGCAAGGCTTTACAAAGTGTGTTACCTATTAAACTAATTTTATAGAAAATTGCTAATAAAGATGTTAAGAAGGGAAAAAAGCATGTTTTTGCTTTTTTTCTGTTGTGTTTTTCCACGTGAATTTTCAGAATCTTCAATAGTCTAATATACATGATGTATCTCTAAAAAGGTAAGAGAAGGTCTATATCCCCAAACTGTATTTATCCACAAAATGATCTAAGGAACTATAACCTGAATTCTTCTTATCCTTTTGAGGAGACATCTTCCATAGGCACAATAACAGGGGCACTGGGGCCAGGGAAGGGAGGAGAGCAGAGAGAATCCAAGAATAAATAAGAAAGGGGTCACAAATCCTAATGCCTAAAAAAGTGACATCACGATCAGAGGTAGGCAGTATGCATTAAAAGAGAAGATGGGAGGACAATGGCAAACTGTAGAACACATCCTCTGTCTACACAATTCCCATTTTTAAAAAGCACTTTATGAGCCTCCACATATCTGTGGGCCCTCTCACACAGTGCCAATAAGAAGTCACTGTTCTAAGAAGACTGCTTTCATTTTTGTTTCAAAAATAGTACCATGTGAATACACTTAAAGAGTACCATCAAATTACAAAACAGATGGAAATTTTTTTTGTGTTGAAGGGAGAGCAGAAAGTGTGTGACATGTTTAGAGTAGAGCAGGTTTAGAGCATGTTTAGAACTGCTGTTCCTCTTCCTCTTGACCATGGTTACCTTTAGGTCCATCTCAGGATTAAGACGGAGAAGGCAATGGCACCCCACTCCAGTACTTCTGCCTGGAAAATCCCATGGATGGAGGGGCCTGGTAGGCTGCAGTCCATGGGGTCGCCAAGAGTCGGACACGACTGAGCGACTTCACTTTCACTTTTCACTTTCATGCTTTGGAGAAGGAAATGGCAACCCACTCCAGTGTTCTTGCCTGGAGAATCCCAGGGACGGGGGAGCCTGGTGGGCTGCCGTTTACGGGGTCACACAGAGTCGGAAACAACTGAAGTGATTTAGCAGCAGCAGCAGCAGGATTAAGAGATGGGATCGTCTTTATAGTTAAGCACTATGTGTTACTGATAAATACATGTTAAAGAGTAACTCATGCCTTTTGAGCACTTACATTTTACCAGAAACTATTTCATGTGCTTTATTTACAGCTTCTCATTTCATCCTCACAATATCACTATTATTTTCCCCATTTTACAGATAAGGAACAGAGACTTTAAGCCACTGGCCTACAGTTAATAACATAGCTAACAAGCCGCAGAATTGAGATTGCAATCCAGGCTGCCTGGTTCTAAAACTCAAACTCTTGAACTACTATGCCAAACTCAGTCTTGAAGATGTCTTTCTTCCTATTTGAGGGGTATATCAGTTTTGAATGCTTCTGGCCCCAGGTGACAGAAACCCTGGCTAACAGTGCCTGGAACAAGTATTTTTCCCACAAAATTAGACATCTGGAAGCAGGTGTCAACTGGCATTGGTGCTACAGCTCTGCAATGTCAGAGTCAACTTCTCTCCCCATTGCTAGCTCTCTGCTGAGAGAGAGCTATTTATAATTGTATTATAAATACATTTAAAAAGTAAGAAGTGAGAAGGCAGCGCCCAAGTTTACCACATCCTTATAATGAGAAAACTGAAGTCTTGCCCAGAGGTCTCCAACAGAATTCAGCTTAACCTCCTTGCCAGAATGATATCACATAGTCATGTCTGCTAGCAAAGGAGTTTGGGAAAGCAAGCATTTCTCCTTTCCAGCACTAACAGTGGAGGCAAGCAAGGGAATATCTGGTTAGAAACAGGTGCTGGTCAAGCCAGCCAGCAGCACCAGCCACAGGAGTTTGGTTTGGTTCAGAAAATACCAACAGAACTTCGTCATACAGTGTGTCACCCATGCCACAGACCGAAGGAAAATTAAATAGCAACAATTAGAGTTTGCCATAAACCCAAAATGGAATTGTAGAATTCCTATTGCACTTTTAAAGTGTCTGCTTCTATCGAAATCCTTCTTCTAACACTTTTTCTGATCAAATTTGTATAGGAGTGTGCAAAACTGATTTGATTTTCACACACTCATACTTTTGTCGTGTTATTCTTAGTTATGCTATTTTTATAAAATGTTTTCTCCTTATTTATGGTTAATAAATCAAAATGATAATTTTTAATCCAGTTTCAAAATTGTATCGAAATTTGTTAGTAACTAGAAACTAGGAAACTTCAGGGATGAAAATATAGATTATTTGGATTTATAATCTATTTCATTATCCAGTTTGCAATGCTTTTGCTGGGTCTTTCTACCACTTAAATTGTAATTTTTTTTCTATTTTTATCATGGCACACAAACTCAGAAAACCTGTTACAGGAACTACATAATACAATCTAAAAACCCAGTTAACATATTGCTATGGAAACCAGGAAATAGAAAAATAGAAACAGCACTCTAATCATTCCTTTGGACAGCTATGGCTAGTTGTGTGTGTGTGTAAATTCATTAATTTATTCTTTTATTGAAAGTTTGTACTGAACCTAAATATATAATTCACCTGTCCACAAATAGGACCAGCGCCCTTCAACTAGTAAATTAGCATTTTAATATGATTATTTTAATGTGAAGTAGTCGTTGTTAAATTGTGTCATGTGATATCAGGAAATCTTAAGTAGAACTGGGTTGTTTAGGTGGCCTTGCCAGCCTGCAGTCTCTTGGCACGGTGTGAAAAACACCTGGCTGGGACTTGAGAGCCTGCTTCTAATCTCTCCTCTTTAACTAACCAGCTGGGCGAGGCTCTTAGGAATTCTTAGGTTCTTGGTTTCCTCATCTGGAAATGGTTCCATGCCGGGCTCTAGTATTACCTAAAATAACAAGAACTTTCCTTTTCCACAAAATTGGGGACTCATGAGGTAAATCACTTTTGAGGGTTGAAAGTGCTCTGTGTAGTGCCTGCCTCATAAGAAGCTCTCAGGAAAACGATAAGTGTGCCAACTATATTTTTCTGTTTTTAATTCTGTGGTAAATAATTCCTGAACCTGCACAGTAAATGCTGTTTTGTTCCTTGACTCTCATTAACTAACAGCCGCCATTATCTGACCAGCCCTTGAGAGAGTTGGAAAGGAGAACTGCTCAGTCCTTACAGGCAAGGCTGTAACTTTCTTAAGTTTTATATTCAAACGTGAGATTTTTTAAAAAAGCTACCTTAACACAAAAATAATCCACCAAGCCCTCAACCCCCCTTCTTAACATCGTGATTTCCACATTTAAGAATTAAACTTTTGTTCTGTTGTGTTGTTTGCCTAGTTATTTTATCAGCCTATTTCCTGCTATGAAGGGGGGGGTAAAAGGGTGGGGTGGGGGGGGCTAAAGAAGCAAGTTTCCTCAGGGTTAAACTCCTGTTGTTCCTCCCTTCAGAAATCTGAGTTATCATAGTAGGGGATAATCACTGCATTAATGAAACCATTGGGACAATTTGTCCATCCACTCCTATCTCATCTGACAAAGAATTCCCTGTTTGTGTGATGCCCAAATCTCCGCGTCCCCGGGTCAGCGCTCCGCGGCTAACGGAGATGAAACGCGGGAAAAGCTCTTTAGAGCAGAGCCTCGCGCTTTCGCGCCGGTAGCGCGGGGGTGCGCGCCTCGTGCGCGTTGTGTGCGCGCCTAGTGCTCTCGGTGCTTCAGGGCCGCTAGCCACACGGGCACCAGGAGGGGGAGACTCGCTGCCGCTTATCGTCAGGCTGTGCTAACTTCAAACTGCCCGAGCTGAGGCGGGGGAGAGTGCGAGCGGCCAGGGCGAGAAAACTACTCCACCTAGAAAGTTTCACCTTGTCGTGGGCGGGGGAGGGGCGGGAGGAAACGCGACCCCCCGCGGGGCCCGGCGCGGCGCGCGGGCGGCAGGAAGGGCGGGGGCCGATTTCCCCCTCAGGGTGTTGCCAGTCCCCACCTCAGCGGTCCTGGGACCTGTGGACGAGGTGGACGGACCTCACGTGAGACGGGCGGACACGTGCAGGGGCGGGCGGGCGAAAGCCCGAGTCTGTTCTCCTGGCCGTGCCTCCTCCTGGACGTGCCCGGGCTGCCCCGGGCCGCGCGCGCCGGTGCCCGGCTGAGTCACTGGCCGGGCAGCGCGAGGGTGGGAAGGGGCGGAGGGAGAGCGGGGCGGAGGGAGGACGCAGCCGGAGGGCGGACTAGTGCGCGGCTGGGCCCGGCCGCAGGTGACCCGGAGGCTCTCGCCGCCCGCGGCCCCCCGAGCGCTTTGTGACCAGATGCGGAGTCCAGCGGAGGGCGGGAGCCAAATGCGGGACGACAGCTGACTTGCTGCGAGGAGGCAGGGAGGCGCGGAGCGCGCGGGTGGTCCCTGCGCGCTTGACTTCTCCTCCGCCGGTTCCTGGGTGCCGCAAGGTAAAACTCCAGCCCGCTTCTGCTTTTCCACCCCCACCCCTGGCCCCGGCCGTTCTGCTCTTTGTTCCCCCGGAGACCTGACTGGTGTTCAGGAGGGCAAAATCAGAAAGGTGAGAGTTCAGGGGCTTCAGAAACTGAACGGTTGTGGCCCCAGAGGCTAGGTCGAAACTACAATGGGGCTTTTCGTTTTAGGGAGTTGCTTCTGACAGCCACCTGTGTGACTCAGGAGAGAGGGGCGCTGGGGTAGGAGATGGTGTGTGACTGTTACTGCCCGCAAGTTCCAAGGCTGTGATCTGACTCAGCCTTTACAAAAGGGATCGAGTCACCCTGTCGTAGGGCGATGTGACCAGAAAGGAGCAAGCAAGCAGTTTTCTAGTTTCCATCCTTGCTTTATGCCTATTACGTGGGGCAGCTTCCAAGGGGCAGGTGTTTCTGTGAGGGGCTGAATTTTTAATTTCTGGCAAATACACAGGTCTTGTGATCCATCATTTTCGATCTTTCTTTCTCTCTTTGCTGGGGCTCTGTGGAGGACATCTATCTTACTAGGTGAAATAGATTATAACCAGAGGTCAGTCAGTCTGGTGTACTGCTACTGATCCAATAATTAAACCAGAAACGAAGGTATTTTCACAGACTATTGCCAATGCAGAATTTACTCCAAAGTATGGTTTCACATTTCATACCTTTTATGTTTTAAAAGAGCCATTTACTAATTTGGCAGTTGGAGAGAGTTCCTGTGGCTCATGCATGAATAGTCGCCCAGTGTGTTTTACCTTATCACAGTTTTATATTCAAAGGAGCCCTGAGCAGAATGAAATATTGTCAACTCTCTTAGGCAAAATAATCAGGCTCCTTTAATTGCCAAGTTAAGACGGTCGATGAATCTGAGAGGATTGTAAAAATTGACGTTGGAGAGAATATAGAGTATCTGGACCCTCTCCTGAATTTTAAGAACAGTGTTCACATTTTGTAGAGTTGGGTGGAGACTTATTCTGTCATTTCCATCAACCAGACACATGCACATTGCCATGCAAATGGATTCAGAGATATTATTTTCCTTTACAGCTAAACTATTATAGCTGACTAATGAATTTTTTCTGCATGAGGATGATCTGAAAATGATGTACATCATGTTTCTGTGTGCTTCTAGGATATAAATTGTGCTTTTATGTAAACTGTAAATGGTGCTTGGATTATTTACAGGTACATAGCTTTTCTTTCTAGGTTTAAGCTTATTGGGTTTTGTTTTAACATGTAATCTTCCCTAATGGAACAAAAAGTGAGGGGCTTTGGTTCCAGTTGTAGACTGCAAGTCTGTGATGTATTCAGTGTTAACTCTTTCTGAACTGCTGAATAATACAAGTAAGATTTACGTCACTCATAAGAAATTTTTTAGTACCAAAACTGTGGCTAATTCCTTGTAAAATTTACTGGTGTTTTAAAAATTCTGTTCAGGCCTGGTTTCAGACTTTACAGTGCATACGCCTATAATTATTACCTAAATATATTTTGATTTTTAACATGGTATAATTTATAACATTTAGAAGATGATCTGCTGACTACTGCTTTTTCAAAGATTGCCTTGTTCTTAATACATCACAATAGAGGTTTACATTAAATGTACTCTATGTCCCTTCAGAATTAGTGGATGAGGGTTTTCTGAATGATGAAGATGTATTAGATTAAACCACAGCCAGTCAGTATGAAAGTTCATAAGTAGTATTTTCATAACTTTTAAACCTACAGTAGAATAAAAATGATACTTTTGTAAGCAGGAGAAAACCCCTTATAAATTCATGTTAAGACTACAACCTACTATAATCTTGAAATTCTTTAAAATTTGTTTAAAGGAGGATTAGACTAAAAAATGCATATCAAAAATCAATTTCCTTAACTGTTGGTAAAAAAAAAAAAAATAGTCCAAAATAACATTAGTCTAATTTGCCTTTTGCACATCTCTGTAATAGCCTGAAGAAACTTTTTCTCAAATATGGTCACCTCACAACAAGGTGAATAATCAAAAGGGCTACCATTCTCTCAGGAGACACACCTTTCTCTGACTGCACCAATACCCTTGGTGACACATTCATGATGACAATTCCCTGCAAATTGAGAGCACCTCCCTCTCTCTGCCGCCTTCCTCCTCATCTGTCCCCTTTGGTTTGGTTAGAGCTGCTTTCAAGTCGTCTGTGCCTCCATATCTCGTGATTTCATGGTTTCTTCTTTACTGTCATTAGGTTCACCAGAATCATCTATGCTTTCCTTTCCCTGTCATCCCCCGTATTTCTCTTGAGCTGCTAATGTTTGTTAATGGAAAACTGAATTTCCTAATTGTGCCACCTTAAAGGGAGAAAATATGTAGACTCAAGTGCCAGGGAATTAATCTCCTTTACCTCACTGGTGTATGTTGAAACTGGTGTCTTTGACACTTAGCCCTCTGGGCAGAGTTTCTCCATGGGCTTTCCTCAGTGTAAAATAATCACTTCTTAGTAATGAATGATGAATATACTGACTAATGTCAATTCAGGATCACTTTGATTTCCTGTTCTTAACAGAGTTGCTGCCAGGCCCACATTTGCCTTAGCAAAAAATAGCTAAGAACTGTAACTTAAACATCATATGTGTTTGGTACTAGAGGAACACTTTTAAAAAGGAAGAAATGAAATATCTGCCCTTGAAGAATTAAATATTCAGAAAAATCAATCACATGCAAAATGGAATCAAGGTCCATAATTGTTAGGGGGATCTCATAACCGAATGACAACCTTAGGAAAAAAATTCTATTATTTAATAGCAAAGAGATCAACCTACTTGCTATTAAGATAATTTTTTTTAAAATCACAAGATTGGAACTTAAAATTTTGAAGCTGCTTCTGAGCATATCATCTTTCTGATACTACAACACCATTAAAAAATAGGCACGGTTGATACCAGTATCTTAACCTCCTCATATTATCGACAAGGCAGCTGTGCATGAGCCTAGCTCACATGCTATTTTCATGGCACCCCACAGCCTCTGCCCGGTCATCAAGGAAGGTTTACTATTTGAACCATTTTCCACTGAGGTGTATGTTGGGATTCTTCAGTTAGTGATAAATGATGACTATAACATTTCTAGTCTCAGGAGTTTTTCTCATCTTTTTTTCCAATTCTCTTTTTCCTTTCTTGTTCTTTTTGTAGTAAAGCAACCAAGAAAGATCTCCATTAATATGTGTGGGGCATTCTCCTATTATCAGATTAGAGCTGTGAGTAATTTTGTAATCTACACTTCTATTAGAAACCCCATTCTCAGATATCTCGTCTGCTGTGTTTAACAGTTTAGTATATTCCCCCTGGGATTTGTTTCAATAAAAACATCCAGTAAAATCTGACCACTTTGTTTTTCAAGGGACAAAATGAAGAATGTGTTTTTATAAGCTGTAAAATGTAATTGAGAGAAAAATCACATGTGTGGCATTTGTAACAGGAGGTGTGAGCATAGTGAAATAAAAAAACAACAGTGAACTAGCCAATCACATACCCAGGTATACATATTTCTTTGTGATTGTGTAAATTTGTGCAAGTATGTGTATACAGGTTACTCCTGTTGTTTTATATTTCTATAAGAAATTCTGTAGCTATAAGGTAATTAGAAATGATATAAAATTTATGAGCCATATAGATTATATAATGGTCCATAGGATTTGAAAAGTATTTTTTCTAATATAACAAAGAATTATTATGAAATTTGACCTGAGCAATTATGAAATATGGTCAAAGAATCACAGGTTCTAGTGAAAGCCAGTTTCTTGTACTCTTAAGAATGTGTTTGAGGGTTTAGGTATTCAGAATAAATTGTTATGCACCTACCAGGCATAATTCTAGACTCTGGCAATGAATGCAGCAAAGAATAAAACAGACAAAAGTCTCTGACTTAATGTTGCTCTGTTTTATATTGAAGAAGGCAAACTAAATAAAATACAGAAATAAAATGTATGTGAGGTGATGATGAGAGCTATAAGGAAACAGAGAGAGAGTAGTAAGATAGGAGGGAATGGACTGGTGACTGAAAAATTCAGTAGTGGGTCAGAGAAAGCCTTAATTCAGAGGTGACCTTTGAGCTAGAACCTAAAGGAAATGAAAGAATGAGGCATGTGGATATCTGGAGCAGGACCTCTCCTTTGCATTCCTTGAGAGTGTCATTCTCATTTTTTTTTCTCTCTGAAATTGTGCAATGCACAGCTGTACATGGACTCCCTGGTCATTTATGGGAAGTACTGGGACAGTGCCTGCCATACTTCCTTACAGTCTCAAGGGTGAGGTTGAAGGAGAGACCCACATCCCTTGGTTTGAGGACTATGAAAGAAGAGAACCATGATATTTTCTTGCGTTTATTCCCACACCTCATTCTTGATCAGTGATATTGCTCCATTCAGACAATTTCCCTTCTTATTTTCTACACTGTGAGCCTGGCCTAATAGAATTTGATTAGAGTAATACTAAACAGCCTTTGTCACAGATCCCTTTCATAGTATAAATCTGGAGGCAGCAAAGGAGACAGTTGCTGATGGTTTACAACTTCTGTCTGCTATGTACTTCTTTTCTTGCTTCTCTGTCCTTCCTTTTCCCTTTCCAGTGTTAAATCAGTATATTGAATTTTCTTCTTTTCTTCTTTCCCACTTAAGTTTTGTCTATATCCTCTATAAAGATTTGTAAACAGGTAACCGAAATGAATAAAACTAACCCTTTTACTGCTAAGTTGCTTCAGTCGTGTCCGACTCTGTGCAATGCCATAGAGGGCAGCTCACCAGGCTCCCCCGTCCCTGGGATTCTCCAGGCAAGAACACTGGAGTGGGTTGCCATTGCCTTCTCCAATGCATGAAAGTGAAAAGTGAAAGTGAAGTTGCTCAGTCGTGTCTGACTCTTAGCAACCCCATGGACTGCAGCCTACCAGGCTCCTCCGTCCATGGGATTTTCCAGGCATGAGTACTGGAGTGGGGTGCCATTGCCTTCTCCAACCCTTTTACTAGGGAACAACAATTTGCTCAGAAAAAGCCCTAGCAAAGCAATGCTCAAAATTCTTCAAGCTAGGCTTCAACAGTATGTGAACCATGAACGTCCAGATGTTCAAGCTGGATTTAGAAGAGGCAGAGGAACCAGAGATCAAATTGCCAACATCCGTTGGATCATAGAAAAAGCAAGAGAGTTCCAGAAAAACATCTGCTGCTGCTGTTAAGTCGCTTCAGTTGTGTCTGACTCTGTGTGACTCCATAGATGGCAGCCCACCAGGCTCCCTGGTTCCTGGGATTTTCCAGGCAAGAACACTGGAGTGGGTTGCCATTTCCTTCTCCTTTATTGACTATGCCAAAGCCTTTGACTATGTGGATCACATCAAACTGTGGAAAATTCTTCAAGAGATGGGAAATTCTTCAGACCACCTGTCCTGCCTCCTGAGAAATCTGTATGCAGGTCAAGAAGCAACAGTTAGAACTGGACATGGAACAACAGACTGATTCCAAATCAGGAAAGGAGTATGTCAAGGCTGTATATTGTCACCCTGCTTATTTAACTTATATGCAGACTACATCATGAGAAATGTTGGACTGGAAGAACCACAACCTGGAATCAAGATTGCTGGGAGAAATATCAATAACCTCAGAAATGCAGATGACACCACCCTTATGGCAGAAAGCAAAGAAGAACTAAAGAACCTCTTGATGAAAGTGAAAGAGGAGAGTGAAAAAGTTTAAAACTCAACATTCAGAAAACTAAGATCATGGCATGTGTTCCTGTCACTTCATGGCAGATAGGTGGGGAAACAGTGGAAACAGTGAGAGACGATTTTGGGGGGCTCCAAATCACTACAGATGGTGACTGCAGCCATGAAATTGAAATACACTTGCTCCTTGGAAGAAAAGTTATGACCAACCTAGACAGCATATTAAAAAACAATCATTACTTTGCCAACAGAGGTCCGTCTAGTCAAAGCTATGGTTTTTCCAGTAGTCATGTATGGATGTGAGAGTTGGACTATAAAGAAAGCTGAGCACCAAAGAATTGATGCTTTTGAACTGTGGTGTTGGAGAAGACTCTTGAGAGTCCCTTGGACTGCAAGGAAATCCAACTAGTCCATCCTAAAGGAAATCAGCCCTGAATATTCAATGGAAGGACTGATGCTGAAGCTGAAACTCCAATACTTTGGCCACCTGATGTGAAGAACTGACTCATTTAAAAGACCCTGATGCTGGGAAAGATTGAGGGCAGGAGGAGAAGGGGACAACAGAGGATGAGATGGTTGGATAGCATCACCACTCAATGGACATGAGTTTGAGTAAACTCTGGGAGTTGGTGACAGACAGGGAGGCCTGGCGTGCTGCAGTCTATGGGGTCTCCGTCAGACACGACTGAGCAACTGAACTGAAGAGGGGGCAGCCACTGCTTGGCATCATCAGAGTTGCTGTGAGGCTCAGTGAGTGGCATGGGACCATGTGATGTCTTTCAGAATTTTTAAACCTAGAAATCTCTCAATTTAAAAATGTTGACTCAATATCTTTAAAATTGTGCAGCCTAGAGAGCCAAAGTGTTTGCAGGCCAGATTTAATTCCTGGTAGTCTCACTTGTGTTCTTGGCCACAACTCTGCATGCCAAGTGGTCCCACTTGGTGTTAGCTTCAGATACTGTTTAATTCAGCAGCTATTGCTGCTGCTGCTAAGTCGCTTCAGTCGTGTCCAACTCTGTGCAACCCCATAGATGGCAGCCTACCAGGCTCCCCCGTCCCTGGGATTCTCCAGGCAAGAACACTGGAGTGGGTTGCCATTTCCTTCTCCAATGCATGAAAGTGAAAAGTGAAAGTGAAGTCACTCAGTCATGTCTGACTCTCAGCGATCCCATGGACTGCAGCCTACCAGGCTCCTCCGTCCATGGGACTCTCCAAGCAAGAGTACTGGAGTGGGGTGCCGTTGCCTTCTCCGTCAGCAGCATGCGTGGCCAAAGAACCCCAGACAGCTCTGTAAAGTACTTTATCTTTAGAGGTCTCAGGCTTTTTACCTCACTGGAAAATTGGCTTAGCAATTTTAAAAAGAGATATTCCCTAATTCATCATCTATATTGGCACATACTTATTTTCCTAAACTCATCAACCCACATACTTTCTATCAAACTATGTATATTCTGAACTAAAGAGTAGTATAGTTATTTCATTCTTAAACTACAGCATTTTTTTAAAATCTAAATTCATTATAACTTTATATGTATATTTCACATTTTATTTCCAAGTTCTCATTCAGAATAAACTCTGTTTGGAATACTGGTGCTTTCTTTGTTCTGTTTTTTACGATCTAACTTCACCAGTTGTTATTCCTCTACTACTGAAATTCAAAACGTGCACTGTGCTGGTTTCGAGTGCCTTTTAAAAGCCCTCCTATTTTTGCAAACCTATTTTTTCCAAAGGAATAAAAGCTCATAGCTTGTGCACTGACTTGTTTCCTTTAATCCTAAAAACTCAGTGAAATACCCAGGCTAGCGGCCTTCCGGAAGGCTATTGTGTTAGAACGGAAGATTATGTACTGTATTTCTTCCTACTATTTTAAATGCAAATATAATAATATATCATGAAGCTGTGTACATATTAAGATCAGTGGCCTTTTCCTGTTTTTAAATGATCTCTTGTTCCTTGGTAGTTGGAAATCTGAATCTAGCACCTAGAATCTTGGGTCCAATTTTAAAGTGGTATGTAAAAGAAAGAATTGACTTGGAGAAATTCAAATGTACTTCAATTGTTCAATAAGATTATGGGATTTTTCTGGTTTTTAATATTTTCTTGAGAATATCAAGAGCATTCAGAGCTAGAGATTTGAAATAATGTGTCATTACAAAGCATAGAGTGGTGGTGTAAATTTGTTTAGCAGAAGGTAGGTTGTCTCCTTTGAGCCCTAATCATGTGGGAAAGTAAAACCTAGCCAAGTTTTAGGTCCATAAGATAACTCAGAATATCTTTAAAAATAAATTTTGGCTTTTCTCAGGAGTAAAATATGTTTAAACCAGCATTTTGGCTCTTAAAATTTAAACCTAGGGATATTTTAAAGGAAATTTAATCCCTGTGTTTTTGATTCACTAAATCCTAAATCATTACCCATAAACTGTATGTCTCTCTAAGCTCTTTGATGTCTAAGAAATCTTTGAAATAATGTAAGCCCCCTTTTGTTCCAGAAAAATAGGAAGTTGGTTTTTGTTAAGGGTCAGTAAACAGCATCTTCAAAAATCTGAGTTAGGTCTAAAATCCTGCAACCATGACAAAATGGATGTTTGAATGAGTACTAATGCATTTTTCTGATGCAATGTGGAAAATGTAAGTGCTTTTAAAGACCTTGCTTACTATTGGTATTCCATTGTAATCCTTACTAACCCCAAGGAAATTGTTTTGGAACAACTCCTCTTTTTTTTATTGTAATATAAAGTCCAAATGTTTATCATTTTATCCTGGCACACAGTAGGTGCTCAGTAAATATTTTGTTAAATGTTAAGTGAATGACTTCTGCCCAGAACCTTCCAGCTAATGTCAATCTTTTTATTCAGTATCAATATCCATCTGTCATATCTTGGAATGAGATCTATTCTGAGTCAGTGACCTGATTCAACAAATTTTAAAAATAACCATTTAACTAAACATATGACACTTATTGAAATTCATTCTGTACCATGAAGAAACAGTCTTACAAAGAGTGCTGAAAATAGGAAGGAATTTCTAGGCTAATTTGATTAAATATTCAGTTGTTAACATATGCTTTCTAAAAATTGATTTTTTTCCCCCTTTTACTGTTCCTGCCATCCTTCTATCCACCTTGACATGCTTACTGGTTGAAAGCTTTGCACAGAAAAGGGCAGGTCATTTGTATCTGTAAGCAAGAGCAGCAAGTTCAAACAGGCTTGGAAAACGTAATGCTATAATCATAAGTTGCCATAATATAAGAGGGGAGAGGAGTACTCCACAATAATAGTGGTGTTTAGTTTTGCTCCAAATTGTACAGGTGTCACATCTTTGAACTCTATTGTGTGGGGGGGAAAATACTTTCTTACTGTAGTTAGATTTCCTGTTTATGAGTGTGTATTTTCTGGTAACTAGACTTCCCATATAGACTTGGAATAAGCATGTAGCTTTAAGTGCAATTGAAATGTACATGATTAGAGTATTGAAGGCTATGGAGACGGTAATTTCTCTCCAAAAGAAAAAAAGTGGTATTTGGATGAAGGCATAGAACTAAATCATGGTCATTGACATTCTTCTTGATACCACGTTGTGAATTTCTAACAACTCATCACATTTTGTCCCCAGAAAAGCTTTCCTGGTCAAAAGTGTGTTGTTTCTTATGACATTGGGGTGCCAGAATTTGATCTGTTGTTTTTTTAAAAAAATATATTTTGGTGGGGACGAAAAGGAAATCTGTGCTATTATGGTCTTGAATTGGAGGCTTTTTTAGGTGAATCTGAAAGTTTGCTGACTACATATATTATCATTAAACTTGTTTTGAAATTTGTTTGTAGATAACAGTGTATAAGGAGTAACTTATTTGTATGGTTTTGACATTCTTAATTTCTATTTCAGTGGTTGACCAAACCATCAGTAATAATTATATATTCATGTGTTTGTACACATTCTCATTTAGGGGATTTTTTAAACTCTAAAGGTCTCACAGCCTGGTAAATGAGCAGTCAAATGCTTCTGTATTTGTACATTTGGAAAATGTGATTCAATTTAAGACATTTTTGCAATAACTCTCATGCTGCAAGTATAGGAAATAGATAATGAAGGAGAAGACCTGCAAGTTTTGCCAGGGCTTTGGGTCAGCAAGGTTAAAGGAAGGGAGAGGTGGGTGGATACGCTTAAGGGTCATGGATTTGGGTGCATTGCAAGTCATGGACTGTCCCAATAGGAGTCAGGCTGCGACCTTCTGAATAGGAAAAAAGTTGGTCAAAACTGTGTTTGGAATTAAGGGAAGCTCACAGGAAAATGGTAGGCGTATGATAAGCAAGGTCGAAACCCTCCAACTCTGTCACATGTGGTTTGATTCTGGGAGAAACGATAGACTATCATCTAGCCATTTCTAAATCAAGCCTCTTAGTCTATCCTACTCTTAGCTACCAGTAAGAATAACAGGAATATGTAGCAGAAAAAGAAAGAACTTTGATTCTGCATGTCAGAGGCATGTCCTGTGCACTCTTTTAGCTACTCAAGAACACTGTAATGAAATTCTGAGTTCTCAGAACAAATTAAAGAGTATTAAAAGAAAAACCAAACTTACAAATGTTTTATACCATTTTCAATGACTAAAATTTTCTAGCATATCAGGGTATTGTAATGCATCCATTACTGTTAGAAGCAAAAGTTATGGCCCTTAAAACTGTGGTGGTTGGTGGTTTAGTCACTAAGTCGTGTCCAACTCTTGCAGCCCCGTGTACTGTAGCCTGCCAGCCTCCTCTGTCCGCAGGATTCTCCAGGCAAGAATATTGGAGTGGGTTGCTCTTTCATTCTCTAGGGGACCTTCCAACCCAGGAATCAAACCCAGGTCTCCTGCATTGCAGGCAGATTCTTTACCCACTGAGCTATGAGGGAAGTGTATCAAGGTATTGTAATGCATCTATTACTGTTAGAATCAAGAGTTATAGCCCTTAAAACTATATCCATAGTTACTTTTAGATTTGGGATATCATCTGCAGTGGACATATATTAACTTTTCTTGCAAATATTATTTTGAGACCATTTCTTTGGGTTTCAATTGCACAGAATTCATGCTGGAGTATGTGTAAGAATTGTACTTCTCATGTTCTAAACTTCGTTGTCTAAGAGTTGAGGAAAGCTTCTCTCAAGAGCTGCCTTCACTTCCCGTCTTTATGCTCCTCTGGGAGTCTTGCTGCTGCTAAGTTGCTTCAATCGTGTCCGACTCTGTGCGACCCCATAGATGGCAGCCCACCAGGCTCCCCCGTCCTTGGGATTCTCCAGGCAAGAACACTGGAGTGGGTTGCCATTTCCTTCTCCAATGCGTGAAAGTGAAAAGTGAAAGTGAAGTCGCTCAGTCGTGTCCAACTCTTAGCGACCCCATGGACTGCAGCCTACCAGGCTCAGCCATCCATGGGATTTTCTAGGCAAGAGTACTGGAGTGGGGTTTCATTTGATTCTGGCTTCACATTCAGGCAGAATCCCTCCAACACTGTCCAAAGTGAGCCTGTGACCTGACTACTATCTAGTTAAGATAGACAGCAGACAGAGAATCATTTAGGGCCTATATGAAACTCTGGACCTAAAATATCACCCTAGCTCGTTTTTTAATTGATTGTAAAAGTATACAATAAATATTTTAAGTTCTGTCACTTTATTTATATATAAAGAAGCAGCCAAAGCAAAAGTTGTTGACAGAAGGAAATGTTCTAACAGATATGAAGGTGGTTTTTGGACTTTTTAAAGTTCACTCATAGTTCAGTTGGTGAAGAATCTGCCTGCAGTGCAGGAGACCCTGGTTGGATTCCTGGGTTGGGAAGATGTGCTGGAGAAGGGATAGGCTACCCACTCCAGTATTCTTGGGCTTCCCTTGTGGCTCAGCTGGTAAAGAATCCTCCTGGAATGCGGGAGACATGGGTTTGATTCCTGGGCTGGGAAGATCCCCTGGAGAAAGGAAAAGCTACCCACTCCAGTATTCTGGCCTGGAGAATTCCATGGACTGTATAGTCCATGAGGTCACAAAGAGTTGGACACAACTGAAAGATTATCACTTTCACTTTCTGTCATATCAGAATTAAGATACTTCTAAATTTATCAGTCTCACTATCACATTTGGATTATTCATTGAAATCTGTAAGGCAAGGTTCAATGATTTTAAACATTCTTCTGGTTTTCAAATAGCTTACAAAAAAAAAAAAAAAAACCTGTTCTTTAAATCACTAGAAAAGTGCAGATATAACCCTGGACAGTTTCACTAATGGCAATGAAAGGTGACAGTCCTAGAATCTATGTCATAACTTGATTAATTGCTTTGCAAATGTTATTAAGAATTCTGAATGAATAATGAGATTGGTGTTTAGTATCAAGGCTCCCTCACAATTCCTAAACGGGTTTTAATTTTCAGAGTTAAATAATCATTATATCTAATTCATTTCTTTAATATCTTTAGACTGTTGGTTTTATTGAGAAGAGAACAGAGTATCAATTTCAATATGTTTTTCTTTTCCCTGATGTTATTCCTTATAGATTTCAATAATAATGGTTTTGAAATAAAAACAGTCCAATTCTGGCATTTCCTCTTAATAAAGGTTCATAGATCTGATGGATTATATAAACATGACAAGGAATTCACTACAAAGATTATGATTATGGGAGCATTTAATTCTCAAATCTGCCTTGCTGCCTGTTTAGATACTCAGTAAAAATGAGCATTGTGCATTAGGATAAATGTTACCTTGAGAACTTTTATTTTTGCTTTGGTCGTTGCTCATTTTGACCAGTCTATAGTACCTGCTTCTCTTACCAGCATATCTGTTTACTTGTCTGTAGTCTCATTTTTACCTCTTGCCACCACAGTGATTGGGCTTCCCTGGTGGCTCATCTGGTAAAGAATCTGCATGCAATGCAGGAGATCTGGGTTCGATCCCTGGGTTAGGAAGATCCCCTGGATAAGGGAACGGTTACCTACTTCAGTATTCTAGCCTGGAGAATTCCATGAACAGTATAGTCCATGGGGTCACAAAGAATTGGACACGACTGAGTAACTTTCACTAGTGGCTACAAGCTTCCATTATTCCCTCAAGTTCTTGAATCTCTTTGGCTCCCCTTCTCAGTATAGTATCTTCACTTATAACTTAAAGAGTAAATAGAATCCTAAATGATTTGCATGTCACCCATTATTACCTCCTTGCTTCTGTGTGAGATGATGAAATGGTCTTTTCAACTTATGGTCTTGATATCGTTCTTCCCCACATCTTTAAGCACCTTGCTCCATCTGTTCCACCTTCCCTACCAACCCCTCTCATCTTTAAAGCCTCTATCACCATTTTTCACTCAGCCCTTACTCAACTTGCTTCTTCTAGGAAGAAAGAATACACATATGTCACACACCTGATAAGATCCGTAATATACAGTTACCTTAAGTATTCACTCCTATTTCTGCCTTATTCTTTAAAGAATTTCTGAAAATCTCTAAGTGAAAGTTAAAGTGAAGTCGCTCAGTTGTGTCCAACTCTTTGGGACCCCATGGCCTGTAGCCTACCAGGCTTCTTGGTCCATGGGATTTTCCAGGCAAGAATACTGGAGTGGCTTACCATTTCCTTCTCCAGGAGATCTTCCTGACCCAGGGGTTGAACCCAGGACTCCCGCATTGTAGGCAGACGCTTTACCATCTCATTTTTTTCTACTGCCATTCATTTTTTAACTCATTCAACTCAAGCAGTTTGTTCCCTGCACTCAAGAAAGTATCCTCTAAACACTGGAAACCTCATTGCCAAATCTGACAGATAGTTCTTTTATACCATTTGACCCTTCTATGAGATCTGATACTATAAACCTTGCTTTTCTTTTCTTGAAATTTCTCTTCAAGCTTCTGAAATGCCACGCAAACCTTTTTTTTTTTTTTTTTTTGCCTTTAGATATAAAGTTTAGATTCTAGTCCTCTTCAGGGTTTCATCTGAATCCCTCCTTTCTCTTACTGAACATGTTCATAGGTGATATCACTTACCTCCATGACCTCAAGTACTCTCATGGGTCATTTCTGACTCCCTCTTTTCTTCTGACCACTATGCCCATGTTGTTAACCACCTTAAAGACACTGCGACTTGAATGACAAACAGATACCTCAGTTATTAACTGAAGTATTATTTTTGCCCCAAAACTCTTCTCTGCCTATTTTCCTTACCTTTGATTATTACATACAAGATAGACATTGTATAGTCATCTTTGACTTCTCATCTCCTTTATCGTCAAAATCCATGTTGAATCACTGTCACATAAATTTCTAATTTAGTCCTTTTTTTCTGTCCTGTCCATATTGCCAGGGTCTTTGTTCAGGGTCATTCTTTCATTTATTAATTTATTCCATTATCTATTCTTCAACAAATTCTTATCAAGTGCTATGAATGACTCTATCTGCTGTGCTTTCAGTTATGTCAGGCTCTTTGCAACATTATGGACTGTAGCCCACCAGGCTCCTCTGTCCATGGGGATTCTCCTGGCAAGAATACTGGAGTGGGTTGCTATGCCCTCCTCCAGGGGATCTTCCCAACCCAGGGATAGAACCTGTGTCTCTAAAGTCTCATGCATTGGCAGGCAGGCTCTTTACCACTGGTGCTACTTGGGAAGCCCTAATGGCACTATGCCAAGGGCTAAAGATGGAGCTTGTAGCCTGGCGGGAGTTACGAATAAGTAAATTACAATACAGCATTATAAAATCTAGATAAGGGAAAGGCAGGTTTGATGTATTAGCACTTGGGAGAGTTCCTAATCCCATCCTACAGGGCAAGAGAGGCATTGGTGAAAGCATGCTAGAAGTGTTTCCTAAGATGAGACTTGAAGAGACAGTAAGAGTTAACCAGTTGAAGGTGAGGGCAGAGGTGTTCCATAAGAGAGATCTACATGCTGAAACCCAGAATAGGAGAACATATGGCTTGCTTCAACAATTCATGCAAAGACAGGATGGCTGGAGCCTGGATTTCTAGGGAGGTGATGGCAAGTGTCAAGGTGGGAGAATTAGGCAGAAGCCACATCATGCATGGCTTTTAAGCTGTGCTAAGAAGTTGGTCTATTTTTAAACATAAAAAATGATATAATCAGACCATCTTTTTAGAAAGAAATCTCTGCTACATTGGGGAATGGATGATCAGGGATAAGAAGGGAGATGGAAGGGAGATGTAATAAATACAAGCAAGAAGTGATACTGCCCTGGGGATAGATACAGGTGGACATATTTAAAATACCTGAAGGGAGGAGTTAGGCATGATGGGAATGTGGGAATGGAGATAGGATATGGAACGGCAGAACAAGTATCATGGGAGGAGATGGAGGTGCCAGAGGTCTATCCAACTGCTCCTTTGTAGTCACCCTTTTCACCAACCTGTTGGCGTTGGTGTGCCCAAGCACACAGTTCTCTCTCCGTTCCCTACACACCTTCCCCTGGTGGTCTCATTCATGTCATGGTTTTTCATACCATTAATATGCAGACAGCTTTCTAATTTAAGTCTCTAGTCCAGATCTTTCTCCTTAACTCCAGGGCTCAAATATCCAACTGCAAACTCAGTATCTCATTTTGGGTGCCTAAGAAGTATCTCAAGCATGAGCAAAACTAAACTTCTGATCTTCACACAGCCCTGCCAAACTTGCTCCACCCTCCTGCTCCTCAATATCTGTGACTGGCAGAGTCATTCTCCCTTTACCAAAGCCAAAATCTTTTAGCTTATTCTTGACTCCTTTTTTTCCTCACACACCTCATCTCCAAATCCATCTGCAAATCCTTTTAGCTCTGTGTTCAAAATATGACCAGAATTCAGTCACCTCTCATCATTTATTCTTTTCTCTTGGCCTAGGTGACTGCCATCACTCACCTGGACATTACGGCAGCGTCCCAATCCCTAACTGGCATCATGTCTGTTTTAGCACTATCCCACCCCCTGCCACTGGAAATCCCTCACACCTAGTCAAAGTGATTCTATTAAAATATAATCACTTCCTTGTTCACCACTCTGCAATGTCTTCACATTTCACTCTCCAATAAAAGCTCAAGACTACAAGGTCCTGCTTCTCTGATTCTTTGTCTTCTCTTATATAATCTCGTAGTCACTGAGGTACAGGCTTATTGGCCCTGTGCTGTGCATTCTTCATCCTTTGACGCCGGTTTTTTTTTTGCCAGTGATATTCATCAACTTCTTTTATTCACATTCTGAAACTGCTTTACTTGTTGAGAACACTTAACAAACAATATAAACACTTTTCGCATGGAGCCCTGCATTTTCTCTCAACACTTATTCATCAGCTTCTAATATACACATGATTGATGTAACTGTTTTATGTATTTGTTGTCTGGAACCACCTGCCACAAAGTACATTCCACAACGGCAGGCATGTTTGTTTTGTTTACTGATATATCCCCAAACATCTTGCATATATTAGGCACTCAATAAATATTGGTCAAATTTAGTCTTAAATAGCTGTTGAACAGGACTTCCCTGGTGGCTCAGTGGTAAAGAATCCACTTGCCAGTGCAGGAGACACGGGTTCAATCCCTGATCCAGAAAGATCCCACATGCCTCAGAGCAACTAAGCTTGTGAGCCACAACTATTGAGCCTGTGCTCTAGAGCCCAAGAAATGTAACTCTGAGCCTGTGTGCCCTAGAACCCATGCTCCACAACAAGAGAAGCCACCGCAACTAGGAGCCCATGCATCACAACTAGAGAAAAATTCCACACAACAATGAGGACACAGCCAATAAATAAATAAGTACTTTCTAAAAAAATAGCTGTTGAACGTACAAAACTGATGCTTGAGAGATGGACTTCTGGACTCTCTGGACATAAAGAGGTGAAGATACAGATCTAGGAGTCTTGGCTTTATTGGAAGTCTTCATCCTCTATTGCCTGGGAAGATGCAGTGACCTTCTGTTATGTCTTCTGGTCCCTAGTTTCTTTCCCCTCCAATCTATTCACCACAGACACCAAAGTTGTCTAATTACAGTTATAAGTAGGCTGGTTTCCATGTCCTGATTAAAATTTCCCAGGGGCTCTCCACTACTAAAAGAGTGCAGACCCCTCAGCAGGATTGTAGGACTTTCTGTGATGTGCCCCGCTTAACCTTCCAACTTCATCCACACCCAGGCCCAGCCCACACAGCTTCTGTGCCAGTTACAGCATCCTAAACAGCCCTGCACACGGCACCTGCATGGGTGTTGTGTCTGTCCAGAGTATCTGTCTTCTGCCTTGACTGTGCCTTAGCAACTCCAGCTTATCCGATATAGTAATATCTTCACTCTGAAATACTCTGTGGCCCATCCTTTACCGTAGTTAGCTCTCCTTCCCTATATTCCTCGAGAGATGTGCACCCACCTGGAATGCACAAACTAGAGGGCAGTGAGTGGGACAGGAGGCTGGAACTGCCGACAGGTGGGCAGCACCTGTATGGTTAGCAAGTTTTTTTGATATCTTGACCTCTTTTCTCTGTTTCTCTCCCTCAAACACACATACACTGCTCTGAATTATTTTTCCTTGATCAGTTATATAAATGCAATCCTGAGCACACTTGTTTTTAAGTTGTCCTAACCTTTTGGTTTATTGATTTTTCAAAGATGCAGAGTGTTTACTGAGGTTCAGATATTGGATTCAATTCTTACTTTTCTGTTCTGTTCTATTTTTATGAGGATTGCTTTGTTTGGCATTCTTTATTTAAAAGTATTTAAGGTTTCTGTAGAAGGTTTTATTTGGATCTTTTATTCTCTGATTATTGATCTCAATGTAGTGATATTTACACGCTTTTTTCTCTCAACACAGAACTGCGTTATGTTTACACAAGGAATCCACATTTATACAAAATGTGGCCAGTTTTGTTATTCTATTCACATTATTTTCTTATTTTCTAAAAGCTTTTTTATACTTAGCCTGAAAAGAAAATGTTATATACTGACAAAATTCACCTTGAAAAGTGTCCCTGGTTCACTTCACCACCAGAGAGTCTACCTGGTAATTTTGATTTCCAGAAAAGTTCTCATATGTGAGCAAAATAAAATTCAGGCTTACCCTAAGAACTAAGTGCAAAGAGTGGTAAAGGAGGGCACCCCCTCGCTCGACCACTCTGTATTTCAGGGTCGCAGCCTGGCCTTTGGCATCCTTATGTGTCTCCTCTTTTTCTGTTTCCCCCTGGATGCTGCTCTCTCTTTATGTGACAGTGGCCATGACATAAATAGGTCCACTTACCACCAGCATTCCTCTGCAGGCATTTGATTTCTGCTCTAGGTAACACCGGAAGAGATTAATCAGTTATATAAACTCACTCGTGAGCACAGTTCTCCCCATTTGGAATTCACTGTGTCTTATACTGAGAGCATTTTCAACCACCAAGGGAGGGAAATGTGTGATTCATTAATGAGTAATGTACCGGCTTCCTCTCCATGTCTCCCTTCAGTGGTTCACATTCAGAACATTCAGTCAGGTTCATCCTAATCAAATCCTGTAATTGACTGCAACTGGAGAAGATTGCTAGGCTATTTTTTTTTTTTAATTTAATTCGTGTACTTAGGTGTTTCTCAAATGTGACCTGTGGGTTTGAGTTATTCAGGATTTCTGGATTAATTGAACAAAATCTGATAGCACTTCTGCACAATCTGAACTATAAAATTGCACCTTTCCATTAGGCTGAAAAATAATTTTAAATAGTTTTATGGAATTTCAAGAATCTTAGCACTTTAATATTAAAAGTTTAATCTTCACATTTTCAAGGGCAGTGAAACATTCTTACCTGACCTACAGCTTATTAATGGGACAAAGGCTGTCCATCAATCGAGATACTGACAGTTCAATGTATTTTCTGAACAGGACTTTTCAATGATATGCACAATGATAAAACAAATGTCCATTTATTCTTAATTCCCAGAAGTTGAATACTTTCAGCCATTCTTAAAAGGACAAAGATATTTACTAACAGAGTAAGACTGTGTGAAGGATAATCTTGAGAATATAATGGAATTCAGTTCTTTTTATCTTTACTAGTATCATATCAGAGTTAAACAATGATCTCAATCATATGTTACAGCTGGAAAATGCAAGTTGGCTTTTTCTTGTGCAATGATTCAGTCATTTTCAACTTTTAAAATGTTTATTGCAAGAAGGGATACAGTATTAGATAAAAATCTGAGTAAGAGCACTATTTGGGTCTCTTTCAAAGAAACAACATTTGTGTAATAATCAGGAGTAATTGTTTAGAGCAGCCACCAAAATAATATTTATAACACATTAAAATCATTTTGTGCCATGTTTCTTTTCTCCTATAGAAACCTACATATGAATTTTAATAACCTTTTTATTATAAATAAAGTATGCAAATAAATATAGGAATTCTTTTTCTGTTTCAGAAATTTCATGTCAGTGACAGGTTGCCATATAGACTGTAATAAGCACACAAATCTTTTCCTTGATTTTTAGGGGAAAAAACCTTTATTTTATATGGTTATATTTTCATAGGATCTTTAAAACCACCTGTTGTGAACAGGTTACCCTGATAATCACTTTGAAAACAGCATATTTTAGATACACAGCATCAAAACATCAACAACAACCCCCCAAAAAAGTATGCACTTTTGCAACATCTGTGTGCTATAAAAACCTAAAAAGTACTGTTCTACTCCAACTGATAGATAGGTTTGGCCAAAATAGTTTCAATCTAAGTTCTGTTACTAAAAACGGTAATTATTCCCTTATTTTTCTCCATTTGCTTACAACTCATATTGTCATGTAATATACATTCATGGGACATAATTATACTAAAATTTTATTCATTGTTTAATATGAAATTCAATTTAACTAAGCATTCTGTATACTCATTTGCTAAGCCTCAGTGGTGATGTGGATTTACTTTTCTTTAAAGAGGTAAATTAATAGTTCCTTCCTGGAGAAGGCAATGGCAGCCCACTCCAGTCCTCTTGCCTGGAGAATCCCATGGAGGGAGGAGCCTGGTAGGCTACAGTCCATGGGGTCGCAAAGAGTCGGACACGACTGAGTGACTAACACACATACACACACACAATAGTTCCTTGTTTGTTGTTCTACGTTAGTGTGGAAAGCCCTTACAGTGGCCTTTGTCTTAGAGTGCAATTTAAGAAGGACTTCAGGAACTTGAAATAGCTTGAGAGGAAAACTGCAAGATGGCCAAAGGGTAGAAAAATAAGAAATAATAGTATTTAAACTGTCGATGAGAGGGCTAAGGTGATGAAAGAGTCAGCAAGTATTTGGAGTGGGCTCACCCAGTGGACTATGCCAAGTTCCTCATTTTTGATGAGGGTAGGCAGAAACTGGCTACACAGCTTAGGAAGATGAGCATAAAAGCAGCATTTATTGAATGCCAAATTCCAGTGTCTCATAATTTATCTTTAACCCTCCTGTCCAACCCATGGATGTGTACCCTTATTATTCCCATGTTTTAGATGAAGAAACTGACACTCGGGGTCAGAAAGTATGTAAATGGTAAAGCCCGGATTCACATCACATTGAAGTGTGATGACACCGAAGCCCGTACTCTCTCCACTACACACGCCCTCTTCTCCAGAAGGCTTATAAGTTATTGGGAACAATGTTGTCAAGCAAAATAGTCTGTAAATATTAGACATAAAATTAAATCATGTATTTTGACTCATTTAAATATGGTCATATAAAAGAGTAGTCATGTGGGGAAAAATCATGAAGACTCCTTATGTGCCTTTGACTTACTATTAGAAATCATCGTCAAGGTAGTGTCTGGCTACATTAGAAAGGATTTTTGACATGCATTATTTTATCTTTCTGAAGTCAGTTTTAGGTTTTTTGATGATAATAACACTTAAGTGTTAAAACTTTAGACCTAAGAATTACATGTTCCACAAGGCATGTTTTAAAATTTGCTATTTCAACAATCCAGTAGATCTGTCACTTTTCAAGTTAGGTTGCACATTTAGATTTTCAGCATTTATCTTACTGTCTTCAAATCCACAGACTGTACACTTTTTGGGGATAGAAACTCTCTATTTATACAGGGGCATGGTATACAATGGGAGCTCACAAATATTTGATTAATATTTGATAAGCTATGACTTCATAAGTCATGAGTGTTTATAAATATAATATTTTAAATGTCATCAGGAATCTCCTATTAGGATCTTCTTTCCTGGACTTTGTTTTTATGGGCACCCTTTTAAATTAATGGAAATAATATATAAATGTAGAAAGGGCTAAGAATTTTCCTTAGTATTTCACTCTGGTAAGTCATCCTGGAGAATTTAGCCATGACTGTTTTTATGACTGCAATTTCCTTAATATGGGACCTCAGCCATTTTCCATCATCATAAATCCCTTTTATACACTTAAAAGCAGGGTTGAAGTGTTTTCTAGCTTTTTATATCCTGACTCTTCACTTAGATACATTATTTCTATCTTTGATAGAAATATTTCTATCAAATACATTATTTCTATTTTTATGCTAAGTAAATTCTAAAGGAGATCAGCCCTGGGTGTTCTTTGGAAGGAATGATGCTAAAGCTGAAACTCCAGTACTTTGGCCACCTCTTGCGAAGAGTTGACTCATTGGAAAAGACTCTGATGCTGGGAGGGATTGAGGGCAGGAGGAAAAGGGGACGACAGAGGATGAGATGGCTGGATGGCATCACCGACTCGATGGACGTGAGTTTGAGTGAACTCCTGGAGTTGGTGATGGACAGGGAGGCCTGGCGTGCTGCGATTCATGGGGTTGCAAAGAGTCGGACATGACTGAGTGACTGAACTGAACTGAATTGAACTGAAATATTGAGGTAGAATTTGAAACTATAGAGCAGGATAAAAGCTACTATAGCACCTCAGAAATTTTAACTAGAAGATACTTTCCAAATGCAGAATGAAATATTTAATTATTCAAGTAAATAAACAATCTTTTCCAGTTACTCCAGTTACTTAAGTATTTTATATAAGGCTGCTTTTGTGCACTTGAGTTTGAATTCACAAGTTTGTAGAATCTTCAAGTGGACATTATTTGGTCAAGACTTCTTCAGGCGTAAGAAATAAAATAATCCCAATGAAACTGCTGATAAAAAAAAGAGAAAGAAAGGAGGAAAGGAAAAATTTACTGGTTCTCATTAGCTGAAGAAGACCCAGTAGAAATGGATACTTCAGCAATTGCACTAGTGACTTGCCTTTCTCCATGTCTAGGATGTTCTATCCCTTGGGTCATTTTCATGCCAAGGCGGGCTTTTTCCACCCAGTGACAAAATGGTCATCAAACACTACAAATTAACATCATCCTTAGGGCTGGTGATCTTTAAGAGAGAGAGAGATCTCCTCCCAGTATCTATACTGCTGCTGCTAAGTCGCTTCAGTCATGTCCGACTCTGCGACCCCAGAGACGGCAGCCCACCAGGCTCCCCTGTCCCTGGGATTCTCCAGGCAAGAACACTGGAGTGGGTTGCCATTTCCTTCTCCAATGCATGAAAGTGAAAAGTGAAAGTGAAGTCACTCAGTCGTGTCCGACTCCTAGCAACCCCATGGAGTGCAACCTACCAGGCTCTTCCATCCATGGGATTTTCCAGGCAAGAGTACTGGAGTGGGGTGCCATTGCCTGCTCTGCCCAGTATCTATATTAAGCCCCAAAAGACTCTGGTTGCCTTGCTTTAGTCACATGCTCACCCCTGACCAGGCTCTGGGTCAAAGGAATAGAATTCACCAACACCCAGCCTGGTTTGCAAGCTCACCTTCAGGTGAGGAGGTGATTGACAGCCCCATTAGATAGGGGAGAGTTTTCAAAAGAGTTGCCAGTAGTAGAGAGAGTCGGGGCTGTGCAAGTAAATACAGAAAATTTTTTCAAAATATTGTGCCTTTAAGTCTTTTCCAGGAAATACAAATAATTTGAAACAGTCCAAATAAGCATCATATTTTTTAAAAAAAATATAAATACACTTATAAAAACTAGATATCATGTTTTTCATATTTTAGATAATATTTTATCCTATTTGAATCTCATTTTTTTTTTTTTTCATAAAAACGTGGGATTTTTCCATTTTCCTTAAAAAAATGTGAGCAATGCTTATCTTCTAAGAAAACATTCAGATTAGAAGAATTTATATAATGGACCGAATCTTATAAACTATAAAGCACTGACTATATAGTTATAAAATATTATGATTTCTAAGAAAATTCCTAAAGAAAGCAAATTTACCCATTTCAGTGTTTTAAAAGTGTCTCCCTTACAAAACCTGTTCCATAACTCCTGTTATATTTTTTCATGAGGCATCAGTACTTGCTTACAACATAGGGGCTTCCTGTGGCACAGACAGTAAAGAATTTGCCTATAGTGCAGGAGACCTGGAGGCTATCCCTGGGTTGGGACGATCCCCTGGAAAACCGAATGGCTACCCACTCTAGTATTCTGGCCTGGAGAATTCCATGGAAAGAGGAGCCTGGTGGGCTGCAGTGCATGGGGTTGCAGAGTCGGATATGACTGAGCGACTTTCATAACACAGGCATATGCTTTGAGACAAGTTTTTGTTGATGAGGACAGTGATGGTGATGGTAGTAATGGTGATAGGCACAGGTAGTTAATAAATTCTTAGAGAATTAAGTGTATTTCTAGATTTCTAGGGCATGAAAAGCCCAATGTAAGCACGTTACAATATATGAGAAAACTAGAGGTAGATAGATGGCATACAGAGTTGAGTAGGTGGTATTACCTTTAGGTTAAGCTAGTATTTGTAGCTAATAGAGCAGTCCTCTTTAAAGGAAATACCCCTAAATACCAAAACTTTAATGACAAAGGTGCCATTGAGATAATCACTCCCAGGAAATATGTTGCCATTGAGATTATCTTAACTATCAACTAAAAAGAAATAAAGAAATGTTTTATGAGTGATTCAGTTTCACCTGCTATGTGCATGACATTTTAAGAGAATGAATTAGTCAGTCTGTTTGAATCATCTTTACGTGTTCCTTTTAGTAAGGATCTCAAAGTTGGTTAAATGGCCAGCACTATTTCAGAAAGAAAGAAAAAACAAACAGTAAAAAGACATTTTATATTGAAAGCCTGATCCAAGCATATCACAGGAAATAAATATATCAAGGCAAAAATATATGAAAGATGAAAGTATTTCTGGAGTCACTCCCAACGTAAATATTAAAATTGCTCACACAGCCTGATCTGGCAGATGATAGAGAAGAAAAAGAAATGCCAATTCAATGGCACTGGAGTAAAATGTAGAAAAACAATCTCAGAGTTTAATATTATTAGAGTTGAATATACTTCAAAAGTTCATCAATTCAACCCAGGGGTATGCTTGTAGGTATTTAATAACCATCCCTCCATGGGGGGAGAGCTCTGATTTGTAGTGTTTGCCAACTTCTATGGTGTAAATACTCCCACCACGGCCGATGTCAAGCTACCAAGATGAGGTCACTGAACATGAGTTGGGAAGAGATGCACGTGATAAGCTCCCATTAGCTGGTTCCAGAGGACTCCATCACACAACTTGTTAAACACTATAATTTTGCAAATAAGAAAGCAGCTAAAGCCAAGAGAACTGGGTGAATGCTTTGGGGTCATACAACTATGTAGCTGTACTGCCACAACTAAAACTCAGGGTAATGCCCCCCCACCCCATGCTGAGCTTCACTACTGTGAATGCGTTGTGAGGAAAGGACCATGACTGATTGATAGACCTGCCTGACTCCCTTAACCTGGTTAATTTTCCCTTGTGGGGCTCCCATAGACATTTCCATGTTGAGTTTAAACTGTCATCTGTTTGCTTCCTTGACTAATCTGAAATCTCACTGACAATTTGAAAGTGTTTTACTTATTTTTGCATCTTCAGCACTCTGCACAGTATCTGGAATACACTACATGGTCGAAAAGTATTAGTTGAGCACATGAACAAACAATAATTGAGATATTTATTGGCTTACTGTGTGCCAAGCACTGCTTATAGGGGTTTATAAGCATTCATTCACTGAATCTCCCTCTCAGAGTGACCATCACAAGAGACAGGTGCTGTAATCACTCCGATATTTCAGATGAGAAAATAGATGCTCAGAAAGATTTACCCAAGGTCACACAGACAGTGAATGGACTCAAACCCTGCAGTCTGTCTCCAGAGCCTATGCGCTCAATCACTCAGATGTCAGTTAACTGGCAGCATCATCAGGGTGTATAGCTCAGCAACATATATTTCCAAAAGTATTCCTCGACTACTTGTGAAGGACACAAACATTTCCTGGAGAAGATCCAATCTGACCAATACACACCGTTGTTAATGGGGACCTTAATTAATTGGAATGATCAGTAAAACAAGATGTTTGTTTTCTTTTTATATGAGGAGTAAACAGAAACCCATATTTTAATTTAAAATTCTGTTGTTGACATGGGCCCTAGTCCTGTATTTTTGCTTTAATAAATTTTTTAAAAAAATTAACCTTTCTTTGATTTCTCAACCTGAAAAACCGCGTCACTATTTGCTATCAAGAGAATGTAAAGAGAGTATAAGAGACTGAGTTACTAACTCCAGGGGTATTCTGCATTGTTTTTTCCTTAAATAGATTTTTTTTTCCTCCTTCCCTACTGGTTTTCTTAGGGTTTGCCATCTCACTAAGCAAGATAACAAAGAAACCCATTAATGCATTTGTATATTTTCTTGGATTCTAGTTGATTGAGGTTTAGTATCGTGAAACACTTACCTACCAACCTTAAGATATGAACCTGTTTTTTAAACATAATACAATACCTCAGATTTTTAAAAAAAGTTTTGAAGGCTCCCTCAAAAAGCCTAGAAGAAAAAAGTCATTCTCACTCCACACTATTAATGGGCATCAATTAAGATGCAATTTGGTTGTAGTGCTTTTTTTATTCTTTTAACAGTGATATTTCATTTATATTCTTCCCTTATTGTTTTTCTAGAGAAAATACAGTGATAAATTATGTATTAGACTAATATTTCCATTTTCAGGAGATACAGTGATACCATTTTGAGAAGTGCCTTTAATTTTTCTGCATAATATATTCTAGAAGGTTTAGGCACATATTTGTAGTTTGTATTGTCTTCTAATAGGACAACTTGTCTTGAATCCTTTTCTTAACAATCCTTGCTATTCCCACCACCAGCGCCAAAAATTTTCTAGTATATTTCCAATTAATGAAAATTACATACAAAAACAGCACATTTATGTGTGTTTATAAATATATGTACACATGTAAGAATCATATCAGTTCAGTTCAGTTGCTCAGTGTCCAACTCTTTGTGACCCCATGAATTGCAGCACGCCAGGCCTCCCTGTCCATCACCAACTCCCGGAGTTTACTCAAACTCATGTCCATTGAGTTGGTGATGCCATCCAGCCATCTCATCCTCTGTCGTCCCCTTCTCCTCCTGCCCCCAATCCCTCCCAGCATCAGAGTCTTTTCCAGTGAGTCAACTCTTCGCATGAGGTGACCAAATTATTGGAGTTTCAGCATCAGTCCTTCCAATGAATACTCAGGACTGATCTCCTTGAGAATGGACTGGTTGGATCTCCTTGCAGTCCAAGGGACTCTCAAGAGTCTTCTCCAACACCACAGTTCAAAAGCATCAATTATTTGGCACTCAGCTTTCTTCACAGTCCAACTCTCACATCCATACATGACCAATGGAAAAACCATAGCCTTGACTAGATGGACCTTTGTCTAGGTTGGTCATAACTTTCCTTCCAAGGAGTAAGTGTCTTTTAATTTCATAGCTGCAATCACCATCTGCAGTGATTTTGCAGTCCAAAAGAATAAAGTCTGACACTGTTTCCACTGTTTCCCCATCTACTTCCCATGAACTGATGGGACCAGATGCCATGATCATAGTTTTCAGAATCATATAGTTATATATATATATATGTATACACACACACACATGCTATGTAACTGAGCAAATTGTTTTCAAAGATGAGGTCTCTTTTTGATACTTAGAGCAGTCATGTGAGGCCATTGGACCCTGGGACTCAGAGGTGAATGAATGAATTGCCTAAAGTCACACAACTAGAGAGGGAAAGGGCCAGAACCAGAGCTCTGTCTCGCTTCTGCTCTGGTGCACTCTCCCTCTTAGCTCGGGAAGCTGTTTCAGTGTTAGTGAAGCATTCAACAGACTGTACAGATTCTTGTCAGCCAGATGTGGGACTGAATCTCGTTCTAACTGTATGACTTTGGGCAAGTTTGCTTGCCTAGAAATGGAGAATAGTAATACTTCCTATGTCACAGGGTGTTTTTGAAGAGTATATCAGAGGTTCAGCAGAATGCCTGGCACGTGGTGTAAGCACTCAATACATGTTACTGTTATTTTTACGATTATATGGTTTATTCCTTATTGAAGCTCTGCCTTGCCTTCTGGTCCAACTGTAATTTTGTAGCCTTTAAAGCCTATATCCCCTAATCAGATGCCTTCATTTGGACCCTGAAAATCATTGTGTCCTTAACCTTCTTTCTTGTTTTTTTTCCAAATCTCATGAATGTGAAGAGGAAGTCATATACATTGTGTCTTATCTTCAGGAAGCCCTAAAAGCTACTGTACAATCCTTTCTTTCATTTCTTGCTGACCTCAGATTGCATGCCCTGCTGTAGATATTCTAAACTTTCTCCTACACCCTGAAGTCAGTCCTTGGTAACTCCTCTGTATCCATCAATTTCAGCAGATGATCATATACCCTAATTTATTTTTAGATATTGAGATCATATGCCCTAAACTCCTTAAATGTCCCTATATCTTTATCTGACATCTCATCCTCTCCTGCTGTCTCAGAAAGAGAGTCTTCTCTTACATTTCAGGGCTCTTGGAAATGCCTCGTTTTGCTCTCTTGGAATGTTGATCAAGTACTTTTATCTCCCTCATTTGCCCTTTTTGTTTTCCCCATTTCTCTAGGTTCAACTACTTGTATTTCTCCTAACTGTGTCACATACTCTCTCTTGTACAAATGGCTCTCCCACTAGAAATTCCCATTCCTTGTTGTCCTTCAAGACTCAACTCCAGCATCATTTCCAGTATGATTGTTTGCCCTTCCTACAGACTGCCATAATTTCTGTCAACCTCGTGCCTCTACCAAGTGACTGTGAGGTTCGCAGGGGAGGTACCATGTTCTGTATTCCCAGCATCTACCACAGTGTCTGGCCTTTAGTAAATACCTAACAAATGTTAGAAGGAAAAGAGACCTACGAATGAGAGTCTTTCCTACAAATTAAAGTCCCCTCAACCCTCATTGTCCTTCCTTTGACTAGCATTCTACTGCCTCATCACACATTCCCTTTCAGTTCAGTGTCTGACACCACTGTTGAATCTACTGAAAGTACTCTTGTGAAGGTCAACAAGTAGCCTTTGTATGATTATATCCACTTTCCTGAGCCTTTCACCCACCGTCTGTGACACAGTGCAATACTGGCTGTCTTGACACCTCCCTGAACTAACTTACCTCCCTTGACTCCTTCCTTAGTTTTTCCAGTGTGCAAATTGCCAAGACATGGTTCATTTGTCTTTTCTTCCTTCACCTTGTCCCTCCAGGAACATAGTCATTCTTGTTATTAACCATCACCTCTGTGCAAATAACACGCAGAGTTTGTTTCTGTTCCAATCACAATCCTATTTATCCCACTAAGATCAAGTTCTGGAGTTTCATTCTTTCTAATGCAGAGATGGCAGATACTTGGCACCCATGCTTCTGCTTGCCTCCGTCTCGTCTAAGAGGGATATTATCTCACCCAAGACCAGTTGCACTACTTTCTCAGTATGAGCAGGCTTCTCAGAATTTTCATTATACTCCTCTGTTGCTTGGTACTAATGCTCTGTCGCTTGGTACTAATGCTATCTTGCTTGGAATCTTCATTTTTCACTTACTCACCTGCTTACTAGTAAACAGTGTAAAACCTATTAGTCATTCCTGTAGTAGATCCTTTTCACTCATTTCTCAACAACACATCAAACTCAACATGTTTAAAGTCAGCTTATCATATTCTTCGATCTTTAGCCTAACTTCCTCCTGCTGACTACCCTAGCTTTGTAACTTGTTCCATTCCACTTTTTCCCAGATTACACTGCTTATCCTTTACCTTGTCTTTTTTGCTCCACCAACTTAGGTGTCAAATCTTATTTATTCAAATAACTCTCACTCATCCCTTCCCTTTCTATTTTTGGGGCCACCATTTGCTTCTGGCCCTTTTTACCTGGTTGTGGGCTATAATACCTGTCGTCTGGCCTTCTCATTGCCAGGTTCTACCTGCTCTAAGTCACTTTGCCTCCAGATCAATCTTCCTAGAGTAAAACCTTGCTCATATGACTCTCTACCTCAGAATCCTTAAGTGACTTTGTATTATCTCCTAAATAATGCCTGTAATTCCTGTCAATTTGGTAGGATAAAATTATCTTTGATTTTGGAATCAATAAGATTTGGATTCAGATTCTGGCTACTACACTTATCTGTTCTGTGACTTTGAACTTACTGTTTAATTTTTATTCACTCATTTATTCAACATATATTTATTGAACACCTTCTTCGCTCTAGGCTCTATATGAAGCCCATGAGATGGAGTGATGAGCCAAACAGGCATTGTCCTTTTCTTCTGGATCTCAAACGTATTGGACTTGTCCATATTTCTCATGATCATAGTCATCCCAAGTACAGGCCATACTTTCCTCTCTTGATGCTTTTAGCTTCTGGTTTTTGCTATACAGAAAATCATAATAGCATGCACTATAGTAATTTTCATATGTGTATCATATCTCAGCTTCAGTGTAAGTTCACTGAAGGGTAAGTGCCATGTCCCATTTCCCAAACTGCAAGCACAGAGCCATGCACAGTGAATTCTGTTGTGTTTCTATGGACCTCAAGTTAGTCTTTGGCATAATTACAATGCCCAGTATGTTTTTGGAGACTCCTTTTGTCCTGTCAGAATTTCACATTTTTTAAAATGAAGGGGAAGTAGTGGCCATTTGGTTTCTGCTTCTAAGGCCTCTCTTTTCCAAACCTGCCTGTAACTATTATAAGTAGAACTCACAATGTGCACCTTCAGTTTTTAAAACCTGACTAACAAGTCCACTCATGCTTCCTAGTAGAAATACTGTCCGTGCACATAAAATGGAATGTTAAAATAACGTTCTTTTAACTAAATAGCTTTTGACTTGGTAATGAACAATATGTTGTTTTTCCCTGTGAAATAATTCCAGCATTTTAGTCCTAAAGATTATATTTTATACATTTTAAGCTTGCTGTTTTTACATTCCCAGTGATCTTACATTATTAAGTTAAGCATTTGCCTATCCAAAACAATAGGTCAATTATAGCTAAATTATAACCATACCTTTTCTCTGCACACAAAATCCTATAAACAGCATGTGATCATATTGCTTCTAGAATTTATGATTGTTTTCTTCCAAAAGGAAGCTAAATTTAGCTTAGTAATTCTACATGCTCCCAAGGAAACAATGCCTGCTGTGATTTGTAGAGTAAATGAATCTGAACCACAGTTCCTTTACTTGACTAACTGAGAAAGTTTAAATATCTCCCTAGTCATTAACCACAGATATTAAACCACATGAAACAACCAGCAAGGGGTTAAGAAAGAAATGTGCTATTTTTCTGACTTCACTGCTGAATGAGTCTAACTTAGTTGTTGTATCGTTCTTAATACAGAACATTGTTTGCATCTTATAATGGTTCTCTAAAATTACTTGTCTGTGGCTTGAGTTCTAAAATTAAAACTATGTAAAGTCATGTCCAACTGCACAATGCATCTTTATGTGAAGTCAGCTAGAGTTTTTTGTTTTCACTCAATGTAAAAATTCCAGTTAGGAAGATTTGTTTCTAACAGTCTAACTGGTATAGTTCTCTCAGTTTCTTCTTCTTTGTTTCTAATGACAACTAAACTGCTCTCGCCTTGAACGTCTTTTGGCAGATAAAATTCTCACCATGAAGGCCCCTGCTGTGCTTGCACCTGGCATTCTTGTGCTTCTGTTTACCTTCGTGCAGAAGAGCAATGGGGAGTGTAAAGAGGCACTAGTAAAGTCCAGGATGAATGTGAACATGCAATATCAGCTTCCTAACTTCACTGCAGAAACATCCATTCAGAATGTTGTTTTGCACAAACATCACATTTACCTCGGTGCCGTTAACTACATTTACGTTTTAAATGACAAAGACCTTCAGAAGATTGCTGAGTACAAGACGGGGCCTGTGCTGGAACACCCAGATTGTTTCCCATGTCAGGACTGCAGCCATAAAGCCAATTTATCAGGTGGTGTTTGGAAAGATAACATCAACATGGCTCTGCTTGTTGACACGTACTATGATGATCAACTCATTAGCTGTGGCAGTGTCCACAGAGGGACCTGCCAGCGACACGTCCTTCCACCCAACAATACTGCAGACATAGAGTCGGAGGTTCACTGCATGTACTCTCCTCAGGCAGACGAAGAGACCAGCCAGTGTCCTGACTGTGTGGTGAGTGCCCTGGGAACCAAAGTCCTATTGTCTGAAAAGGAGCGATTCATCAACTTCTTCGTGGGCAATACCATAAATTCTTCTTACCTTCCAGATCATTCATTGCACTCGATATCGGTGAGAAGGCTAAAGGAAACACAAGATGGTTTTAAGTTTTTGACAGACCAATCCTATATTGATGTTCTACCTGAACTCCGAGATTCCTACCCCATTAAGTATGTCCACGCCTTTGAAAGCAACCATTTTATTTACTTTTTGACGGTCCAGCGGGAAACTCTAGATGCTCAGACTTTTCACACAAGAATAATCAGGTTCTGTTCCGCAGACTCTGGATTGCATTCGTACATGGAAATGCCTCTGGAGTGTATTCTGACGGAAAAGAGAAGAAAGAGATCCACAAAGCAGGAAGTGTTTAATATTCTCCAAGCTGCATATGTCAGTAAGCCTGGGGCTCAGCTCGCTAGGCAAATAGGTGCCAGCCTGAATGATGACATTCTGTATGGGGTGTTTGCACAAAGCAAGCCAGATTCCTCAGAACCAATGAATCGCTCTGCTGTCTGTGCATTCCCTGTCAAATATGTCAATGAGTTCTTCAACAAGATCGTCAACAAAAACAATGTGAGATGTCTCCAGCACTTTTATGGCCCCAACCATGAACACTGCTTCAATAGGGTAAGTCACACAGGTTTCCTACTTGCAAATTATGAGGTACATGTCAGAATAGGTACCAGCCTAAAAGAGAATATCAAGGGCTTTTTGGTGCTTGGTAAATGGTATTTATCCAAATGTTTGCAAATTCTTTCCAAGAAAATTTAGAAATTGAATCTTCATTTAAAGATAGAATCATAACTTGAGAAGTTAATGTGATAGCTTAAAGAAAATATAAAATATTTTTACAATTTAGGTTTGCATGTTTGCCAACATTTTTCTGATTATTAACTTTACTTCTCATGTAAGCTTTAGTAGTTCTGGTCAGATGTACATAAAGTTAGCACAACAGCAGTTCTATAAAGCACAGTTATTGAAATGCCATGCAACCTTTACAACATTTAGAACAAGATGCTTAATTGTAGGTGTTAAAGGCTTTTTTTTTTAATGAGGTCCCATTCTCTTACTGATATATGAATTGTCTATATTCTTGGCTTTACTTAAAGAAACTTAACTAAAAACAAACAGAAAACTCTTCTAGAATGTTGATACATTAAACATTTTTAAGTGCACTAATATGCTTCTCTGAATTAATTAGAAAACTATAGAGGAAATTTTTGCTCTCAGATTCCTCCTTTGGATCTTGGCTTCAATGCCTGAAGTCCTACTTGAATGGGTATGTATCTACCAAGTTCTGATTTGGTGCTTTTCACCTGGTTGACATTTGATGTCTATAGATATAAATATTTTGATTGATGATTGTTTATACAACATAAAATGGCATTTTCACAGGAACTGTTAGGGAAATTCTTTGTTGCTTTGATTTAAATATAGTAAAGGCTACCAGTTATACCCAGAGGATTTATCCTGCTGGTCATCAGATCATTTAGGGCTAGCATCAAATTGAGAGGAAGAACATCAAATTGGGAGTCCATTGTGGCCTTGCACTTTCTTGGTGGGGACCCAGATTTGAACATTACAGACTTTCTATGCCTCCTAACCTAAGGACCACTATGATCATAATTGGATGAAAAAATGGTATAGCTTTTCTAAAGACACCTGACTTTGAAAATGTACATCTCCCTTACTCTAACAGTTTTCAGTCTAAGTGGTAAAGGTTATAATTGCAAGCAGGAAGAACATTACACATGTCCTTGATAAAAGAAAGTATATAATTTGCAGATGGGTACCAAGGACATATGAATTCAGAAACGTTTGTTTTACTTTTGCTGAAATGTCTAGGATACTTCTCCAGATGGAAACTCTACGTAGTTTATTTATAAAGTTAGAAAAATGCTTCGAAGAAAATGAATCCATCTTTCAGTGAACTAAAGCCATAACTTACTTCCTTTCCTTTCCAAAGTCTATGAATATACATAGTATACATACATATAAATTCCAACTAAGACTTATTTCTCCCTGAATACATTTTAATATGTGTGGCAAAATCTGTGAGAAGCAATGGGATTGCTCATGAGGCTACCCCTTTTCCTTACTAGAAAATGCAAAAGAATGAAAGGAAACAAAAAAACTTTCAGAAACCTGGGAATTAGGAAATAAAAGTGTAATATTAATAGCATTTCAGAGAAAACACTTTTCCTGCATCCAATAAATTGCTTCAGAAACACAAGTTTAGAAATGAGTCAACTGGAAATTCCTGCAGGGCCTCTAAAGCACACGACTTTGTTATTTAAATCTTGTGTAAATTTGTTGAAAACTAAAGAGAATTTACCTTACAAGGATATATTGATATCTTATCTCTTTGCTTTATTTTGTACATTTCAAACCCCAGATATAAAAGTATTTATCAATTCTAGAAATTCTCAAAACACAGCTGAACTTTATCCTACCCCTTTGACATTTTTAGTGTTCCAAGAGGAACAAAAAGGCAGGATTACCCAATGAAATTCAGGTCAGTTTTATCACCCAGGAAAAATGCCCAAAATGCACCAACCACACCTGAAACTATTATCACTCCCATCGCAAAAATTCTTGTGGGAAACAAGATGAAACTTGCCAACATAGTCTTCTCACAAGGGAAGCCAACTTTAATACTAGCCAAATTCCATAAAGACAAATACCTTCAAATCTCTTCATTTATTTGCCTGTTTATCTTTTCTGGTTACTGAAGGTCAGAATTCTTCCAAGAATGAAACTACCCACGTTCTCAGTTTTCATATACCCACCACAGAAAGACCTCAGGTTGTTCCAATAACCAGCATTCAGACATTTCCCAGCTTCATCTTAAAATGAAGGCACCTAGAGCCATTACTCACACTAAACCAAATGATTTACAGGATCAAATTAGTTTGGAAAGACTCTAAGCAACACAACTACTCCATTTTGTCTTGGCAAATTTACTTGGCAGAGATATCAGGTGACCCAACAATTTCCTGGAACTGAGTTATTATTTTGGCATAACATTTAGTGAATAGATACATATATTATAGTTTTGTTATTAACATGTATAATCGATCAGATCTTTATAGAGGAACCATTGTGTGCTCTGTGGACAAAGAAAGCTGCAGCGCTAACTTTCCACTGAGGCTTTGAGAGCATGTTCGCAGCAGCAGGGGTTTTCTGGCTCTCCTTGAGCTTCTGCCCTGTACAAACTGTATCTCTATCACAGGATCAGACAGAGCACCAGGAAAGGGTCTTTTAGGTTTTAAGGGTCCAGCAGCAGTATCAGACCTGACTTGCTTATTTTAGATCATGTATTATGTTGCTTTTTCCACTCTCAAATTTTATAAAAGTATATGTGCAGACTTTCATATACATCTTCTCATATTGATGACATCACTAAAACCCTCTTTCGAGTTATCTGATAGTTTCCAGAGCAGGTCGTCTTCACCTCTTAGTTATTTGTACTTCAAAACTCGTTGATTCCTCATATGATGCTGTTTCTGGAAACTTATCCCACGCCACAGATATCCATTCATGTACTATTAGTGTTGACTATTAGTTCTTCATCTTTATAGTGTAACCGTTTTCTTTGTTGCTTTTGAAAGTGACTGCTAAAGGGTTTGTTCACAGTGATTTCTACCTTTTAGAATTATGAGATTCCACATCCACAAATAATTAAATCTTTGGTTAAAAGTCTTTACTGCCCTTTTTACGCATTCATCATTCAACCACTGTAAGCATTCTAAATTAGTATTGATTGAAGTTGTTTTAGGTTAATGTGTGTTCCCTAAATGGTACATTGTTATTCAACATAAAGTAACTGAGAAAATGCCACATAATCTGGAGACTTGGAAAATCCCCAAATTTGGGCATTAAAAAAACCCCCTTATCTTCTATTTTGGGATAAACTATTAAAAATTCACTCTAAGCACATTGTTTGGATATCCAACAGTGTCATATAAGAGATTTAGTAACATGACAGTTATTCCAGGAAAAAAACTAGGATCAGTATACATTGGCCTAATTTCTTCCAAATAATCAATATTGAATAAAGGAATGGTTTGTCCTCAAATCAGCAAAGATCCTGTTCCCTAAATTACAGTACACTTACTAACAGAAGTAGAATTATGTGTTTTGAAAGATTTTTAATCAAAGTTGAAATGAAAAAGGGGTCTTTGAAATATCTCTCACCTATCTAAAAAATAGTTATGACATTATATTTTCTCTTGCCATCCCAATATCAAAGTTTTATTTTACATATAAGCATTTGAAAGAACATAAATAGACTTGTAGCAAATATTTTTACCAATATCTTGGTCATCTTAATGACCAGTGATTGATCATTTAAATGGGAAAAGCATGCAATTTGGTGTCAGAGTCACCTGGTTGGAAGCCCTGGTCTCCTATGTGCCACCTGTGTAACTTCTTCCACATTACCTAATTCTTAGAGCCTCAGTCTCCTCATTTGTAACATGCAGATAGCAATACCTACTTCTCAGGCTTTCTATAGAAACATGGGATAATAAATATAAAGTACCTGGCACATAAGATAATCATAAATTTAGCTAGTTGGGAGGCAGCACGATCTCATGGAACAAGAGATCTGGATTCAAACTTGTACCCCATGATTTTCTATCTGCCTGTCCTGAGCTGCTGCTACTGCTAAGTCACTTCAGTTGTGTCCAACTCTGTGCGACCCCATAGACAGCAGCCCACCTGGCAAGAACATTGGAGTGGGTTGCCATTTCCTTCTCCAATGCATGAAAGTGAAAAGTGAAAGTGAAGTTGCTCAGTTGTGTCTGACTCTTTGCGACCCCATGGACTGCAGCCTACCAGGCTCCTCTGTCCATTGAATTTTCCAGGCAAGAGTACTGGAGTGGGTTTGCCATTGCCTTCTCCGGGCTGTCCTGAGAGCATTATTTAAATCCAATGAACCCATTTTCCTCCATGCAGGACTATGGTATGGACAAGTGCAACAATGTTTATAAGAGGCTCTAACTTTGTCCTTGGTACATTATAAATAATAGCTCTCATTATAAGGGGTATTTGTGTAAAGAAAGTCAAATTCAAATTACTGGATTGTTTTCTGGAAGAGGCACATTCTGGTTCTATTGCTTTTGAGAGTCTTTTACTTCCCTGGCTGACTGTTATGAGTGACCACCTCTGTAATGTTTAATTTGTGTAAGTCCTCCTGAATACTTAACAGTTTCAAAAGGCAAAAAGGAGATATGGGAGTGGTGGTGGTTTGGAGGGTGACAAGAAGGACAACTGGATCAGAATTGTGCTGTATAGTCAATCTAGAAGGTATAAGGTGCTCCTTTCCCTGACCTTAATTCTAACTTCCTATGGCATTATAAAATACAATGCTTATGTTATGCTTAAGTTATATGTTCAAGAATTTACAGATAATGAAATTTTAGAAAAAGTCAACCTCAAGGTTGTTTGTACCAAGCTTCCTTGTTTTTAAACATCATTTATACTCAAAGAGTAGCCAACTGCTTCCCAAAATAAAGGAAACTTAAAGTAGTAATTTTCCATCTCCGTTTCAGAGTGCCAAAGTTAAAGGGTCACCACTCAGAGCCATCAAAGGAAGAAAGCAAAATGATTAGAACAGTTTTGAATGAAAACAAAATCAAAACAAGATGCAAACAAGGGGTAATAGGAATAGGCATAAAAATAAACATTTGGTGATGTTTCTTTATTACTATTATAAAGATGATAGATGAGTAAAATTGGGTTACATTTAAGTTGTAATGGAAGAAAATAATTGCAGCCTTCCATCAGGAAACCACAAGGACCATTATTGATCTGTCATCCTCAGGGCATGTCTCATAATATTTAATAAAATAAACAAAGATTTATAACTCTTTATAGGCTATATATCTATAATCTCCCATACCACACCATTTGAACTGGAAATGTGGAGTCAGTGTTACAAGTAACATCCATATAATTATACTGGTTTGGCATGCTTATTTAAACAGTCTAGCACTCTCAAGAGAACACATTTCATATTAGGGATGAAAAATGTGAAGTCAGATTTCAGGGTTTTTTTACTTCCTGTGCTTCAAAATGAGAGAATGTTATCCTATATGAAAAAATGCTATTGAGGATTCTTCATTCTAAACACACTAAACATCTTGGCCATATGCCAAATGTAATAGATTACCAAAGCAAAATCTTGCAAGAAAGAAAACCCTTGACATCTAAGGATTCAATCTACTTAAAAAAAAAAAAAAAAATCTAAGTAGAAATTCTATACACTTGATTCCTTTCCTTCTGTAAACTCTTCTTTATTGTCTTCCAGGCTCAGGGAGTTGCTGCTCCCTAACTTAGTTGAATTTTCCATGTTGTCTGTCACATGAAATGTACTACATTGCATTATTTTATTAAGAGGAATTTAAAATTATTTTCTTTCCAGAATTTTGTAACACTGAGATCACAGGGCATACCATTGGGGTATTAGAAAACATGTTACAGAGTGAGCCATTAAAGATCTTTGCTTTTTTTTCATCCTCCTGATAACCCTTCTTTAAACCATTTTGTAGTTTATTCGCAGGTAGGACGGGGGAGCCTGGTGGGCTGCTGTCTGTGGGGTCGCACAGGGAGCACACCCTAGGAAAGAATGAAAAAACAAAGACATGACGTTTGAAATAAGTTAAACAAAGAAACACAGTTAATGCTGAGACTATCACCAAAACTATAAATAGGTTTAACCTGTGAATTATATCAATTCAGAATGTGATTGACAATATTTCCCACCTGTACATGGGTATTTATGCATTAACTGTGCGACATGCATTATAAATTAATTCTTCATTTTTCTCAATGTCCTTTGAAGCAAGTTGTGTGATCTTTTATTTAAGTAGTTGATTTCTATGTGGAGATTCGCTTCATTAAATTAATTGAGCAAACAATAAGGAGTTCGGGCAAAAAAATAAATCCTAAAGTTGGTCTTTGAGAAGTTGAAGTGATAATAAAATTCTGAAGCTACGGCTCTGGTACATACATTATTGCCATACCACCACATGATTAGAGACTTCTGAAAGCATATGAGACTTCACATTTTGATAAGAATATTCACCTCCTTGAGTAATCATGGATTTTTTATTCCACATAATGTATCAAATTTTGAATGTTACATCCTTCCTTCAGACTTCTGTCTTATTGATGACATTCCATCCTGCATTATCTCCTCTAATAAGAAAAATGAGGAGCTGTCAGAAATTGGATAGAAGACCCACCAGGAATTTCTGCCGTTGCTTATTCATAGGTTGGCACAGATACTGAGTCAGTGGGCACCCGGAGTTCAGGATGACTCAGTGCCCAGATATGTGCTGTAAGTCACATCTCCAGTGTCCAGAGAGGGCTGCAAAGGGCTCATTTATCAGGGAAATGAACCAAGTGCTCAGCTACTCTTGATATCATTAATACTCCTTTTATTTTTTAAAAAATATAATAGTGAATGTGGTAAATGATTCTAGGATCTTGGATACATTCCAGTCTGCTCATTATGTATTTTTCCTCTAACTAAAATTGTTCATTTGCATATGAATGACTTGCTAAGTAAAAGCCTTGGAAAAGAGGCTTCCTGCCCTTCACCCTAGACCTAGGCTAAGGTAGGGCAGATGAAGTGTGTCTTCCTTCTATACTGCAAAAATACCTCATACTGTCTTGTTTCTCAACAAGAGAACAGAAAAATATATTATAAATGCATGCTAATATAGAATAAGGCTTGTTTTAACTATTCTTGATGTTCAGTAATGGAGGTGTTTTATGAACAGTATCTAACTATAAAACAAAAAAATAATTAATTCAGACTAAAGTCTGACTTCAGTTGTTTGATTTGGATAAATCACCAAAATGTTCATCAATCAAAGGACATTAAAATGGTGATATTTCAAATGATGCTGTAGGTAAAGACATGAATTGAGGTCAGTTTTGATTTGTAAAGCATTCTCTTCTAGAACTGATACTACAAAAATTAAGTTGCTGAGTTGTCATCTCAAAATATATGGCTTTCTCATGATTTGCTAGAATTTGAGTCCATGTACCAGAAAATGTAAATCCATATGATACTAAATTTTCTGATGACATTTCAAATTTAAAATCCATTTAACACTTGCCTCTAGCAACTAGTCTACAAACTAAACTACAGGAAAAGTGCTACCCAAGGAAATGGGAAAAATACAAAGATTGAATTGGTATGTTAGCTCTGAGTGAATCAATAGTATTTAGTGCTAATGCACTAAGCAGATTACAAGCACTAATGCAGTGGCAGTCAATAGTAAAAATGAATATCTCTAAAAATTATCTTGGCAATAAAATGTGCAACATTTTCCATTTATTTTAAGCTAATTACATTACATGCTTGTTCATTCATTTTATTAGTTTAAACCAAGTAGCAGAAGCCTAACCATTTCATTTAATGCATAAAACGGCCAAAAACTTGTAATCTTTGTTTTCTTCAAGAGACAGAGGAAAGGACTTATTCATATAACTAAGATTCAATAAAAAATTCAACAGAAATTTACTGACTGTCTAATCCTACTGATATTAAAATAATGAGCGATATAGGCCTGGTTGTTGCCTTTATGAAGCAAACCTGCTGGGAGAGGAGATGACAATAAACAGTCATACCAGCAAACAAATACATATTGATAATTTATGAAATACAGTGTAAGGGAAATAAGCATCTGTGAATGCAAATAAAGAGGAAGATCTAAATTTGGTACTATAGTCACAAAAGGCCAGCTTGAAGAGGTGAAAGTTTACTTTTTCATGAAACTAAAAGTTAACTTACATAAAGCTCAGATTTTTAGAAAAAGCAATTATGTCTTTATTGCATGGTCAAGTACATAGCCAGTTTTTAACAAACTGATAGCCATTACCTATATCATAAGTTTGTGGTCTTAACTACATGCTGTGGCTTTTTAAAATGGGTTCTGACTGTAAGTGCATATTACTTTAAATGTAGAAAAATCTATCACAAGAAGTAAAACTGTGCTGGAGAATTTAACTTTTTAAACACTTTCTCTTTTTTAAAAAAAGTTGTCAGTGTTTCCGAACTTTGTCTTTTCTTTGGTTTCTAAGAAATTGTCACTTTTTGCTAAGTATTAATAATTCTTATTATGAAGAAGATAATGTGTGGATTTCTAGAAGCTAAGGACGTAATTTAGATAGCACTCATTTTCACTGCCTCTCATAGTCTATCACTTTAATCACCTTCTTTGAAAACAGAAATTTCTTGTATCTGTCAAAGTTGTTTCTTTCTTCTCCCCCTCTTCTTTCTTCTGTGGCCAACATTTAGGACCCTACTCATCAGAAAAACCCATGTTTCTTAGGGACAGATAGGATTATCCTGTTACCAGTAAGTCCTATGACAAAAAAAAAAATAGTTATAGAATTATGAAAATACACAAAATAAGCTCTTTTGAGACTGTCAAAGTTGTAAAAGTTGATGGAATTGAAAGGAATGTGATGCTGAGCCTCATTGTCTTTCTGCATCTGTGGACTGTCCTCTACACAACTACATCCATTTTATACCATTTCCTTCTCATGAGAATAATGTGGCCTTCAGGGCCAATGAGAGACAAGTGTTCCCAAGGACTCATGAGATATCATGGGCACCTGCTGAGTGTACATGAGCGTGTACATGGGCGTGTGCTGTAGTTCTAATGCATCTCTGGCTACAGACACATATTGCCTTTTTCTTTCATGATAGTCATGTTTATCTGTATATATTTAATTCTGAAAATATCTAAATAAGTTTGCCTTAGGCACTTTGTCATGCTTTTTTGTACCTAAGGATGTGCCTTGCAGATCATAGACAATAGTGTTGATTTTGACAAAAAATTTGTCTTCCAAAAAATATGTATGTATATTTGCACAGTAAAAAGAGACCATCTGATTTGCTACAGTGTTTGGATAAAAGTCCTGATAATATCAACAAATACATTTTTGTGACTGGATCACAAGAAGCATGTTTTTGTCATCTCTGCAAATCGTAAATATTTGCAATGCAGGTGAAAAAATATGTATGAAGAGTAGAAAGAAATTCTCACTTTTGCACTGCTCACTTTGTTCACATTTGTTTGGCCCTGAATGAAGTAGAGTTTGCCAAGGGAAAAGATGAGGGAATAGGAGGCATTTATTCTTTAGGGCTTATTCCTGTGCCTACAAGTCAGAGAGGTCACTGGCTTGCCCCTTCCTGAAGGCTATAATTACAGGCAGAGGACTGTTTATTTTCCAGTAAAGTGACCAGAATTTTGAATATAAGAGATTGTTTATAAGAGTACCTTGTGAGTATGGTTTATACAAAACCTCAGAAAAGATTAGGGATGTGAAATTATTTTTCTTCATGTTTTCACTAATCTGAGAAGGTCTAAGACACTGAAATATTCTACAGTGCAATAACAGAGGTGAATATGAGGTCAAGTTAGGTGATCCTGGTACTAAAGGAACTGAATTAAATTAATAAAGAAGAATTTATAATATAATATTCCTGATGATTCATCAAATATAAATTTATCTGTGGCTCCAACATCATGGTAAACAAGAATCAGTAAATATATTAGTAAGAGTAATTGAGAAATATTTCTAATTTGAAAAACACCAGTTACATTGGATTTAGAGCTGATGTGGGGAAAAAATACACAGTATTTTATACTCTCAAATAAACTCACTCTCATTTCAGAAGAGTCAGAGGAAAAGTATTAATTCCAAGTAGAACTGGGCAGACAAAGCACAAGATCAATTCTGTTACTGACTAATAGGGATACTAGTCAGTGTTTGCAGAATGATGAATAGTATTTAAGTGGTGGTTTAACAATAATAAGTACTACTTGTAATTAATATTGAAATGTCAAAGTTCAGGGTTTTGACATGTACAAAGTGGAAGGACTAAAATATGTGCCTGCTTTTAAAAATGATATGGTAAATTTTGACAGTTATGGTATCTATCTACTTTTTTAGAATCAAACAGTTATGAAAACATAAACAGCAGTTTCAGATTTTTAGGCAAACAACACTTTTTATGATCCTGGGTATGTGGTTTGGTGGTGTAGTAATTGACTGCAGGCCTCCTGTCCTATGTCCATTTGTTTTTAGTGGATTCTACACATGAAAACATTGGAGAAGGCAATGGTACCCCACTCCAGTACTCTTGCCTGGAAAATCCCATGGACGGAGGAGCCTGGTAGGCTGCAGTCCATGGGGTCGCTAAGAGTCGGACACGACTGAGTGACTTCACTTTCACTTTTCACTTTCATGCATTGGAGAAGGAAATGGCAACCCACTCCAGTGTTCTTGCCTGGAGAATCCCAGGGACGGGGGAGCCTGGTAGGCTGCCATCTATGGGGTTGCACAGAGTCGGACACGACTCAAGTGACTTAGCAGCAGCAGCGGTACACAGGAAAACATAGTCACTTTAGTGTTGAAAATTTGAAGTTCATCTTTTATGAGACAGTTACAGATCCTGGGAAAATATACACCAGGACTTTACCATACCTAACAAAAGAAAATTCTATATTAAAAAAATAACCCTCCAAATTATAGGATCTAGGGTAGCCATGGTGTGAACTATGTGATATTGAGTATCTTATCACACTAGTGATAAGATAACAAGCCAGTTGAATGAACATGAACTCATGAAAAAAGGATTATTAAAGATTTGAAAAGTAAACACCTAAATTTTCATAAGTAAATATTAATTTAGTATTTGTGTGAGCTTTAGATATTAAAGTTCTCCCTGAACTCTCTGGGCTCTTACAGCCAGCTGTTAGAGCTCCTGGTGCCTTATTTAATACTCTATAAACTGGGTATTCAAGAACTGGTTAAGAAACAGTCAATTTTTCTATTTTCTCTGCCAATATGTAATAAGATCTCTGATCCAGTGAGTTACTGGACAATTAGTTTAATAACAATGTTGACATAGCTTCATCTTACCTTTTTTTGCTACTAGCACAGCTTTCTAAATTCCAGGTGAATCACAAGTTTAACTGAACTATTGTTTGTTTAATGTTCTGTTTCCTTCTAACCTTATTCTTGTCTATCAACCTCAGCTCAGTCCCCGAAGGCTCAGGAAACTCTCTGTTGAGATTAAGTAATAGTTTACACAGCCTCTCTCACTCATTAACCCATGTTGACATTCTCGTTCAGTGCACTAACCTTATTTAAGACCTTCTTAAGTACCATAACCAGCTGCTGGTTCCGGTGCAACTAACAGCACCTATTTAATCAAGAAATAATATTTCCAAAGAAATTATTTCACCTATCTAAACCGTCTTCATTAGCATGACCTAATTAAGTCTGTTTCTTCTGTGCCTTCTCTAGAAAAAAACCTGGTCATAGTAAACATGAACTTTGAAAATCTTTACTTCTTCTCTCCTTCTGTGTATACCCAAAGCAGAAACAGAAAAGTGTATACTGTCATTCTATACAGGTTTTGTTTTTATTCATCTGTTGAAAATGATACCAATAAGATAAGACTAGATCTCCCTGGCTCCATCTTCGTCCCCAAGTAGTCTGAATGGTTCCAGACTGCTCCTGGAGTAAGTAATCTTTCTTGAAAGCCAACCCATGTATGTAACTGCATCCCTTAAAAGTAATTTGAGGGTTCCCCAGTGGTTTCAGTGTGAGGTCCACACTCTCCAGTATGGTATTCAAGGGGTTTCTTACCTTGACCCTGGCTATTTCCTGGTCTTCCTTCACACTCAGTGGTGGTCTGGCAAATGTTTAACTCTGGGGCCAGGCTGTCCCAGTGGTTCAGCAGTAAAGAATCACCTACAGTGCAAGAGATCCAGGTTCGATCCTTGGGTCAGAAAGATCCTCTGAAGAAGGGAATGCCTACCCACTCCAGTATTCTTGCCTGGAAAATTCCATGGACAGTGCAGCCTGGTGGGCTACAGTCCATGAAGTCTCAAAGAGTTGGACACAACTGAGCAACTAACACACCCACAGGAGGAGTAGAAGTCCCTGATTTGTGATCTTTTATCAAGTTGGGTTGCATAAATACCTGCAGCAAGCCAATTTCAAGTCACTGAATAAAAATTAAGAAGAAATGTTCACAATTGTCTCTGTAAATTGGTACAAGATGCCTCAAGCATACCACTGCCACTCTGCCCTACTCTCAACTTTCTATTTTCTCTCATTCTTACATTTTCCTTTTTTCTACTCTTTTAGCAAATTTCAATTTTACATTACAGTGTTATCAATTGTATCCATGTTATACATTAGATCCCAGACCTTATTTATCTTTTCACTGAAAGTTTGTATGTTTTTACCAAACTTTCTCTATTCCCCCACCACCCTTGGCCCTGGCAACCACTTTTCTATTCTCTGTTTCTATGAATACAACTTTTAAAAATAAAATTCTACATATAAATGATCCAATGAAATACTTGTTTTTCTTTGTCTGACTTATTCCATTTAGCATAGTACCCTCCAGGTTCATACATATTGTCACAAATGACAGGAATTCCTTCTTTTTTTTAGGATTGAATAATATTCCATTTGTGTGTATATGTGTGTGTGTGTGTGTGTGTGTGTGTCTGTGCGTATACACACACACACACATTTGTTCTATTCATCCATTGATGGCCATTTAGGTTGTTTCCATGTCTTGGCTTTTGTGACTTGTTCTGCAATGAACATGGAAGCACAAGTATCTCTTAGAGATGATGGTTTTGTTTCCTTTGGTTATATACTCAAAAGTGGGCTCATGTGATAGTTCTATTTTTAATTTCTTGAGGAACCTTCATACTGTTTACCATAGCAGTTTACATTTCCACCAAAGGTATACAAGAATCCCCTTTTCTTCACATTCTAATAAGTATTTGCTATCTCTTGTCTTTTAATAATCACCATCCTGATGGGTATGAGGTGGTATCTCATTGTGGTTTTAATTTGCATTTCCCTGATGATTAATGGTGTTGAGCAACTTTTCATGTGCCCGTTGGCCATTTATGTGTCTTTTTTAAAAAAATATCTATTCAGGTTCTTTGCCTGTTTTTAAGTTATATTTTGTTTTGCTTTTGAGTTGTATGCGTTTTTTGTATTATTAACCCCTTATTGGATGTGTGTCAACTTATCATACTTGTAGTTTCCAGTATTCATCAGTCTCTCTCAGAACCCTGACTTAACTCATATTATTTCACCTACCTCAGTTTCCCTTTGACACTTATTTTGTCAGGTTAACATTTTCTCCCTGTTTTTTACAACTCTATTAAGGCATTTCCTTCCCTAGAAAACCTCCTCCAACTTTTCCCCAACTTGTCATTCTAGATAAGTTGCCTTTCCTGTATACGCCAGTAGCACTCTTTGCTTATTTCTAGTATATCTTTAATCATATTTCATAGTAATGTGTTTGCTGGTCCCTTATAGCCCCTTGAAGATATGGATTATAGCTTTTACCTCCATACCTTCAGTACCTACCAAAATAGCTTGAACAAAATATATATTTATCAAAAGAACAATTAGTTGTGACAAAATCTCATATTTCAAATAATGTAATAGAATGCTGATTAACAAAAATAATCTTATCTGTAGATAAAACAGCTTTCTTTCTCTTCCCCAAAAGCTAATTGATAAAACTGGAAACTTTCCAAGAGTTAAAGAACACTGAAGAAATTCTGGAAAGTTCCATTCACCATTACCTATGCCCTTTCCTTATACTCACACACACACACATATGCACACACTCATACTCACATGCACACACCCTCCTCCATCTACCAGTTTAAGATGAAGATGAATCAAAGAACAAAAGGAGAAAAATGAAAAAAGAAAAGATCAAGATAAGGACGATGAATAGACAGAAATTCCAGAACTTTGTACTTAACCAAAATTGGGAAGACATAATAAAGCCATTTAAAAATAAAAGAAAGACAATGTAACCTCTGAGCTCCTTAAAGCTTTCTCAAGCCTATCAACAGAGCATCTCCTTTGTGTGGGTGACATGGTCTTTATGAGGGACCTTATTGCAAAGCCTTCTGGTGGTTATTGCTCAAGCAGTGGTACCAGTAGAAGCATTCTTCCATGAAGTTTGCTTTTGGAATCCATAGATTTTTCACCACTGATCACCAATCTGTGATTTCAAGTTGAAAGTACAGGCTAAGGAAAAGAAGTTTGAATGTGAAAATCTTTTTCAGTACCTCCTTTACCATGGCCACAGGATTAGACTCCACAGTGGCACTGTTTCATAGGCGCTTAAGCACATGCTTGGTGCAGAGAGAAACTTTTTTGAGTTTGGCCTTGATGTGGCTGCAGTCGGATTAGAAGAGAGTTTTGTCAGGGTCTCAAGGACCTTGGCCAGTGAGAAGGGTGGCCCACAGATTTTAGGCAGGAACAAGTGGAAAAGAGGAGTGAAGAGCCTCACTGCACAGTGATAAGATGGAAAGGAGTTATAAAAGGTAATGACAGAGATGGCAGGCTAGAACACAGTTCTGGGTTTAAACATTTGGGGGCATAATTGAAGGACTGTGGTTTCATCCATCTTTCACCTCTCCTGGCCCTCCACGAAGACGTTCATCAGCCCGTTTCTATTGAGCATGACTCGGTTAGACACATAAACAGACCATGGCCCTTTTATTCTTCAGGTGGAACTACTTCTGTTTTATTGGTTAATGCAGGGTAACTGCTGTTCTGTCTTTGAATATCTCTTATACTTCTCTGGGTAAGTATATATTGAATTTTTTCTGTTAATAAAAGCAGAAAACCTCTGTGCACTAAGCATTAAAATCTGCCTCCCTTGGAACAACTTTTTTTTAATGAATCACTCTCACTCATGAAGGTGATTGAAAGGCACTATGAAGGCTGCTAACCGAAACCACATGGCCTTGGTCTGTTTCAGATCTGAATCACCTTAGGAAATGATGATAAAGAAGCAAACATTTTAACATTCAAAATTCCAAAGCCCCTATCATTGTAAAATTGAATCATCTTTTGAATCCTGACAATGTCTCAAGAGGAAAATAAATATGTATATTTATTTCATTTATTTACAAATGCATTTGTACACATGTATATATAAGTCCATATACACATACACATAAAATATATTCTGCTCCAAGTATTTCTCTCTTCCCTCTTCACTAATTCAACTTCTGTCATGGCCAGGCTCAACTTTGTCCTCTGCCATGAGCTGTTTAAGCCCACTCTGATCTCATCCTTATCTAATTTTACAGCATTTACTACCTATACCAATGTTTTCAGAACTTAGCTATCAACAGTAACTTTTGTACTTCATATTATTAATTAGCTATAATGTAAAGTACAAAAAAAAATGTGCCTACCTCTTGTTTCCTTCGTGCACACTGCCTTCAAGTGATATTGAGGGAACAGGCTGGACTTTGGAAACATTTGCTAGGGTTGTCAAACTATGACCTGTTTTTGTGCACCCAGCAAGTTAACAATGGTTTTTACATTTTTAAAAGGTTAAAAAAATACACAGAATAAACTAGAATATGCTATAGAAACCCAATGGCACTCAAAAGGCAAGTTTTTGCTTTCTGAAAAAAGAAAATGTTAGTCAGTCATGTCCGACTCTTTGTGACCCCATGGACCATAGCCCACCAGACTCCTCTGTCCATGGAATTCTCCAGGCAAGAATACTGAAGTGGTTAGCCATTCTCATCTCCAGGGGATCTTCCCAACCCAGGGATTGAACCCTGGTCTCTTGCATTGCAGACAGATTCTTTAGTCTGAGCCACTAGGAAAGCCACTTTTGCTCCCTAACCCTGTACATAAAACTGGTGCCAAGCCCCGCTTTAAGAATAATGAAAAATAACAGTGGATAGATAAGAAGTCTGACCTTGCTATATATAGATAATTCTACAAAATAGGTGTGAGTGTTTCCATTTTGCAGGCTTCTTAACCTAAATAATTAGAATTTTGAACTTTTTCTTCTGGGCACAATGAAGACTCAGTAGACGAACCAACAACAACAGTAATAATAACAACAACTATTTGTGTTCTTAAGCACAAGAGCATAGACTTACGCCTTTTTTGTTTGCTTTTATATCCTCCAATATCCAGGACAATATCATGGCCTAGTTTTGTATTAGTTTCCTAGAACTGCCACAACAAATGACCACAAAGTTGGTGGCTTAAAACAACAGAAATTTATTCTCTTGTAGTTCTGGAGTCCAGGAGTCTGAAATGAAGATGTCAGCCAAGGTCATGCTCCCTCTAAAGGTTCTAGGGGAAAACCCTTCCTTGTACAACTCTTAACAGTTCTGGGGGTCCCAGCCATTCCTTAGGGTGTAGCAGCATAACTCCAATCACCGACTTCATGTTCACATGGCCGTCTTCCCTGTGTGTCTCTCTGTGTCTTTTTCTTTTCTTAGGATGACACCAGACATTGGACTTAGGACTCACACTAAATCCAGGAGTGTTTCATCTCAAGATTCTTAACTAATTAATTGGACAGAGCCTATTTCCAAATAAGGTCACATTTTGATGTTCCAGGTGGCTATATGACTTTTGGTGGAACTCTATTCACCCTGCCACAGACCTCAATAAATGTTTTTGAATGAAGGAAGTGACCGTTTAATATATTGCTGACACTGGAGTTGTTTCATTTAAACCTTGAAATAATTCTATTAGGTATGTGTTTTTCTGTTTTTCAAGTGAAGAACTGAGGTTTCAAGATCTAAGTATCCCCCCTAGTTCACACAGACAATGAAGGCAGGGTCATCCCTGAACCCATGCTCTTTTCCACTAGGCTTGTGTGATTGCCACTAGGCATGACTAAGAAGTGAACTTGAGAAAGGAGATTATGGAATCAAGGAAATCAGATTGTAGGAGTCTTATTATGAACTTTGCTTTAATTCAGTAGAAAAAAATGTGAGTAGATAGGTAGATATAAACAATAAAGGAAGAGGAAGAGTTAAAGATGACGAAGACCTCAGGCCTAGGGAGAGAGTGACTATGATGCTGTATAGAAATAGGAAACTGGAAAGGGAATCAGCTTGGAAAGAAAAAATGATGAGTTTCCATGTCATCAATGGTACATTCAAACTTGGCCTTAAGGCAGTTGCCCAGACGGGGCTGGTCCTCAGAACAGAGAATGCGCCTGGGTGTGTAAAGTTAGGTCATCACCACGAGACAGCTCCATTACCTCGTGAATCACCAGAGTTTAGCCAGCAGCTGGCTGGCCAGATGTCTGGTTATACTATGTTCATGACTGACTGAAGCTGCCCTTTATTCCTTTCTAGAGATGGTCAACCTTTCTTTAACTCTGCTCACTCATTTTGCTCCTCTGCTAGAACTCCAACTGAAGTTTTAGGTTATTGAAGCCATGAGGCAGGATCACTTCATCAAGAGACATTTGTGGCAGCAAAAATACTAAGGAAGCTTCTTTCTTTTAAATCATGACTGAGCCCAACATCAGACATCCCCTTCTTAGCACAAAACAATGAAGTCACATTCTTAGGGTTTGACCACAGCATCCTAATAGCCTGAAAGTGAAAGTGTTAGTTGCTCAGTTGTGTCGGTTCTTTGCAACCCCATGGACTATAGCCTACCACGTTCTGTGTCCATGGAGTTCTCCAGGCAAGAATACTGTAGTGGGCTGCCGTTCCCTTCTCCAGAGGATCTTCCTGACCCAGGGATTGAACTTGGGTCTCTTCCATTGCAGGCAGATTCTAATAGTCTAGCATTGCATTAAAGACCCCAACAGGAAGGGCCTGCTCTGCCAGAGAGCTGACTCTTCAGCATTTTTCAGAGAATCCCAGCTCGTTGATGTCTTAGACATCTGAGAACAGACTGAGAGAAGCTGAACTACGTCTGAAAGAAGCATAAGCAGACACTGAAGTTCAAAGCTCTGTGCCTCTGCCTGTGGTCAGCTCTCAATACCACCCACCTCCCAGTCCAATGTAGCAAATATAAGAGAGCACATGAATAAAATTTAGGGAAACAAATGAAGTGGAGTTCCTGAAATTAAAGCAGTTGAGTTTTAGCCAACTCTGTTAAAAGGCTTAGACAAAGAAGAACTTTCTATTTTGAAATATGTATCCCCCTGAAAAACATTATTACATGTCCATAAAGTGTGTCCAAAATATAATTATGAATAAACTTAATATTAAATTGTTTCTGTTAATTTAGTCATGGGCAAGGAGGGAAGAGAGCTGGTATGAGTGAACTGGCAAAGATCTCACAAGATAGAACATTTTTAAAAATCTCTCTGCAAGACTGATTTAAATTATCTATAGATGAGCTAAATTTGTCCTATATATCAATTAGAAGAATCACTATTTTAAGTATATCACATACTTAATTATACTGAATTAAATGTAATTGCATATTCACTGCATGCATCATAATGTTAATTAGGGGAAACATTTTGAATCAAATACATTGAAGTATATAGCACTTGAGTTTTCTTTATAAAAAAAAATAGTATATGTTTCAGCCAGGTTAGAGGTATTTGTCAAGTACTCATGAAAAGGTAAAGAAAGACTAAATTAAAGTATTACTTCAAGGCTTACGGATTGTTGAGTAATTCCTGTTATTTAACTCTGACAGTATATGGGCTTCCCTGGTGGCTCAGCAGTAAAGAATCCACCTGCAGTGCAGAAGACACAAGAGACACAGGTTCGATCCCTGAGTGGGGAAGATCCCCTGGAGAAGGGCTGAGCAACCTCTCCAGTGTTCTTGCCTGGAGAATCTCATGGTCAGGTGAATGTGGTGGGCAACAGTCCATGGGGTTGCAAAGAGCTGGACACAACTGAAGTGACAGGGCACACATGCACATGACAGTATGTAAGGTTCTAGGTTAAAGAAGCAAGGCTTTAACAAGCTTGAAAAAAAACCAACACAGGATGTTTACCGTTGTTTCTCAGGATTAACAGCACATAATCATTTTAGAAGACAATAAACCTTTAAAAGCTAAATGCTTTTCAAATCTTCTTATAAAATGGGTGTATGTATCCAGAATCTATGTTTGTTTGGAAGCAGCCTCTGGTGGTTGGGGGACAGTGATCACTCATAGCATTTTAAACATCATGAGCAATCATTTGTTCCAACAGTGGGCCGGTGGCAGCTTGGTGATTCCAGGCCCAGGGAAGCTTTGGAAAGTCACCCGTAGACCCACAGCATGGTAGAGCTGGAAGAGAAAGTTGAAATCAGTTCTCTCCACCTCTCCCTTTGTAGATAAGGAGCAGGCAGCCTAGGAGAGTAGTGAAGACCCTGGGGCACAATGACCTCAGTTTAGTCTTAGCCCTGCTACAGCTGAGCATGTGACCTTTCAGTCCTTCAGTTTGCTCCTAGGATTGTTAAGAGGATTCAGTGAATGAATATTTCAAAAGTGCTTAGAACAATGCCTGACACATTATACACACTATGAACAAATGTTTGTTAAATAAATAAAACTCAGACCGAGATAGATCAAGCAATTTGCCTGAGTTCATGGGATTCATCAAATCTTAGCTAGGGTAGAACCATTCCTCTCCTGTTCTCATTTTTCGTTCCTCCCAGGTCCTTATTAGACTATCCTTAGAGTGTGGGTTTGCTTCAGAAATACTGTGAGAACCAGTAAATAAATAGCACAATGCAATATAGGGAATACAGAGTTTAGATCAACACCTTGGATTCAGGTTCTAATTGTTGTTGTTTAGTCGTGTCCAAATCTTTGCAGCTCCATGGACTGTAAACCCCCAGGCTCCTGTGTCCATGGGATTTCCCAGGCAAGAATACTGGAGCAGGTTGCCATTCTTTTCTCCAGGGGACTTTCCCAACCCAGGGATTGAACCCAAATTTCCAGCTTTACAGGTGGATTCTTTACCACTGAGCCACCAGGGAAGCCCTCAGGCTCTGATACTTAGCATCGACTCTCTGAACCTCAGTTTCTTCACCTGTAGAAATATGATAATGATGACAAACCCAGCTGAGACTTGTTGAGAGAATCAGATGAGATAATGTACTTTGAAAACCATAATGCACCATGCAGATGTTATTTAACATCAGTATTGTGAGCTTCTGTGAGCTGAGAAAAGCTATGAGAATGTTTCAAACCTGCTTAAGACATCAAGAAGTTGGGTTGGAGAAAATACTTAATAGACTCTCTCTACTTTGTTACTTCCCATTTATTCACTGTTTTATTTTAAAATTTATTTTTAATGATTATATTCATATACACAAAAGAATAATGTATACATGTATGTGTTATGTGTGTGAAAAATAAATACTAAAAAAAAGAAAAAGAAAAAGAAATACTGATTCTCTACCATGAAGCTTAAAAAGAGAATATTACCAATGCCTTTGAAGCCCCCCACCCAGTCACATCCCTCCCCTCCTGCCCCAGAAAATTGGGTAAATGGAATTTGCAAATTATTTGTTCATCTTCCCCTTGCCTTTAGTTGTGCTACACATGTGTATATGCCTAGACAATGTATTGTACTGGGTGATTTTCTCTCTTGACTCAAATATCTCAAGTTGTATGGTATCTTCCCCGTGCCCTGTACTATCCTCTACTCTTAGTCTTTGTCACTGTCTCCCCTCCCCCATCCAATAAAACACATCACTTCTTTAATTGAAAAGATGTTGCAAAGAGAGACTTTGGAAGAGAGTCAGGGTTCAGGTTTACATGAGCAGAGAGTGGGTATCAGTGGCCAGTGGGAGGGGGATGTCAGCTGCCAAAGCAAATGCAAGAATACAAGAATGGGAAGGCTCTTGTGTCATTATAGACACTTTGAGATTCGTTTGGTGTCCTAGATGGTCACTTGACCATGTTAATGAGAAATCGTAATGCCTTAAATGGAAAAAAGACTAGAAATGTAAATAGAGGCAGATTTGGATGTCATACGGCTTTTGGGAAGCAACTGAAGTATTGAAGGATGAAGTGCAGCTCATAACGGCTTCAAGGCAGATGAAGTGGGACACAGATGGAAGGGGAACACCTCACCTGGGGCAGGGGTACCAGGGTGAGTGGAGGTAGCACTGAAGAGACACTGTGGACAGGGTTTAGCAAGACTTAGTAACTGGTTGGCTGTGAGAGATGCTAGAGAAAGATAAGTTGGTGATGGCTGACATTTCAGGTTACCAGGATGGAAACCTCATAATGTTCACTAATCAAAATAGGTGACAAAAAGGTAGATCTGAGAGTCACATGACTAGAACAGCCCAAATTGCTGGAGGTCATCTCTGTCCCATGGTCCAGAAAATAATGATTAATTCCAGCCTTTCTGCCAGAAAAGGAATCAGAGAAGGCAAATCTACATTTCCTACTTTGAAGAGTTGTGGGTTTACATGTTGAATGGTAACTTTTGTTAAGTGATTCTTACTCTTGAGAATTACAGCTTCCCTAACTTTCAGTTTCTTATACATAAAATGAGGGGGCTGGAGTAAAGTGATCTCTAAGGCCCTTTCCATTTTTGTAACTCTGAAATCCTAGGGACTTTGCCCAGAATAGTTAGCAGTAGCAAAAGCATTTCTTGAGCTTGAGAATCAGAGAGAATTAAATTTGAATGCCTGTTCCACTGTGAACCTGTGGCCACCCTTGGCTGTCCTGAGTCTCCTGCTGAAATTCAATGTGATAGAACCTCACCGGGCTACTGTGTCTCTGCTTGTATGTGAAAATGCCCAACTCAGTGCCTGGCACAGTGTAGGTGCAGGGTAAAGACTGATTTCCTCCCTCCCTTCCTTCCTTCTTCCTCCCTTTGTTACCAAAAAGAGTTTCATCTGGCTCCTCAACTGGTGCTGGGGTGAACCTTTCTTGTTAGACTCTTCTGTGGTGCCCCAAAGCAGTTGTTATACCAAAGAACTGCTCTCCACAAGCTGCATTCACTTTTACCCCAAAGCATAAGACCTCTGGGTTCAAGAGAAGCACAAGAGCACAAGTGGCAAGGAGACCCCTGGCAGCGGGTCTATAGTTGTTCTTCCAGTTAGATGCAAATCCCACTCCAGATGTCACATCCAGAAACTAACTGTTGTAAAGTGGTGAGAAGTCACCCCATCTTCCCTGAGCAAATGAGCAAGGAACACATTCACTCGTTATCTGTAAGACAGTGAATCAGATGGATATCTCGTATTTACACAATACTTTACCTTTGCACTGCTGAGAGTTTAAAACAAGGCTCCTTAATAGTTAAAAATCTACTGTTCAAGCTCAAAGACAGCCTGCAGCTCTGCAAGCCAGTTCCTGCCACCCTGACCACAGCTGTCAAGTTTATCTGGATTCTCAGCAAGAAGAGACAAGAAGTAGTCCCTCTGCTGCAGATCTCAGCTGTGGAGAAAAGGAAAAGGAGAAAGGTTGGGTTGGGGTCCCCTGGCTTATGAAATTTGAATGCCACTCAAACCAGACAAGATGTTTGTTGGCTTTGGCTCCAAAGTACACAATTTTTCAAGATCAAGGAATTCTGTACATTCTATTCCAACATTGTACAGAGTTTCTGTACTTTGGGGTTTGTTGGGGGGCTGGGGATTGGGGAGAAGAGGGAGTAGAGACATAATTTAATCCTCTCATTCCTGAGGAACTACCATTTAGAGAACTTATATTTCCTGAAGGAGATGCCTTGACGTGTGCAGTGTAAATGTTACGTTAATTCTGATGCAGAGTTCTATGGTTGTTAAGCCTTACATGTGATAAAGCCAATAAGCAAATGAAATTTCACTATTTTAAAGCATCATACCATATGTTTGCTTTGCACATTTTTTAAATCAGTTATTAACTAATGGTAAAAAAAAAAAAAAAAAAAAAAAGCCTTACACGTGAGAAAATAGACAAATAGACGCTAAGGTTCTGGTCCTGTTTTTCTGCCTTCATTTAGAAAAGACCAGTGAGGTCCTGCAGGTTTGCAAACAATCTGAGATGCATCTAACCTCTGTTCTCCAGGTTGCCCCATTCAGCAACACAGATCACAAAGCAAATGGGTAGGCAAATGGGCTTTAACCCTGGGTTACTTTGCAAATGCATTAATTTTTTCAGCAGACTTGTTAGATACAATGTGCTAGGCAGGGTAAACAGTGAAGTTAAAAGATGAATGAGACAGTTCCTGGACTCTTGTTGGACGTTCAGCCAATAACTAAGTCGTGTCAGAATCTTTGTGACCCCATAGACTGCAGCATGCCTGCCTTCCCTAATCTTCACTATCTCTTGGAGTTTGCTCAGATTCATGTCCATTGAGTCAGTGATGCCATCCTACCATCTCATCTCTGTCGCCCCTTCCGCTGTCCTCAATCTTTCCCAGCCTCAGGGTTTTTTCCTAGTGAGTTGGCTCTTCACATCAGGTGACCAAAGTATTAGAGCTTCAGCCTCAGCATCAGTCCTTCCAATGAATATTCAGGGTTGATTCCCTTTGGGATTGACTGGTTTGATATGCTTGTTGGCCAAGGGACTCTCAAGAGTCTTGTTCGGCACCACAGTTCAAAAACATCAATTCTTCAACAGTTAACCTTCTTTGTGGTCCAACTTTCACATCCGTACATGGAAAAACCAAAGCTTTGACTATATGGACTTTGTTGGCCAAGTGATAGCTCTGCTTTCTAATATGCCATCTAGGTTTGTCATAGCTTTTCTTCCAAGGAGCAAGCATCTTTTAATTTCATGGTGGCAGTCACCATTTACTGTAATTTTGGAGCCAAGAAAATCTGTCATTATTTCCATTTCCCACCCTCTCCCTCCCCCCCCCCACCCCGCCCCCCGTCTATTTGCCATGATGAAGTGATAGGACCAGATGCCATGATCTTAGTTTTTTGAATGTTGAGTTTTAAGCCAGCTTTTTCACTCTCCTTTCACCCTCATCAAGAGGCTCTTTAATTCCTCTTCTCTTTCTGCCACTAGAGTGGTATCATCTAGTAGACTGCTGCTGCTAGCTTACAACCTAAGACTCTGCTCCACAATTTGCCAATTGTTTTATATCTTGATAAATCCATCATATCTCCACCAGCACTGAATCCCAAGTCAAGTCTGAGCCTTTAAAGTTCCCAGAATGCCTCCTAGACATAGAAAAAAGTAGAATAAGAAATGAACAAAATCAGAGAAGCTGACTCTGAAGAGCAGCCTCCTCTATAACAGAATACTTGAGAAGGTCTTTGATTTAAAATTGGCCTCTGTTCCTTTAAGAAGCTTCTCTAGTTCCAGCCCTGTTCAAAATGGATGATTGATCACCAGTGGAAACCTAATTACCAATTAATCAGTTACTATTGAACTGATGGTACATCTCAGTTATTTGCTGCTCCTCAGAGCAATCTATAGCACTTTAGTGAAGAAAAGCTTCTAATTAAATAGTAAAAGAGTACTCACTAATATATATCAAAAATGTCTAGAACTAGAACATCTTATTAATTATAAGTCATAAGTTTAGCATATCTGAGACCTTCTGTTCACTAATTTTTCACCATTGTATAAAACAGCACGTTAGATTATATTTAACCATAAAAGTTAATAGATGTAAGAACTTTGCATTCGGTGTGGCATAAGTTTGACATTATGGAGTAAGGTTATTTTATATGTTGTTGTTGCTTAGCCGTGTCCAACTGTTTTTGCAACTCCCATGGACTGTAGCCTTCCAGGCTCCTCTGTCCATGGGATTTCCCAGGCAAGAATACTAGAGTGGTTTTTCATTTCCTTCTCCAGGGGATCTTTCTAACCCAGGGATTGAATCTGCATTTCCTGCATTGGCAAGCAGGTTTTTTACCACTGTGCCACCAGGGAAGCCTATTTTACTTAAGGATATTTAACTTTTTTATTTTAGTTTGTTCTTAAACACTCAGTTGGTTTGAAATATACTGTAATAACTGTCTGATTATGACAAATAAAACAGGACAATAATAGAAAATCTCTATAATCTTTAAATCATTTTCTGGACTTCTGCTACATATAAAGATGTGTAAAACTGAAATTTTTCTCTCTTTCTTCCAAGTTAGGCTTTGTTTTACTTATACAACTTTTTGCCCCAGTTATCTGCCTCAGAGTTACCAGTTTGCGATCATTTTGTCAGGATAGTCAGAGTCAGTCTCTCCATTTGTCTCTTGTAAACTCTTAAACTACCCCCATTCCTGAAAAAAAAAAATTAACTTTAGTAATTCGGTTTGTATCTTCACTCTCATTCCCCAGCTACCCATAATTGATTTACTTACTTGTTATTCATTCAATTAATATTTATTATACATTTACTGTGTGTGGCATTTCATCTACTACTAACAATATAGTAGTAAACAAGCAGAGTCTCTGATCATAGGAAGCCACTTGGGAAGTCTCACATCACTCATATTATCACAAAAACAAATAATGGTTGCAGCTGTAAGTGCCATTTCACATAGGTAAATGGTATTATGGCAGTCTATCATAGAAGCATTTGACCTTGATATTGAGATCAGGGTAGACATTTTGAAGAACTGATGACAAACTGAGATCTGAAGGAGGTATAGGAGTTACCAAGGTGAATGGAGGTGGAAGGAGCAGAAGGAACAGCATGTTCTGAGACTCTGTAAGGAGGACATTTGGCTTATTTGGGGAACTGAAAGAAGGCCAGCTCACTGGAGCATAGGGAGCAAGGAAGAAAACAATGCAGGCTGAGTCTGGAGAATTTGAACAGGGGCTGGATGAGGCAGGAGCCAACCGGGCATGTTAAAAATATTGTCCTTGATCCTATGAGCAGTGGGGAAATGTTAAGCATTTTAAGCAGAGTGACATGATGAGATGTGTGGTTTAAAAAGAAAACTTGGCTGCAGTGTGGAGAATGGATCTAGAAAGAGGTTGAATGAGATTGGATTGGTCAGGTCCAGTTAAGCCATTCTCATAGTCCGGGAAAGAGATGAGGGTACCTTGGATGAAGTTGCCATGGTGGAGATAAAGAAAAGTGGATGGACTCAGGAGATATTTAGAAAGTGCAGTTGATGGGACTTGGCAGTAGACTGTTTATGGGGAGGAATCAGGGATGACACTTGAATTTCTGACTTGTGCACCTGGAGAAATGGTGGAGCCATTTGCTGGAGTGCATTGTATCATGAGATCAGGCAAGGAGGATTGTTGTTTCTACTTTGGTCATGTTGAGGCTGAGGTCTCTGAGACATCTGAATGCCAGTTTCGTAGGCAGTTTGATAAATGTACAGTCAGCTCAGAGGAGCAGTGTAGCCTGGAGGCACAAATATGAGTGTCAACTAAAAACAATAAAACATATCCTGGGTAGAGAGTATCAAGAGTGAGCAGAGTGAGCCCTAAGATGGAGCCTTGAAGAACCCTAACATTGATAGGCAAGCATGGATGGTCCTGCAGAGGAGACAAATGCTACAGTTTGAGAAGTAGTAGAAGGGAAAGTAGTATGTCAAGGCTGTATATTGTCACCCTGCTTATTTAACTTCTATGCAGAGTACATCATGAGAAATGCTGGACTAGATGAAACACAAGCTGGAATCAAGATTGTTGGGAGAAATATCAATAACCTCAGATATGCAGATAACACCACCTTTATGGCAGAAAGCCAAGAAGAACTAAAGAGCCTCTTGATGAAAGTGAAAGAGGAGAGTGAAAAAGTTGGCTTAAACCTCAATATTCAGAAAACTGAGATCATGGCATCTGTTCCCATCACTTCATGGCAAATAGATGGGAAACAATGGAAATAGTGAGAGACTTTATTTTGGGGGGCTCCAAAATCACTGCAGATGGTGACTGCAGCCATGAAATTAAGACTCTTACTCCTTGGAAGAAAAGTTATGACCAACCTAGACAGCATTTTAAAAAGCAGAGACATCACTTTGCCAACAAAGGTCCATCTAGTCAAAGCTATGGTTTTTCCAGTAGTCATGTATGGATGTGAGAGTTGGACTATAAAGAAAGCTGAGTGCCAAAGAATTAATGCTTTTGAACTGTGGTGTTGGAGAAGACTCTTGAGAGTCCCTTGGACAGCAAGGAGATTCAACCAGTCCATCCTAAAGGAAATCAGTCCTGATTATTCATTGGAAAGACTGATGTTGAAGCTGAAGCTCCGATACTTTGGCCACTTCATGCGAAGAGCTGATTCATTTGAAAAGACCCTGGTGCTGGGAAAGATTGAAGGCAGGAGAAGAAGGGGATGACAGATGATGAGATGGTTGGATGGCATCACTGACTCAATGGATATGAATTTGAGTAAGCTCCAGGAGTTGATAATGGACAGGGAAGCCTAGCGTGCTGCAGTCCATGGGGTCGCAAAGAGTTGGACATGATTGAGCGACTGAACTGACTGAGAAGGAAAAGCAGGAGACTGAAGAGTCAAGGAGAAGGGAGGGATCCAAGTGCTTGTCATATATTAGTGAACAATATTATTTAAATCTTTTCACTTGAAGTTAAAACTAAACGATAAATTACCACCTGGTTGGGTGGTAATTGCCTTTTAGTTAGCTGGTTAATAAAGCATTTGACGTATAACTTTTGCATTTTTTGAGCCTTTCACCATAATGAGGACAATTTCTCTGTGTTCTCTGTGTACTGGGTTCTTTTATAAGAGATTTCTATAAACTAGCTCATTTAATCTTTACAGCAGCTCTGTAAGGTAGGTGCATTTCTGTAATTTTCTCAGTTTTACAAATGGAAGAACTGAAACAGAAGTAACATGAATTTCACAAACATATAGATAATTGCTGTATGATGCAGGCACCTGGGTCTGGGGTTGGTTCTCCACTGCTTTCTCATGAATTATCTATAAATCATCACTCTGCACCACCTCGCTGTACACAAATGCACAAAGGCACACAGTTTAAAATAGTGTCCCAGTGTGACTCCCACATTTATGATTATTCCAGTTGATATCCATCTCACTGTACTTGCCTGCTAGAAGCATTGCCTTTATGTCCAGGCCTGAGACATTCATAGTTTTGTTTTTCTCCTACTAGCGCCTGCTGAATTCCGTTTTTATGTACTTACATGTGGCCGTTTTTATGTACTTAACATGTGGAACCGTGGTACAAACTGTGATGATAAGATCTGACCCTAGTTTTAAAAAGTGAAAGTGCAAGTATTAGTCGCTCCATCGTGTCTGACTCTTTGCGACCCCATGGACTGTAGCTCACCAGGCTCCTCTGTCCATGAGATTCTCCAGGCAAGAATACTCAAGTGGATTGCCATTCCCTTTGCCAGGGGATCTTCCTGACTCAGAGATCAAGCCCAGGGTTTCCTGCATCTCAGGCAGATTCTTTACCATCTGAGCCACCAAGGAAGCCCTAGTTTTAGCGTCTGTGTATATACAACAGCACTTACTGATACTGAAGTCATTTAGATCACGGGAACTGTTTCTGCCTATCTGGGGCTATATGTCCATTTTCAGATTGTCTGTTATCCTTGCCATTCCCTCTAACCTCTGAAAAGACACACCAGAAAGTTTCTTAACAGCTTACTCACATCTGGACTCGCATTAATTCTATGACCATATTTTATTCCAGACACTTTTGAGAAATTCATCAGGATGTGAAGTGCGCAATGATGAATATCGAACAGAGTTTACCACAGCTTTGCCACGCGTTGACTTATTCATGGGCCAGTTCAACCAAGTCCTCTTAACATCTATATCTACCTTTATCAAAGGAGATCTCACCATCGCTAATCTCGGGACGTCAGAAGGTCGATTCATGCAGGTACATACTCTCTGAGAGTGGCTGTGTCTGTTTTATCCAGTGTCATACAATTAATTTGCTTCTCTTTTTACAGTAAGGTGTTGGCAAATACTGTAAAGTGAAAAATCACAGTGGAAGCTAGAGACACAGACTGAAAGCAAAACAATGAACCCCAGTCCCTTTCTTGAAGTGTATGGCCTTTTTTTGTTAAATTCTTAAAGCTTTCAGTTTAAATGTGGTTGCTTTAATTTTCTTGCCTGGAACAGTTTGAGGTTTTTTTTTCCATTCATGATTTAAATCACATGATTGGAAAATAAAATGAAACAATTAAAGCACTTCCAGGCGATGTTTTCCTATTTCAGGGGAAGCTACAGATCAAAGGAGAGCTATTGTGTGAGCTGTGCGTCTCCATGAGAAGAAACATTCACATCATTGAGAAATATTGGCAGGCGTTAGGAAGGGACGTTATCATCAGAATCCCATTGTAACTCCAGCTCTTCTGATTCTGCAAAATGATGGGGTCAGACACAAAGAAGTACAAACACTGGGGGATAAAAAATCCAGATTTTGTTAAGAAATGCTTTTAATGGATAGCAACAGTATTCCCATACAATAAAAGTTCACATTTCAGAGTCGCAGTTATCGTGTCTCCTAGATACAAAAACCCTAGCTAGCACTTTGCGGAAATTAAGATGCTCTCATGTTGGGTCTGTTTTACTGTTTTAATAGTTATTGGTAGCGCTTTCAACATGAGTTCATTAGTAGATTCTTGGTTAATGCACAATGACGATGGTATCTATGGAAATGTTGACTTTCCACAAAGACTAGAAATTTCTTTAAAAGGGAGATATTTATTTCGTGATCATCTGACATAATTAACATCCTGGTCGGGAAATGACTTTCAGTAAAGCAATTGAGGATGATGATGTTTTCCTATGACTTGCTCATTTGTACATTCTCTATCTGTATTCTTTAACAAAACATATTTTAAAAAACCACCACTGTCTTTATAGCAGTCTGGATATGCATCAAATGTTCTTCTTGTACTAGTGGGCCTGGTGGAATTTTTGCAAAATCATAAAACGTGTAAATAAAACTTTCCCACTTCACAACGAATCATACAGATCTAAATGATTCCACACTTGGTCTCCCCTCCTCCCACTGCTTCACAATTAACTATGCTTTTTCTTCCTTGCTCCCTCTCTCTCAGTCCAGTGTTCCTATTTACCCACTTCAAACCATTTAATTTTGTCCTCAAAATGTTAAGGAGAGATGCCCAGCCCCATCCCACACAGACAAGCACTCTAACAAATTTGAAAGGGTCATATCTACTATCCTTGTAAAATGTGTGTTGTTATCTGGTGTTTATATGTGTTTTTAGTTGATATTTATGTTATTCTAGAGAATTCCAAGAAAAATCTGAAGGAGAATGACTGAACCTAGCATCTGTTGAATTCTCACTGGCTTCCCTATGTTCATTTCCTCGTGTTATCTTTTTTCTGCTTTCGTTTTTTTTATTTTGTGTATTACCTCACCCATCTGGTTGCATATTAATAAGCTTTCTACAGTCACTTTAGGTCTGACACTTTTTCACATCACAAGGTTCCTGGCCTATTTCCAGATTCTGAAGTTCTAATAAAATTCCACTTTTGTATAGATTGCTTTAATAACTGAGTAAATTCTGCTGTGTGACAGATTTCAGATTTCACCAAGTGGTATGTTATATATATCAGTTTCATTAGAATAGAAATGCTGTAACAAATGTTTTATTCTTATCTCCCAGCATTTTCATCAAAGAAGCTATAATATATCTGTGCATCCATAACACCAAAGATGAAAATAAGTATTTAAATAAATACTTTTCTTATGAAAAGCACTGATATCCTTGATTTTTTGAAACCAGGTAACTCTCAATTCATTCCTTATATATCAGGAACATACTAACTATGCTTTACTAGGCAAATAAGTGAGGCAAAGGAAGCTGTGACAGAGAACCTTCCTCTGAAGAACTAAATTTTTAGTAGGGGAGATAGAAACATGTACCTGATACCTAGAGAAAACAAAGACATAAAAAACACACGGCTATTGAGACTCACCGAGAGAGGATCTGTTTCTCTGCCACTTGCCTAAGAGAATTCCATTTGGTAAAATTTTATGTAAATAATCCTAAACCATTTAAAGGATCAAAGAATCACCATCACTAAAATCCAATTTGTTTACAGCAAATAATGTTGGAGATGGAGTCAGGAGTACAGCAAAAACTTGGGGACCATCCAGCCTAATCTATCCAAGCAGTGACTTAACTTCTGTAAATGTTTTGACTGCACTGAAGTGCTGAATCTGTGGCCAAGCCTAAGTTTCTACAACCCATGTTTCAATAATACTATGAAGTTTCTGTTACAAAATAGAAGGGACATAATTTTTTTCCCCAAAGACAGCTGCCATACATGAAAAGGAACAGAAGAATGATTTTACTTCCTTCCTACCCTGAAGCCTAAAGGCAAAGTTGCTTTGCAAATGTTTTCTCCCAAGAGTTTGCAGCTGTTTCTGCCTTTCCTATTGTGCTTATGTTCAGCTCTGGCTGGGAATACAAGCTTCAGCTCCAGCTGTTGGGTGCAAAGTGAATCAGGTATTTCACAGTGGTTATTTGATTAGCAAGACTTATATTGTTTAGCTAACAATATTATATGTATGGAAGAGAGGACATTTTTGACATGTTTCTAACATTTAAGCATGTAACTTATCTCATACAGGTGCAGCTATGTCTAAATATACTAATGTGTACATATATTCAAGTCTATCTGTAGAGCCATGTCAATGTAGATCTAGATTTGAAAAACAGTTTTTATTTGTATGATTGCTCTCTTGGGATGCTTTGAAGTAAAATAATATGATAAACACTGTTGGAGATAGTGTAAGTAAACAGTAAGAACAGGGCTTCTTACAAGTTGTGGAGGGGGTGGGAATGTAGAAAAGAACAAGGCTGGAGAACATGAGCACAGAGTGCAGGGCTACGTGGGAGAGGGAAGCAGGATACTCATGAAGATCACAGGACTAATCACAGGGATTGCCCACATCTCCCCTTCTGAGCTCCTCGTCTAATCTACATCCAAAAACAATGCTTGCTTGATTTTTTTTTTACAGCACTTATATAAGGCCTTTAATCTCTAGATGCAAGCGTTGCTATTAAAATATTTGTGCATGACTGTCAGACCAAGGAGAGTGAGTGGATGAGGATGGGGTGGGGGTGGGCACACACTTTCCAGACTTTTTGCAAGTTCATCTCCACATTCACTGGCTTGTCTGCATACAGTGGCCGCTGCCTGAGCGCTGTCATAGATGTCATTCGATTCTTTGGTATCATCCTTCTCTTCCCCCATCCCCCTTTCTGTGAGATGCTGTTACCACCCACAAGCCCTTTTCTCTTGACTGGTTGGTCTTAAGCAAGAAAGTTCAAGAGGTAGGGATCACCTAAAAAGACATCCTTAGCTCATGGTCATTACTTACAACCATTACCTAAAGGATTATATTAGTAATCAGTGAACCTGAGAGTAATTACTCACTTCCAGTAAGAAAAATCAATTTATTTATTGACCTCCTGTCTCCAAATTCCTTCGGTTCCTATGCCACCATCATGGTATTTCAGTGCTTTGTGTTGAAGCCTGCAGCATGTTACATTTGGGATTACTGCTATTTTAGACTATGTAGACACAGATCATCAACTCATCAATGCTGTGAGCAGCCTGCAGGGACACAGCCAAACGAAGTTTGAACTTCCACATTCTCTTCAGAGATTGCTGACTTACCTATCTCCTTTATAAAGTGATCAAACAAAAATATCATCTGCCTTTTTTTTAAAGGCATACATCATTAATTTGGTTACGTGTATAAAGAACAGTAACTTTGGTATATTTCTTTAGAAGAAAATATGTTTCATGGATTCGGAGATTTCTTCTGTGAGGAAAAAAACATCTGTTGTAAATAATAATTACAGAGTTATGTCCATACCAAAAAATTAAGCCCAGTTCATATATAGTCTCCGAAAATGAATTAATGCATGATCTTGAAATACATACATCTTGTAAATTGTTATAGCATAGATATTTAAAATATCATAAGTATTTGAAACATTGAAAAATGCTAACCTTTTGGGTTTGTTTTTTTTTTTTGGTAGCAGGGAATAACTGGAATTTCTTATTTAGGTGCTTACTTGAAAGAAGTGGAGAGGCATTTTAAAACAAAATATATTTATCAGTAGCCTCTTTGAAATTCAGACAGATATACTCTGTGTATAGATTGACTAATCCTATAGTCATTTTATTTGAAATACTGATTTGAAAGTTTGGGATTTTTAAAATTGTTACAAAGTTACTAGCTTATATGTTTCTTAGATGCTTGAATTTTTTTACAGAGGTCTCAATTTGGTATTGACTCATTTCGACTCACTTTGACTCATTTCAAAAAATTGAGACACACACACTGATATTATAATCATAAAGAATATTGCTATTTGTACATATCCTGGCCTTTGTAGTGTCAGGTTGGTATAGAAACACTTGTGCCCCTTTACCAAAAAGAGTGATAGAACAAAGTTTCATTTAATTCAACTTTTGCCGCCTGGTACTTTGTCTTACTACTTCTAATTTTAAGTTGTCAGCACCAATCAGTGATCTCCACTTCTTACGTTTCATTTTTTTAGTTCTAGAAAGCTCGATGTTTACCTTGGTTGAAACAAAGCTCTTCATATCTGATTCCTTTCTAGACAAATATCAATTTCTTTCACATACTTAAGATATAAACCTATTGCTGGTGTTTTAGTCAGTTTGGGCTGCTGTAACAAATTAACATACTAGGTGGCTTTAAAAAACAAACATTTATTTCTCAGAATTCTGTAGGCTGGGAATTCCAAGATCAAGATGCCAGCAGATGTGGTGTCTAGTGAGAGTCTGCTTCCTGGTCCATAGATTGCCATCTTTTTGCTGGGTACTCACATGGAGGAAAGAGGGCAAGAGAACTCTATGGGATCCCGTTTATAGGGCATTAATTGTCAACACAGTAGAAACTCAAAATATAATTGCTGGTCTCTATTTCTTACTGATTGTTCTAAGAATGCCAGGTGATTTATCCTAAGAATTAAATTTAAAAGCTAGATTTTGTTCTGTCCTTAGAAATATCTCCATGACAACCAAAAGGAACTCCTTATTTCTTGCAACCATTGCTTCAGGAGTATTTTGAGAGTTAAAGTGGTTACCCAATTACTTAGAATTTTAGCAAGAAGAGAAAGTGAGGAGTTAATGATAGAAACACATTCTTGGCGTTTTATAGCAATAGGTATCCTTCCAGAGAAAGGGCTAATGATCAACTGAAAAGGTATTTGCATCTGTGACATAACCTCTGCTCGAGACTCCACGCAGTCATCTCACTTTTCCCCAGCTTTCATGTCTTCTCTGTTTCATCTCATTTTTTATACCAAGCCACACTCATCCTAGTTCATGATCAAAAGTTTTGAACTTGTTGGCTGTACTAATAACATTTCCTCTGTGCTATCAGAAACTATTTAGATGTGGAGTCTTTCTCTTTAGGCACACTTAACTTGTATGGCCAAGATTACTGAAACAAGGAGTATTTGGCAAGGCAAACATATTGTGAAATTTGTTTTAATGCTTTGACTCACAAGTGGCTCTTGGGAGCTCAGAGTTGAAGTTTTTTATTGGTGTTTACTCTGGTGCTCCAAGAGTATATTTGAGTGTTTAAGAAGAGGTCAAGCAAACAGTTTCTGGCATGAGAGAAAGTTCCTTGGAAACCTGACTTGTACTTTCTAGCTAAAATTCTCTATCATATTTTCTTTATGGAAAATAATAGTACCTACCCTGTAGGCTTATTGTGAAGACTAAACAAAATACCTATTTAAAGCACTTAACACAATGCCTGGTTCAGTTACAATCATATATGGTGTTCTCCAGATAAAGAGTCTTAACAGGTAATGAACCAAATCAATCTATCCAAGTTCCAGTGGTGCAAAGAACATCTTTGTGAAAAGGGAAATATTAATTCTTTCTGGGAAATAAATATTTGATTGGGCTTCCATATTTGATAAAGTCAAGGGTAAGTGTTAGTCACTGAGTCGTCTCTGACTCTCTGGGACTCCATGGACTGTAGCCTGCCAGGCTCCTCTGTTCATGGATTTTTCCGGGCAAGAATACTGGAGTGGATAACCATTCCCTTCTTCAGGAGATCTTCCCAACACAGGAATCAAACCCAGATCTCCTGCGCTACAAGTGGATTTTTTACCATCTGAGCCACCAGGGAAGCCCAAAGTCAATGACCTATTAAATTAAGAAGAGATTGCTTATTATAGATATGGGGAATGATATTAAAGAGATCAAAAAGATAGGAGAAAAAAAAGTAGGAGCTGATCGTTATGTAGGAGGTCTGAATAGAAGGGAAGGTATAAGAAACAGACACAAAATTCAAATATCTATAGGAAGGTTCAGAAGGATGAATAATCTCCAGTGAAGTAGAAAGCACAGAATGAGGCAGAGAACAGAATCAGTTTATTAAAAGAGGCTGATATGTTGTTTTGGTTTTTACTTGTGTGTGAGAAAAGGAATTTTTTTCCCTTTGAAGTTTGAAGTGATTGACAACAATCAGAGAAATATTTTTTTTAATGGGGAGCAGGGGAGCATGAGGGGTAGGAAAAACAAGAGGTGATGAGCACCAGAAGTAAGTCAAGATAGAAAAAAAATGGTTAACTGAAATAATTCGGTGTAGAAGCTTTAGACGTCTGGTGTTCTGATATTCTGCTTGAAACCAGCACCAGCGGGAGGTAGCACTGGTAACTGATTTTTTTTTTTTTTTTTTTGCATTCCCTACAAAAGTCACAAATAACTATTTGGCCCTAAATTTAGGAATAACAATAGTTTCCATTCTTTCCCATTCCAACCAAATGACCTTCAGTCTATCACTTAGTTTCTGTGCAAATATAGCCACCCTGCTTAATGGAGTTGTTTTGAACGTGTTGAGTGTTTGGTGTAGAGCAAATGTTTGAAAAAAAAAGTCATGATGTTTAACTTTTACAGCCCTGTGTGAACTTGGTCCGTTTCTCTATCAACAATCCAGTCTGTGGGAGCAAATTAGGGATTTGGGGAATCTTCCCAAATTGTTTCAGGGTAAATAGCTCCTTTATTGTGCTGAAGAAAAAATTTACTACTGGTTCCCCAGAACATTTTTATGTTGTGTGTTTGTTAGAGTACTAAGCAGTTCATTCCCATTTTATGGATAAGAAAGCTGAGGTAGAAGTGGTTTATTATTTAATCTCAATCTCACAGATGCCCACATTTGTCCCATGATTCAAACATGGCAAACAAATGCCCTTTCAGTGAAATGTAAAAGGGTATTTGGGTGTCAAGCAATTTCATAAAGTTAGTTTCAAGCCCAGAGCTATGCTCAGTATTGTGCACCTTCCTGTGGATAGAATGTTATGGCCTAAGAATGAGAGTGCATCTAAGCTCTCCTGTAGTCTGAGTGTTCACCTTCTTCTGATCTTATACCTGGACTTCATTATTACTGGGTTCTAACGACTGGACTGATGGAAATTTTATAGCTGAGAACCATCCCAAATTAGAAATACCTGACAGCAAGAATGACACCACTCATCAAATCTCCTTTCCAAGACATTGTTAAAACCATCAGGTCTTATTATAAAACCAGGCCAAGAAGCAGAACCTTCTTTATAACCAAAGTAATAATGTACGATGGGACAGTGGTTTATAAGAAATGACAGCACATCATTTCAAAGTTAGCTGAGGGCCTATTTCGACCTCAAAAGATCTATAAATATGGCTAAAGGGTAGCAAAGCTGGAACCAGTTCCAAGTCTCCAGACTCCCTGTTCACTACACTTTCCTGTACGTCAAGGGAATCTGCCTGGTGGGAGGGTCAGGAGGATAGATTTAAAAATAATCCAGAATCCTTATAGCATAAGTGAGGTCTTCTGGAGTGAGTTTTGGCTCCTCCAGTTCCCAGTACAATCGTGAGCATGTGTCTGCATGTGCTGGCTGATTGGCTGGAAGATCTCCTTTCCTAGAAATCGTTAAAAGATCATAGGCAAAACTCTGTCTTGGGGGTTCAAATGAATTGTCTTCAAGGCAGGAGATTAGAAGACGTATTGATTTACAGTGCAATAAACTGTTGGGCATATCGTTCAAATATCCATGAGCTCATCTAATCTGGTATTACCATTATCATCCACGTTTTCCCCTGATAGTATATTTAAACTGAGCTTGTTGGACTGTTGGACTAAGAGTGCTTTCTGGTTTGTTTCTCAGGTTGTGGTTTCTCGATCAGGATCATTAACTCCTCATGTGAATTTTCGCCTGGATTCCCACTCTGTGTCTCCAGAAGTGATTGTGGAGCACCCGCTAAACCAGAATGGCTATACACTGGTTGTCACTGGGAAGAAGGTAAGCCCTGTTCCATAGGAAGGTTCCATCAATGTGATTCCTCCTGAGTGGATATTTACAGCCATTGTCACCTGGTCCTTTTTAACTTCTCCCTTCATCTGGATTTATCTCTCTTCTATGAAGCTCTTTCCTGAGTATTCCAGACATCTCCTAAAATCAAGTTAAATTTTTACTTGGGGAAAATTGGACCTATGGGAGGTCATCTTCATGAGGTAAACTTCTCCTTTTGTCCTATATTTCTCAATGAGAAACACAAACACACAAAATGAGAATTACAGTCCTAAGGGCAGAACTCTAGTGCAGGCAGATAACTCCTGAAGTGTATGTTGGAAGAGATTATGCTGGCCAGTAATCCCTTTTCCCTGAGAGGAGGTGCATTTTGGTGTCAGAATGATATGTAACCATACTTAGAATTTCCCAGAGGTTCAAGTGCGTTTTCCAGTAGCTTAAATTATACTCTTGTTATTTTAAAATCATCTCAGCAGGGGAGGAATAAATTGGCAGATGGGGTCTGACATATATACACTACTATGTGTAAAATAGATAACTAATAAGGACCTATTGTATAACACAGGGAACTCTACTCAATAATCTGTAATGACCTGTATGAAAAATAAAAAAAGAGTGGCTATATGTGTATGTATAACTGATTCACTTTGTTGTATAGCAGAAACTAATACAATACTGTAAATCAACTATACTCCAATAAAAATTTTTTTGAAAAGTAAATCATCTCAAACTTTCCCCACTAAATAGAACCTCTAACCTTGCATGATAATGCTTGTGTTCACTGGACAGTAATAGTTACTTTTATCACATATGTGCCAAAAGTGGAAGGAAGGAAAAAAAAATTTTTTAAGTTTAATCATATTAGCATTATTACATGATGTGCATGGCATAAGTGGCATCTCTGTTAGACTCTGTAAAATTATATTTACATGTATCTTTGATGTATTTAGTTTTTATTTAACAAGCAAACAAAACCCTCCTCTGGAAGCTCTTTCCATCACTTGTCTTCACAGATCACCAAGATCCCGCTGAATGGCCTGGGCTGTGAACATTTCCAGTCCTGCAGCCAGTGCCTCTCCGCCCCTTCCTTTGTGCAATGTGGCTGGTGCCATGATAAATGTGTGCGATTGGAGGAATGCTCCAGTGGAACGTGGACTCAAGAGACCTGTCTGCCAACAATCTACAAGGTAGGAGTCTCTGTCAACTGTCGTGTGTGTTTTGTTTTGGAAAGCATAAATCCCATGGATTAAAAACTTCAAAAATCAAAGTGTTCATTTGTCTGTGAGGCATCAGCCCAAGCACCACCTCCCTCCCTCCAGGTTCTTCCTTTAGGGTGTCTTTGGGCACAAGCCCCTGGACCCTGAACTTGAAGTGCATGCTTCACACTCTCTTTAGGCAGTTGCTCTCCCTTAGCAGATATGTGAATAAAAGAGTAGTGGCTAGAAAGCAACACTGCTCCGCATTTCCTCACACTGGGACCTGTTCCCTTCTGATCTGCCCATTCTGATTCCTCACCAGCTACTTTATCTACCAGGTGCCCAGACATAAGCCTCCATCATACATAAGGATCTAGTCATCATAACACAGAACCCTAACCTGGACCATGCAAGCTAGAGGTCCAAGCCATGCTGGAGCAGGCAAAGGGAGTTTTGTTCCTTCTAATGCATAGATGGTGGCTGTCTCATCATTGATGAGAGTAGAGATTACTTCTCAGGGCAAGTTGGGAGGCAAGTGGATGGTGGACACATAGGTAGCTGTGTGCCTTCTTTCAAAGTTCATGGAAGAGAAGTAAAGACACAGCTGATAACCTCACTAACTTCTATACTCTGCAAGCTGATTCATTCTTTAATTCATTCCTGAAACATTTATTGAGTGCCTACCACACAGCTGGCCGTCTTCTAGACACTGGGGGGACACATTCCCAAATAAGACAAAAGTACCTCTGGCTCTTAGAAAACTGAGCTTCTAGCAGTAGACTTCAGCCATGATATTGTAGACACACTCTCTCTCTGTTGCCTTGTTTGCTTAAGCGTGTATTTGGTGCTCTGAAAATCTCCATGGCAATTTGTAAAAATTTCTTTCTTGATTCAAACACATTTTGCTTGAAGCTACTAACCTGGTAAGGACTCAGTGTGTGTTTTCTCTGCCTGCATGTGGAACAGTTGGACTTCGGTAATAATAAATGATGCATGTGAAAGAATCGAGTTAAAGATCTTGGTCGGTCGCCTGGTTCAAGCCCAAGTAAACAGAGTGTGCAAGTTAGAACAGGATCTGCCCCCAAGCACATGGCTGTTTTCATTTAGCTACGGTTTGGGCAAAGATTTGTACTGGGTGACTGGGTTTTAAACCAAATCATTTTCTGTTAGGTGTGACACAATTATTAAGCCTCAGCTTGATCAGCTAGAGAATAAACAAGAAGATATTACAACAAATTTAAATCTATAGTGTTTATGCACTTTTTGTTTGTGTGTTTAATACACTTTTAAAACCACATGCAGTTTTATACTTTTAAAAACACGTAGCTTTGGCAGTTTGAGACACCAGGAATCCGAATGCAGCTATTCCATGAAAGGCATGGGGAGTGTGTGTGTGTGTGTGTGTGCGCATGTATGCGTATGCAATTAAATCACAACAATTTCATTTCAAAAACAACCAACCTGCTGTTTTAAATAAAAAGCAGGTTGAGAACCTGTACAAATGAAACATCTAATTTTGACCAGTTTACCACCTTTTGTTATTAATTTTAATGAAAGCTACATTAAAATGGTTAAAAACAGTAAATATTTTAGAATTTTCTGGAACCAGACTCTCTCATAATGTTTGAATCTCCCCTCCTCCACCTTCCCTAACTCCAGCACTCTAACTGGAAATTTTTAAAAGGTTGGGTTGTATCACGCACAATTCATTGAGGCTTGGGCTGTACAGTTAGAAAGAAAGTAGTGCAGCTGAGTCCATAAATCCCTTTTGGTTCATAGTTGTTAGGAAGATTTCATGCTGCACTAGAGCATGACATTTAGCATTCTTACTGCAAAGAATAAGACAGATTATTCATCTTTTTCTTATCTGTCTTAAATGCTGCAGGCATAAAACCCAGCTAATGTGTAGAGTTTCACTTTCCTATAAATGTAAGTCAACCTGCTTTTCAAGGTACATGATGTTCAGTGGCTGAGATTCTCTGCAGTCCCACATATGAAATATTTCAGGAGTGCAAGCCCATTATTTTGTTTCAAACATGTTATCTGATCTTGTACTTAAAGAGCAATGAAAAATGCTTCAGAAAAGAAAGAGGACTTTCCAATATATTCTGAATTTATTAGGATAAAATTGTCATATCTTGTAGGATTAGAGTTCAGTCCCATGAGACAGCAAAACAGTTTATTAATTGATCAGAAGACTCAGATAAGAAGCAGCAGTGATATCTTATGAGGGACATGAGATATTTTATCTCTTTTCTGCAGTACACTGCCACCAAATATATTTGTGACATTTACTGAAGAGACAGATTTTAATTTTCCAAGGTTGTTGTTTTTGTTATTTTAATTTTCTCATGTATTATCCTGATGGATTTTGAAAACATGATCATTTAAATCATTTTCACCTGTTTAAGGACAATAGCTATTTTTGTGGCTATTTCTACCCTATCCAGACCCAGCCTCTGTGGCTTTATGCCGTACACTCATTTCCTTCTCACAGAGTTTCTCTACCCTCAGGATAACACAGTTTGCCAGCCCATTGTTGGTTCTGTCCCAGGGTGTGTAGTCCAAGACTGTGTCTTTCCTTTTCCCCCGGAAGAGTGAACGTTACCCCGTAAGCTAAGGCAGAATAGCTCAGTTGCCTGCCTTTAATTTTCAGCCAGGAGAGAAAAGCTGAGAAAAGCTAAGAAAAGCTGGCCTTTCAAATCCTGATGATCTCACAGAGGTTTTATATTAATAGCACCCATGTCTGTTGCCAGCACACCAATTGAACAACTCTCAGTGTCTTTTCTGAAATCATCACACAATCCCTTTGTCTTATATAGAAAGTGATGATGAACGTGGAGTGACAGACTTCAGTTTTTACATAGAAAGGGGAGATCTAGGCAGTGGGATCGGGCCAACATCAGCCTTAGGCAGCTGTTTTCAGTGGGGAAGACTCCTCATTAAAAGAGGAAATAACAGCTGTGTGACTGCCTCAGGCTGAAGAGAGCCCTGGAGGGTTAGATGTCTTTTTCTCTCCTACTGAATTTCTAACATAATAATAAACAGATTTTTTTTCTAGCAATTCTCATTGGCTAGACATGGACGAGGTAAATTTTCATGAAAGGCACAACTGTATAATGGATTTCATGGGTAAAGTAGCTATATAAAGGCATTAGGCTAAGACTTTTACAGGGGTTTGACAACAAGGGTATGACGTTGGTTTGCGATTATTTACTTGGGAGGGATGGTAACATTTGTAGATTTGAATTTTGCTAAAAGCTGTTCTAGAGAAGAATCACTTTTACACTTTCACTAACTGGTCTTTAGCAAATGCCCTTACTGATTTTTGAGTTGCCTGTATAGCAGTGCTATGTTTTCCCACCATTGTACTTTACAGCACAATTTACAATATGTCCCCCCAAAAGAGCATTTCCTTTCTCAATTGTCACAAAGCTGCTGAGGAGAAGCTTATTTTTAACATGGAAATTTGTTTTGTTTTAATAGTTTTAGCCTAAAAATAGTTGTCTTGTAGACTTCATAAGAGCCTAATGCTATCTTATATCACCGTTGCCAAATTTTTATTAACGAATTTGTTTTACTTTTAATACACCAAAGATAAGCCTGCAATAATAAAAGGAACCTATTATTATGTAATACTGAGCCTGAAGTAAATAAGTCAATCCTAGAAATGAAATATACAACTATGCCAAAAGAAATAATTAGAAACATTGCTATAATACAGATCACACTTGAGGCCCTCTCCAATTCTGTTTTTATCTATTTCTAACAGAATATGTTGACTGTATTAAATGTTACATCATTTTTAGCTTGTTAACTAACCAGCTGGTATATATCAAATAGTGACTATATTTAAAGGAAAAAAATGGTAGTTAGTAATAAATGTGAATTAAAAATAAGTAATTAAGTATTAAGTAAAATAAGTTCACTTATTCATTTATTGATGCCTGGCACATAGCAGATGATTTATAAATAAATAGTGAATGAATAGGGGCGTCCCTGGTGGCTCAGTGGTAAAGAATCTGGCCTGCAATGCAGGATACCCAGGTTCTATCCCTGGGTTGGGAAGATCCCCTGGAGGACAGCATGGCAACCCACTCCAGTACTCTTGCCTAGGGAATCCCATGGACAGAGGAGCCATGCAGGCCACAGTCCATAGGGTCGCACAGAGTCAGACACGACTAAAGTGGCTAAGCAGCAGCAGCAGCAGTGAATGAATGAATGGCATATATGTATTAAATACCATATACGTGACTGATATTCTGATAGCTGTTAAATGCAACTGTGAAAACACTGGGTACAGAAAGAAGTATTTTTACTGCATGACTTTCTCCTCTGGGTGGGGAATACCATAGCAACAATATGCATGTAGCATATACCCAGCTGGTACTCAGAACAAGGCATATACTGGTGCTTAGCTTCTAGGACCCATGAAGGAGTTTTGATCAGAGTTCAATCTGGAGGCCCAGATTATATAAGCATATAAAAGTATGGGTTATATAAAATGTAAAATTTGGGCCCAAAGTGTGTCTACTTCATCCCAAAAAGGCCTTTCATCCCCACCTAGGCTGAATTTGGCCTCTCTCTCATCTCTAAATCTGAAAACAACTTGTTTCATCAACCTGACAGATAGTTTAAATGTTTGTTCCAGATACTCTGAGATTTGTGTCCCTTTTTCCTTCAGTGAAAATTCAATTTTTTTAGATAATGGGAGAAGGAAGGATTTCCGATTCTTTGAGGATATGTATTTTGTCTGTTTGTTTTCCACACATATGAAAGATAATAATGTACTCGCTCTTTTTAAGTTCTATGTTGTCCTTATAGGTTTTTCCAACTAGTGCCCCCCTTGAAGGAGGGACAACACTGACTGTTTGTGGCTGGGACTTTGGATTCAAGAGGAATAATAAATTTGATTTGAAGAAAACCAGAGTTCTCCTTGGCAATGAGAGCTGCACCTTAACCTTAACTGAGAGCACAACAAACATGTAAGGACCTAAAAACACTTGGCCAGGGTGTGGCTGGAAAACAGATTTTAGTTTTGAATGAATACTTGTAAAACTTGCCCCAAAAGTCCATCTCTTGAGTTAAAAAAAGTCTTGGTCCACCACTCCCCTTGTGGATTTATTTTGTTTTTAAAACTATTTACTCACCAGGATTAAGGAGGGAGAAAGTGACATTACTCAGATGAAGAAAAGAAAAATCTAGCATCTGGGAATTTTTCAACCATTTTTGTAACAACTTGAGAAATTGTCTGGGTAGATTTGAAAGAGTAGCACTGGCTGGGGTCGGTCCATCTAAAGTCTTCAATAGGGAGACTCTTTCCAACAGTTTTTTCTATAAAAATCAGAGAAGAGTTCAATATGGACCCTGTTTTCTAAATTCACTTTCTGAATCTCAGAAATAGTGAAGCGGCTGTATCACACTTTTGAGACTCCTTGTTTTTGATGAGTTTATATTTAGCTGATCTTTATTGACACTGTAATGGAAAGTTAAAGTGTTAGTCACTCAGTCATATCCAACTCTTTTCGACCCTATGGTCTGTCCATGGAATTCTGCAAGCAAGAATACTGGAATGGTTTGCCAGAAAGGAGTGTATCTCATGTAGTCTTTCCCAAATCTCAGGAAATAGCAATGTTATCCCTGTTTTACAAAGTGGTAACTGAAGTTCAGAAAGATAGATTAGTAGAGGTAATTCAGAGAGTAAGAGCTGAACAGGCCTTCAAACTCAGCTCTCTTGATCCAAGACCTGTGCCTGTTCTACTATATCCTACTTGTAACTTCTATAAGATCTGAATCCCATAATGAACAGAGAACCCAGAAATTTTTAGTTATGTAGTAACAATAATCAAACATTTGAAGTTTTATAGTTTGACCTATTCTTTCAAGTGGTTATTTTATACCTAGTAGAATTCCTTCCAGGGTTATGCAAAGATCTAAATCTACTCATCTTATTTTACTGAGGCCAAAACATCAATTAATGTCATACTTGTTTAGCTCAATGGCAAAAAAATTCATTCAAGAAATCCCCCTTGTAAGTTCTTGCTCATTGCTTATAAATTAGAGCCTATAAAAGTGAGACACAATTCATCCTCATTTTTAAAAGTTTCTTAATAAAGCAAATTATACTTTTTAGGATTATAATAATATTATTAATTTAAAAATAATTTTGTGGAAAGCCTATCTTTATTTTATCATTATTGTTATTAAATAAATGTGTATAACCACAAAAAGGCATCTTTTGACATACTTTGAAGAGGAGATTTCTGCTTAGTTGTAATCAGCCCATTGTTTCATATGCTATCAAAATACCATTTCTATAAGTATGCCAAACATTATGCCTACAATTATAGAGGATTAGACTGAGATTATTATGAACTTTTCGATTGGTGAGTTCTACATTGATGATGTTTAACATTTCCTGTTTTGTCTATATGAATAATACAAGACAGTCAATATAAAGTTTAGCATAATAGTACAGAAATAAAGCTATACAATTTTCTGTCTTGATGCTTACTTGGAAACTCTGCTTGCTGTTTAGAGTAGTCAGCTCACTATTTGGAGATAATAACCCTTAATATAAAACACCCAAGCCAGAAAATGCCTTTGGACTTATATAAAACTTCGCTTTTTCAGGTTGAAATGCACAGTTGGTCCTGCAATGAATGAACATTTCAATATGTCCATAGTTATTTCAAACAGCCGTGGGTCAGTACAGTATAGTGCGTTTTCCTATGTGGTAAGTCTGGGCATTCATTTTCTCATGAACTAGGATATTTAATTATTACTTAATCTACTTAGAGTTATAAAATTGACAGGTTATTTTATTTTGTTTTTATCTCTCATTCAGGATCCTATAATAACAAGTATTTCTCCAAATTATGGTCCAAAAACTGGTGGCACTTTACTTACATTAACTGGAAAGCACCTAAACAGTGGAAATTCAAGGCACATTTCAATTGGTGGAAAAACATGTACTTTAAAAAGGTGTTGTAGTTTATCTTTTGTTTCATCAGTCAAGTTGGATTAATATTTGTACCTAAAAAATCAAGAAAATATTGTTATTTTGTGGCAAAAAGTCAAGAGGTTTATTATTTACTGTCCTAACCTTTAAAAACTTCTTCCTTCCCGAATCCCTCTACTCCTTTTTGCTGTTTTTCCTACCCTTCCCTTATGGTTTATTAATTCCACTTTTAAGTTTGTCTTCCCATCCACCTTCTTTATTGTTATACTTAGTATCCCACCTATGCTATAAGCTATGAGGTTCTGTTAATTGACAATAAACATTTCCATCAAGATTTACAATTAGATCATATCACTTTGGGGTGGTGAGAGCCATGAGGGAGATTAGGTTAGGAAGTTACGTTTCTGCTTCTTAAGAGATGGGAAAGCTTAAATCAAGTACCAAAACTTTAAAAATTGCTTAAAATCCCAAATAGTTTTAAGTTGGATGGTTTGCCTACAACAAAGCTAAGTCTGGGATCTAGTCAAATGCAAACACCCTACATTAAAAAGAGCATTTTTTTCCCTAGAAATTCCCATTTAGGTGCTATTGACTGATGTCCTTTTTTGACTTATGGATATAATTCTAATATATGTGTGTCTTATTAACGAAGATCCATTTTCTTAATTTTTTGTTCAGTGTTTCACATAGTATTCTCGAATGTTATACCCCAGCCCAAAGTGCTCCAACTGAGTTTTCTGTTAAGTTGAAAATTGACTTAGCCAACCGAGAGGTGAACAGCTTCATTTACCGGGAAGACCCCATTGTCTATGAAATACATCCCACCAAATCTTTTATTAGGTAAGTAAAAGTTTCTGATGGGTATAAGAAAATAATGAACTTGAGGGTGATTGGCTGCCAAATAGTCCAAAGGAAGATAGTTTTATTTCTGGATTTGATACTATTGCATTTCTTTTGAAGGATACCTTTCCAATTCAGAAGTGAAAACTACAGTCATGTTCTGAGTACAATTTGACTTTATCAGTGCTAGTTCATGCCATTTTATCCTAGTCTAAATAGATTTCGTTAAAACAATTTAACTGAACATCATAGTATTTAAGCACTTATATTATGTACATTTTAATTCTTTACTAACCTTAGTGCCTAAAAGTGGAATCGCCTTTTTCTGTCCATTTTACAGTGTATTTTTCCTTACCTAATTTACACACAGCTTTTCCCTATACCAGTGTGTAAATCACTCAGTCCTGTCCGACTCTTTGTGATCCTGTGGACTATAGCTTGCCAGGGTTCCTCTGTCCATGGAATTTTCCAGGCAAGAATACTGGATTGGGTTGCCATTCCATTCTCTATGAGATATTCCTGACCCAGGGATCGAATCCAGGTCTCCCACATTGCAGGCAGATTCTTTACTGTCTGAGCCAATACCAGACTCCCTCTAAATCAGTATCTCATTGGACCCATTTCAGTCTGCCTTATTTCTGTTATTTCAATCAGTCTAGCGACAGTAGTTAAATTCATTTTTCTTTGTATTTTTTTCAGACAGGAAAAAATATTTCTTTTGTGTGTTTGGTGAATAAAAAGAGAAATTCATTCCTTCAGCTTATGAAATAATGAATTTTTTAAATATTTCCAGGTTAAATAAGTTATTTCCAAAGAAAATTTACCACTGAACTTTCGTTTGACTTCAGTTGTGGCTGTAACTTGTAGTTACTACATGTGATTTAATTTCGTTTCTCTCTTAAAATACTTGATAGAGAAAGAACCTCTTATAGCTATTTTTCTATTTTATTTTGCTCCCAGTGGTGGGAGTACAATAACAGGTGTTGGAAAAAACCTGAATTCAGTTAGTGTCCTAAGGATGGTAATAAATGTGCATGAAGCCGGAAGGAACTTTACAGTGGTAAGTCCTCTACGCGATAGTTGTGCTTAGAACTCTGCATCTGTGCCTCTACTGCCAGCTTTCAGGGTACCAGAGACATTTCAGTTTTGCCTTTAATGTCTGCTATTTGTCTTACTTGCAGTGTAGTCAATAGGATTTTTTTAATTCAACGACTAAAAATATCTAGTCTCAGGCTAACATAAAACACACTCACACATAATGTTTAGACACAAATAATGATTATCAACTTGAGGCAGTGTTTTTTAAAAACAGTCAGTACAAATGCAAACTGCATCATCCCTGTCTTAGTCTGTTCAGGGTTCTATAACAAAAATACCATAGACTGAGTGGCTTACACAGCAAACATTTATTTTTTCTCACAGTTCTCAAGGTTGGGAAGTCCAAGACCAGGGTGCCAGCAGATCTGGCTTTCTGGGGAGGGCCCGCTTCCTGGTTTGCAGCTGATTATGTTCTCATTGTATCCTCATATGGAGGGGAAAGAAAGAGGAAGCAAGCTCTCTTGTGTCTCCTCTTATGAGGGCGTTAATTCCATCATGAGAACTTCACTCTCATGACCTACTTACCTCCCAAAGGCCCCATTTCCAAATACCATCATGTGAGGGATTAGGGTTCCAAATATGAATTTGAGGAGGATGCAAACATTCAAACCATAACATTTCCCTATCCCCCTTTTTATAATGCCCCATAGAACATCAACCTTTTTGGTCTAATAAAACCCCTGGGTAAAGCCTTTAATCTTGCCAAAGCATCCATGTCTTCCTAAGTGGTACGGTGTTTTCTTTCATATCCCTTCTTAACTATGCCTCTTGTCCTTTTGTTAGCATGTTATCAAATAATGAAAAAGAGCATTAGAATACTGATGTCCTAGAGTGGGTATGATGTGTAACACTTCTTCACCTTTTTTCTTTTATTTGCAAGGTCCATCAGAATTTAACTGAATTCCTCCTTAAATTGACCTATTTTGTGTTCTGACAGTTTTGGGTCACATTGAAGTGGCAGTTTTACTTCAGACTTCAGGAAGTTGGAAGTTATTTATGAAGATTATATATTGTGTTGTTTTTCTCTGATATAAAATACCCATAATCTAGTCAGACTTGTACATGCAACTTAGGAAAGTTCTAAGTGCCCCCTCTCAGGCAGGGTCTTGATTGGGGAGGTAATAGATTGAATTACAGCACTTCCTTTTAGATTCCCATCCAATATTTCTTGAAGGCTAAGGCTGCAGTGTGCTTTAATTACAAAAACCAATTTGGGGCTAAAAATGTCAAGCCAAATCACCAAACAATAAGGTCATCTCAAATAAGATTTTTCTTGACCTTCTCAATCAGCCACATTGCATCACCTCTAAAGAGTATTATTAGATTTTTATAATATTCCTGAGAGATTATACTCTAGGGAGTCCCCATATGAAGTAGAGAGCTTTGAAACCAATCCCCGCACATGGCCACAAACAAAGTTAGAATACCACCACTATTAATTTAAAGGACATCAGTTCTCCACAACCAGGCATAGCAATTTTTCATTAACCAATAAAAATAACAATAACCCCTTTTGGTGTTGGCATGCAACTTTTTAAAGTAGAAGTCTGAGAAATTATTAGTTTATCTAATTCACACTGAGGTTACATTATTAAAATCATGACTAAGATTTCTTCCCTCTGCCTCACCAACATTATGATGACATGTGACATCATTCATTCATTTGTAATATGTAGTTTTTTAAAACCTCCTAGGTGTGACAAAGAAGATTGAAACAACAGTAGAAGATTAGAATCTTATCTGTTTGCATATCTGGAAATGTAAACTTTGGTATTTTAGCCACAAAGATATTAAATAGAACAATGGATTCAGTTTGGACAGGAATGAAAAATTCAGTGGGTCTATTTGACTACTGTTTGCAAAAAATCTCATAAAGAGACCCGTGTTCTTTCCATATTCCCTTATTCTTGTAGAATCTGAAGCTGACCATGATGAATTGAAGCCATTCATTATTTAACAGATGAAAACTCTTGGTCAAGTCTGATTTAGATTTACTGATCCAGCCAGAGTAAATTTCCAGTCTAACAAATTCAAATCTTTTAAAATAAAAATATTGATCACCTTCTTAACAAAATGCATATTAATTTGTTAACATACATTATGCCCCAGAAGCCAGAAGTTTGTTAATTTTCAAATTTCTTGTTACATAGAAAATTATTGTAATAGCAGTAAAGTCGTTCATTTCCTTTTTTCAAGATCATAGGATAGCTTTTAGCATTGTAATATGGATTTGATACAAAACTAAGTAATATTTTATACATATTATGTCTGTATATCATTTTTCTTTATCTGCATATAGCACACATTTTTCAATAAAGAACAATTTTTAAATTATTTTTAAAAGAAAATATCAAATATCCAATTTTGTTTGTGCTTTTTCTGTATATCCTGAGTATTTTTCTATTGTGGACATAAGTAATTGTTTTATCTCCAACTCTACTTGTCAAAGAAAAGGAAATCTAAGGGATGTTGTTGCTTGTTTGTCTTTTCCTTGGAGGGAAAAATGCAACCATTTAACCTTAAATGCACCACTTTGTGTTGCTGGTTTCGTCTAAGCACAATCAAGAGGAAACCACATTTTCCAAACTTCTATAAATCAGAATTACAAAGGGGAAGATTTTTAATGAAAGATGAAAGGACATGAAATAATGATAGCAGAACCTTTGTAAAATAGAGAGGATAGGAAAAGTTTGACCAATGTAGAATACAGAGTGAACAAGAAACCACACAGCATGGGAGTCATGTGAATTTTAGAGCCAGTGGTCTAGGATTTATGTTCTTTACTTTGCTACTCAGAGCTTTGTGACCTGGTCTGATGATATCAGCTCAAAAATCTCTAGCACCTACCTCATAGGATTATTGTGAGAATTAAATGACACCAGCCTTGTAAAATATTTTGCACAGAACCTGGCACTCAGTAATTGATAGCTTAAAACACACTAATAAGATGATCTTACTGCATAATTAATTATAGTGTGAACCATATGGTGCTTGGCAGTTGACAAAGCACTTTACCTTGTAGTATTCTACACTGTGAATAACATTTTAATGTTAATTTCTAAATGAGGCAACTGAGTTTCCAAGTGAGGGCTTTGCCCTAATTCTTAAAGGTTGGTTTAAAGCTAAGATGCGAACAGGACTTAAATTGTACAAAGTTCAGCTTCCCACTCTGCAATAGCTGTTTCATAAGCAGCCACCCTCCTGGTGACTCCTGTCTTCTTAAGGAAGATAAAGTGACAGAGGAAAGAGACAGCTTCAGATAGAATAGCTTACATCTTCCCAGCAAGTGAAGCTTTGTAGCTCCTTAAAGGCTGGATTGTTTAGATAATCTTACATCCGTCAAGTTTCCAGAAATGTGTTCTTCAACATTAGTGAGTTAAATGGAGATTTTTTTTCATTTAATGTATATTTTCAATTGATTGAAACAGTGAAATGTGAAAGTTGCTATTGATGATGTCAAGCTGTGTTCTATTTACAGTGAATAATTGGTGTCTTACTGTAGGCATGTCAACATCGCTCTAATTCAGAGATAATCTGCTGTACAACTCCTTCAATGGAACAGCTGAACCTACAACTCCCCCTGAAAACCAAAGCCTTTTTCATGTTAGATGGGATCCATTCCAAATACTTTGATCTCATTTATGTACATAATCCTGTGTTTAAGCCTTTTGAAAAGCCAGTGATGATCTCAATAGGCAATGAAAATGTACTTGAAATTAAGGTAAGAAATGCTTAAAATGCTCTCTTAAATCATCAACTTGCACTTAATTGACTTCATCGCTATGTGAATAAAATTGTTGTGCTTGGTCATTATCTTATATTACATTAGCAAATATCTAAGTTCTGAAAAGCAAATCTTTTGACATAGGACTAAAAGGTATGCATAATCATGGACTGCTTTTTAATGAAGCATTTAAAAATTCTTTCTTAATGTATATAATAAAGAGTAGTAAATGTAGGACACAAATCCTTTAAGTAAGTTGCCTGTGATTTATTCTTCTGCCGATGTTACTTACATATTTCCCTGGACACCTAAATGTGCTCATTACAAGATAAAAGGTAAAAGTCATAAAAGTAAAGACATCAACTGTATTTCTGTACTTCCTTCTAATACTTGGAATTTTGTATTTGGGTGTGGTCATCTCTAAGCTGATTTATAAATGGAGCTGAATTTCCTCTACCTCAGGAATATATTAGCCTCTAAATATAATTTAATTGGACAATAACAAATCACCTTTTCTAAACCAGCCTGTTGCAAATAAAGAATACCAAAACCCTAGAGAGGTTACATGGTTTGACAAGTGATCAGATTGAGGCAGAACAAAGACTAGAATACAACTCTTTTATGTTGCTTCAGTCATTTTTACCTCAAATAGTAATAAAAGAGGCAATATGATCAAAACTTTAATTATCTATAGTCTCAGTCTCTAAAAACAGCAAAATATTTATATTTCAACATGATGTTTTTAGACATGCAGTATTTTTCCCCAAGAGATAGCCTGAATGCAAATATGAGCAAACACAAAGTAATAGGGTAGTCCTTGTTTAGATGTAATATAAATCCCATAGATCATCTCCATGTAAGTAAGAGTATGTTTTTACTAAAATTATTCTGCTTTTTCAACAAGACTTTGTCTACAGCCAAACCCATGTACACATTCACACTCATACAAGTTTACTAACCTCCCAATTGTGTTTTGCACAATAATTAAGCAAGCCCAGCATGAAATTAAATGGAAGCCTGCTTCAGTGAACAGCATGTTTACCATAGCAAAGTTCTTTCATCTGCTTCTTTAATTAGTTTTAGAAAGGGAGAAAGAGCTTTTATCACTTTTTTTTCAATAAAATTAATCTAGTGTGACCTTTTGCTTTCAACAATTACTGTGTTTGCCATTTCAAAGATTCCATTTGGTTTTTCTTGATGAAAACAAAGGTTTATTTGCAAATACTTCTACACCCAGATAAATTGTATTTTTCTGTTCCTGTATCTGTCATGGAAGGATTAGAGAATAATGGTTCTTTATCTACCCTTTCTAATAGTCTTACAAGGAGGAGAAAACTCCTTTTTCTATAAATTACATACCCATTATTCAATGTCCTACAAAATTGTTGGACCAAGAAAAATATGATTTGACATCATCCTCAGCCTTTAATGCTATTCCCAACCTGGCCCGAGAGGTCTCTGGAAATAGACACAAGAGACTTTCTTTTCTTGTCTATATACAGAATGACTCTTTTCTCTAACAAAGGTCTAGCACCTGTCATGTCACAGAGTGGCAATCTGGGGAAAATAGGAACAGTTTAGGGGGACTATTTTGGGAGTGTCATGATTTAGTCATCTCCCATATTTTATGTATATGTAAGAGAAAATCTAAGCTATACGAGAATCTTTTGTGTCACAGCAGTTTAACCCTTTATCAGTTTCTAAAGTTGACCATATTGGGACGACCCAGAGGGATGGTATGGGGAGGGAGGAGGGAGGAGGGTTCAGGATGGGGAACACATGTATACCTCTGGCGGATTCATTTTGATATTTGGCAAAACTAATACAATTATGTAAAGTTCAAAAATAAAATAAAATTAAAAATAAATAAATAAATAAAACCTCTGCCTCTCTGAAATAAGGAACATAAAGCAAGAGAAGAGAAAAGGTCTCTTCTGGACAAACAGTAAACTGTTTTTAGCAAAAGAAAGGGTGCTATTTTATTTCATGTTATTCATGTTCAATTACCATTCAAAACATGAATGTGAAATATATTTGTGTTCCATCAGTGAAAGCACTATGGAGAGAATTGTATTTAGAGTGAGATTTGCTTCTTTTTGCCAGGAAGAGTTTTATGCTGCTTAAGCAGCCATGCATATAAGAATTATTTGGCTAAAAAGAGATTGTGATAGTTTCCAGCCCTAGTTGTGAGAATTGCCTTAGTCAGTGTTTAGCCCAGTGATTACACCACGGCCAAGAGGGTCAGTCAAGTTTGGATCAAGAGAACATAATAGAGACTAAGTATCGGTCTTCCTCAGCATGAATCAGAAACTCCATAATGTGTGTGGTAGTTTGTATCTAAGGCTTAGGCACCAGTGTGGACAGTGGTCATCAGAAATAAACATCTCTTTGGGAGTACACATGAAGGCACAGTGTTCATGTCAGCAACAGCTCATGTTTTTGTGAAATTTTAGTTAACACAGTACTTTGACAAATATTGTTTCATTAGAGATTCATGTGGACATATGAGGTTGGGAAGTCAGTGATGATTATCCCCCTTTGCTGCTGCTGCTGCTGCTAAGTCGCTTCAGTAGTGTCCCCCTTTATAGATAAGTAAACAGAGGTTTAGAAAGATTAGATAATTTGTCTTGGGTCACATAGGGAGCAAACAGTATAACTTGGGCTCACAATCAAATTTCTTGATTCCATATTTGGTCTTATTTCTATGGCACCCCACTCCAGTACTCTTGCCTGGAAAATCCCATGGATGGAGGAGCCTGGTAGGCTGCGGTCCATGGGGTCGCTAAGAGTCAGACACGACTGAGTGACTTCACTTTCATGTTTCACTTTTATGCATTGGAGAAGGAAATGGCAACCCACTCCAGTGTTCTTGCCTGGAGAATCCCAGGGACAGGGGGGCCTGGTGGGCTGCCGTCTATGGGGTCGCACAGAGTTGGACACGACTGAAGTGGCTTAGCAGCAGCAGCTACTACATTACAAAGCTTTGCATATTAACTTTCATTTAATGTATACCAAAATACCTTTCACAATAGGAAAATTTTCTATCGTGTGGTATGTAGATGTCCATGCAATTCTTTAAGTAAAATAGCTCTAAACTCTTTACAAATACCTGAAAGTCAATTCTGATGAAAAGAAACCCTACATTTCCTAATTATCCTATTGTATGACTTTTCATTCATATTTTGTGCAAACTAGAGAAGCACAGTATTTAATGCTGGAACTAGAACTGCCTGACACTGTCCTGGGGCTTTATCATATTCTAGAGCATATTGATATACATGATAATAGAGATGCTTCAGAAATTCAGTTTGGAGAAGTTGGTTAAAACATGAAAAGGAGCAGGAAGATCAGCTAAGTCAAGGAACAGGAACTTATCTAACAGGGCTATGATACTAAGAAGGAGCCTAAGAACAAAGCTCAGATAGAGCGCGCTCAGATGGAGGTCTGTATCATTTTCTTAGCATTAGAAGGATTTAGAAGGGAGAGTCGTTCTAAGCTAACTCAGTCTACTTCCTGCCCAGAGCCACCAGAATTTGTCTTCCTCCCACTTCTGGCTGATATACCTGGAATTACAGGCCCAAATCCATTCACAGCCACTGTGAGGCCAGTTCTGTCTACAACAGGGTAGAAATGAAGGGCTCTTTTCTTAGAAGTCATTTGGCCCAGTGTCAAGACCTATTCTTATTGATGGGACTCATAAGTTGACACTTAACCCTTGAACAATATAAGTTGAACTGCACAGGTCCAACTTACATGCAGGTTTTTTTCAATAAATACATACTACAGTCCTATGTGATCCAGCATTGAGAGAATCCATGGTTTCAGAACCTCAGAATCAGAAGGCTGACTGTGAAATTATATGTGGATTTTCAAATACACAGGGATCAGTACCCCTAACCCCCATGTTATTCAGGGGTCAACTGTTTTTCTTTGTGCTATGCACTTTAATATGCATTCTGGGGTAGGGGAAGCCATATTGCAGGGCTTATAGACAGCACCTGTGGTATCCTACTGACCCAGGTAGCCAGTGAAGAAGCCAGTTTAATTTTGGTTCCCCCAGTTTTTCTCAAATGACCTGGGAACTTTTCTCCCCAAATGCCTGTTAATGTCCTACACACTTAGTTTTGAAGCTTCCCATCAAGGTTCTTTGCCCTAGTTCCCAAGCTGAGGAGGCTCATATTCTCTCAGTAAAGTGTAAATGTCCCTCGACCACCATCTCACTGATTTTTCTGCTGCCAGCCTCCCTGAGCCATGGCTGAGTCCTACTGCCATCCCCCCACATGGCCTTAGCTGACTTGCCCAGACTCAATATTGTGACCACCTGGACACGTGAAAACTTGTAGGATCCCTTGTGTAATGATATTATTTTTCAAGTCCTGCTTCTACTCCTATCTACTTTGTTCTTTAACCAGCTCAGACATGGGTTCCCAGTCCTGAGTCCTAGGTAAAAACATGTCATACCTGGCCAGAGTTGCAGAGGAAAGGGCAAGAGACATACTAATATGACACACTGGGAGTAATAGTTTTTTCACTTTAAAAATGTATTCATTTTAACATTGCAGTGAGAAAAAGCAACTCTTACTCATCATTATATTCTCAGTAACTAGCGTTTTGTCATACAGAAGTAGATGGTAAGTAGTGCATCCATGCACTTACCTCAGTGGTGTCTGACTCTTTGCGACCCTATGGACTGTAGCCCACCAGGCTCCTCTGTCCACGGGATTCTCCAGGCAAGAATACTGGAATGGGTTGCCATTTCTTTCTCCAGGGGATCTTCCTGACCCAGGGATCAAACCCGCATCTCCTGCAGCCCCTGCAGTGCAGGCTGATTCTTTACCACAGGGCCACCGGGGAAGCCTAATTTTGTATCAAATGGAATTGATTTGCTTCAAGACCAAGTCTCTTCTTGAACCTTAGTTCTCAATGTGTAAAGCAGTAATGACAATAATCTCTACCTCAGGAAAGCGTCTTTACAGGATAAAATGAGATAATTACAACTCTAGATTGCTCTATATATGTAAGGGGTTGAAGACCAGAAATCTCCTTTTGTATTGCTTTATTTAAAAACCTGTTGGACTTTCCTGGTGTTCCAGTGGCTAAGACTTTACATTCCCAATGCAGAAGGCCTAGGTTCAATCCCTGATCAGGGAACTAGATCCCATGTGCTACCTCTTAAGAGTTTGAATGCCACAACTAAAGATGTTGCATGCCAGAACTAAGACTGGCACAGCCAAATAAATAAATAAAAACAAAAAAACCTTATATATAATGACTGAAAGGTCAACTAATCCAACTTTGTTCTATTATTTATATTATACTATTTAATAATAGTTAATATTAAATAATAAAAAGTAAATAAAATTTCTAAACATATACATTTTTTTCCACAGCTTGATAAAGCTATGTTTTTTTTAAATGACAAAAACTAGCCTATACCTTCTTTTTTTTCTCCTGATTCAATCCCCTCTGTTATATAGTAGTAGACTTCCAGTATCACATTTTTTATATCTTGGATTGTAGACTTTTAAAATAATCACTATACATACAAAGCTGATAGTAATTTCTAACATAAGAAACTAATCATTGTGCATTTCTTAGGAAGCACAAATGAGAAAGTTTTGTTGTTCAGCTTTGTCATCTGTTTTTGTTTTGGAGATGCTTTTATGCAACATCCTAGGCAACCCTGAGCCTAAAAGGAGTACTGGAAATGTAGATGCAGTATGTTCATCCCTTCCCCCAGCCTCCATCATTATCTAAGCTGGCAAGACACGTTTTAGTCATTCCCTCATAAATCAAGCCCTCCAGCTCTTTAATCTCTTTCCTTTGTCATTTCCTGAATTCCCTCCAATATGTGGTCCAGGGCTATCCTCCTCAGTCCTAACCAACAAGTTGTCATTTGAAGCCGCAAGGTGACCTGTTAGATTTATGTGCTTCTGCATGGACTTGCCCTGTGTGGCTGACCTGGTTCAATGGAGTACGCATACTGCCTCTGGAAGTATCGTAAGGATAGAGTTTGTCTATATCCATTTTTTTTTAAACTCCAAATTCATGTTAGAAAGAAGAATTTTCTTCTAACTTCTTTTCCCAGGATATCTTACCTAGCACTCTATCGAGATCTATATGAGGCAATGTAAGACTAGTTTGTCAGGTATTAAAGATCATGTAAAATAAAGTGGAAACAAGGTAGCAGTACTGTAGTTGTTACTGGCTGCTCTTTGTCCCTCAGAAAAATACAATTATGTTTTGATATCTTTCTCCTCTGACTAATGGCTTTTTAATAAATACTGTAACCATACTCATTAAGTCTTCATATGAGAAATTGGACCTCTGTTTTCATTTCTTTCCCAAGGGTAATTATTGGTTTCTTAAACAAAACAGTGATATTTTAAATGCATAATGGTGACTTCATTTAACTAAATATGTCAAATTGAATAATGTTTTTAATGTCCTCATGTAACTATACAATTGTTCAAAATAATATAATCATGCTCTCATCATAATGAGGGTCTTATGGCATCTTACAAGAATGTCTTTAAAAATGGATTCGTTTTGTATAGGATTCAATGGTCAAGAAGAATGAAAAGAAACTGCCCAACTCAAACACCAAAGAAATACATTGACTTTTAGATCCATACATCAGAATCTCTGGAGATGGGACCTGGGCATCAGTATTTTATATAAAGCCCTCAGTGTGATTCTAAAAGTGAAGCCAGAGCTAAGTGTCTCTGCATTAGGCAGCTCAAACTAAATCTCTAAATTATTTCCCTTTTGCCAACCATCAGTACTCCCTGAAAACATTAATAAGTTGATTATGAAAAAGACATCATTTGACGTAAGGGTGTGAGTCAAGACGCTCTCCTTTTCTCTAAAATCCAATTTGATGGAAAAGCTAGATCCTATGATTCCTGACTAATTAGTACCCTGAAATGGTCACTCTCTATTTCAACCATCCAAATCCCCATGAAAATGAGTGTCAGATAATCATGTGCCTTCATAAATATACTGTGTTTGCAGTATATTTATATTCCTTCATAATTGTTTGCATTCCTTCAAAATTGTGAAGTGTTAACAAGCTCCTTTTTTTTTTTTTTTTTTTTTCCTTCTAGGGAAATGATATTGACCCTGAAGCAGTTAAAGGGGAGGTGTTAAAAGTTGGAAATAAGAGCTGTGAAAATATACACTCACACTCTGAAGCTGTTTTATGTACGGTCCCCAGTGACCTGCTGAAATTGAACAGCGAACTAAATATAGAGGTGGGATTCCTGCTTTCCTCTCATGATGTAAATAAAGATGCCAGTGTAATTATGTCACTTGCAGACTTAAAATAAATCATTAAAGCTCATTTGTGTGTAGGCTTTAGCTCATCAGTTCAGCTTGATTCTTAATTGTTATTTTAGAAATAGTGATGTTTTTGTTGCACTGTCTCCTTCCCAAGCTTCAAAAGGTAGGTCTCAAAAGTCCTTGCTGGCTACACTCTTCTCCATCATGCCACACTCTTGCTGAAATTTGCTGTAATCCTCAGGAGGGATGAGGACACATTCAGTGGTGTCTTTTCCCATCTCTCACCACCCTAGGAGGCCAGAGCCAACACAGTACTGCCAGCCACAGTGCTCTCAAATGCATAGTCCCATAAATAAAAGAATGTGTATGCACTGGATGAAGTGAAGTAAGAAACTATTTTATAGTAACCTTTTTCATATAAACAGCTATCTTCATTCCTTTAAAAGGCTGAGTAATATTCCACTGTGTAGATATACCACATTTTGTTTATCCAAATATATGTGATTTTTAAAGGGTTCCTGAAGTTTTCAAACAGTTATGAAATGGGAACATATAAAAAATTTAAAAATAAAAAGCTAAATCATGAGATCAGAGTTTGGAGTTCAAATGGACCATAAATCCAAAAAATCGTACCATGTTAGAGCTGGAAGGAGCATCAAAAACTTCTTCTGTGTATCAAAACAAAGCAAATAAAACTACCCTGAGATTTTATTATCCCATAATAATAACATAATTATTCAGTTCTTATGGGGAGTCTCCTGTGCCCTCTACCCTATCCTCTAGGACAGAATTAATGTTCTGTTGTCTCTGCTTCTTACAATATGTTCATGCTTCTACAGTACATATCATTGTGAACTATAACCATTTATTTTATTTTTTTTAATCATTTACTTTTGTGTTTGTGTCCCTTTCACACTTTAGTTCCTCGTGGTCAGAGACTGATTTTTATCTTTTTATTCCTAGTACCTAGTTATAAGCACAAACAGCTAGGCATCATGTAAGTATTTTAGTGATTAGTAGCCCCTAATTATTTGAACACTGAACAAGAATTTAAGAATGTCTTAATACTCTGGAGGCAATTATTCCACTTCTAGAACAGTAATAACCAGGTATTATTTTGAGCCTAGAGAGATTATAATTCAACTGTGAAGTGTATTTTGTACATATCATGGTTAATTTCTGACTTTTATTTGTCATTTGTAGTGGAAGCAAGCAATTTCTTCAACTGTTCTTGGAAAAGTGATAGTTCAACCAGATCAGAATTTCACAGGATTGATTGTTGGTGTTGTCTCAATATCAATAATACTCTTACTGTTACTCGGGCTTTTCCTGTGGCTGAAAAAAAGGAAGCAAATTAAAGGTGCATAATTTTTTTTATTGTCTGTTTTAAAGGCGTTGCCTTAACAATACAATCATTACAGTTTAAAATTGTCATAGATTCATGTGTGTGGTCTTATGCAATCCATAAAAGCCATGAGTTCTGGTCACCGGATCAAAGTCTACTTGGACCCATAATAGCCAAGTCTTTAACGAGGTCTTTCTCTCTCTTTTAAGATCTGGGCAGTGAATTAGTTCGCTATGATGCAAGAGTACACACTCCACATTTGGATAGGCTTGTCAGTGCCCGAAGTGTAAGCCCAACTACAGAAATGGTTTCCAATGAATCTGTAGACTACCGAGCTACTTTTCCAGAAGGTATACTTCAGTTTATTTTTCTGAAAAATACCTATACATACACCTCAGTGGGTTGTGGCAGTGTTGTTTATTTTTGTTTTTGCCTTTATATTTTTATAAAAATATAAAAGAAGTAGTCACCTCTTCTTTGGCCAAAGAAGTATTTAATTTGACAAAAAGTTACATGACTCTTATTTTTAAATGAACTCATATATGAGATTTTTTTAGAGTCTTTAAGCTCTATTCTCACAAAAAAGTTCATTTTAAAAATCATTTGAGCAAAGGTAAGCTGTTTATCATCTCAGTGCAATGCTAAGAAACTGTGAAGCTCTCTTTAACAACCCAGGAAGAGTTAAGATACAAGACATATTTATTGAAACAGAAGTTGGTACTGCTATATTTTTTTTTTTTACCTGCTAATCCTTAGACATTTAAATTATACCTTTAGCACTCCTTTGAAGGAGTCTCAATGAACTGTTAGCACCCAGTCTTTTATCCACAGCATCCCAGGACTTGAATATATTTTGAGTCTTAACCAGTGTGTGCTTAGTTGCTCAGTCATGTCTGACCCTTTGTGACCCTATGAGCTATAGCCTGCCAGACCCCTCTGTCCATGGGATTTCTCAGGCAAGAATATTGGAGTGGGTTGCCATTTCCTTCTCCAGGGATCTTCCCAGGGATCAAACCCAGGTCTCCTGCTTCACCATCTGAGCCACCAGGAACCTTCAGTTATGCTGTTTAAAAAGGAGAGTTAATGTTAGGCCTAATAATTGTCAGATTAACCACAGTATTTCACATTGTTTTATTTAAACTCTCCTGGTAAAAGCAGAATGTCTGTATTGTATCTGCTCCATTATCTTTAGAAGTTACAGGACGTGAGTCAAGTACAAGCATTTTCCTGGTTGAATATTTACCACTGGACAAATAAAATGAGTCACAGATCGTTGAAGATACTGCAGAACTTAGAAGTTGCTCATCAAAACAAGTACAAGAGCAGTGAGGCACTTAACATTTTAATTTTTTCAACACTTACTGCCTCTTACTTTTTCAAGTTTATGTTAGTTCTACAGACACCATTAATGTCTTTTCCCACATGACTCCATTCACCTTTAAGAATCCAGGCCCTTAACAACATGGGAAAATCAAATCCAGTTTATAGTTTTGAAATGTAGACCTATTTATTATTTTTTATTCACATTTAATGGCTCAAGTTTGAGATCTTTAAAATTAACAAGTGACTGTTTTGAAGAAGTATATTTAATTTTCCTTCAGCCTCTTTGCTCACCAGACCTCTGTCATCATTGCTAAGGAACTTGAGTTTCATCCTCTTTCCTACAGTGAACCTACTCCTTGGAGACATGGAAAAGTAAAATAGGCAAAAGAAGGTTACCCAGAGAAGAATGAGGAAATGCACAGCCAGTACCTAAGAAAGAGGCACTTAGAGAGCTTCTCTGTGTGTGTGTGGTGGGGACAGCCTCTTTATGAGTCTTTTCTGCAGACTTAGAATACACTGTGTGTCAAACCAGAATCACACTGATGGTTTGTGCACATGTTTGAACTTAACGGAAAGGTCAGTACAATTTCTGTGCCAGAGAACTTTTTCTTGTGCCTCATCAAGGATTTCCCTCCATCTCTGCACCTCTGAGAATTTAGAACCCTAATCTTTAGGTGCAAAAGTTTGAGAAGTGAAGGCAGAGGAACTGAGTTTATAGTTTCCATCATCTGGCTCATCTGCATTTCCCCCCAGGAAAGGTTTGAAAACCCTGACTCTGGGATTAAAGCAACAGACACCCAGCTAGGCTCCTTCCATCCCTCACCCATCCAACATCTCAAGCACTCCCCTAATGTTCTACATCCTTTAAAGAAGGATGAAGAATGCATCTGTCTCATTTCTAGCTAATGATTACTATAACTTACAATTTTCATAACTACAGGTGATCCCAAAGCTCTTCTGGAACCACTGCTGAGTTTACTGCTCTGGCCAAATTGATGTAGTAACCAAACTGTCCATTGTGGCAAACACTAAACATAATTAAGTGGGTTTAAGAATAATCAGAGGTAGCATCAACTTTCTTTTTATGCCGCTCTCTTAAGTTCTGATTTTCCTGATCATTTGCAAGCAAACAATATTTTCTTTTGATGCTAATGAGGACCCTCCCCCCACATAGGCCTCCCTTCTCTGTGTGTTATATACTAATACATTTCAATACCCAACCTAGTTTATCTTCAAGTCAGTTGCTTCCAGTATAACACCCTCTCCTTGACATATATGGATTCCCATTGGAAAGGGCAAAGCAACTGTTGCCTTCTCTGCCCTATTTGACATTAAGAAATGTGCTCTCAGCCCCACAATTTCCTACCTAGTAAAAGGGAACCTTGCCTGAGACTCATTATAAAGATCAACTTACAAGGAATGTTGATCTGATCCCTTTCCAAGTGCCCTCTAAGCAGTGAGGATGGCACACCAACCCAGTCCTTTGCTGCTCCCTCTAAACAAGGATAATACTAGATCTGCTGCCGCCACCACAGGATGGAAAACTTACCAATGTGGAAAGTTTTCATTTCTAAAAGTTTAACCATTACATATGTCTGGTTGTTTGTATGTATGTGTGTGTGTGTGTATATATATATAGAGAGAGAGAGAGGAAAGAGAGAGAGGGAGAGAGAGAGAAAGGTATATATTTCATTATACATATTTTTCTTTGACCAGGAATCCACATACATTTTGAGCAATACTAATTAATTCCATTAATAAACAGTAGTCTCTCAAAAGGCTTCTTTTTTCCTTTTCTTATAGTTCAGTTGAATTTTTGTGGGACAAGGCAGTTGCTTGACTACTTTTGCCACTTTTCATTCTTATGAGTATATGAATATTAAAAAACAACCCTCAAGCTTGACTTTTGCTATATAAAAGAAAATGTCTAAGGAAATGAAAAGGAAAAAACCAACTTTCAAAGTTACTCCTTAATGTAAGAAAATCAATAAATGTTTTTTATAAACACATACACACATACCCATATCTTTTCCCAATTTACTATTTTATTAGATCAATTCCTTTGTAAAGGTTTTTCCTAGCCTTATGTAGTGATACAATAATTATTTCTTTACATTTAAATTTAAATTTTGATTTTGTTATTAATTCAGTTTGCTTCTTCTGTTGCAGTCCCCACTAATTGAGGTTTTGCTACTGTCTCTAATAATTTTGCTTAATCTTGCAGACCAGTTTCCTAATGCATCTCAGAATGGGTCATGCAGACAAGTGCAGTATCCTCTGACAGATCTATCCCCCATCTTAACAAGTGGGGACTCTGATATATCCAGTCCATTACTGCAAAATACCGTCCACATCGACCTCAGTGCTCTAAATCCAGAGCTGGTCCAGGCAGTTCAGCACGTAGTAATTGGGCCGAGCAGTCTGATTGTACATTTCAATGAAGTCATAGGAAGAGGTAAGTATTTCCACTCAGCTTTTTGTTAAACACAATTTTCCAGTAAGCATTTTATCTTCTGCCTTTGCAGATTAGGAATTAGACAATAGTGAAAGCAACTGACAGAGCAGTGATAACAAGTGTGCTTGATTTCTGTTCTGCAGAAATACAACCCTGCAAATCACATCCATAGGGATTTGCCCCTGTGCATGGAGACAACTTGATAATCTCCCAGACATCTTACTAATGAATCACATTCCTTCCTCACCTTTTTCATAATGACAACTATAATTTCTTGAAAGTGCCTTTTACTTCTGTCTAAAAATCATTCTATTAAATTCTAATATTTTCACTCATATCTCCTTCCAGTCTTTCTTTACCCTGAGAATATTGACTAACTCTATGAAGTCCTGGTTTATAGCAGTTTGTACACTGCTGGACAGCATCAAGAGACAGGGAATTTATTGCCTTCCCTTGATCTGAAGAGTATACATCATCTCTACAATGCACTCCAATTTCTTTATACAAAGAGGAATGAATATTTGTATTAAGCCAGCCAGAGCAGCAATAACAGCTAGCATATACAGTACTGGAGGAAATATTGAGCAGGAAAAGAAACCAACCAGAAGCCAGGAAATGAACTCCACTGTTCCCTTTTTTTTCTAAAAAGGTTTTACCTTTAATACCAAATGGCTTCTGATCCTTTTATTCAGTATGTGCTGCAAGAGATAGCACAGACGTCAGCCAGCATGATGCAGAGGAGGCTGAAGGGACATTCACTAGGCCTTCCCATTTTCCTGTGATAGCATCAACACATTCCTCTGTCATATACTCCAGATTTTAGTCCTTAGCATGCTCCCCTTCACAAATAGCAGCCTCACTGTTAACAGACATCTTTCACATCAGAGTAATACATAGTTCTTTTACCAGTCTATAAATCTCAGTAACTACCAGTTTTAGAATGTGTGACTAAACTAATTATGTTCTAATTCTACATATTCTAAAATTAGTATTTTGTATTTTTATCATGAAAGGTGCTAAAATGGCAGTTATATCTCTTATAAAGTAGTAATATGAATGATTCTGTGAATACTACTGTTTATTTATATGCTTTCCCCAAGAGAATGTGAGCCCTCAAGAGTGTAGGTTTTATTTATTCATCTTTGCATTACCAGAGGGTAGACTAATGCCCAGCACTCACATGCTAGGCACTTGGGGAGTCTTAGCCAGCTGGATGAATTTCTTAATGACTTACGCAGCTATCAGACATTTGGCACCTCTGGGGAAAATTACTGCCACTGGATGAAAGGCTACCATTGGGAAAGTGATGTGGCTAAAACCAGAGAGAACTGGATGAAATGACTCAGAGTGAATTTGCTTCATTCAGGCCATGGTCTTTCAGTTTCTGCCAGCCTGGATTACATATTAACCAGTGACTAATGGGGGAAATCCTTATTCTATAATGCTCATCTTATTTCTAATGGTGACATTTTTATCTCATTTCCGTTTATTGGAATATAGAGACCTTATTTTATTGTAGTTCTTCATGTGGATAAAACTTTATTTTTATATTTAAAAGATATTTTTTGATCCTTAATAATAATGTTCCTTGTATGAGGCAGATGTTACTCCTGTTTTCACTGGTTCCACTGTTATTGAATACTTTATTATCTTAACCTCTAATAACAATTACATCACCTAAATATTTTACCATGTATTAAATAATCATATTGCTCTTATCTTTGGGTAAAATATATCTACATATTTTACAAACACACACAAGTAGTGGTACTGTTAATCAAAAGCATAAGAATCAATGTACTTTTTTGCCATGTAGGAAACAAAAAAGAAATGACGATCATGAAGAGCTTAATAAATAATATTAAACAAATAAAACTAATGCAGCACTAACCAAGTTCTCTCTATCACGTAGGACATTTTGGGTGTGTATATCATGGAACTTTGTTGGACAACGATGATAAGAAAATTCACTGTGCTGTGAAATCCTTGAATAGTAAGTTGTATTTTATTTAACAGTGGAGTACACTTCTGTGGCTGCAGACTAATAAACAGTTCATAATAAAATGTTGATTTACACTCTCCCTTGTGGAAAAATCAGTGACTAGCTGGAACGATGGATCTAATCCTAAAATGTGTGATCGAAATTCTTATTGAAATATTTCCTCAGAAATTATCCCTCAGAGCTCTCATAAGTAAGAATGAAAGAGATTCTTGGATGAGCCTAAGTATCATTTAAATATGTTTGGCTTATAATATTTGTTTTGCAAGTGACATTTATGGAAACTATTGGAAGCATTTTGGCACATACAGTAGTAATGACTCATTGTACCCAGAGGCATTACTATAATTATTTCTTTAACCACAACTTCCATCAAAAAGATAAAAAATGAAATAAGTCAAACAAGAGAAAACAGCAGAAAATTAAAAAATTATAAATGTGGTAATACCTCATTTATCCACATTTTTGATGAATGAGATAATCCATTAATTAAATGAACTTCCTTAGCAAGTGATACTTACCCCCTTTTAATGCTAGAATATATATATTTTTAGTATTATTTACTATTGAGAAAAATCTGCTTAAAATGTAATGCATACTCTTTTTAAGAAGCAGGGAATGCTACTCAGTTTTCCTGGGTCTTCCCATGTATATGTGTTATTAAACTTAGTTTGAAATTTTTTCCTGTTTAAAAAGAGAGAGAAGAAATATGGAATGCTTCCAAACATAAACTAAGACTTTATTACTGACCCAGAGCCATAATTATGGCATGAGTTACTATCTTGTACAACCCACCGTACTCTTTATAGTAGAGTTTGCCTGGCTTCACCTTTGCTGACAGGCCTCACATGTCAAGTCAATGTGCTTGCCTTTTCTACCCTCATTTCTAAGTTTCTGCTCATAGTTTGAGGCAGCCTAAAAAAATGTTAACAAGATACATTACAAATTTATATTGGAATTAATGTTTTCAATGCATGTGTGAAAGGTTTTCCTATAATATATATTATCAACAGAAATATTTCAGCCTTTTTGAACATAAATCTGCATGCTGAACAGTGTTCTGTATGGTTCATTTTGTTGGAAGTCTAACCACAAGATAATTAAAGCAACAATTTATATGAAATCTAACTACAAATTGTGATGGATTAAGTATAATTGTCAATAGATTTGCCTCAATAAAGAGCACTACTGCCAGTTGTAGTAAAAAGTCCTATTGCCAAGAAATCTTTCTCTGTCCCTGGTGTATGTTGATCTCTATTTGGTCCAGATGGATGTCCAGGCCTTGGATGCACTGCATTTGTAAAAGAGTATCATCACTGACACTGATACTAATCAGATTAATAAATTAAAGGATGTTAACTCTTCATTAGTGCTGACTAATATCAGGCCCTTGGGCTCTCTATTTGGAAACTACTCTAACAAAAGAGTCTACTTAGATAGCATAGGCAACATTTGGTCTTCAAATCCTCTTAGTCCAGGGACTGGAAAACTATGGCCTGCTGCCTGTTTTTGTAAACAGTTTATCAAGACTCAGCCACTGTTATCAGCCATTAGTGGCTGCTTTTGCACTGCAATGGCAAGAGTTGTGTATTTGCAACAGAGACCATGTGGCTTAGAAAGCCAAAAATATTTACTGTCTTGTCCTTTACAGAAAAGTTTGCCAACCCATGCCTTGCTAGACTCTTTCAAAAACAAGGGCAGGTGGTGACTCAAAAGTGCAGCACAGGTGACATCATTCACTCAACTGTATTGTAAAATAACACTCTGAGGATGAGGCATCAGGGCAAGATGTAGTCCAATGGCTTTATATTCTGTGCTGTCTCTCCCTGAACCTGATGAAGTAATCATTGTCCCTGTAATGAAGTTAATGTCTCCACTGCTGGCTTTCTCAGGAATCACTGACATAGGAGAAGTTTCCCAATTTCTGACTGAGGGAATCATCATGAAAGATTTTAGTCATCCCAATGTTCTCTCACTTTTGGGAATCTGCCTTCGAAGTGAGGGGTCTCCACTGGTGGTCCTACCATACATGAAACACGGGGATCTTCGAAATTTCATTAGAAATGAGACTCATGTAAGTATATTGCCAAGCTTACTAACTTATGAACTAGCCTTAAGCCAGCCAGCCTTCCAAAAGGTGCTATTTTGAACCTTTTTAAAATTTTTAGCCAAAGAAACCCATGTGAAACGTTGACACCGTTCAAATGGACAGAGGCCCATTCAGTTCTCTGGTTTCTCAAAATCCTCTGTCCTAGTGGGAAGATAGTGATACACAGAAGGGTTTCCAGGGATGGTGATTCTTATCTGCCCTGCAGGCAGCCGTGCTCTGCCATCCCCCAGACAGGTACACATCTTTCAATGCCTACTATACACCACAAAAAGCACTGCACAGGAGACGTAGAGCCAGAATGAGCCTCAGCCTAAAGGCCGTTTTAACCTTAGAAGGAAATATATTTAAAATTAATTATGAATGAATCTCACTATTCTTCAAAGTTGCTGCCCACTCTTCCACCTCAGGACCTTTGCACTTCCTAGTCTCTCCACCTAGACTACTCTTCTCCAAAATATCCACATATCTCACTTGGTTATTAATTTCAGCTTTCTGCCCTAATGTCATCTTCAAAATAAAGCTTCCCCAACTTGTCTAAAATTGCAGCTGATCACTACACTCTCATGCCTTCTTTCTTTCTCGTTTCTGCTGCTTTGTTTTTATCCATCACACCCTCATATACTGAGGCCTGAATTGTCCAAAACTGTGGCCATAAGCCATTCATGAAATGTGACTAGTGTAAATTGAGATTTGCTGTAAGTGTAGAATACATCCCAGGTTTTCAATATTTAGTATAAAAAAAAGAAGGTAAAATATCTCATCAGTAATTATTTATACTAATTACATGTTAAAATGATATTATTTTGGATATTTGGGTTGAAAAACATACTTTGAAAATAATTTTTGCTTGTTTCTTTTTAATTCTTTAATGAGACTACTAGAAAAATTTTAACTACATATGTGGCTTGTCTCATATTTCTATTGAACAGTACTCTACTAGGTAATAAATAAATGATAACTGTGTATATGTATATATGTGTGTGTATATACACACACATACACACTTATCTTATTAGAGTACAAGCACAAGAGGGTAGGTAATTTTGTTTGTATTGTCACGCAGGTGTATGTTCCTCAGTTCTTTGTCTTGTCACAACAAAGATTTGGAGCAACGGACATTAAAGCCCTCGGCGCATCACAGCTCTCGGGTCTTGGACAAACCATGTTACAGCTCTTAGGCAAATCAGTGTTACAGCTCCATTTTATTTAGAAGATAGCAGGAGAATCCAAGACTCGAAGAGAAGGGAGTGGAGGAGTGCATGGGGAGGGAGAAAGAGAGAGAGAGAAAGAGAGAGAGAGAGAGCGGGCGCATGCACGCAGGAGAGAGAGTCCGAGAGAAAGCGCTTTGGCTCCTCCTTTTATGTGTTTTTTCCTCCACCTGGGCCTGCCCTATGCAAATTGGGCTCAGCCAGGAGTGCTGTTTGTTCTGTTTGTTCTGCCTGAAGTCTTCACTCTGGTCCTCGGACCTTCCTTTGCCCTTCCTTGTCTTTTGGCCACCACCATTTTGGACTCCTTTTCCCTAGTCTACCTACCTAACAGTATGTTGTTCACTGCTATAGCTCCAACACCAAAATAAAGTTAAGTACATAGACTCTCAGGAGATATCTGCTGAGTGAATGAGTTCAGGGTTACAAAAGAGATTCTTAGATGTTTCCAAATGACAGTTTTGTTAGTGACATTTATGCTAGTTCCAAAAAGGCTGAGCAAACAATGGCTAGACCAGGAGTAGGGAGGGAAGAAGAAGTCTCCAGAACTGAAGTCACAGATGGCCCCAGGCTGCTTTTTGGCTTCTGTGAACAGACCTCTTTAGACGTTATGGAGTAGTTTTACTCTTGATCAAAAAAACTTCATAAACATGGGATCAGATTCTTAGAGAAATGAGCTTTAGGATGGTAAAGAAATATTTTGTATTCAGTCAAAAGAGAATACTCTCTAGCTCTGAATTTTTGCAAATAAGGTGAATTTACTTTACAAAGTACCATTGCCTTTATAGTCCAGGGAGTCTGTACTTATTACAACCACTAACAGATATATCTTAAAGAGAGGCCAAAAACACAGGAAATGGCCTCTCTACGTGCTGGGTGCATTAAGGGGGGCTGTAGCCCTCCTTACAGGGTCCCCACTGGCTGCCTCTTTACCTCACAAACTTCACTGTGGCTGCTGAAGAAGAGTTATCCCGTTCCTGATGACCAGGCACCGCAGTGACATCTGGGTGACTTCAGATACAGTTCTTATAGTTAACTAAAGCCATTATGCTGTCCATCCAAGTTTGTGGGTTGAACATATGGAGAATGAGATCTCCTGTTTTCTGTGTGGGTTCAGGCCACTGTTGCTTCAATACCAGTAGGAGGGCTTCTAATATGATTGATTTCACTAAGCTTTGGAGTCTTAACAGATATAGGCTTTGGAGTATTAACAGATATAGGCTAAAATCCTAACTCCACAACTTACCATCTGAGAGATTTAAAGTGATTTATTTCTCTCAAAGCTTCTTGTATTAACCATGTATTTCTGGGGACCTGCCGACCCTGGAAGGACTGCTTTCCCCAGTTCCCACAGGACTGGCAAATTCCCAGAGGTATTAAACAGCTCACCTTCGGAGAGCATGCCCTTCATCACTAAACCAACCACTCCAGAGCCCATACCCCAACCACCTCCTTTAAAGGGTGCCAACACCCTGGGCCACCATCTACCTGCCCTCAGCACTTTAAGACCAGGTACCAGACTTCTAGGGACAGTTCTTACACCCCAGACCCACTGAAATTATTCAAACCAGCTGATTCTAAGCTTCTTCCTCTGCCTCGCCCGTTCCTTCCCACAGAAATCACCATAAAGGCTCTTGCTTATGTTTTCCCCTTGTTTCCTCTGCCTCCTAACCAACCCTGGTGCTTCCCTGTGTGGCCTTGCATGACCTGCCATGCCTCCTCTTGGGAATTGTGAGTAACAGTCTTTTTGATGGCCTTTGTTCCCATCTGCTGGCTGTACCCTACCTGAATAATAATAAACTCCACATTTTAAAACAACTCCAGTTCCCCATCTGGAAAATGGGCAGAAGTGAGTGTATAAGGATTAACCAAAATTTATAAAAAACCTCTAACATGGTATATTGCAAATAACAGATACTAAGTAAATGATGATTATCAACAGGAAACAAGTTATTATTTGAAATAGGTAATTCTTTGCTGTTGATAAGAAATTGATAAGGTAATTCTTATCAATATTTCAGAATTCTAAGACCATAGCTAGAACAGTAAATGCTTATTAGTTTATGGGTTTCCAATTCTCTTTGATTACAGAACCCAACTGTAAAAGATCTTATTGGCTTTGGTCTTCAAGTAGCCAAAGGCATGGAATATCTTGCAAGCAAAAAGTTTGTCCACAGAGACTTGGCTGCAAGAAACTGTATGTAAGTATAAGAATCTCTGTGCCTGCAGTCCATAAGTGACAGGGAGGAACCTGTTTCCCACTCTTCAAGGCTAGTGAGGATGTTTTCTCTTCTCACGTAAAAGTCCTTTATTTTCGTCACAGTTCTAAATCGATGTGTAAGCACTGGGTATGTAGGTGGAGCTTTCTGGCTTTATCAAACAGAATTTAAAAAGAATTCTCCCGAGGGGGGTCTTAAACAGCTGTTGTTGCCCTAGCTTTTCTTTTTCCTTCCCGCCCATAGCCCCCAGTGTTGTGGTTTCACACTGCATTAGTGTTTGGAAGGGACAATTCGATCTGCAGCATTTTACAGTGAAACGGAGAGGGGCTGCTAACACAAATACCAACATATTGTAACTTCCCAAGAGTGGATTTGAAGTCAGCCTGCAGAAACCCTACCAAAAATGGTATTTGAGAATGAATATACAAAGAGGTTTATTTGTGTCTGGCTGCCTGGGCTGTATAATACAACAGTCAACAGTTGGTAATTGATTCAGTGCTTTCCCTTCCATAGCACTGATTCATGACTTATGGTATGTGTGAAAGAAAGAACTGTGCTATTAATTTCCTACCTTGGTTTTGGTCAGTGTGACAACATAAAAGCCATCTTAAACAAAGGATACATAGCCTCAGATAGAAGAATTGATTTTCCTGGAACCCTCCTGTTTTCCTAGATGCTTTACTGTGTATCCGTTTTCTCTATTACCTCACTGGTAAAAAGAGTTGTAGGTACTAGCCTAGCCCTTTGAGAAGGAAAAAATGAAATAACAGTCCCCTGTCATATCTCCCCCATAAAACTAAGTATTGCTAATAAGTTGACAAGTGGTAATTACTGATTGCTTTGGGTAGTCAGTTGGCATACTCGATTTAGCAACCAAAGAAAGCTGGGAGGGTGGCCAATTTTACTACTTCTCCAGATCTACATTAAAGCAAAAAAGATTTTCTTATGCCACATCATTCACAATCTCTTCCCTTGGCCTGTTGAATTTGAAATGTAAATGTCAAGCATTTTTATTCAAGGATTCCATTGTGATTTAGCGCTAGTCAATACAGGCCAGATGAAGCCCTTCCTGCAGAAATTATGGATTTCAAATACTGAAGCTGCTTGTTCTAATCAATAGAGATTCAGAATCACTGTAAATTATTCTCTTTTAGCCACTGGTAATAATTTTTGTTTTTTCTGTAGGCTGGATGAAAAATTCACCGTTAAGGTTGCTGATTTTGGTCTTGCCAGAGACGTGTATGATAAGGAATACTATAGCGTACACAACAAAACAGGTGCAAAACTGCCAGTGAAATGGATGGCTTTAGAAAGCCTGCAGACTCAGAAATTTACCACCAAGTCAGATGTGGTAATGTATTCATCACCTCAACCTCCTCTTTACTTTCATAGCCAACTTTTATATTTATTTTATGGGAACTTAATTTTTTTAAAAAAGAAATCTTCAACACCATAATTTCAGCTTTTTTAATAAGTAAAAATGGGCTTGATTGTCTAACAGGTACCCATACTATGGCCTCATAAATTCATTCATTTATTCAAAAAATGTTAGAATAAATGTCCAGCAGAACAGCATGTTAGGTCCTTGGGAACCGGGTGTAAGCCCTGCCCTCCAAGAGCTTTGTTCAGCAGGAGATGGAAGCCATTTCATCACTAACTCACACAAAGTAGACTGGGATTAATCTAGTCACTCATAGCTCAAGGGCAGAAAAATTCTACCTAGAGAAACCTGGAAGCTGTCTCTGAGGCACGTCTAGCAGTGACATTATCCCTTTGCCTAGCCCTCCTTTATCTGTAAAGGTCGTCCTCCTCTCACAGAACAAGCATCTGAGGGCATGCAGCAGAGCTCTGAGGGTGGGGAAGACACTCACCTGGGCAGCCGAATCTACCGTACTGCCCTTTCACCTGGTGGAGAAGGTGAGTCTTGAAATGGGCTTTAAAGTAAGGATGATGGAATGGATGGTGAAATAAAAAATGCCAATCCAGGTGAGATAAAGGGGCAGGAAAGTATACACTTCTTTAGAGTTCTAAGCAAACAATAAGCAGTGGTGATTTGGTAAAAATAGAAGGCACAGAGGGAAGTTATGAGAATAAATTGAGAAAAATATTTTCATAGTAGATCATAGAGATCCTTGGAAAGCAAACTAGGGAGTCTGGAATTTATTCTCTGGCCATGTGGAAACATTAAAATGTAATCAGATTACACTATAGCCTTTCTTCATTCTGCAAAATGTTTTGAGAGGAGTAGACACAGGAAGACAAAGTGAGAGGTAGAATATGAAATAACATAGGTACTGTAAAAACAGAAAAGATGGAAGAGAAGGCATCTCAGAGGTAGAAACAACAGTATTTAGCAAGAAATTGATGGAAGGCATAGCTGAGCAAAGTTATATACTGGTGCAATTACAATTATGTGAGATAGAGGCACAAAAGCCAGTTTAAGAGGAAAAATAGCAATCGTGCCTTGCACATGCTGAGTTTGACTTGGGAGTAGGACATACAGACAGAGGTGTCTTTCATGCAACTGGAAGTGTGGATCTGCAGCTTGTACAAACACTTTGGTTGTCTTAATCAACAACATACACTGGGTGGCTTACACAGCAGACATTTACTTTTCACAGTTCTGGTGGCTGAAGGTGGGAAATGGGGATTCCAGCGTGGTCAAATTCTGGCGAGGCAAGCACATGGTCACCTTCTCACTATGCCTTATGCTGGGGAGAGAGCAAGAGTAAGCTCTGTGGGTCTCTTCTTGTAAGGGCACTAATCCCATCCTCATGACCTCATATAAACCTAATTTTCTCCCAAAGCCTCCACATCTAAATGCCATCACACTGGGAGTTAGAGTTTCAACATATGAATTTTGAAAAGGATGGTGCACAATTCAGTCCATAGCAGAGGTCATGGCTGGAAATAGGCTTTTGAGACTCCAATACAGTTATTCAGAGGAACCTACATACATGCCATGAAGGAGAAAAGCAGAGAGATGGGAGACCCAGAGGAAGAGAAAGTGTCAAGAAGAAATGGGGTATGGTCAGCAGAGGCTCCTGCTACTCAGAGCACAAGAAGGGTCTTGGAACCTGAATGATTTGGTCTAGAGTGTGTGGAGGAGCCTGGGTGTTGAATGGAATATTCTATTTGCCTTTCATAAATCAAGAGGACTATGATATGTGGAGGTAGGAAAACAGCAATGCCTCAGTCCTTGACGATAACAAGAAAAGCATTAACTGGTGACATCAGCAAACAAGGTGGGAAGGAAATAGCATTAATGGAGGACATAGATTGCAAAAGAGAAAGGATTGGCAACTATTAAGATGTAACACGGGATGGGGATCTGCGTATGGCTTTGGGAGGTGAGAAGTTGTCTACCCTCCTCTCTGAGAGTCAGCAAGAGAGAGAGGTGTGGCCTCTATTGGTAAGAGTTTTGAAGACATTGTGGTCTTTAAGTGAAAGTAGAGTTTCAGTTCCTGAGGAAGTGGAAGAGTCATTAGAGAATAAGCTGAGGGTGACTGAGAGCCTGTATTCAGTGAACACATGTATCACAGGACATAGTGGAGGAATGGGACTTCAGGGTGGTTAAGATTGGTAAGTGGATGTGATAGTCCATGCTAGAGCTTATTGCCTGGATTTTGATCCTGAAAGATTGTGAAAAAGAGGAAATAAAAAGGTGCTAGAGAGGTAGGCTGAGAAAACATTAGTGATGGTGACAGGTAAAGGCATCAGGTAAGGAGACTTAACCCATCCTGAAAGCATACACATTTCATCTAGACTTGACTACCACTAGGAAGGAGACGGAGAAGGCAATGGCACCCCACTCCAGTACTGTTGCCTGGAAAATCCCATGGATGGAGGAGCCTGGTAGGCTGCAGTGCATGGGGTCGCTAAGAGTCAGACATGACTGAGCGACTTCACTTTCACTTTCCACTTTCATGCATTGGAGAAGGAAATGGCAACCCACCCCAGTGTTCTTGCCTGGAGAATCCCATGGACGGAGAAGCCTGGTAGGCTGCAGTCCATGGGGTCACACAAAGTCGGACACGACTGAAGTGACTTAGTAGTAGTAGTAGTAGTAGTAGGAAGGAGAACCAACTCTTAGAACTCAATAAGAAGGCAAAATAACCCATTTTTAAAATAGGCAGAAGATTTGAATAAACATTTTACCAAGGAGATGTATGAATACCTAGCTAATAAGCACATGAAAACATATGCCCACACAGAGACTTGCTCATGAATGCTCACAGCAGTGTTATTCATAATAGTCAATTGTGAATAGTCAAAACCAGGAGCAATTTTGATGTCCATCAACTGGGAAATGGGTATATAAAGTGTGGTATATCTATACAACAGAATAATGGTATTCAGTAATGAGAAAGAACCACTGACGCATGCTGCAATGTGGATAAACCTCAAAAACATTATGTTAGGTGAAAGAAGGCAGACTCAAAATTATTACACATTGAGTAGTTCCATTTATGTGAAATTTCTAGAAAAGGGCAAAAAGCTGAGACAGAAAACAGATCAGTGGTTGCCTGGGGCTGAGAGTGGGAGCAAAGATCGACTACCAACAGGCATGAGGGAAGTTTCTGGGATGTTAGAATTGATCTGAAACTGAATAGTGATGATAGCTGCACTACTATATAAATTTACTAAGCATCATTGACTATACAAGTACAGTTGGCCAATTTTATGACATATAAATCATATCTCAGCAAAGTTATTAATACAAGTATGATGAAATTTTGGATGCTCAAGGCAAGAGTTGGGATTCTGAGCTTTTTGATAGTCTGTACCACTCACCACTATCTCCACAAAAATACACATGCACAGCAAGAGTTTAGCACTTCTTGTAAAGCAACTGTCACTCAGATACTTAGGAAATTTACACAGGCTTCTATAGATTCAAAGTGCTATGTCTTTCTCCCTCTCATTGAAAGACTCTATACTGTACTATATAAAGGGTGAACCTGAGTAGTCCATACCATGCTGCTTTGACAAATTGTTATTGATTGGATGGTTATTGATGGTTATTGATGGATTTATAAATTTGCATAAAGTTTTCATTTCTAGGCCAGCACAGTCTTTTGAATGTTGACATGGAACATATCCAAGCACCTGTAATAAACTGTATTATGTTGAGACCTACAGACAAAAACTTGCCTGTTTGTAGGAAGGTGTACTTTCTCACAAATGCCCAGATGCAGTTCAGCTAAAATCTGAATACTCTTGAAAGCCTTTCCAACAACTGAAGTATCTTCTATACATGTAATTACTCATATCCAGTGTTGCATAGTGTTTGTGCTTAGTACAAGTGCTTTCACTGAAGTCAGTACTGACTTCTTTGTTCAACCAACTGGCTTTCTCATCCTGCTTCATCATTCTGCCGCATTTAATATCGTCAGCTGTCCTGCTCTTGAAATTTCCTTCTCCTTTGTTTTCAGGGCCACTGTACCATCCTGTTTTCCTCCTGCTTTTAGACTGTGTTTTCTTTACCTTGACAGCTTCTCCTTCTTCTCTCACAGCCTACATACAACTGTCCCCCAGGATTTTGGTCTTAAGGTGTCAGTCTCTCTCAACAGTTTCAACCATTTCCATCAACAGTCACCTTTGCATCTCTTTTACGAGATGTTTTCATCAGCAACACAAATTTACTGTGTTCAAAGTCAAGTTCTTTCCTGCCAACTGTCGATGCCTCACTTCTTTATTTCTCTTAATGGTATCACCATTGTGCAATATACCAACTCTTCATCCTTTCTATTGTGCAGTTCCGTAGGTTTTAAAGATTGCATCAGTTGTATGACCCAAATCACCACAACCAGGATGTGAAACAGTTCCATCATCCCAGAAAATTTCCTTACACCTCTTGATGGTGTAACATACCCTAACCTTAAAACCTGGAAACCACGGGTTCATTTTCTCTCTGTAGTTTTACCTTTTCTAGAATGTTCTATAAATGGAATCATACAGTAGATAGCCCTTGAGTCTGTCTCCTTCACATAGCATAATGCATTTGAGAGGATCAGTAGTATCACTGTATCCACAGTTATTCTTTTTTTATTATGATAAAAACATAAAGTTGACCATCTTAACCATTTTAAGTGTGTTGTACAGTGTGCACAGTGCTATGCAACTGATTTCTAGAACTTGCAAAACTGAAACTCTATATCCACTGAGCAACTCCCCATTTCTCCCTCCCCCAGCATCTCTGGCAACTGCCATTCTACTTTCTCAGAGTTTGACTATTTTAGATACTTCATTATAAGTGAAATCATAGTATTTCTCTTTTTGTAACTGGTTTATTTCACATAAGTAGGTTTGCTGAATCATATGTATTCTATTTTCTAGTGGTTTTTAAATTGGATTATTTTTTATTTTATTTTTAAGAGTTCATTATGTGTTCTGGTTATAGGTACATGTTATCAGATATGTGTTCTTACAAATAATACTTTTTAGTCTGTGGCTTGCCTTTTTAATTGTATCTTTCACAGAGCAGAAGTTTTCAGTTTTATTGAAAAGATTATCAACCTACCAGTTGCTAAATTTTATCAATTAATCCATTTTTAAATCAGTTATGCTTTTTTATAAAGGTATTATATCTGTTTACTTTTTTATTTTTTTATTGAAGGATAATTGCTTTTTTGAATGCTCAAATTTGGCTATATCTATTCTTTGATTGCTGCAGCAATGTACCTATCACTTTTTATAGCTTATAATAGTCTCTTACCTCTAATAACTGCTTTCGGCTTCATCTTTGGTAAAATTAGGCAGAGATTCTTCAGATGAGCTCACTGCTGGTGCTCAGATATTCAGAAAGCCTTGATCATTCACACAATAAGCATGAATGACTGTGCACTCCTGTCTTGAAGCTAAAACTGACTTGCTTCCATCATTTTTAATGCACAGGCATCGTACACCTCCCCCACCCCTTTGTCTCTCTCTCTCTCCTTCTCTATCCCTCCCTCACATGCCCCACTCCCACTCTCTCTTCTTGGGCAGTATCATTCTCTTCCTTCACTTCCCCACCCCCTACCATCCAGTCAGTCCAAGCTGTTAAGGGGAATTTGGAATGCAGACTGTTCATGAAACTGCCTCCCTCTCACCTCTTCTGTCCCATGATTTCTCCAATCCTCCGCTGATATCAGTTGTCTAAATCCTACAATTCCTTGGGTTTCCCTGGTGGCTAAGCTGGGTAAAGAATCCACCTGCAATGTGGGAGAACTGGGTTCAGTCCTTGGGTTGGGAAGATCCCCTAGAGAAGGGAAAGGCTACCCACTCCAGTATTCTGGCCTGGAGAATTCCATGGACTGTATAGTGCATAGGGTCCCAAAGAGTTGAATACGACTGAACGACTTTCACTGTAATTCCTTACAGGACTAAATTTATCCAACTCTTCCCCCTTGTTTTTGCAAATTTGCCTCCAGACCTCCTATAACCTAGGCTGTCAGTTAGGGAGACCTGATCACACACTCACAGAAGGCAATGGCACCCCACTCCAGTACTCTTGCCTGGAGAATCCCATGGACGGAGGAGCCTGGTGGGTGCAGTCCACGGGGTCGATCACACACTAGTAATCAGCCTCTCAGAACTTCGGTTCCTCATTCTTGAAACATCTACAAAACCGAATACATTACAGACTTGTTATAAGGGTTAAATAAGACAATCTTTTTTAAAAGGGCATGATGCCTACCCATGCCAAGCTCATTTGATGACACGTGCTCTCTCCCACCGCTCTAATTCGGGAAAGCAAATTAGAGAGTTCACTCTCCCGGCAGAGTTCAATCTCTCCTGGGAGAGAGAGAGAGTTCAGTCTCATAAGGTTCCATGTTGCCAGTATTCAGTAGCAGCCCTCACCTGCCCCATTCAAAAGTGTCCTAACTGGTCTCCCTATTGTAGATGAGCTTCCCCTGTTTGTTTAAAGCAGTGTTTACAGATGCAATCTCCTGGAGATCAACCCCAGTCACGTCCCATTGATTTCAGTTTAACCCACATTAACATTCAAAAACACAGTCCCCTTTCAACCTTATTCAAAAACACGGTCCCCTTTCAACCTTATCTGTCCTTCATCCCTCCATCTGCTCCACACATCAAGCAGAGTGACCTGTTGTCCTTACAGTTCAAAAAAACACATTTGAGTGTCTTACCCTTTACACCCTAGGCCCACTGCCTTCATCCAGAATACTCTTTCTGCCCTCACAATACATGTATCTACAGAACAAACTCTCGCAGTTCCTCAGGACCCACTATATTGTCACTTTCTTCCTGAAGCCTCTCTTAGTTACCCCATTATCCCTTTGCCTTTTCACAACATCTGTACCTCTTTTCTATAATAGCTCTGTATTGCAGTTATTAGATCTTACTGTTCTATGTGACAGTTAATTGCATAACTAATTGCATAATTCTCTTAACCCTGTTAAATCAGCCTCAGGGCCTGTCCAGTAACTTGGACAGTAACCCACCTGTGCATCATCAAAGGTCAGTGTGTGCTAAGTCACGTTCATTGTGTCCAACTCTTTGTGACCATATGGACTGTATCCCGCCAGGCCCCTCTGTCCATGGGATTCTCCAGGCAAGAATACTGGAGTGGGTTGCCATTTCCTTCTCCAGGGGATCTTCCCCATGCAGGGATTGAACCTGCATCTGTCTCCTGCATCGGCAGGCCATTTCTTTACCTCTAGCGCCACGCCACGTGGGAAGCCCTCAAGGGTCAACAGATACTTGTTAAATTGATTTAAATTCTAATGCAAATTCTGGGACTTAACACAGTGGTGTCATCAGAAGTGACTCAGAAGATTTTGAGGCTTTGAAAACTTTGAAAGGCTCCTGCTGCTGCTAAGTCACTTCAGTTGTGTCCAACTCTGTGCGACCCCATAGACGACAGCCCACCAGGCTCCCCCGTCCCTGGGATTCTCCAGGCAAGAACCCTGGAGTGGGTTGCCATCCTTCTCCAATGCATGAAAGTGAAAAGTGAAAGTGAAATCGCTCAGTCATGTCTGACCCTCAGCGACCCCATGGACTGCAGCCTTCCAGGCTCCTCCATCCATGGGATTTTCCAGGCAAGAGTACTGGAGTGGGGTGCCATTGCCTTCTCCATGAAAGGCTCCAGAAGACAGCAAATTTATCTAGTACCCTGCCCCACCCACCCACCCACCCAAGGAGTTTGTTTTCTCTATTTGGATCAAGGAAGTCAGTGGTCTTAAAACATTCTTGAACATGGGCGAAAGGAAAAAGTCATTCATGGAGATTTGTATGAGCATCTACAATGTCTACCTGCTTGCTTCCTTTCAGAAACACATGCTTTAGTCTCCTTGCTGAGTTATGAGCTACACTTGCATCTCAGTTTTATGTTTTCCTGCTCTTCATGTCTGGGCTGTATTCTCCTTCCCCTCCAAGCTTCTTTTTCCTCAGGGCCTCATTTCTGCCCCTATGTGCTGCTGTGTGCAAGTGTCTTGGAAGTGTGGTGAGAGAACTGATTTCCTGGGTCCTCTGCCTGGGGGGTGACCCACACATGTTGACTTACTCTCATTGTGTCATTCTCACCTTGGCACATGTCCAGGGTGAGATAACATGCATGACCTGATCTATTCCAAGGAGAGTGCTCCAAATCAAGAAACTGCATATTTAGTGAAGTTTGGTAGACCAAGCAAAACCCAAGAGTCATGAACTCTGAAATGTTTATCCCTGTGTGAATTCAGATTTATTGAGGAATTTTTAGCAAATCAGTCAACCTCTCTGTGTCCTTGTGATCATCCTATAAAGTACTGTTACAGCTGTTTTGTATTAATTTCCTCCTATAACATTTTCAAAATATAGTTATTTTATTGAAATTCATTTTCATTCAAGAGCTTTGATGCTGAGCAGTCTTATTACTTCTGATTTTTAATATAGATTTTTACTTTTACTGACTTAGACCTTTTAACATTAACTTTTAGATATGGTTACATTTCTTAAGGAGTATTTCCATTCATTTGGAAATCCCACAGATTTAAATTTTGGAAGCCCTTGTCTTTTTTTTTTTTACTAATAGTCTAAAATTGTAATGAAGCCATTGAATAAAGAAGGATAGAAACATGTTAATGCTTTGAGTCCATAAGAAAGAACTTGGAAAATGCACTGTGCTAACTACTGATGAAATTGTAATCATCATGTGGATTTCAGGCATCCTTTTTGAAAACTTTACATTTACTTGTAATCTAAATTTTAATTCTGGCTTAAACAAGTCATAAACTTATGTTACTAATTGTCTTCAAGGAAAAAACTTTGCCTAAAACAGCAATAGTATTGAATACTAAACCAAGTTTTGTTATGAAGACCTACTGATCACCTTTCATATTTGTGTGGCCACTCTTCCCTTACCTGGATTCTCCCTTCCCTTGTTTGACCAGTGGTCCTTTGGCGTGCTCCTCTGGGAACTGATGACAAGAGGAGCACCACCTTATCCTGACGTCAACACCTTTGACATAACAGTTTACTTGTTGCAAGGAAGAAGACTCCTACAACCTGAATACTGCCCAGATCCCTTGTAAGTAAGAATTCCAGCAGTGTCTTCTGTAGCTCATATGTTCTTTACTTTTGCAGAAGTGCTTGCCTTCAGAGTCCTCACAGCATTGCATCCTTTCTGAAACAGGTATGAAGTGATGCTGAAATGCTGGCACCCTAAAGCTGAACTGCGCCCATCCTTTTCTGAACTGGTCTCCAGGATATCCGTGATATTCTCTACTTTCATTGGGGAGCACTATGTCCATGTGAATGCCACTTACGTGAACGTCAAATGTGTCGCTCCATATCCTTCTCTGTTGTCATCACAAGATAATGTCAGTGGCGAGGATGATGATGACACATGATGGATGGAGGCTCCTGTGCCACTGAGTCCCCTTCTGAGAAACATCACTGAACTGCCTGAACAACAGTCCACCCTTTGTCCAACATTCTTTTCACTGCCTGGCCACTGAAAGGCCACCGGGTACTTTTTGCTTTTGCCAAGATTGCACTATTATAGGACCTTATATTGTTATTAAAATGACTGGATTCTACAGAATTTCTCCTCTGACAAAGCATCAGAGCAAGCAGCTTGGTCTCGCAGACCAGTGACCAACAGCAATTCTGCAGCTGTGATAATGCTTCTGTCACATTCAGGCCAAAACCCAAATGCTGGGTTGAAATTTTTTTAAATCAAGATCCCACTTGATTTCATATGGGAAAGTAAAGCAATGCATTTTGAAGACTTCTTAATGACAGAAAATTCAAAAGAAATGGTAATGTCCCAACAGGGCATAGCAGCCCTGGAACCAAACCACTCATTTAGAATTAAAATGTTTCAAAGAACTTATGTGTTGTATGAAAAACACATTTTTTTATTACCAATGTTGTCATTTGCCCATTAGGTAAACATTCCCTTTTAAATTTTTGTCTACACATTCCTTTTATTGGAGAACTATCCATAGACAATACAGTCAACATTTCAAAACAGCAGAACATGAAATATGTTTATAACTTTATAGGAATATTTACATATTGTACATAAACAACATTTAGGTTTTCATAAAATAGCTTAGTCACAGTGAAATATTTGTCATTTAAAAATCAACTGTTTAAGAATGATGCTTTGCTAATCTGGATGTGGACACTTAGAAGTTTTGTCTTTTTTTTAATGACAACTCTGAAAATAAAACAAGTAATTTGTGATGACAGTTGCTTTTAAAGGTAACTCAGCATGATTTTAAAGCAGAATACCTCTGACTAAAAGCATTATTGGTTCCAACCATGGCTTATATGTAGAGCCTTGGAAAGAATCAATGGACTGGAAATGTCAGCCTCTTTGTCAGGTGGCAGCTTTCCACCCCACAGACAATTGAAACAACCAAATCAGGGGGAATCCAGTTTTGTATTAGAACATTATGTGTTATTAAGCAAAACATATTTTAGGGAAAAAAATATGTTGATTGAAAGTTCTGACCATTTCGCCTGGATGAACAGTTACTCTGGTCAGGACTTTTGTGATGTTTTGTTCTGTGGGATTTTGTGCTTACTACTGTATAATGCATGTGGCACAGGATACTCAAACTGGTTTTGTTGATGTAAACATTTAAAGTATTATATTTTTATAAAAAGGTTTATTTTTAATGATGTGAGAAAACTTTTGTTAGGCCACAAAAATACTGCACTGTGAACATTTCAGAAAAGGTATGTCGAACTTGGATTAATAACAGCATGATTTTAAATGGCTGTGAATAAGTGATAAGGAAATGTACTGACTGCCAGAACTCCCCACCCTCATTACATCACCAGGACTTGAAGCCAAGGGTTAACACAGCAAGCTATAAAGAGGGTGTGTTTATAGTAGAGTTGAGCTAAAACCCAATAGTCGAGTTAAGCTCTTTTTGTGAGACAGTGATTACAACTGAAAGTTCTTTGACAGTGGTGGAACTTACCAGAAGACCCAAGGAATTGTACTGCAGAGATATTCCAATTCAAATATTATTATTTCAGAAGTGTATAGAGTGATACTAATTACAGAATATTGTAAATAATGGATGAGGAAAAAAAATCTGCTCTGCAGAAAAAAACCATTTCTACTAATGTCAGGAGAATGAATACATCAAGAATAGAGCTTATGGAAACAACTCATCAACAAGACTGCACACCTGTATATATGCTTGAAAAAGCTACAATGTGAATTTCATGTTTGCTATTTATAAACGTGTCCTTTGGTTAATATGTCTAGACAGACTGTGGGAGTTAAGTGATTCTTCTAAGAATTAGATACTTATCACTGCCTATACCTGCAGTTGAGCTGAATGGTACTTTGTATGTTAATAGTTGTTGTTCGGATAAATCATACAATTAAAGTGATGTATCATCTTGTATACTGAAAGTTGGTTATTGTTAGTCATGCTTGATTACCTGTCCATTTACATAAGGACAGGGGAAGCCTAAGATTGATTTCGCCTGGCTACATCAAGTCATCCATTAGAAGAGTGTTGTTAGTCAAGTTAATGCTGCTGCTGCTGCTAAGTCGCTTCAGTCATGTCTGACTCTGTGCGACCCCACAGACGGCAGCCCACCAGGCTCCCCCGTCCCTGGGATTCTCCAGGCAAGAACACTGGAGTGGGTTGCCATTTCCTTCTCCAATGCATGAAAGTGAAAAGTGAAAGTGAAGTTGCTCAGTCGTGTCCGACTTAGCAACCCCATGGACTGCAGCGTATCAGGCTCCTACTGTAGTGGGTTGCCATTGCCTTCTCCGCAAGTTAATGCATCCTTACCTAAAAGAATTTGCATCCCTGAGTTTCAGGAAGTCTCTGCCTTTCTAAACCATGTTTCCTCTGACCTGCTGCATTTCCTAGCATTTCCCTAACAGTCTTTCAGCTGCCAGAGCACCTGGCCCCTACTTCAGCTCGATGCTCTTCAGCAAGGTGCATCCTTGTGCCAGAAGATACGACAATGGAACTGCAACCTGCAGTTGGCACAGAGGTACCCAGTTGGGTGTTGGAGGAGAGAGAACTTCTTACCCCCGAAAACCTCACTTTTCATCGAGAGTTCCCACGCTTCAGGTGTCCCCAGGGATTAGCGAAACTATCTTCAGGTTATATCTGTGAGTATTGTTGTAATGGTAAAGGAATTCAGAGGTGAAATTTCAGTCATCTAAGTCTTGGGGCAATCTGATTTTTTTTTTTTAAAAAAGGTCCAGGTTTAAACCAATACCTACAAAGTGTGGTGGGGGCTGATTCTTTAGTGAGAGAATTTAATGCCCGTACCCAGTCAGACTCTTTCTCTGCCAAGAGATGCATTTCCATAGGACGTTGTCAGACCATATACCCCCGAAAGATAACTTGTCATCCTTACATCCCAAGTATCTGGCACGTAGCAGATCTTCAAACAATTGCTCAACTGAAACAGGATTTTCTTGTCCTCAGTCAGTCACTTTAAGCCACCATAGATAACAGAGTTGCGTACGCAAGTCCCATGATATTTAGTGAATCACCAACATGGGGGTTGGAACCTTTCTAGGGAGAGAGGGATAAAAAGATATCCCTTTGCAGATTTTTGCTGGGTGCTCTGAATTTTTAATTATCACAAGATTTTTTTATTCCACAGTGTAGGCATCAATTATGTTTTTGCTCTCTGAACTACACAAGAGATTGCCTCCTTAGAGAAATATGTTGAAGAGATAGAAAACCTGTACAAGCACATTAAATGTTTAATTGCTGGCATCTTGCTTTGTTAATTTACTTGCTTTGTAAATTTACTAAACTTAACCAGTTTAGTTAAGGAAAAAAAGTAACATGTAAAAGAAATTAATTTTTAATTCATTTAAATATTTAGTGAACATCTACATATGTCAGGCATTATACTAGGTAATGGGAATACAAATAAACACTTTCCCACCCCAAGAAATTTAATCGAAGAGACAATATTACACAGTTAGTGAATATTAGAATTGAATTTTCTTAGATCTGTAAACCATCTTGAAGAGGCTTCATAGTCTATAACTGGGAGTTTGTAGCTTTTGACCCCTTGGCCTGTTTCTCTCACTGTCTTACCCGCTCTGGCTATCACCAATCTGTTTTCTGTATCTATGAGCATTTTTTGTAGGGTTATCTTGTGATTTGGTTTTGGGTGTTTTGACGGTTTGTTCCTTTTAGATTCCACATATAAGTGAGTCTGACTTATTTTACTTAGCACAATGTCATCAAGGTCCATACAGGTTGTAGCAAATGGCAAGATTTCCTTCTTTTTATGGCTAAATTTTATATGGGCTTCCCTGGTAACTCAAATGGTAAAGAATCTGCCTGCAATGCAGGAGACCTGGGTTTGATCCCTGGGTCGGGAAGATCCCCTGGAGAAGGAAATGGCAACCCACTCCAGTATTCTTGCCTAGAGAATTCCATGGACAGAGGAGCCTGGCAGGCTACAGTTCATAAGTCACAAAGCATCAAACACGACTGAGTGACTAACATGTAACACTATATATATATATATATATATACTTTTCTTTGTCCATTCATCCCACCAATAGATATTTAGATTGTTTCCATGTCTTGGCTATTATAAATAATGCTGCAGTGAACATGAGAGTGCATATATCTTTTTTGAGTTAGAATTTTCATTTTCTTCAGATAAACGTCCAAAACTGGACTTGTTGGATTGTATGCAAGTTTTCTCTTTTTAATTTTTTTTAGGAACTCCCATACTATTCTCCGTAGTGGCTGCATTAATTTACATTCCCAGTAGGGCACAAGGGTTCCTTGTTCTCAACATCCTCATCAGCATTTGTTTTTTCTTGCCTTTTACCCCTCTTGTCTTTTTGATAAATAGCCATCCTAACAGGTGTGAGCTGACATGTCACTGGGATTTTGATTTGCATTTCCCTAATGATTGGTGATGTTGAGCACAATTTCATGTACATGTTGACCATCTATATATCATCTTTGGAAAAATGTCTATTCAGATATTCTGCCTAATTTTTAATTGGATTGTTATTTTGCTGAGTTGTGTGAGTTCTTTATGTATTTTGGATTTGTGGATATTTTCCCCCATTCAGTAGTTTGACTTTCCCTTTTGTTGATGGTGTCCTTTGCTGTGCAGAAACTTTTAAATTTTATATAGTCCCACTTGTTTGTTTTTGCTTATGTTGCCTTCACTTTTGCTGCCAGACTCAAACAGTTATTGCCAAGATTTACGTCAAGGAGCTTACTACCTATGTTTTCTTCTAGGAGTTTTATGTTTTCAGGTCTTACATTCAAGTCTTTAATCCATTTTGAGTTGATTTTTGTGAATGGTATAACATAGTGGTCCAGTTTCATTCTTTTGTATATGTCTGCCCAATTTCCCCAACACCATTTATTGAGAAGATTGTCCCTTCTCCACAAATATTCTGGTGCCTTTGTTGAAAATTAACCAAACAGGTATGTGTGGTTTATTTCTGGGATTTCTTGTTCGGTTCCATTGATCTATGTGTCTAGTTTTAATGCCAATACCATATTGCTTTGATTACTATAGCTTTATAAAACAGTTTGAAATCAGGGAGGGCATCACAGATTAAACATACCAAGTGAAGCTTCTTCGTGAAGCAAAAAGATCAAGCTCTGACTTATTTTGAAAAAATACTGAACCTCTGTCAATCTAAGCTTCGTCTGTCACATAGGTTAATCCTACTTACTGTGCAAGTTGTATAAAGACTAAAAATAGTGTGTTAAGTTCACCTAGATACCATAGTTGCTCAGTAATTGTGATATTATTATTATTATCTTCAATAAAAGCCCATGTAAATGTAGCCTGTAGTTGATGAAAGGGAAATTAAGCCTGAAAGAACCTTATAGATGCTTAAATACAAATTCTTACCCCATCCATCACCTCGTACCAGTTTCATATAGTAGAAATAAAGCTGCTCTTTATTGGACGAGGCTCTCTGCCTCGTCCTTGAGTATTGATCCTGCAGTACAGGTGGGGGTTGAGAAGCGTGACAAAACAGTGACAAGATGGTGGCATCTTTCCTCTTAGTACGGTTCACCCAAAGACTACCTCTGTTCCTTCTTGTTTCTCCAGACTCTCTACTATTTCTTTAATTACTTCTTCAATGACTAGTTTCCTTTTTTCTTGTTTAGCCTTCAGACCTAGAATTAACAACAGACATGGGAAAAAACAACCTGTCTAAATTACAGGAAGGTTGCAGGAAGGCACAAATTTCAGGAATCCCAATTCTCAGTATTCATGTCTAGAGAGTATGACTGTTCCTTACTTTGCTCAAATGGATGGTTAATGATTATTCAGACTCAGGAAAAGTAGACTACGTGCAGTATTGTTATATGGTGTTTTATGTTATGTGGGGTGTGTTTGGAAGATAAGGAATACTTCATTAATATTCCAGTCCATCTAGATGACTAGACATACATGGCTGACTACACAGACACAGTAGGATGCACTCCTGTGGTGCTTTAGACAGTTTCAGGAGATAGGTATGCAGACACTATGCCCCAAAGGAAGAAATGCTTATTGCTTTTAATTCCATAAAGTGTTTTTCCATTTCATACTTGACATTTTTCTTCAAGACTATCTCAATTCCTTATCTATCAAAAATTGGAAATAACTTCAGTCATAAACCAGTGAAATATTTCAGTTGGTGAATTGAAGGTAATAAAACAGAGGCTTGCCCAAACTGTCCTTTGTTGTAAATTACAGCAGAGGTCTAGATTACGTCAGCCAAAGGTATTGATCACAATGCTGAGAGGTTTATAACTACTATTGACTTACCATGTGACCCTGGAGCAGAAATCCAGGAAAATTGCAAAAGCATATCTATGATAATGAAAAGTCCATCATTAATAGAACTTACTATCCTGTCATCCAACTAGTACTGTGTTGGCTTCAAGGCAAATATTTAACTAATGCTAAAAACAGAAAGTACTTTTGTGTTCACACTTATTTCCATTGCTTGCTTCTGAGCTATTCTGATAAACATGTTTTCCTTCTTATCAGTGAAAGTATAGATTTATTTAAAAACTTACATGAATTAGTTTCTTCATTAGTTCCATATAAAATTAGTGTCAGATATCCAAATAGCTTCTAATCCTTTTTTAATTTTTTTTTTTAAATGAAGAGCTAGTTCCCCATATAGATCAATTTAGAATAGGCCTCAAGTCCCACTCTTCTGGGCAGTTAAACCCTACCTGGCTAAGCATTCTGAAAGCTAGTTAGCATTAAAAAAAAATCAACTGAGATGAAAATGGCCATATTTAGGATATATAAATGGAAATTTTTAATTTAAGTACAGTGCTAATTTAACATTATTTTGAAGCACTGGTCCCAGATTACAGTGATAATTTTTTTTTCCTCTTCTTGAAAAGAAGCCCTTTTGTCTTTATGTATTCACCCTTTCACTGTCAGAGGCATACGTTCTTTTCACCACATGAGTTCCAGGCTGGCAGAAACATCCACTAATCCTTAGACCTCTGGACTGGAACGACAAAAATGCATAAAATCTTACCAGGCCAAAAGAGATCAACTTTAAAAATCTTTGGCATCCAAACATGTCAGAACTGTTTTTCACTGACTCCCCAAACCATTTGTGTTCCCCACTATGGTCCATGGCATCTACTTTTATTGGGCAGCCTAGAATTTTTAATTTCAACACTCTATTTAATCTCATTTTCCTTTACCTTTCTTGGTTGTTTATACTTCCCCAGTTGTTTTATGAGTTGTCTTTCTGTCCCCAATTCTGGAAGTGTTGGAAAGTGGTAACGGACAGACTACTGTCTGCCAGCCCAAGTGGTCACTTTGACGTTTGCCACTGTGTTCCAGGGCTGCTCTTTCCATTACAGTCAAGCTGGGCCTCCCCTCCATGGAACTGTGGCTCAGTAACCACCATATGCATCAGTGGCAACAATTCTTGTGAACAAGAAATTCAAATTCAGAACCCTTGTGAAATCTTGCTTCGCACTTCTAATGTCAGGTACATGATCACCTTTAGAGATTCTTTCAGAAGTACCAATAAAGAAAAATTACAGAGGAACCAAAATATCTTGTTGGGATACTTTTGAAAAGCTGTTTCTGATTTTTTGTTAGACTATGAGAATTAAACATAAGAATTTTGAACTAGCTTCAATGGTAGCCAAAAGATCTATGGAAATACATGGGTGAAGCAAAAAATCACTATCAAAAAGATACTATAAAAACATGTTTCAGCATATACACAATGGAATATTACTCAGCTATTAAAAAGAATGCATTTGAATCAGTTCTAATGAAGTAGATGAAACTGGAGCCTATTATACAGAGTGAAGTAAGTCAGAAAGAAAAACACCAATACAGTATATTAACGCATATATGTGGAATTTAGAAAGATGGTAACGATGACCCTACATGCAAGACAGCAAAAGAGACACAAATATAAAGAACAGACTTTTGGATTCTGTGGGAGAAGGCAAGGGTGGGATGATTTGAGAGAATAGCTTTGAAACATTCATATTACCACATGTGAAACAGATTGCCAGTCCAGGTTCGATGTATGAGACAGGGTCCTCAGAGTGGGTGCACTGGGATGACCCTGAGGGATGGGATGGGGAGGGAGGTGGGAGGGGGGTTCAGGATCAGGAACACATGTACACCCATGGCTGATTCATGTCAATGTATGGCAAAAACCACTACAATATTGTAAAGTAATTAGCCTCCAATATTAATTTTAAAAAATAAAATATTTTTTTTAAAAAACATGTTTCAGAAGGAAAATACCCACTGTTAAAACTACATAGATACTTTTTTCTGCAAATGAACTTAATTGATAAAAACAATAATGATAATAATAATGATCTCATCCCAAGACATGTCAGAGGAATTAATGACTGTCTGGAAGCTAATGGGCTAAGGTAATGCTCCCAGGAATTAGTCTTGCTTAATGAAATGCTGTTAGTTTAGTAAACGGATGCTTATAATGACAGAAAGTAAAAAACCAGAGCTGCCACCATCGAGCCTGCGTGATACACAGGGGGAAAAAAGTTAATATGTCATGTGCTGCTCTTACTCATTTTTTCTATTCATTTGTAATGTATCCTTTGTTTTTTTTTCTTTCATACATCTATCTCCTACTTTTACTCTGAGGATATGTTTACTTAAGGATTGTTATACTGACAGAGATTTAAGCTGTTAATAAAAATGTAACTCCCTCTAGTGCAGACATATCAAACTTTAAATTATGATTACTTTGAACCATTTTAAGTATTCTGATGTGAAGAAAATGGATGCTCCATGTGGGCTTTAGAATATTGCTTCCAAAGTATAGTTGGCTTAGGAGTTATTACTGAATATCTGATTCTAAGATTATTCTAACAACTGACCTCCTGATTCTGCTGTCTCTATATTGACTCGTATGAAAGTGAAAGAAAGTGAAGTCACTCAGTCGTGTCTGACTCTTTGCAACCCTGTGGACTGTAGCCTACCAGGCTCCTCCATCCATGGGATTTTCCAAGCAAGAGTACTGGAGTGGATTGCCATTTCCTTCTCCAGGGGATCTTCCCAACCCAGGGATCGAACCCAGGTCTCTCACATTGTAGGCAGATGCTTTACTGTCTGAGCCACTAGTCTAAAACCATCTGCCAAAATTATATACCTGACTTGGTCATCTTCCTACTTGAAAACCTCTGCCCATTCCTAGATGGTCTCTGCATCAATTCTTTTTGTTGTTTTGTTTTGTTTTTAATTACAAAATATATTCTCGTAGAAAAAAATTTTACTTAGACTAAAAAATACACAGTACAGGAAGTATCCTCTGACCACCTTCCCGATTCTCCATTCTCACTCCCTAAGAGTAATCAATATTAACACTTTCTTGTATGTTCTTCCAGAAATTTCCACCCTGCATTAGCTCTCAACTAAGCCAAACACTTCAGAACATCCTTTAAAAGTCCCCATCTTATTGGGGCTTGCCTGCTGGCTCAGATAGTGAAGAATCTGCCTGCAATGTAGGAGACCCGGGTTCAATCTTGGGTCAGGAAGATCCCCTGAAGAAGGACACAGTAACCCATTCCAGTTTTCTTGCCTGGAGGATCCCCATGGACAGAGGAGCCTGGTGGGCTACAGTCTATGGGGTCGCAAAGAGTCAGACACGACTGATGACTGAGCTACTAACACTTACTTACCAAACTACGACTCAGCATAATCTCCTCAGTCAAGGCGGCTGTCTCTCAACCTCTGTGACTGAAGTTCTACTAACTGTATCCTCTTTCTGATGCAAAGAGGGCCTACACTGTGCTCTTGGTGCCACCTTCCCCCTACTCCGTAGCTGGCTTCTAATTTGGTGTCCCTTCAAACTGATATTCTTTAAATGTTTTCTCAATTTTTATTTAAATAGAGAAGAGATTTAAATGATTTTCTCATAATAAAAAAAATCTAAAGAACAAATTTACTTATTTCCATTTAACAAAGCAGAATCAATGCACTAAAAAGATCAACAAAATACTGTATTTTTCTAAAATTCTAGTTCTCTCTTTCAGTATTCCAAACTAGATTGCTTGGAAATTACAAGAGTTTTAAACTTAGGTAATTAAAACAAACATCCCCCAAAACTAAAAAAAAAAACCAAACCACCCATTCCTGATAAGAAGCATTCTGTGAGGGATTATTTCAGAATTTCAGGGCACAACTTTTAACTGACTCGAACTCTGTTTACGTGTGGTAAACATACACCACAGAGATGGGTTGTTTATTGTAGCAAGTTACTTTACTTCACTGCAACTGTCCTTTTGGCATAAGCTTACCCAACCTAATTTTGTCCATTACATAAGGAGCCACATGTGGAAACCTGAATCAGCTGACATCATATTACTGACTTAATCCAGTCATAATTCAGGGTCCATAATTCAGGGTCCAGTGACCTGGCAGGCACAGCCTCCCCCATCTTATTCTGCATAGAAGTACTATGGTATAAAGCTTGGATGGACACACTTTGGAATCAGATACTCTAGGTTTTAATCATTTCTACCACTTAACAGTGGTGAGATTTTGGACTAGTTGTTTAACTCTCCTAAGCCTCATTTTACACATTTGTAAAATGAAAATACAAATAGTGGCTTTCTTATAAGACTGTGTGAGAATTAAATGAAATGATGCATATAAAACTCTCAATAAGTGGCAGTAATATTTCTGGGAACCTTGATTTTTACTATAATTAACTGTTAATTACCTGCCTGTCCCACAAAAACATTCTATGTGGAAAATGCTAGGATAAAACTACTACCAAACAGGTAAAAAGTTTAGCACAATCTAGAAATATGTGCGGAGAAGGCAATGGCAACCCACTCCGGTACTCTTGCCTGGAAAATCCCATGGACGGAGGAGCCTGGTAGGCTGTAGTCCATGGGGTTGCTAAGAGTCGGACACAACTGAGCGACTTCCCTTTCACTTTTCACTTTCATGCACTGGAGAAGGAAATGGCAACCCACTCCAGTGTTCTTGCCTGGAGAATCCCAGGGACGGCGGGGCCTGGTGGGCTGCCGTCTATGGGGTCGCACAGAGTCGGACACGACTGAAGTGACTTAGCAGCAGCAGCAGCAGCAGAAATATGTGAAGGAAAAGTTCATGAAAACTGACACTGGTTTTCTTCATCTTTATAGTAATACCAGAACAGGGTCCTAACCTAGTCCAGGCTGACTTTACTACCTGTGTGACTCTCAATGTCACTTAATTTTTCAAGTTGTACTTTTCCTGTCTATAAAGAATGAGAATAATTATACCTCACAATGCTGGTTGTAAATTAAATAATATGTTTTTTATGTAAATATTAAATGATATAATATGTTTTATAAGGTATTATTATGGTTGTTAGATACATCAAAATATATTTTTAATTTTAAATATATCTTGGAATTCATCTGATTCGTAAAATTCTCTCTAACCCACTCTAGTTCTTCATTTGCTCCAACGGAATGTCTGGGGTTGTTTGCAGACATCTATACTTAGAATCAAAGTGCTCAGGACTGGAAAAGTCTGCAAATCTGGCCCCAGCCTCCAGACAGAGGTTCTGGGTGCTAATTGCTTGCTGACCCTTAAACAACTCCATGTCCTATTCAGAGTTTAAAGTTTAGGGGTGAAATCACTGCCCCTTCTCAAAGATAATACAAATGCAGATCTAAAGTGGTGTCCTGAGCTAACATGAGACACAGTGAGTTTGAATCTCATCACAGCAGTATTTTTCCAACATAATAAATTACTCTTTGTTCAAGTCAGAAACTGAATTCACTTTATTTTCCAAAATCGGCTCTGCCAGGTTTCCTTGATTTAATTGTATCTTTTTTGTCTGCTGACAATGGAAAGCAGAAGAAAATAGTCTTGCTAAGGAAATGAAATATGACCAAGAAAAACAGGCATTCTCACACTATATGAGGTGGATTTTTTTTCACATTCAATTTTTTATAAGAAAAAAGTCTTTACCCTTTGAAACAACAGCATTATTGTGGTGACTGTTTGGTCATATCTACACAGCCCAAAAGAAAATGTTGGAAAGAAAATTAACCAGTTCACAAGGGTATGGACAACATTATTTTTAAAAGGAAATGGTTCTTCATACATAGAAAGAATAATAAATGATAGCCAAAAAAAGTGAGAGTTGAGGCAATTATTTAAATAATTCAAATAAAATATGTGTGATTAAAGCACCAATGGAATTTAGGTAAAATCATTTAGAGGGAACACAAGTTAACCAAATTATTACTGCATTTCTTCAGTATATTTAGTTAAAATAGTCCTTGCTTTAATAAAATTGTCTTGCTCAGAGAAGAACTCTTTAAGTCCTACTTGACTGATAGGGAGATCTTATAATGAATGAATAAGTGTTTAAAGCAAGAAAGGGTCAGGTTTTTGTCCCATCTCTGCCATCTACTCACTATTTGCCCATAAACAAATATGGTTGTCCATTTATTCCATGTTAAAATGTTACTAAGAGCCTTCTACATAACACACACTGTTATAAGAAGGGAAAATACAGCAACAAATATACTAGACAGGACTGTTGCCCCCACAGGGCATTAATCCCAAAGTAGAGAGAAAGATGATCAGTTCAGTTCAGTTCAGTCGCTCAGTCATGTCTGACTCTTTGCAACCCCGTGAATCACAGCACGCCAGGCCTCCCTGTCCATCACCAGCTCCCGGAGTTCACCTGAACTCATGTCCATCGAGTCGGTGATGCCATCCAGCCATCTCATCCTCTGTCGTCCCCTTCTCCTCTTGCCCCCAATCCCTCCCAGCATCAGAATCTTTTCCAATGAGTCATCTCTTCGCATGAGGTGGCCAAAGTATTGGATGCTTTAGCATCAGTCCTTCCAATGAACACCCAGGACTGATCTCCTTTAGAATGGACTGGTTGGATCTCCTTGCAGTCCAAGGGACTCTCAAGAGTCTTCTCCAACACCACAGTTCAAAAGCATCAATTCTTTGGCACTCAGCTTTCTTCACAGTCCAACTTTCACATCCATACATGACCACTGGAAAAACCATAGCCTTGACTAGATGGACCTTTGTTGGCAAAGTATTGTCTCTGCTTTTTAATATGCTATCTATGTTGGGCATAACTTTCCTTCCAAGGAGTAAGTGTCTTTTAATTTCATGGCTGCAATCACCATCTGCAGTGATTTTGGAGCCCCAAAATATAAAGTCTGACACTGCTTCCACTGTTTACCCATCTACTTCCCATGAAGTGATGGGACCAGATGCCATGATCTTAGTTTTCTGAATGTTGAGCTTTAACTTTTTCACTCTCCTCTTTCACTTTCATCAAGAGGCTCTTTAGCTCCTCTTCACTTTCTGCCATAAGGGTGGTGTCATCTGCAGAAAGATGATAGATACAGATAAACAGATGATGGATGGGTATGTAGCTGATAAATACACAGAAGAACTAGTTATATAAAAGTTAATTTCAAATTGTTATAAATACTACAAAAGAAACAAATAGGATAATAACGATTAAGGTTAAATGACTGTTTGGACAGAGTGATCAGGAAAGGCTTCTGTAAGAAAGCAAAACATGAACTAAGACCTGAAGATGAGGATGACCCCACAGTGTGAAGAGCTGGTATGGAGCAGTCAAGGCAGGGAGAACACAAAGTGCAAAGCCTGCTTCTGGAGGGAGGAATGGGCTTTGTCTTTTGAGACCCAATAAAACAACCTTCACAGTAGTAGTATGTTAAAGGAGAAGCAAGGTGTGAGGCAAAGTTAGAAATGAAAGCAAGAGCCAGTTAGACTTCTATTCTGACAGCAGTGGGAAGTTACTGAAGGGTGTTAAGTAAGAGAGGACCTGATTTGTTTTTAATAGTTGAGTCTGGCTGCAAAGTGAAAATATAGCAATGCAAGAGAAGAAGCAGGGAGGCTATTGAATAACTCCAGGCATGAAATCAAGGCAGGTTTGAAGCTGCATAGAGGGACTGGAAGTAAAGCTAAGTGGATAGATTTGAGATGAGTTTTAAGGAAAAATTAATGCACCGTGGTCCTGAGTTGTATGTGGGTAAGGAGGGGAAGGGAAGGATCAAAAAATGATTCCTGGGTTTTTGGCTTAGACAACTAGATGGATAGTGTCCCTACTTACTAAGAGAGAAAGCTGGGAAAGTCACAGGTCAGATCAGGAGTCCTACTTTGGACATGTCAATTTTAGGTGAGTTTTAGACAAAAAAAGTGGAAATGCCAAGTAGACATTTGAATATGTAAGTCTAAATCATGGAGAGGCAAAAACATCAATCTTTGGTGGTATAAAGCTGTGGAACCAGATGAGATCATCTAGGCATGGAAGCTAGAGAGGGCCAAGGATGGAACCTCAGGGCACCACAGTGTTTAAAGGTGAGGAAGCTGAGATTGAGAAAGAGTTACTTACCTCATTATAAAATGCAAAGTTTTATAAAGATTAAGTAAAAATATGTATGTCTTGTTACTACTGATAAAGACACTCAGTAGTTGTAATTTCTCCCATTTTTTTAATCCTCTTCCCATTCAATGACTCCCACCATCTAGATATAATTAACAAATTATATCCAAGCTTCTCTTCTTTCATTTTGAAATGGGAAATTGTACATCCTGCACGTACCTGTTCATCTTGAGCACCTCAACTCCTGCTCTTCCTTAGATGACAAGTTTATATGATCATTATCATACTTAGAGAAAATCCCCAGAAACAAAAAGAAAAAAAAGTAATGGTCCACAATTAATCTAGATTCTGTGCATCAGGATTAGGTTCAGAAAAGCACAAAACAATGTAGCTTAAATGAGAAAAGGATTTTCTTCTTTTACACAAAACAGGTTGGAAGACAGGTAGTGTGGGGCCTGAGATGGAGGCTGCAAGATGTTGTCAGGGGCCCAGACTCCCATCTTTCTGCTCTGCAATCCCAATGCACAGCTTCTCTCCTCAAGGTCACCTTTGTGGTTCAGATGGCTTCCTGAGTTTCAGGAAGAAGGAGGAAAAGCTGAATCCGCATTTTTAAAATTGACATACAGTATTGTGTTAATTATTGCTATACAACAAAGTGATCAGTTATAGATATATCTAATTTTTTTATATTATTTTTCATTATGGTTTAGCATAGGATACTGAATATACTTCTTTGTGCTATGTAGTAGGACCTTGTTGCTTTTCCATTCTATATATAAAAGCTTACCTCTGCTAACCCCAATCTCCCACTCCCCCTTGGCAACTACCAGTCTGTTCTCTATGTCCCTGTGAATCAACATTCTTTAAGAACCTTCCTTAAAGGCCTGCAAACCTGTTCACCTGCTAAATTCGGTCATTATGTAGTCTTAGAGTCACAGCTAGATGCAAGGAGTGACTGGAAAATGTAGTCTTTAATTTTTTGGCCCCAGTATACCTAAAAACTAGGGTTCTGTTAAGGAATAAGGAGAGAATGGATGTTGATAGGCCACTTATAGTCTCTACACAATGTGTTTATAAGACCAGTATCAACTAGTGTTTTTTATGGAATAAACTATTTCATCTTTCTCTTTTAATTATTAATCCAATAAAAAGATCTATCCCTGACACAGCCATCCACTCTGAGTCCTTTGATCAAGTTTTATTCTACCAGTTTCAGTAAATTCAACATTTATGGACCATCAGTGTTGTACGAGGCATTTGCTTAAGGAAAGTAAGAGATACAAAGATTTACAAATCCTCACCTAATTTACAATTTTATTAGAAAAGAAAAATAAGGACAGAAATCCTAACTGCAATAGGTTACTATAATAGGCATATAAATTAAGAAATCTGGGAGTTCAGAACATAATGAGATTCATTATTCTAGAAGGCTTTAAAGAAGATTTAGTAAAAGAAGATACATATGAATTGGGCCCAGATGGATGGACAAGAAAAGGATATTTCAAATGGAGACAGTCATGTCAGTAAAGTACAAGAATGCTTAAGGAACAAGAGAGATTAATTTGAACATAATAGTATTTGTACAAGACATAGTACTATGTCTATTAATAATAAGCCTTGATGTGTGATCTACTGTGAGCCTCCTTGCCTTCAACATAATGAACTTTCTTATTCTCTCATGATTCTGGGAAGTGTTTGGAAATTGCAACATGGGGTTGGGTGATAGGAGGATACAATCAGGATAAAAGAGGAGTGGGGCATCCTTTGTCCTTTTGGGCTTCCAGCCCCTCACCTCTGGCCATGCCCCCTCCCCCAACTCGTGTCCTGGGAATGAGCCCATCCAGAACCCTCCATGCCCATAGATGTGATGCAATACAGAAGCTGCAGACGCTGCACTCAGTGGTTCTCTCTCGGAAGAACACAGTACACAGTCAGGCACATAGGACTGCAAACATATTGTGAATGAAGACTCACGTGACTCTCGTGAAGCTAAGGTGCCTCCTCCAGAGAGGACTCAAATCATCAAAGGCCTTTAATGTCACCTTAAGATGTTAAGAAATGGGGAGTGACAAAAGGCTTTCAAAACAGAGGGGCAACAAAATTAGGACTGTTACTTGGAATAATAATTCCAACAGCATTGACTCGAAAAGGAAATGTTTCACTCTGTTAAGAGACTCCATTTTGTCTAGTTACCTAAAGCAGAAGCTACAGCTGTACTGAAGGAGAGTGACAACAGGTCAGCAGCCCATGATCACATTGCACTGTTGCTTTATGACGGTGTTTGATGGCACAATTGTTTACAACCCTCTGCTTTCTTCCCTGCCTTATCATTAGTGTTACTTTAGAATAATGAAGCCTGTTCAATCCATTAACTCCACTAACATTTGATCTCCCCATGGACTGAGGTTAAAAATTAATTACTCTTCCAACATATTGATTACATGACTATAAATATAAAAACAGAACTACAGAGCAACTAGAGGGACCTTTGTTTAAATAGCATGTTTGCTCTATTTAAAGGAGAGAATTAATGTTGAAGCACCTTCTGCTAGTGGAAGATGAAAAGCGACCCTAGAGTGCCATCTAGTGTTCACAACATATTTAAATACAGTGAATCAAAGAAAGGTCTGGTTTCAGGTACTGTGTGCAGCTTCTTCCTGTTAGAAGCTAGGCAACATGTGACTTTTTTTTAATTGAAGGATAATTGCTTTACAATATTGTGTTGGTTTCTGCCAAACAGCAACAAACATCTGACTATTAAAAGAGCAAATTCTTCCACTGCCTTTACTGCTTGTCGTCTGAATATAGTTCTCAATTTTAAACAAATACTCATTTTGGAACTTCATCGTGACAAAGGCCTCAGTTCAGCTTCCAGGGAGTGGTGTGTTAATAGAACTGGAGGGCACTGTCTGCAGCTTTGTATCATCCCTCATACAACTCTCTCTTTTTATCTTTCTAGGAAAAAGTTGGCCCTAAGATAGAGCTAGATTTTCACTCTTTATCTCTTTAGCCAGTTTCAGACTAGTTTAAGACCATTTATCTTTAACTAGTTTCAGACTATTTCACCTAATTAAAAGTGAACTCATAATATTTCATGAATTAGAGGATGAATAGTACGGAAGAGGTTAAGAACTGGTGTTAAAATCTCCTGCCGTGGAAATTCATTGTTACTGAGGTGGCTCATATATCAGAGCACTGCCTTTTGCAGACATTAAAATTCACTTTGTTTCATGTCCCTAATACTGCCCAGCCCTTGGGAAGCACGAATCTGACATTATATTAGGCAATTCACACTGACCTAGTAACTCAAAGCAATCATCACTGGTAACTTAAAGTGACTACACTCCAAGTGAAATAGAGCCCAAGGTCACAGTTGTAAATCTTGCCACAGAAAGGCCAAAGATTATAATCTTTATGCCAAGTGCTGCAGATTCCTTTCTGCTGAGCAGAGTCATATTTCAAAGCCTTTACTAATTTGAAACCTATAGGCGGTTGTGACAATAGCAGATATGGCTTAGATGACATCAAACACAAATTTTAAAGAATACCGGTAAATCAGTGGAAAAAGGGCAATTACATTTAGTATAGCTGAGGTTGAGATTTTACAGTGCTAGCTTCACTTTATACTGAAATTTGATTATCATAACATTTATGAATTGAGAGGCTAACAAAGAATTGAATCATGCTTAATTAAGAAGGTGTGTGATCCTGTTTCAGTGTATATTTATACAATTTGCAAGCAGACTCTGAGTTTGCTATGATTATTTGTAGACTGGGAGTTTTAATTCATTTGGAGCTTTTTGCTCTTGCAACCAAAGTCAGAAGTTTGATTTCTAAACAAAATAGACAGCTTCAACGATGGGTCCCTCTAGGCATCTTATCAATGTTTCCTCAGTGGGCTTTAGGACAGTGATTGTGTTAGTTGGCCACTGCTAAAGAAAAACTTTTTAATTTGTTGTTGTTCAACATTTATTACATAAGTAATGTATGCTTTCTGTGTGTAAAATAATCTCAAGATGTAATTTTTTAAAAGGTAGCATTCTTGCAGATTCTAGCAATCCTCTCCAGTGCTACCCTGTTCCAATAGATGCTCTCACTTCCATATTTTCATGCCTTTCATAGAAATATAAACATATATGTTGATTTTAGAGCTTTTAAACAAAAATAGGATTATGCTATGTACATAATCTGCAGCATGATTTTTTTTTCTTTTTCACTTAGCAGTGTAACACAGGTATTCTTCTGGCATATAGCTCAGTCTTTTTCATTGCCTGATATTTTTTAGAACGGGTGTTTCCAAATTCACTTAATCATACGCTTCTTCCTAAGCATTCAGGTTGTTTCCAGGTTTTTTGTTTTGTTTTATTTAGCATTACAAACTAATGCAAAAAAAAATTCTCACACATAATCTGATATACTAGCCTTTTTATCCTTCTAGGATACAGCCCTAAAGATACAAAAAAGTAATAAATAGTCTGGGCAGCCCCTAATATCATGTAAAATATTTGCAGTTGAAAGAGAAGTTTTCTCTTTTGACACACAATAAATCTGTGCATGTTTCATAACAAAAAGACATGACACATTTGCTCTAGATTTGAAGTTCTGGAGAAAACATTTAAAATGGAAAAGAACAAATCTTTATGTTGATATTAGGATCCTCAATGTACTCTCTCCCAAAATTACATTCTATGAAGTGATTTCATAAGATGTAACAACATTAAGTTCTTATCACTGCTCTGTAATCCCGTTATGAGTTAAGTAAAAATCTAAACAAAATGTCCTTGGCTCAGCTACTCCTGAAAAGAGCATTTCAAAAAAAAGTTATTTCAACTTGTTTTTCTAAGAAGAGGACTAACTTGAATGATAGGAAGACCGCTAGACTTGGAGTCAGAGAATTAGGTCAAAGGCCTGGCTGGGTCACTTTTTAATAGTCAGTGTTTATTGAGAACTTACTATGTGCCAGACATAACACATAATGCTTTACATGGATTAACAGATGCAGTCTTCACAGTAACTTGATGAGGTACATACTATCATTATCCTCACTTTATAGATGAGGAAACTGGAACACAGAGAGTTAAAGAACTTGCCCAGGATTGCATAGCTAATAGTTAAACTAGGAATCAAACACAGGCAGTGTTACTCCAAGAATCCATGCTTTTAATCAATGTTCTCTAAGTGGGTAACCTTCAGCCCTTTCCTTCCTAGGATTTAGATAACTTATCTGGAGCATGAGGATAATAAACCTATTCTACCTATTTCCCTAGGTCATTTTGAGGAGTGAGATCATTATATGTAAAAGTCTCAGTAAGTTATAAATCATTACAGTTTTCAATTTCTTTTCTGGTTTTCAGAAATGAGAAAGATGCTGCTGCTGCTGCTTAGCAATGTCCACCTCTTTTGTAACCCCATGGACCGAAGCTCACCAGACTCCTCTATTCATGGAATTCTTCAGGCAAGAATACTGCAGTGGGTTAACATTTCCTTCTCCAGGGGATCTTCCCAACCCATGCATCAAACCCATGTCTCGTGCATTGACAGGTGGGTTCCTTACCATTGAGCCACCAGGGAAGCCCGAGTAAGATGCATCCTAGGTTAAATTCCAAAGTAGATGTATCTTTTCAACAGAAGTGTTTATAGTTAGATAAAATCACCTGGCATTGACCTTATAAGACAACTGTACTTTAAAAGTGGGGATGATGACCTTTAGATACAGAATATAAGTATAGCATGTGGAATGCATAGGAGATCTCGAATCAGAGATTCAGACCCAACACTGGTTTCACTTCTTACCAACTTGTGACATACTCTCTTATTCTTCAAACTTCCCATCTGTAAAACATAGTTCCTATCTCACAGGTAATGAAAGTAGCATACCTGCATGTGCTTTGTAAAAGTGAAAGTGAAGCCGCTCAGTCGTGTCCAGTTCTTTGTGACCCTGTGGACTGCAGCCTACCAGGCTCCTCCATCCATGGGATTCTCCAGGCAAGAGTACTGGAGTGGGGTGCCATTTCCTTCTCCAGGGGATCTTCCCGATCCAGGGATCAAATCCTGGTCTCCCGCATTGGAGGCAGACGCTTTAACCTCTGAGCCACCAGGGAAGCCTTCCAAACAATAGGCTGTTGTTTGTATTGCTGCCATGTCAAGGAAGAGTAATATACATGTAGCTCACTCATAAGAAGAAGAAGGAAAGGGTGCCACTATCAGGGAGTCAACCCCAGTTGCCTCTGTGGCTCAAAAACACTGGAGATGCAGCAGGGGAAGGAAAGGGTGGGGCGAATGGGAAGAATAGCGTGGAAACATGTACATTACCATATGCAAAATAGGTAGCCAGTGAGTATTTGTTGTGTGACACAGGGAGAGCCTGAGTTTGATGACTGTGGCTTTTGTCATATTTTATTTTGCCAACCACAGTTGGCTGAGGCTATTGCCTTGATTCTCTGCCAATCACATGGAAATTATTTTTTCATTCAAGTACCAATACATTTGTTGAGCATCTGCCATATGCCCAGCATTGTGGCATTCATAATAAACAGTGGGAATACAATGTAATCGAAATAAAGTCCCTGTCCTGATGGAATTTACATTCTAGTTGTTTAGTCACTTAGTTGTATGCAATTCTTTGCAATGCCATGGACTGCAGCCCACCAGGCTCCTCTGTCCATGGGATTTCCCAGGCAAGAAGACTGGAGTGGGTTGCCATTCGTTCCTCCAGGGTTCTTCCCAACCCAGGTGTTGAATCTGCATCTCCTGAAAGTCTCCTGCATTGCAGGTGGAATCTTTACTGCTGAGCCACTGGGAAGCCCTTACATTCTAGAGGAGAGACATGAACAAAAGATAAACGAATACACAAAAAATTAAACCAAGTGATAAGAGCATGGCCTACGTGCTAGAAGGAAATTAACATCATAGGTAAGAAGATGGATTGGGAGAGACCCACTTTGGATGGGGTAGTAGAAATAAGGATGGCATCATGAAGATGGACAAGGGAAGACAGATTTAAATTCTAAAGAAAGTGAAAGTGAAGTCGCTCAGTCGTGTCCAACTCTTTGCAACCCCATGGACTATAGCCTACCAGGCTCCTCTGTCTATGGGATTTTCAAGGCAATAGTACTGGAGTGGATTGCCATTTCCTTCTCCAGGAGATCTTCCCGACCCAGGGATCAAACCTGGGTCTCCTGCATTGTAGATAGACGCTTTACCGTCTGAGCCACCACCTGCAATTCAGGAGACCCAGGTTTGATTCCTGGGTTGGGAAGATCCCCTGGAGAAGGGAATGTCAACCCACTCCAATACTCTTGCCTGGAGAATTCCATGGATAGAGGAGCCTGGCAGGCTACAGTCCATGGGATTGCAGACTCAGACATGATTGAGCGACTAACACTTTAAAGGCAGAACTGGTGTAACTTGATGGATCTGTTGACAGATATAAGGAAAGAGAATTAGCAGATGACTATGAGTCTTCTGCAATAGACAATTGAAAGAACTGTGTCACTATTTACTTGTTCATACGTAAGATATTGGAAGAGTGGTTGTGAAAATCAGGAGTACCATTTAGGATATGGTGATTTTTAAAAGTCTTTAAGCCAATCAAATGTCAAGTTTAAAGTGTTAACCCAGAGCACAAAGGCAAGTTCTAGACTGAAGGGGAAAAACTTGGATGTCCTTTTTTGGGGGAGGGATGTCTTGACAGTACTGAAAACCTTAGGGATCTATATTAAGCTGTTGAATATTACTTTTGCCTTCGTTATTGATGTATTAGTAACAGAAGTCTGGAAACTATCAAGAATGGAGTTTTAAATCCCTATTAGTGAAATTTCAGGAACACTATAATCCTCAGGAAAAATATTTTGGCCAGAAATTGAAACAGATTTCTTAGACTCTGGAAAGTTATGCCTATGGAGTGATCTGCCATTCTGGTTGGGACATGATGAACTGGAATGAGATCGAACTTGGACCAAGATGGACCTGGGTTTGAATTCCAGTTCTCTCATCGTGAAGTTATGTGGCTTTAAGGAAGTTTCTTGTCCTTTTCATCTTCTGTTTAATTACCTAAACAACAAAAATTAAAATGCCTACATTGTAGTTCAGTTCAGTTCAGTCGCTCAGTCGTGTCAGATTCTTTGCGACCCCATGAACTGCAGCACGCCAGGCTTCCCTGTCCATCACCAACTCCCAGAGTTCACCCAAACTCATGTCCATTGAGTCGGTGATGCCATCCAGCCATCTCATCCTCTGTCGTCCCCTTCTCCTCCTGTCCCCAATTCCTCCCAGCATCAGAGTCTTTTCCAATGAGTCAACTCTTCTCATGAGGTGGCCAAAGTATTGGCGTTTCAGCTTTAGCATCATTCCTTCCAAAGAACACCCAGGACTGATCTCCTTTAGAATGGACTGGTTGGATCTCCTTGCAGTCCAAGGGACTCTCAAGAGTCTTCTCCAACACCACAGTTCAAAAGCATCAATTCTTCGGTGCTCAGCTTTCTTCACAGTCCAACTTTCACATCCATACATGACCACTGGAAAAACCATAGCCTTGACTAGACGGACCTTTGTTGGCAAAGTAATGTATCTGCTTTTTAATATGCTGTCTACGTTGGTCATAACTTTCCTTCCAAGGAATAAGTCTTTTAATTTCATGGCTGCAATTACCATCTGCAGTGATTTTGGAGCCCAAAAAATAAAGTCTGAAAATTACAAATAATATATGCAAAAAATGCCTAGCACAGGATGGTGTTCAGCAAATAGTGAAGTGAAGTGAAGTCACTCAGTCATGTCCAATTCTTTGTGACCCCATGGACTGTAGCCTACCAGGCTCCTCCATCCATGGGATTTCCCAGGAAAGAATACTGGGGTGAGTTGCCATTTCCTTCTCCAGGGGATCTTCCCGACCCAGGGATCAAACCTGGGTTTCAAACATTGCAGGCAGACACTTTAACCTCTGAGCCACCAAATAGTAGCAACATTAAATTCCATTTCTTCCCTACATAGTAAGATTTCTTGAAAGACACCACCTCTAATTTCATACCTCATTCTCCCCTTCACTCCAATCAAGTTTTCCATTGCTCCAATTCCACAGGATCTCCTCTGGTCAGATCACCAGTGGTATTTAATTTGTCCTCAGTTTTGCACCTCTTCTCCACAGCATTTTGACCCGGGTGATCACTTCTCCTTTGTTGATTACCTTTCTTCTCTTGGCTTCAATGACACCATACCATTCTGGTTTCCTGCCTGTATCACAGAAAACTCCTTATCAGTCTCCTTTGCTGGATCATTTCCCAACTCAGACTCAGTGTCTCAAGTTCAGTGCTAGAGGTCCTTTTCTTTTGTGGCCTCACTCTCTCCAAAGTAATGTTATCCAGTCCTGTCATTTTTAAATACTTCTGTACACTCCCAAATTTCCTTCTTCCCCTGAACTCCAAATTCATACATTCAGCACTTCCTTGGCATCTTCATGTAATAAGCCCATCAAGTTTAACAGATAAAAAACCAGCCTATACCCTTCCCATCTGTATGTTAAACTCATAATCAGCCTTTACTAACCAATTTAATTCTGCATCCCCTTTATGCAGAATCTTCTCCAATCTACCAAATCCATGTTAGTCTTTCTTGCCTGTGTGGCCTCTTTAACATACTCTTGTTGTTTTATTTTTCTAGCTATATGACAATTATTTACTAGCTTGGTATCATGTAGTGAGCTCTGTGATAACAGACACTATGTTTTATCTTAGCATCTCTAGCACTCATCCTGGGATATTATAAAATGTCATTGATAAATATTTGCTTATAGAGAAAAACAAAGAATCTAAAGACAAATGCATTCAGCAACCTAACAAACATGAATTATGAAAATAAGTTGTGTTTCTAAGTCACCATTTAGAAAGTATCAGTGAAAAATGTCATATATTATTCTTCTTCAGTATTTACCAGTAAGGAATGATGGGAAAATAGAAATTATATTTTCTGAAAACCTGCTTAATGATCAAAGCTCAAAGACTTGGAAATCACACAGTTTTGAGAACCGTTTGTCATTGCAATGCCTCTCCTCTCCATTTGCTGTTATGCAAAAAGCCAGGTAACAAAATCTTTATTTTGCATGCATTTTATAGTTGCTTTGGTTAAAAAGAAAAGCCAGTGGTCTGCTTATTATGAGCCATCTAGGTTGTTTTGGAATTCCTGAATTAAATGCACAAATCAGTTCTTCTAATAGTCCTTGGAAATACAGAGCAACCAAGCAACTGCTAAAAGGAAAGGAGATGCTTGATGTTCTTTTGGTGGAGCCTGAAAATACTAGGAACACCAAAAAATGCTGGAACCATTACACTGCAGAGTCAGTGTTAACTGGAGAACTGCACTAAAAATATAAAGCTCTTTTTTTTTCCCACTGTTATTCCCTAAAAATATCTGAAAAATCTACAATAGGATGTGCATCTCAATTATACCATGAGATCTCTCCTGCACAAAACAGAAAACAATCTTCCCCACTTCTCACGGCCTGTCCTTCTTACTACTAAAGTTAGGATATTATATTTTTTAAAATCCCTATTAAAAGGAACCTATTGAAGATGGTGGAGGAGTAGGTGGACATGGAATACATCTCTGTCCGCATCAGGAATAAACCCTCAAACACAGAAGTGCATGCAGAATGCCAGGTGAGAGTGGACAGGAGTACCTGACCAGTGGAAAAGAACATACTGACCCACGTAAAACTCAGTAGAACGAAGGAACTAGGGGGAAACGGGGGACTGTTAGAAGGCCTGGACCTGCCCTCAGCAGGTGGGGGACCTGAAGCAGGGGTCTGACCCCCACATCGGGGGCAATTGTCTGAGTCAGAGGAGAAACATTTCAGGCTGAGAGGGAAATAGCTGATCTGTGGCAGCCTAAATGAAAGACATGGGAATACCAGACCACCTGACCTGCCTCTTGAGAAACCTATATGCAGGTCAGGAAGCAACAGTTAGAACTGGACATGGAATGACAGACTGGTTCCAAATAGGAAAAGGAGTACGTCAAGGCTGTATATTGTCACCCTGCTTCTTTAACTTATACGCAGAGTACATCATGAGAAACGCTGGGCTGGAAGAAGCACAAGCTGGAATCAAGATTGCCAGAAGAAATATCAATAACTCAGATATGCACATGACACCACCCTTATGGCAGAAAGAGAAGAGGAACTAAAAAGCCTCTTGATGAAAGTAAAAGAGGAGAGTGAGAAAGTTGGCTTAAAGCTCAACATTCAGAAAACTAAGATCATGGCATCTGGTCCCATCACTTCATGGGAAATAGATGGGGAAACAGTAGAAACAGTGTCAGACTTTATTTTGGGGGGCTCCAAAATCACTGCAGATGGTGATTGCAGCCATGAAATTAAAAGACGCTTACTCCTTGGAAGGAAAGTTATTACCAACCTAGACAGCATATTCAAAAGCAGAGACATTACTTTGCCAACAAAGGTCCATCTAGTCAAGGTTATGGTTTTTCCAGTGGTCATGTATGGATGTGAAAGTTGGACTGTGAAGAAAGCTGAGCACCGAAGAATTGATGCTTTTGAACTGTGGTGTTGGAGAAGACTCTTGAGAGTCCCTTGGACTTCAAGGAGATCCAACCAGTCCATTCTAAAGATCAGTCAATATTGTAAAGTTTAAAATAAAATTAAATTAAAAAAAATAAAATAAAATAAAGATCAGTCCTGGGTGTTCTTTGGAAGGACTGATGCTGAAGCTGAAACTCCAGTACTTTGGCCACCTCATGCAAAGAGTTGACTCATTGGAAGAGACTCTGATGCTGGGAGGGATTGGGGGCAGGAGGGGAAGGGGACAACAGAGGAAGAGATGGCTGGATGGAATCACCGACTCGATGGACATGAGTTTGAGTGAACTCCAGGAATTGGTGATGGACAGGGAGGCCTGGCATGCTGCAATTCATGGGGTTGCAAAGAGTCGGACACGACTGAGCGACTGAACTGAACTGAACTGAACTGAACTGAACTGAAATGGAATGAAAATCAGACAGTCCTTGCCTCAGCCATGCATACCACAGATGGTGCAGAGGCTGGGAGCTGGAGTTTAGGGATTGTGGAGCAATCCCAGGGCGAGGGCTGCTGTTGACTGCAGAAAGACGGATGGAGGGGATGTGAGGGAGGAGACTGTAGTGGGAAAAGCCTGTGGAGGAAAGCCGGGCAGCCATGGAAGCAAGGAGATTGTGCTTAGTCACGCGTAGGGCGTGGAGCCATCACCATAGTCTCTCCCCCGCCACCACACACAAGCCAGCATTGGCCGCTGAACAATAGAGAGGCTGGCCCATCAAATGCCTGAGGCACTGAACTAGAGTAGGACCCCAGGCAGGGGGCCCCTCTATGTGCCTGATGCACAGAACAACAGAGAAGGATCCCAAGCTAGGAAGCCCTTTAAGTGCCTGAATGGCAGAGCTATGGAGAAAGACTGGCCAAAGAAGCCTTCTGATCGCCAGCTACAAGAGCCTCAAAAAAAGACTCTGATAGGGTCATAACTTCTGCAGCAGAGGCAGTCCATGTCCCTGAACACTTGGTGCCACCAGGGTCCCCACAAGCCAAGCAGCAGCACTACCTTCACGCTCAACTCTTGCTGGGCCAGAGGTGCCACAGGCAAAAAAAGTTTTGCACCTGTATGCAGGGTCTTGGGTAATGTCCAACTCTTTGCGGCCCTGTGGACTGTGGCCTACCAGGCTTCTCTGTCAGGGAGGGGGTTCTCCAGGCAAGAGTACTGGAGCGTATGGGCCAATACCGGTTGACATACTCTTCTAGAGCACTATATTTCCTGCTGCCTTAGCCACCAACTCCCCTGAGTACCTGGTGCTGCCAGAACCCCTGCAACTCAAACAGCTGCACTACCTGCACACAGGCGCAAACCCAAGTCCTCCAGGGCAGCCTCAGGAGCAAACCCCAGGAAACAACCCATATCCAGAGGTGGAAATAAAACCGCAATTGAAACCCAGGGGCGGTGTGACTAAGGAAGAAGACCCAAAACCCTTCCACCAGGTGTACAAGCTGCAGATTAAATCCACGCGATAAACTAGGCAGACTCTGTGTCCGTGAAATATATAAAACATCATTGAGAACTCCCACAAAAGAAAACCCACTAGTTCTGATAGCTGTGGACATTGGAGGCAAGAACACAGAGGAGTAGGAGCAAATTAGAATCTGAGCTGCCCCGACAGCAGGTCCAGAGATCAGCACAGTGTTATATAGAGGGCATCCTAGGGAGGTGAAATGGACTGTGACTCCCAGCGAGGGAAAGGACTCTAACAGCCGTGACTCAAGAAAAACATTTATTATTCTTATGTTTTGACTTGTTCTGTAGATTCGTTTGGATTTTTTTTCTCTTTTTCTCTTTTTTCCCCCCTCTGTTGTAGTTGTCGATTTTATTGGCACTATGAAATCTAACTAAGCTTTTGAGCTTTTTTTTTTTCTTTTTTTTCTCAGTCACATTTTTTATTGTTGTTGTAAACCTCTGCCTCTCTGTTGAGCTTTTGCAGTTCTGGAGAGTGGTTTGTTTTTTTTTTTAAACCCATTATTATTATCTTTTCTACATTTATTCCTTTGTTTGCTTTTCCTACTGTTCTTTTCCCTTTGTAGTTAATCTTTAATATATATAAAATCTTCTTTATCTATCTCTATTTAACTTTGCATATCTGTCTTTCTTTTCTTTCTTTCCTTTAGTCTCAACATATTTGTTAGTTTTATTTTCATTGCATTATACCCCAATTGGCACCTTGCTTTAGTTTTGTTTTCCAGTTTGTGCTTTAGTTAAATTTGTTCTGGTAGAGATAATTTTTGGTTCCCTTTGTTTGCCAGGTCAATCTATTGTACTTTATTTTTGTTGGACTGTTTTGATTTTGCTTATGGTTGTATACATATATGTGTATATTCAGTCACACTTTTTATTGTTGTTATAAACCTCTGCCTCTATGTTGGGCCTTCGCAGTTCTGTGGAGTTTTCCTTTTTTTCCTTTTCTCTTTCTTCTTCCATTTTTTTTCTTTCCTCTTTTTTATAAGTTTAATTTTAAATTTTCTTAAACCTGTTATACTTTTCCTACATTTATTCCTTTGTTTGCCTTTCCTACTGTTCTTTTCCCCTTGCAGTTAATCTTTAATGTATATAAATCTTCTTCATCTACCTCTATTTAACTTTGCATAGCTGTCCTTTCTCTCCTTTCCTCTCAACATATTTGTTAGTTTTATTTTCATTGCCTTATTCCCCAGTTGGCACTTTGCTTTAGTTTTGTTTTCAAGTTTGTGCTTTAGTTAGTTTCATTCTAGTAGATATAATGTTGAGTTTCCTTTGTTCGCCAGGTCAATCTATTGTACTTTATTTTCACTGGACTGTTTTCATTTTGCTTATGGGTATATATGTACATGTGTATATTCAGTCACACTTTTTATTGTTGTTATAAACCAACATTTGAATTATAGGGTTACCAGAAGAAGAAGAGAAAAAGAAAGGGCATAAGAAAATTTTTGAAGAGATTATAGTTGAAAATTTCCCCAACATGGAAAAGAAAATAGTCAATCAAGTACAAGAGGCACAGAGTCCCATACAGGATAAACTGAAGGAGAAACATGCCAAGACACACACTAATCAAACTAACAAAGAAAGAATATTAAAAACAGCAAGGGACAAGCAACAAGTAACATACAAGGGAAACCGCATATGCTTAACAGCTGATCTTTCAGCAGAAATTCTGCAGACCAGAGGGAATGGCAGGGTATATTTAAAGTACTGAAAGGGAAAAATCTACAACCAAGATTACTGTACCTGGCAAGGACCTCATTCAAAATTGCTGGAGAAATAAAAAGCTTTACAGACTACCAAAGTTAAGAGAATCAGTACCACCAAACCAGCTTTATAACAAATGTTAAATGAACTTATATAGTCAATAAATAAAGAGAAGAGGAAAAAAAAGGTATACAAAATCAACCCCAAACAATTAAGAAAATTGCACTGGAACATATATATCAATAATTACTTTAAATGTAAATGGATTAAATGCTCCAACCAAAAGACAAAGACTGGCTGAATGGATACAAAAACAAGACCCATATATATACTGTCTACAAGAAACCCACTTCAGACCTCAAGACACATATAGACTGAAAGTGAGAGGACAGAAAAATATACTCCATGCAAATGGGAAGCAAAAGAAAGCTGGAGTAGCAATCCTCATATCAGACAATATAGACCTTAAAATAAAGAAGATTACAAGAGATAAAGAAGGACACTACATGATGATCAAGGGATCAATCCAAGAGGAAGACATAACAGTTGTAAATACCTATGCACCCAACATAGGAACACCTCAATACATAAGACAAACACTAACAGACATAAAGGAAGAAACTGACAGTAGCACAAAAATAGCAGGAGACTTTAACACCCCACTCACACCAATGCACAGATCATCAGAACAGAAAATGAATAAGGAAATGCAAGTCTTAAATGATACATTAGATGAGATGGATCTCAATATCTTCAGGACTTTCCATCCAAATGCAGAAAAATATACCTTCTTCTTGAGTGCACATGGAACATTCTCCAGGATAGACCACATTGGGTCACAAATCAAACCTCAGTAAATTTAAGAAAATTGAAATCTTCCTCTCTGAAAATTGAAAGCATCTTCTCTGACCACAACACTATGAGACTAGATATCAATTACAAGAAAAAAACTGTAAGAAACACAAATACATGGAGATTAAACATCACGTTTCTAAATAACCAACAGGTTACTGAAGAAATCAAAAGGGAAATCAAAAAAATTCTAGAAACAAATGGCAATGAAAATATGACAACTCAAAACCTATGGGGTGCAGCAAAAGCCGTCCTAAGAGGGAAGTTTATAGTAATACAATCCTACCTCAAGAAACAAGAAAAACATCAAATAGACAGCCTAACTTTACACCTAAAACAACTAGAAACAGAAAAACAAAAATCCCCCCAAAATTAGTAGAGGGAAAGAAATCATAAAGATCTGAGCAGAAATAAATGAAAAAGAAATGAAAGAAACAATAGCAAAGATTAATAAAACTAAAAGCTGGTTCTTTGAGAAAATAAAATTGACAGGCCTTTAGCCAGATTCATCAAGAAAAAAGAGAAGAATCAAATCAACAAAATTAGAAATGAAAAAGGAGAGGTTACAACAGACAATGCAGAAATACAAAGGATTATAAGGGACTATTATGAACAACTATATGGCAATAAAATTGGTAACCTGGAAGAAATGGACAGATTCTTAGAAAAGTTCAATCTTTGAAGACTGAACCAGGAAGAAATAGAAATTATGAACAACCCAATTACAAGCACTGAAATTGAAGCTGTAATCAAAACTCTCCCCAAAAACAAAAGCCCAGGACCAGATTGCTTCACAGGAGAATTCTATCAAAAATTTAGAGAAGAGCTAATGCCTATCCTTCTAAAACTCTTTCCAAAAAATTGCAGAGGAAGGAACACTTCCAAACTCATTCTACAAGGCCACCATCACCCTGATACCAAAAACAAAGACAACACAAAAGAAGAAAACTACAGGCCATTATTACCGATGAACATAGATGCAAAAGTCCTCAACAAAATTTTAGCAAACAGAATTCAGCAACACATCAAAAAGCTCATACACCATGATCAAATTGTGTTTATTCCAGGGATGCAAGGGTTCTTCAATATATGCAAATCAATCAATGTGATAGACCATATTAACAAATTGAAAGCTAAAAACCATATGATAATCTCAATAGATGCAGAAAAAGCCTTTGACAAAATTCAGCAGCCATTTATGATTAAAACTCTTCAAAAAATGGGCATAAAAGGAACCTACCTCAACATAGCAAAGGCCATATATGATAAACCTACAGCAAACATTACTCTTAATGGTGAAACACTGAAATCATTCCCCCTGAGATGAGGAACAAGACAAGGGTATCCACTTTCACAACTATTATTCAACATAGTTCTGGAAGTCCTAGCTACAGCAATCAGAGAAGAAAAAGGAATAAAAGGAATCCAGATTGGAAAAGAAGAAGTAAAGCTCTCAGTGTTTGTAGATGACATGATACTGTACATGGAAAACCCTAAAGATAGTGTCAGAAAATTACTAGAGCTCATCAGTGAGTTTAGCAAAGTTGCAGGATATAAAATTAATACACAGAAATCACTTGCATTTCTATATACTAACAATGAAAAATCAGAAATAAAAAATTAAAGAATCAATCACATTTACCATTGCAACAAAAAGAATTAAATATCTAGGAATAAACATATCTAAGGAGACAAAAGAACTGTATACAGAAAATTATAAGACACTGATGAAAGAAATAAAAGATGACATAAACAAAGAGAGATTCTATGTTCTTGGGTAGAAGAATCAATATTGTGAAAATGACTATACTACCAAATGCAATCTGCAGATTCAATGTGATCCCTGTCAAATTACCAATGGCATTTTTGACAGAACTAGAACAAAAAATTTCACAATTCATATGGAAACACAAAAGACCCCAAATAGCCAAATCAGTCTTGAGAAAGAAGAATGGAGCTGGAGGAATCAACCTTCCTGACTTCAGATTATACTACAAAGCTACAGTTATCAGGATAGTATAGTACTTGCACAAAAACAGAAATAAAAACCAATGGAACAAGATAAAAAGCCCAGAAATTATTTTAAAAAAATGGGCATAGAAGGAACCTACCTCAACATAGTAAAGGCCATATATGATAAGCCTACAGCAAACATTACTGTATAATAAAATAACACCGTGCACCTATGGGTACCTTATTTTTGACAAAGGAGGCAAGAATATACAATAGGGCAAAGACAGCCTCTTCAATAAATGGTGCTAGGAAAATTGGACATCTACATGTAAAAGAATGAAATTAGAACACTTCCTAACACCATACACAAAGATAAACTCAAAATGCATTAAAGACCTAAATGTAAGACCAGAAACTATAAAACTATTAGAGGAAAACATAGAACACTCAATGACATGAATCAAAGAAAGATCCTCTGTGACCCAGCTCCTAGAGTAATGGAAATAAACACAAAAGTAAACAAGTGGGACCTGATTAAACTTAAAAGCTTTTGCACAACAAAGGAAACGATAAACAAGGTGAAAAGACAACCCTGCAAATGGGAGAAAATAATAGCAAATGAAACAAAGGATTTTTTTGACAAAGGATTTTTCTGACAAAGGATTAATTTCCAAAATATACAAGTAGCTCATACAACTCAATACCAGAAAAGCAAACAACCTAATCAAAAAGTGAGAAAAAAAACCTAAATAGACATTTCTCCAAAGAAGTCATACAGGTGGCTAACAAACACATGAAAGATGCTCAACATCACTCATTATTAGAGAAATGCATATCAAAACCACAATGAGATATCACCTCACACCAGTCAGAATGGCCATCATCAAAAAGTCTACAAAACAAATGCTGGAGAGGGTGTGGAGAAAAGGGAATGCTCGTGCAGTGTTGGTGGGAATGTAAATTGAGACAGCCACTATGGAAGACAGTATGGCAATTCCTTTAAAAACTAGGAATAAAACCACCAGATGACCCAGCAATCCCACTCCTAGGCATATTTCCTGAGGAAACTAAAATTGAAAAAGACACATGTATCCCATTGTTCATTGCAGCACTATTTACAACAGCTAGAACATGGAAGCAACCTAGATGCCCATCAACAGATGAAGGATAAAGATGTTGTGGTACATATACAAATGGAATATTACTCAGCCATAAAAAAGGAACACATTTGAGTCAGTTCTAATGAGGTGGATGAACCTAGAACTTATCATACAGAGTGAAGTGAGTCAGAAAGAGAATGATAAATATCATATTCTAATGCACATATATGGAATCTAGAAAAATGGTTCTGAAGAATGTATTTACAGGGCAGCAGTGGAGAAACAGACATAGAGAATAGACTTACGGACCTGGGGAGAGGGGAGGAGAGGGTGAGTTGTACAGAAAGAGTAACATGAAAACTGATATTACCATATGTAAAATAGATAGCCAATGGGAATTTGCTGTATGGCTCAGGAAACTCAAACAGGGGCTCTGTATCAACCTAGAGGGGTGGGATTGGGAGGGAGATGGGAGGGAGGTTCAAAAGGGAGGGGATATATCTATACCTATGGCTGATTCATGTTGAGGTTTGACAGAAAACAACAAAATTCTGTAAAGCAATTATACTTCAATAAAAAAAAAATTAAAAAATAAAAATTAAAAAAAAAAACTTTTAAGCACCTGTTAAGGTTTCTTCTGTGCAGAAATTCTCATTACTCTGTTGACTGTATTAGTCTGTCAGATTTTCAAAGAGAAAGCAGATCCCAAGAGGTAAAGAGAGTAAGAAATAGGAAGCTATTGACAGAAAAGGAATTCTGAAAAGGGAGGAACAGAACTGGATGCAAAATTCAATCTACTTTTGACTAAAGCAGGCCTCAACTTTTACATAACAGATGTGGTGATGAAAACCTGCATATAAAGGAACCAGAGCAGTGGCTTTCCAATGTAATAAGAGTTAGGATCTGTTGACCTGAAACAGACTGCCAGATATTTCTCAGCAAAGAGGAGTTTATTTGGCATCAGTTGTTTAGTTGCTCAGTCATCTCTGACTCCTTGCAACCTCATGGACTGCAGCAAGCCAGGCTTCCCTGTCCTTCAGTATTTCCCAGAGTTGGCTCAAACTCCTGTCTATTGAATTGGTGATGCCATCCAACCATCTCATCCTCTGTCACCCCCTTCTCCTCCTGCCTTCAATATTTCCCAGCATCAGGGTCTTTTCCAGTGAGTTGGCTCTTAGCATCAGGTGGCCAAAGTATTGGAGCTTCAGCTTCAGCTTCAGTATCAGTCCTTCCAATGGCATCAGTAGAGAATTACAATTCTGCAACCATGGAGAGCCACAGGGCAAGGGAAAAAGAAATCTTTTATAGAGGGAAAAGGCATTAGGGAGGTGTGTAGTAAACAAAGAGTCCATGGTTTTTCATTGACTGAGTCCTTACCAGAAGAGAAGTCTTTCTTGGGGCTTGCTGGGCCCTGCTGTTGTTGCAGGGCATGGGAACTCCCCCTTCTGGTTGCCCAACTGTATTTAACTGAGGCTTCTCTTAATTCTTATTTACAGATTAAGCCTCAAGAGTCTCTGCGGCTCGAGATGATTCTCAGTCTCCAAAGAAAATCATTCTTCATGTTGTGCTAATCTTACAGTGACAAAGACAGAACTCGTAAGTTTTAATGACTTGCATAAGCATCAGAGATTAAAAGCAAATATAGAGTTCCTATCTTGGAGTGGGCTTCATTTATAATGCCTTACATGGGACCTGACTGAATAAGATCACTTTACATTTGCATTTTCATTAAAATTGTGAGAAAACCTTAAAAAAACAAGAACTCCACCTAAAATGTCAGAACCAGAAGGGAAACCCACAATAATGAAATGTTTTGCTTGTGGGAGTTTAAGAAACAATATGATATACAAAACTGCCTGTACTTAGTACCCCAGGGTCAACAAACCCCACATGTAACAGATTACAGATTTAAAATGGTAGGTACATTAGAAGGGATACCAAAACTGAATATCAAACATCCCTGAGGTAGAAACGAGTGGCAGTGTAGAAGCTGGAAGTGGAGAGATTATAGGTGGACCAGTGAAAAATTACCGTAGTAAATAAAGTCTCTTTACAGACACAGAATAGAGCAACTATTAACTTGGTTATCAAGATCAGCTGTTAACTGAAAATGTATTTATAAGGGCACATTCAAGGTTTTAAAAATGACTTTCAAAAGCTATAGCTAGCCTCCTAAAAAGAACAGTAATAGTAAATCTTTAATAGTGAATTAATGGTGACAATACTTATTGCCTAGAGCATACCTAAGTATATAAGGCTGCCATAACAAAATACCACAGACTAGATGACTTAAAACAACAGAAATTTATTCTCTCACAGTCAGGCAGCTAGAAGTCCAAAATCATGTGTAGCCAGGGCTATGCCCTAAAGCTGAGTAGAAGCCTTTCTCACCTCTCTGTCTTCCAGTGGTGGCCATAAATCCCTGGTGGTCCTCGGTTTACAGCTACATCACTACAATCTCTGCCTCTATCATCACACGGCATTCACCCTGTGTCTCTTCACATGATGTTTTCCTTCTCTTCCAGCAATCATATTGGATTAGTACCTACCCTAGTTGCTTTATCTTAACTTGATTACATCTACAAAGACCTTATTTCCAAACAAAGTCACAGTTACAGGTGCTGGGGGTTGAACTTCCACATATCTTTTTGGGGGACACAATTCATCCCACAAGACCCAGGATCCTTTCCCTTGATCCAGCTTCCATTGATAATCTAAAGTAGGTTAAGTCCTAAAATAAAATTGTCCCGACCTCTAAAATAAATATTCCAAGCTCACTAATTCCAAATGAGACCTGACATCTGTCTTTCACCATAACCAATATTCTTTTGGTAATCTTATGAAACTAATCATATGGGCTCTGTTTCTAAAATACCTTTACCTTTGATTTACATATCATGTAAATATATTAGTACTTTATACATTCATGTTTCTTTTGCTACACCTATAGTTCCCTTACATGTGTCTATTCTTGTTTGTTAGCTCCCAGAAGGCAGTGACTAATCAATGCTTTCTTCTCTCTTTCCTGTTAAGCTCTTTAGAGGGAGTCCTACAGCAGAATTCTTTGGATCCCTAAAGATAAAATTCATACTTAGCAGCCTGGTGGGATTGTTTCTATGTCAGGTAGGTTCATGTGCAGCCACACATTGTATTTGAAATCTTCTTTTACCTTCTAACTCAGACTTTGACCTAAGTGACCTAAGTATAGGAACCCTCTACTCCCTTGTAAAGATTTTTATTTCAAAAATCCCATTGCCCTCCTTTTAATCTGATTTCCCTAAACCTGTTCTCCCATGAGTACATCAAGCATTTCTCTATATGACTAAACACCAAATATGGCCAAGTTCTCTCCACTGACACTCCTGTGGCCCAGACAAATTAAGAGATATAGTTGAAAATCTGCTTAAGTGGTCCAGGAATATTTTCTTCATTGTCATTGTTATCATACTCATTCCTGTCATCATTTACAAAGTGCTTAACAAGTATTTTCTCACCAAAAGCCCTGTAAGACAGGTACTTTATCATCCTAATTTAATTTACAGACAAGGAAAACTAAAGTTCAAGGATTTTAAGTAACTCACCCAAAATCACACAGCAGTAAGTGGCGGAACACCAGATGTCACGGCATCCAAGGAAGCTCATCTGCTTGAGGACACAGAGGACTCCAGGAGACTCTTACCTAACTTCACCCACAAGTGGCTGGTAGCTAGGACCCAGATAATATGTTGTGTTATAAAGAAACGTCATATGTATAGGAAGAAAAAATAAGTAGTATTGTATTGGCTGTAGGTTATAGAGTAGTTGACAACCTCCTGGTTAAGCAGGAAAGCTGTGCTTGTGCAAAATTAAGTTGAGAGAGGAAGAAAAATGAGGGACCTCTGAGGTCATGCTTCTCTTCCAGACAACTCTAATTTGCTCTTTTCCCAATTAGATGAACTGTTTCCTGTTTGTTTTTGTTGTTGTTCTTTAACTGCTCAGTCATATCTGACTCTTTGCAACCCCATGGACTGTAGCCTGCCAGGCTCTTCTGTCCATGGGATCTCCCAGGCAAGGATACTGGAGTGGGTTGCCATTCCCTTCTCCAGGGTATCTTCCCAACCTAGGGATCAAAACCCTGTCTCCTGCATTAGCAGTTCACTTTTATTTCTGAGGATTAATTTAGAAACTAATTTCCCTAAAAATGTCATGAGTGAGGCAATACATAATAATGAGGAGAGAGGTGGGGAAAGAATGAAAATAAAAATACTAAGTTTAAAATAATGTTAGTGCTATAGAAAATGGAAAGGAGAGAGGAGGAGTGAAACTCGCTCAGTCTTGTCTGACTGTTTGCAACCCCATGGACTATACAGTTCATGGAATTCCCCAGGCCAAAATACTGGAGTGGGTAGCTGTTCCTTCTCCAGGGGATCTTCCCAACCCACAGATCAAACCCAGGTCTCCCACATTGCAGGTGGATTCTTTACCAGATGAGCCACCAGGGAAGCCCAGAAAGGAGAGGGAATGAGGTAAAATGAAAATCTTTATAAAATCCCTATTAAAAGAACCTGGAAAGGTTTCTCCCATGTAAAAATTTACTGTCATCATTCTGCTGGCTGTGTTTGTCAGATTTCCAGAAAGTAAACAATGACATGTAAATTCCAAGCATGTAAACCAAACAGTTTTCTGTTGCAAGCATAAGGCTATAGATTGTATGTACTGCCCTGAATTCTCTTTGGAAGAGAAAAATATTTGTTAGTGTTTGTTTTTTTGTTATCAAAAACACAGCAGATCCTGATGGTAATTTTTGTAAATCAGTCATTTAAAGTATATATCAGTCTGCCCTCATTCTGGTCAGTAAGACTACTTTTACTTTCTGTTTGAATACAGAAAATATATATATATGCCATTTACTGATATATGGCTTCCTTTTCAGAATCACTTTACATATAATAATGTTAAAAATACTATTAACATTTGCTGCATAAAGTCAAGAGGGATGGAATCAAATACCACTCTGTAACCCTTACTAAAAATTTCATTTCAGGTGTAATTTTTTGTTTTGCTTTCTGTTTATCTGTTCTTGTTTTATTCCTTTCTTTTACAAGAAATTTATTTATACAATGAATTCAAAATATGTTAAGACAGAAGAGCTTCTGAGACTCTTTCTGCCAAGAGCTGGCCTGATGCAATCTTGACAAGTGAGAAGTTCACTTTGGTCTTTCACTCTTCTCATTTTTACCTCACTCTTTCTGTTTTTTTTAATCAATTTCTCACCAAATCTCTTGTTGTGTATATATGTTAATGTAATTAAGATATTTGAATTGTTTAAGTGGACTCTGGTAGATGCAGTGCTAAGCCTAGAAGAATAAATGTTGAGGATATTTAAATGGTTGAGATGATTAAGGAGATCTTTTTAGTGAGTGCAATTTTTGGTATTCCTCCAATCCTGCCATGAAGCATTGTGCTATTCTACCTCCATTCCAGGCCTTGACTTGATGATTGTTCTCTTGACTTTAGGCAGGACTAAGTCAAACCTATCATATATATGCCTAGCAAGAAGTGGGCCTACTATCCATGTGTCTAATCATGATAACAGTAGTATATTTTTTTTTTAAAGGAAAGACAGATCCTGATCTGAGTTTGTTTCTTGGGTTTTTTAAAATTTAAAAAAAATTTATCTATTTATTTTGGCTATGCTGGGTCTTCATTGCTGCACAGGCTTTTTGCTAGTGGCAGCAAGCAGGGAATGCTCTCTAGGTGCAGTGCGGGGGCTTCTTTTTGCGTTGGCTTCTCTTGCTGCAGAGCATGAGCTCTAGAGCAGGTGGGCCTCAGTAGTTGTGGCACGTGGGCTCAGTTGTCACAGCTTCCAGGCTCTAGAGCACAGGCTGAGTAGCTGTGGCTCATGAGCTTAGTTGCCCTGCAGCAGGTGGGATCTTCCCTGACAGTGATCGATTCTATGTGTCCTGCATTGGCAGGTGAATTCTTTACCACTCAGCCAGGAGGGAAGCAATATTATTTTTGAATTGTTATATTACATGTTCAAGACTTGAAGAGAATAAAATAGTATCTATTCATCATGGTTGGTTGGTATATATTGTTGGTGTATATTGAAACTTAAGTATCAAGAATGTTCCAAGCATTTGACTGTTACATCTCAGGTAATTCTCTCAAGAACCTTTTGAAGTAGGAATTAAGTTTACCATTGGAAATTGCTGATATTTGACTGCCTATAACCTATAAAAATGACAATTTCATTTTTTAGACTAATACTATTATCCCATTTTACAGATGAGTAGACTGAGGCTTGTAAAGATTAAGGAATTTGCCTGAAATAAGTGATGGAGCCAAATATCTGAATTGATGCAGTGTGAATTCAAAGCCCACAGTCTTAAAGATGTTTGAATGACATAGTATATAACAGAATGCATTTGGACAAATATACACATTTTTACTTGTGTAAAAACACTCTGAAAACTGTTACATGTTCTTCATGCTCTTCATCAAGGATAGTTTCTCTTTTTGAAATAGTAATGCTTTTCCTTTTGATACACAAATACTTAGAGCCAAAATTTTGAAGAAAACATCACTATATTGAAATGTCCATTACTTTCCAAAAGATTCTACTCACCTAGTAATTAACCATTAGTCACTTTTCTGGTCTTTGTCACAGTAATTTTGAGGATTATCACAGGGCTCCACCAGCCTGGAAATGATTCATCCAGTCTGTGCAATTTGTTGGGTGATTTGATTTGTAGGAGAGTAGGGGTGGCAACCCACTCCAGTACTGTTGCCTGGAGAATCCCATGGACGGAGGAGCCTGGTAGGCTGCAGTCCATGGGGTCGCGAAGAGTCGGACACGACTGAGCGACTTCACTTTCACTTTTCACTTTCATGCATTGGAGAAGGAAATGGCAACCCACTCCAGTATTCTTGCCTGGAGAAATCCAGGGACGGCAGAGCCTGGTGGGCTTCTGTCTATGGGGTCACACAGAGTTGGACACGACTGAAGTGACTTAACAGCAGCAGGGGTTAAGTAAATCAAACTTTAAGCCATAACCAAGATAGGGGAGACTTGCATTACTGGTTACCACCTATGCAGGCAGCCTAGGAAGATTTTTGGCTTTGGGGCTTTTGTTTTTCTTTTTAATATGTAAATGAGAGAGTCATTTCCTAGGCAGGTTGATAGGAAATCTAGGGGTCCCCAAGGAGAGAGGGGTCTCCAAATAGAGGAAATAGCCTACAAGTGTCAGACATTTTTATCTCTCTTAAGCGGCAGGAGGAATCAACCTGCCTAGGAAATGACTCTCTCAGTCTCAGCCAACCATCAGAGAGTTTTGAAACAGAAATGTCCCTCCAGAGTTGTCCTGACTTGGGGGGAGGGCGCAGGTCTTTCTGTAACTACACTGAGTAGTCACTGGATGCTAGCCACCCTTGGGAGAAGGTCTTGACCTTGAGAGCAAAGCAGCTGTCTTCTGCTGCGGCCATCCACGGGAGGTGGGGGAGTGGGGCAGCAAAATCTAAGGGCTTTTTACTGACCATGCTCCTAGCACCTGGGACTAGATCCTTTATTCCTGAAAGGGACCAGACAGCACATCACAGTGTCTCTCACAACATGGTTTATGTGTGGTACTTTTCACAGTAAAAAAAAATCTTAAGGAAAAGAAAATGGGCAAAGCAGGAAGGCCAGGCTGTAAAAGGGAATCATTTAGGAGTGTTGCAGAATCTTGGACAAGACAGGACAAAGTCAGGAACCTAATGTGATGAGGCAGGATGTGGAAGAAAACTGAACACTGAGTTAGGAGTGTCCATCCATAGAGTAATAAGTGAGTTTTCCACTGTTAGAGGCAAAACAAGTGAATCGGATATGACTGGGTAACATTGCCCAGACTACCATGATTAACAAACAGTGGAGTGAGCAGAGTGAGTTAGGTTGACAACTCCCAGGAAGCTAATGTTGCAAATTTGGCTTCTGCTTTGTCCTCATGAACTGTAAGGGACAAATGTGGATGAGAACTTTTATTCTGTGTCCAAGAATATCTGTATTCCTTTGATTATACAACAGAAAGGGATCCAGTATGGTAGTGATAGATATGTCAAGGATTATAGTTTTGAAAAATGCTCATATGATAACAAGAAATCACTTTGTCTTCTACTGCCAATCATCTTTTCACAATAGATGCTATTTATTAGTCCCGTCGCTATGAACCAGATACCATTTTAAAATGCTTTATGAACATTGCATCATTCATTCCACACAACAGCTAAGTGGGTAGGTGCTACAATTATTTTCATTTGACTGATAAGAAAACTAATCACTTACTCAGTGTCTCCAAGGGTGTAATAGGATAGTTATTAAATTTAAGCAGCTTGGCCCCAGAGACTGTCTTCTGTCTGAACATGCAACTGCTTCCCAGAGATGGGAAGACATCAACATAGGTGGTGCTGTTTGTTGTTCAGTTGCTAAGTCATGTCTGACTGTTGGCAACCCCATGGACTACAGCATGCCCGGCTCCTGTGTCCTCCACTATCTCCTTGAGTTCACTCAAATTCATGTCCATTGAGTTGGTGCTGCTACCTAACTCATCTTCTGCCACTCCCTTCTCCTTTTGCCTTCAATCTTTCCCAGGATCAGGGTCTTTTTCAATGAGTCCACTCTGCATCACTGGCCAAAGTATTAGAGCTTCAACTTCATTATCAGAACTTCCAATGAATATTCAAGACTGATTTCCTTTAGGATTGACTGATTTTATCTCCTTGCTGTCCAAGGGACTCTGAAGAGTCTTCTCTGAGAAGCACCACAATTCAAAAGCATCAATTCTTTGGTGCTCAGCCTTCTTTATGGTCCAACTCTCACATCTGTACATAACTACTGGAAAAACCATAGCTTTGACTATCCAGACCTTTGCCAGCTAAGTGATGTCTCTGCTTTTTAATATGCTGTCTAGATTTGTCATACATTTCTGAGTAAGTGTCTTTTAATTTTATGGCTGCAGTCACCATCTACAGTGATTTTGGAGCCCAAGAAAATAAAATCCGTCACTTCTTCCACTTTTTCTCCTATTTGCCATGAAGTGATGGGACCAGATGCTATGATCTTTGTTTAATGTTGAGTTTTAAACCAGCTTTTTCACTCTCTTCTTTCGCCCTCATCAAGAGGCTCTTTAGTTCCTCTTCAGTTTCTGCCAATAGAGTGGTAACATCTGCATATCTGATGTTGATATTTCTTCCATCGGTCTTGATTCCAGCTTGTGATTCATCCAGCCCAGCATTTTGCATGATATACTCTGCACATAAGAGGACTCAGTACTGATAAACCTATTTGCAGGGCAGGAATAGAGACTCAAACATAGGGAACAGACTTAGGGACACAACAGGGGAAAGAGAGTGTGGGATGAATTGAGAGAGTAGCTTTGAAATATACACATTACCATGTGTAAAACAGATAGCTAATGGGAAGTTGCTGTATAGTGTAGGGAGCTCAGCCTGGTGCTCTGTGATAACCTAGACGGGTGGGATGGGGTAGGAGGTGGGAGAGAGGTTCAAGAGGGAGAGGACATGTGTATACTATGACTGATTTATGTTGATGTGTGGTAGAAACCAACACAACATTGTAAAACAATTATCCTCAAATTAAAAAAAAAAAAAAAAAGAGTACTCAGGGTTCCCAGGTGATGCAATGGTAAAGAATCTACCTGCCAATGCAGGAGACAAAAGAGACATGGGTTTGACCCCTGGGTTGAGGAGATCCCTAGAGTAGGAAATGGCAACCCACTCCAGTATTCTTGCCTGGAAAATTACATGGACAGAGAAGCCTAGCAGGTTACAGTCCATAGAGTCACAGAGTCAGACACGACTATAGCAAGGACTCTGAGGACCAGAGACAGCTTAACCCTGGCTCTCACTGTGATGCCACAGAAGTCTCCGGGAGCTCCACCCTAAGCCACAAACCCTGTTCTGTTCTACTCCCAGGAGCACAAAAATAAGAAATAATTAGGATCATGACCTGAAGTTCTTATTTGAAATGGATTTTGAGAGACTAAGTCATATAGTATCAGTAGACAGGGAAGAATGTTTTGAAGATTTCTCAGTTTCTTGGAGAGGCAGCAGAAACTGAGTGAAAAAGAAAGGGGAAGAAAATCTGTTCTCTGAGTCAGAAAATGTCAATACTGTAATAGCAACTTTTTGAGCTATCCCCATAACAGAGGGTTTAAGAACCAGACTCTAGAGGCAGACTGGCTGGGTCCATGGCCTGACTCCACAACTGAGTAACCAGGAACCCTGAGCAAGATCCTGAAACTCTCTGTGCTTGAAGCATGGAAAAGATGGCACCCACCTCACAGCACCACCATGAAAAGCTTATAGAGTTAACCCGGGTCGAGTGTTTAGAACTAGGCTTGAGCCGAGTTGTTCTAAGTGCCTATGTGCTATTATTATCTCTTCCTGGGTAGCAGGGCATTGTTTGCCTTGACAATTCCATTCCGGTCTTTTTTTCTGCAGGAAATCAGGGTGTGGTTCTGGGATCAAAACCATTCAGAGTAACAAAGTGAGTAACCATTCTGTCTGGAAGGAAGGCAAGTATCCAAGGTAAAAGGCAGGCTATTTCTATTCTAATTCTAGAATAATCAGGCTAGTTCTAATACCTGGAAACACATCAAAGTTTATAATTTAAAAAACAGAAGACACAATCATATTCTTTGGCCCTCTGGTTCCTTATATGTGAAGTGCGATGGGGCTTATGGACTAAATTGGTGGCTCCCAAATTGGCTTCTGCAGAGTCGTCATGGTATTCCTCAGAGGTGTCAGAGGCCTCTAGGGTGGTGTGAGCTGTGCAGATGAGACCCCAGCTCCTACATCAACGAGAGTAACTCCACTTGCATCTGTTTTACAGATGATTATAACTGTAAGAACAAAACACCTGTAGAACCACAGTCCCTTGACTAAAAATATAATCAAGTTCTTCCCAGAATAAGAGCTTCAAACCTCTTTTTTTTCTTTTTTTTTTTTTGGTAATTAAGGGAGCAGCCATTAAAATATACTCTTTTCTTTAATTCATAACAAATCCAAATGAGCATAATTTGGAAAGCAGCAGGGAGGGGAATGAAATTGAATTAATTCCTGTGCTGAATATTCACGTTGTTGTTGTTCAGTCACCCAGTCATGTACTACTTTTTGCGACCCCATGCACTGCAGCAGGCCAGGCATCCCTGTCCCTCACCATCTCCCAGAGTTTGCCGAAATTCATGTTCATTACATCGGTGATGTCCAGCCATCTCATCCTCTGACGTCCTCTTCTTCTGCCCTTGATCTTTCCCAGCATCAAGGACTTTTCCAATGAGTTATCTCTTCTAATCAGATGACCAAAATACTGGAGTTTCAACTTCAGCATCAGTCCTTCCAGTGAAATATTCAGGGTTGATCTCCCTTTAGATTGTCTGGTTTGATCTCCTTGCTGTCCAAGGAAGAGTATTAATGTAGTGCCGCAGAAAGGGAGATGCTTTACAAATTTAAGGCAGTTGGAAAATATTTTTATCCTTCTTAGGAATTTTGACAGCTCCATGTCTGAGAAGTACTTTTCTCATGGCAGATGTGTGTGGTTGGTCGAACAGGCAGGCCCACAGGGATGACTTACACATTAGACACATTAGGCATGATGCCTAGGGCCTATAGCACTTTTAGGGCCTCACCGAAATGTTTTCATTTTCATCTCTCTTTTTTTAAAAAAAATATTTATGTTTGGCTTTGATGGGTCTTCTTTGCTGTGTGAGGGCTTTCCCTAGTTGTGGCAAGCAGAGAATACTTTCTAGCTGCAGTGCTCAGGCTTCTCATGGCAGTGGCTTCTCTTGTCGTGGAGCATAGGCTCTAGAGGGGGCAGGCTTCAGTAGTTGCAGCTTGCAGGCTCCGTAGTTGTAGCGCTCAGGCTTAGTTACCCTGTGGCATGTGGAATCTTCCAATACCAGGGACTGAACTGGGTCCCCTGCATTGGCAGGCAGATTCTTAACCACTGGACCATCAGGAAAGTCCTCATTTTCATTTCTTTTAAAATCAATAGAAAAATATATGTACAATATTATTGTTGATCTTACACAAGTAGACTGCCAGGCATTTCTCCAGTAAAGATGGGTTTATTCAGAATCAGCAGAGAATTGCAGTTTGGTGAGTCACATGCCAGTTTCCAAAAGGCAAGGGAAAGAAAGTGCTTTGTAGACAGGAAAAGGGAGCTGGGAAGGCTAGAGGAAACAGAGGGTTCCCAGCTTTTCATTGGCTGAGTCCTTCCAAGAAACAAAGAGGGGGTATTTCTTCTTCCTGTTGGACTCAGCTATGTCAAGGGTGTGAGAGCTCCCCCTTCTGGTTTCTCAACAGTATTTGAGGTTTCCGGCTTACTCATTTTACATTATGTAATGTAAATTTAGCCTAGACAATATTCATCTTTGTACCAATCATAAAATGTCGATATTTTTATGGAGGAAGGTGTCCACAAAGCAAACATGCGTGCAGCCCATTAATATCATAATGCAGCCCTGATGCCTATAGCTCAGAGTAACAGGTCACAAGGAGGACAAGATCTGCAGAGCCTCAGCCCAGCCCAGAGTCCCCTTGAAGGGCTAGATCCCCTTGTCAATGGAACTTGATCATGGTGGCAGTCTTCCCTGTTTGTTCTGATGAATCCCTTACCTAGCATGTTATGAGAACCTTCCTATGCAAACAGGAGTGGGAAATCAACAGGAATACCATCACCTGGGGACTTGTGGGAAATGAAAGCTCTCAAGTCCATACCAAGACCAAGTACATCAGAACCTGCATCTTCACAACATTCTGAGTGAGTTATAAACATTTAATTTTTGAAGCATAGGACAAGGCCAGATGATTCAATTATAGGGAACAGAGGAATTCAGAGAGAAAAGTCTCACCCTGGAGCGAGATGAGTGTCTGAGAATCACCGGAAATTTCCTTAGTAGGAAAGGCGCAGCACAGGTAGAGGTAATTCTGAGGGCAGGGGAGCCAGGAAGGAAGGGGAGTGGAATTCAAGGGCATCTTTCAGAGAGGTTTTGCCTTTATGGTGCTTTCCCCACTGGACTCCGGAAAAGGCTCTTTAACTCCTGTCTGTGTGGAAAGTCAGAACACCTGATCACCCAGCATGTCGGAGCTTCAGAGGCTGAAGGCAAAGCACGGTAGAATCAACAGTTAACTTCGCCGCATTCTCCCTGTTGACCTGGGCCCAGCAGAGGGCACCACATCTCACCAGGGCCTGTGCCTAGAGCTCCCTGAAGGTGACCGATAGCAAAGGGAGCTGTGATTCAGGTGGAGTCAGAATCGAGACAAAAGATCAAGAGGCACCAAAAAACAGCTTCCCCCTAACCATCTTAACAGGGATGGCTGTCTGGGGAGGCCTTACAAATAGCTGTGAAAAGAAGAGAAGCGAAAAGCAAAGGAGAAAAGGAAAGATATAAGCATCTGAATGCAGAGTTCCAAAGAATAGCAAGGAGAGATAAGAAGCCTTCCTCAGCAATCAACGCAAATAGAGGAAAACAACAGAATGGGAAAGACTAGATATCTCTTCAAGAAAATTAGAGATACCAAGGGAACATTTTATGCAAAGATGGGCTCGATAAAGGACAGAAATGGTATGGACCTAACAGAAGCAGAAGATATTAAGAAGAGGTGGCAAGAATACATAGAAGAAGTGTACAAAAAAGATCTTCACGACCCAAATAATCACGATGGTGTGATCACTGACCTAGAGCCAGACATCCTGGAATGTGAAGTCAAGTGGGCCTTAGAAAGCATCACTACAAACAAAGCTAGTGGAGGTGATGGAATTCCAGTTGAGCTATTCCAAATCCTGAAAGATGATGCTGTGAAAGTGCTGCACTCAATATGCCAGCACATTTGGAAAACTCAGCAGTGGCCACAGGACTGGAAAAGGTCAGTTTTCATTCCAATCCCAAAGGAAGGCAATGCCAAAGAATGCTCAAACTACTGCACAATTGCACTCATCTCACACACTAGTAAAGTAATGCTCAAAATTCTCCAAGCCAGGCTTCAGCAATATGTGAACCGTGAACTTCCTGATGTTCAAGCTGGTTTTAGAAAAGGCAGAGGAACCAGAGATCAAATTGCCAACATCCGCTGAATCATGGAAAAAGCAAGAGAGTTCCAAAAAAACATCTATTTCTGCTTTATTGACTATACCAAAGCCTTTGACTGTGTGGATCACAATAAACTGTGGAAAATTCTTCAAGAGATGGGAATACCAGACCACCTGACCTGCCTCTTGAGAAACCTATATGCAGATCAGGAAGCAACAGTTAGAACTGGACATGGAACGACAGACTGGTTCCAAATAGGAAAAGGAGTACGTCAAGGCTGTATATTGTCACCCTGCTTATTTAACTCCTATGCAGAGTACATCATGAGAAACGCTGGGCTGGAAGAAGCACAAGCTGGAATCAAGATTGCCAGGAGAAATATCAATAACCTTAGATATGCAGATGACATCACCCTTATGGCAGAAAGTGAAGAGGAACTAAAAAGCCTCTTGATGAAAGTGAAAGAGGAGAGTGAAAAAGTTGGCTTCAAGTTCAACATTCAGAAAACAAAGATCATGGCATCTGGTCCCATCACTTCATGGGAAATAGATGGGGAAACAGTAGAAACAGTGTCAGACTTCATTTTTTTGGGCTCCAAAATCACTGCAGATGGTGACTGCAGCCATGAAATTAAAAGATGCTTACTCCTTGGAAGGAAAGTTATGACCAACCTAGATAGCATATTCAAAAGCAGAGACATTACTTTGCCAACAAAGATTTGTCTAGTCTAGGCTATGGTTTTTCCAGTGGTCATGTATGGAGTGAGAGTTGGACTGTGAAGAAAGCTAAGTGTCGAAGAATTGATGCTTTTGAACTGTGGTGTTGGAGAAGACTCTTGGGAGTCCCTTGGACTGCAAGGAGACCCAACCAGTCCATTCTAAAGAAGATAAGTCCTGGGATTTCTTTGGAAGGAATGATGCTAAAGCTGAAACTCCAATACTTTGGCCACCTGATGCAAAGAGTTGACTCACTGGAAAAGACTCTGATGCTGGGAGGAATTGGGGGCAGGAGGAGAAGAAGATGACAGAGGATGAGATGGCTGGATGGCATCACTGACTCGATGGACATGAGTTTGAGTGAACTCTGGGAGTTGGTGATGGACAGGGAGGCCTGGTGTGCTGCAATTCATGGGGTCGCAAATAATCAGACAGGACTGAGTGACTGAACTGAACTGAACTGAACTGAAGACCAAAATGTCTGTTTTCCCACTGCAACCTAGACAAAGGGGAGGTAGACACTAGCCCATAGGTTATATTAGGTTTCATCTAATTTTTATTCTTGAAGAAGTGGTTGCATTGTTTTAAAATGTTCCAAAGCTTTCTAAATGGAATGAACTCAAATTCCTTCCTGCTATAACATGGCCTTTTCCAGCCCTACTCCCCTCTGACTGGGAAAGTTTGGAATCACTAGTCACCGCCTTCCTCTCTCCAGCTTCTGAAAGGGAAAGGAAAGTCACTCAGTTGTTTCCGACTCTTTGTGACTCCATGGACTACAGTCCATGGAATTCTCTAGGCCAGAATACTAAGTGGGTAGCCTTTCCCTTCTCCAGGGGATCTTCCCAACCCAGGGATCAAACCCAGGTCTCCCGCATTGCAGGCGGATTCTTTGCCAGCCTTCCAGTTGAAAAAATGTACATAGGGAGCCTAAAGATAATAAAAGGACAATACAGATTTTATCATTGGTAATGCTGAATAGGGAAATAAAAACAAATTTCCATACCCCTATAAGTGGCTCTCCAATGCTGCTTGAAACCTATTCAAGCCATCAACTCACCTCCATTAATAACTTTTAGAAACCAGCCAATCGGTTTTAATCCCTTTATCGAAAGTCAGCCAATCACAGACTCACCTCAGTAAATACACCACAGCAGCAGCCAAGTAACAGCCACAACCAAGTAACCAGACTTCCACAGACAATGTCTTCACTCTAAACTTCTGCAAAGCCATCAGTCCCTTAACTCTGCATTTACTGTGTAAAACATCAGCAGTCTGGTTGGAGAGACTGTCCCTCCTTTACTATTAGCAATCAATTCACTTTTATTATTTTATTGCAGTTATTGAAGGAGAGTCACATCAGCCTTTGACACCTTGAACGTAAGAATTTGTAAGAATGCAATGTCCCCAACCAGTTGCAGATAGAGAAGTTTAGTCAGCTAACTATATAGGCAGAAAAGCTGTAGCAGAGCCTAACATTCTTACCAATGTGTGTATCAGCTAGAAGAAGAGAATGAAAACTTGGTTTTCACTGTCCAGCTGTCCACAGAGTGAGCTGTCTTCTGTACTGTTTCTATTTCACCCAAACTTAGTTACTTCTCAGGTGAATGAGCACAGAAAAGAGGGAAAATAAGAGGATGAAGAGAGGAGGCAGAAATAGTACAGTAGGTCCCATAGACTGGAGCAAGTTCCATTCTGAGAGCCTTCTCGTAAGTCCAGATTATTCATAAGGCCAACAAAGTTAGTCTTGGTACCCAACTAACACAATCGGCTATATAGTACTGGACTATAATAGACTCATAATACTTTTCACACAAATAATACATAAAAGACAAACACAAAAATAAAAATGTTTTTAATCTTACTGTACAGTACCTTGAAAAGTACAGTAGTACAGTACAATGGTTGGCAAACAGGGGCTGGCACTGAGTGAACAGACAAGAAGAATTACTGATTGGGAGAGGAGGTGGGAGATGGTACAGCTGAAGGATCATCCACAATGGGAGGTGGATGACAAGCTGCAGTTTCACTTATGCTTTATGTTGATGGCACAGGCTCTGATTTCTTCCTGGATTCATTTCTATCTACCCTCTTGCTTCCGAACATCCTGGGCTTGAAATAAAGATACTGTACTACTGTAGTCTAGAGTACTGTACAGTGGAGTATACAAAAGCACAGCCTTGTGTAGAGGATTCACACATGTGACAATGTATGCCAGGCACATCAACTAATGTGACATGGGACATGTAATCTATGGGACATGCAAATATACATTTGCATTTTTGAAAGTTCACAATTTGAAGATTCCTATTTAAAGGACTTACTGTACTCCAAAACTATTTCTTCCTGAGATTGGAGGCTAATCTCTTCACAGAAACAGGAAGAAGAGAGAATAAAACTTCCCCCTAAACATTCTCTGTATTAACAGCTTTGCAAACTGTTTATGGTCAGAAGATATAAATAAAATGATTGAGAAACACTTATAGGACAAAATAGTCTGAGAAAGACAATGCTATTGGGAATAAGATGGTGAGAAAAGATTTCATAGAGAAAATAGAATTTGAAATGATCTGGGAAAGATGGATTAAATTCATCAAATGTGATCAGGTGTTTATCAAGCACAGCCTGTGTCAGGAAGTGGGTGCTGGGGTGTATAAACAAAGCTAAGTAAGTCACTATCCCTTGAAAACTTACCATAAAAGAAAAAAATAATTTGGGCTTCATTAAAATTAAGATTTTCTAATTATTAAAAGACAATATCATGAGAATAAAAGGACATGCCACAGACTGATGGAGATATTAGCAATGACTATATCTAACAACTACAACTACATAAAGAATGAGAAAATATATCATGGTATGTTGATAAAATGGAATTTGTTGTTGTTGCTAAGTTCTGTCTGACTTTTTTGCGACCCCATGGACTATAACCTGCCAGGCTCCTCTCTCCATGGGATTTTCCAGGCAAGAATACTGGAGTGGGTTGCCATTTCCTCCTCCAGGGGAGATTCTGACCCTGGGATTGAACCCAAGTCTCCTACATCTCCTGCATTGCAGGCAGATTATTTAGCACTGAGCCACCAGGGAAGCCAAAAAGCACAATCATTAACAGTAAAAATGGGAAGGAAGAAATGACACTGGGGGACTCAAGGATGATGGGCAACAGAATTTGAATTTCCAACAGAGTAAAGAAACAAAGGCTACTACTGTACATCGGTTTCAAGATTTACATCTTTAGGACAGTAGCAGTCACCGCCACCACTGGGAACTTTGAAACAAGAAACCTTACTGAGCAACTGGGAAGGAACTTTTTTTTTTCTGTTTTGGAGCATGTGATTTCGTAATTTATAATTGTTGTTGTTTAGTCACTAAGTTGGATCTGACTCTTTGTGACCCCATGGACTACAGCATGCCAGCCTTCCCTGTCACTGTCTCCCAGAGTTTGTTCAAACTCATGTCCATTGAGTCAACGATGCCATCCAGCCATCTCATCCTCTGTTGCTCCCTTCTCTTCTTGCCCTCAATCTTCCCCAGCATCAAGGTCTTTTCCAGTGATTCAGCTCTTTGCATCAGGTGGTCAAAGTATTGGAGCTTCAGCTTCAGCAACAGTCTTCCAATAAACATTCAGGGTTGATTTCCTTTAGGATTGATTGGTTTGACCTCCTTGCAGTCCAAGGGACTCTCAAGAGTCTTCTCCAGCACCACAATTTGAAAGTATCAATTCTTCAGCTCTCAGCCTTCTTTGTGGTCCAACTCTCACATTCGTACATGACTACTGGAAAAACCACAGCTTTGGCTATACAGACCTTTGTTGGCAAAGTTATGTCTCTGCTTTTTAGTATGCTGTCTTGGGTTTGTCATAGCTTTTCTTCCAAGGAGCAAGCATCTTTTAATTTCGTGGCTGCAGTCACCATCCTCAGTGATTTTGGAGCCCAAGAAAATATAGTCTGTTACCGTTTCCATTTTTTCCCCATTTGCCATGAAGTGATGGGACCAGATGCCATGATCTTAGTTTTTTGAATGTTGGGTTTTAAGTCAGTTTTTCACTCTCCTCTTTCACTTTCATCAAGAGGCTGTTTAGTTCTTTGCTTTCTGCCACTATGGTGTTATCATTGGCGTATCTGAGGTTATTGATATTTCTCCCAGCAATCTTGATTCGAGCTTGAGCTTCATCCAGCCCAGCATTTTTCTTGATTAAAGTTAAATAAGCAGGGTGACAATACACAGCCTTGATGTACTCCTTTCCCAATTTTGAACCAGTCTGTTATTCCATGTTCAGTTCTAACTGTTGCTTCTTGACCTGCATGCAGGTTTCTCAGTGACTAAACCACAGTTGGCTACCAGGGTAACCAACCTTGTGACTGGGGAGTTGGAACTTTCAACCCTACCTCTGGCAGGGCTGGAGATTGAGTTTGGTCACCATTGACCAATGATTTAATCAGTTGCACCTAAATATTGAAGCCTCCATTAAAAATCCAAAATAATGTCCGGGTTTGGAGAGCTTGTCGTTCTGGTGCACCAGAACACAACCACAGGCCTTGGTGCCAGGCCCCAAACCCCACAGGCACAGAGCTCCTTTGTTGGGACCTCAGCCTGGCTGTTGATTTGTATTCTTTAATACCCTTTGTAATGAATCAGTAATCTAATGAGTACACTGGTTTCCTGAGTTATTCTACAAATTAGTTGAACCCCAGGAGAGGGTCATGGGAACCTCTAATTTATAGCCAGTGAGTCAGAACCACAAATAGAAACCTCAAGTTGTGATTGGCATCTGAAGTGCAGGGTAGACTGAGTCCTTAACCTGTGGAATCTGATGCAGTCTCTGAGTAGGTAGCGTCAGAACTGAGTTAAATGGTAGGACACCCAGCTGTTGAAGAATTTACCAGTAGTGTGGAGAAATAACTCACTCTTTGGAATTGGTTGTCAGAATCATGGAGAGTAAGCCTAGGATATCCAGGAGGAAGTGCTTTATAAACAGGTGGAAATATAAATTTGAGAGACATCATAGGAGTTTTAGACAGAGCCTGGAAAAAGGACTAGACCAGAGGAATGGGGAAGGCATTCAGGACTGGCTAAGGTGATTCATGGGGTCGCAAAGAGTCGAACACGACTGAGCAACTGAACTGAACTGAACTGAACTGAAGGAGATGGTTTTACCTGCAACTGGAACTAGATGCCTTCCTTGGGACTGCTTTCCTAAATGAAGGAACATTTTCCCAGTTACACTTAATAAAATTCATAATATAACAAATACACATACATTTATTTGTGGAAATCAAGTAAGATTTTTTCTAGATCAATCGGTTTCACACTTTTGTTTACAAAGAACTATTCTGGGTGAAGTTAAGAAAAAATATCTAATATGATTCTGTTGTTTATTTGCTTGACACTTCGGTGTGTTCCAGAGCCTTTGTCCTAGGGTGGTTTGTAAGTGCTAAAAGAAGAATCTAAGTTTCTCAAGTTTATCTGATGAGAGAACTCTTTATTCTTGGAGCACTGATAACATCTCCTGGAACCAAGGTTTTGCTGAATCACTTGGAAATCACTGATCGAGATTAGGGTACTAGACTGCATCAGAGTCAGTGAGGTGCTTCTGAAGGCAGATGCCTGTATGCTACCCAGGACCTGAAGAATCTGTCTTTAGCAGGCTCCCTCAGGTAATTCTAAATTGAAGTCAGCTTTGGAAACAGCTGGTCTAGATCATTTCTAAGGCTTCTTATAAGACAAAATAAAATGTTTGGGAAAGGAGAATTTGGAAGAATAAAAAGTTGTCAGAAATGTGTTTGGTACCAAACAAGCAAGATGAGGGATATCATTAAAAGTGGACTAAGACAAAGTTGAAGTTACTTTATTGCATGTTTGGTTCATGTAAACTGAATTCTACCCATTTTTCCAATAGTTTTGTTTCTCCAACACTCTTATATCTGTTCACCCTTCCTCTTATACAGAAAGCTATGAGAGAAAGTCGCTTAAAACTATTAAAGAATAAGCCAGAAGTGACCCATTTCTTCCCTTTGTATTTCTTTCTCTCTTTCTGCTCCCCATCCACTTGGCTGTCTCCTTTTCAACCGTCAGACCTCAGCTCAAATGCCATTCCTCAGAGAAGTTAAGGAATGGGTCACCTGTGTGGACTCTTCTAGTTACATCTTGTTCCACTGTTTATTTTCCTTTATGGCACTCTTAGAGAAAATTATTTTTTTTTAAATAGACTCCAAAATACAACTGGGTATTCTCTTAAATGCTTGACAAATCCTTCATTTTAGCCATCATCTTGCTGCCAATGCCCCACCACCACCCTTCACTCTGCATCTTGGATTTGTGTACAGACACCTTTCCCAAGACTTGGGCATGGATTTCTGGGTCTCTGGGGTTTGTGTCAAGCTAGGGTTAAAGACCTTTCAGGCTTCTGGTGCTTTGACTGCACTAGTTTCCTATATATACAGAGATTATGGTTTGCCTTCAGTCTCCCTTTTCTGTGAGACACAGAGGGGGAAAAAAACCTCTGCCTCTTCCTCTTTCTGTTCGATTTTCTTTCCCCTCTGTAGCCACAGTGTCTCATACCCCAGGCTCCAGCCTCCTCCTACCCAGTCAAGGAAAGCCTCAGAAGGCCTTTCTTGTCTCCCAGTAGGACTCTAGTGAAAACAGTTCTGAATTTGTAATTATATATATATATATATATATATATATATATATAGAGAGAGAGAGAGAGAGAGAGAGAGAGAGAGAGAGAAGATCTGAGAACACAGAATCTGAGCTTCCTCAACCTTCTCTGTTTACCTCACAATCAGATTTTATATATAAGGATAAGCACCTTATATAAAAAAATATAATAAAATATATATTTTATATATATACATAATATAATATATATAATACAGAATAATTCTTATGAAATATAACCTCATTTGTGATTTGTAAGGGTAGAAACACAATCTTTTGTTCCCATCTCAGATCCACTGAGTTTGCCTGCTTGATTTGCATACAAAATTGAGTTGCAGTAAGTTCTTCCAAGCCTGTCCAGGCAAACCACTGGCTTGGTCCCCGGATCAGTACCCACTACACATCAAAACTGCAAGATTCTTCACCTCAGTGGAGCTATTGCCTTGATTTACAATGTTTAGTCTGGCATCAGTATGAGTTTCATAACTTTTTAATATGGTCTTACTTCACTCAGTTCAGTTCAGTTCAGTCACTCAGTTGCGTCTGACTCTTTGCAACCCCTTGAACTGCAGCACGCCTGGTCTCCCTGTCGTTCATCACCAACTCCCAGAGTTTACTCAAACTCATGTCCATTGAGTCAGTGATGCCATTCAACCATCTCATCCTCTGTCATCCCCTTCTCCTCCCCCCTTCAATCTTTCCCAGCATCAGGGTCTTTTCAAATTAGTCAGCTCTTCGTATCAGGTGGCCACAGTATTGGAGTTTCAGCTTCAACATCAGTCCTTCCAATGAACACCCAGGACTGATCTCCTTTAGGATAGACTGGTTGGATCTCCTTGCAGTCCAAGGGACTCTCAAGAGTCTTCTCCAACACCACAGTTCAAAAGCATCAATTCTTCACCATTCAGCTTTCTTTGTAGTCCAACTCTCACATCCATGCATGACTACTGGAAAAACCATAGCCTTGATTAGACGGACCTTTGTTGGCAAAGTCTTACTTCACTAAAAATTAACTAATAAATTGAGTATTTTGCTTAAGCAAAAGATTGGAACATTCCGGGGTTTACACATCTCTAGTTATGTAAGTACTCAAGTATGTTTTTCTTTCTTTTGCAGTCATCATCATCTCCTCAAGAGAAGTAAATGTGAACCTCAAGGGCTCTCTTTAATTCTAGGATAGGATGGCTAGGGGTAAGAGAAGATTAACTTGATTAAAATGTGCCTTGCAATTTTGTACATTCTTTGGGCAGTCTTTACCTCCCACGAGTACTAATTTAATCAGGAAACTCATCGTATGAATTACTTTAACAGAATGGTACTATAAAATAAAAGACATACTACTACATTTTGAAGAATAGGCCTTGTCTGTAACTTTAAAAAGCCACCACTAACCAGAAAGGGACTGTGTAGTTGATTATTATCCAAGATAAAAATCATTGTTTTCATTTATCAGTGAAAGGAAATTTTTAGGGTTCCTAGGTTCCTAAAATATATATTATATAATTAAATATAATATATAATATATATTATACATATAATATATGTATTCCATTTATTTTATTTATCATACCAGTTGGTTTCTGTGGTTATGGAGGCCGAGAAGTCTCACAATCTGCTGATCTGCCAGGCGTAAGCCAGAGAACCACGAAAGCCGATGGTGTAGTTGTTCAGCCTGCATGCCTGAGAAGGGGAAGAGAGGCAATGATTAAGTCTCTGAGTCTGAATGCCCAAAGATCAGGAGCACCAATGTCTAAGGGCAGAAAAAAATGGATGTCTTGGCTTAATCAGAGAAAATGAATTTGCCCTTTTTCTACCTTTTTGTTCTGTTCAATTCCTCAATGAATTAGGTGATGTCTGCTTGCACTGGAAAGGGGGATTCTTACTCATTCTACTGATTCAAATGCTAATGTCTTCCAGAGATACTTCACAGACACACCCAGAAATAATGTTTATCAGCTATCTGGCCAGAAAAAGCGTCCTGAGAGTGGACAGTGAGGCCACATGGAATGAGATCTTTTCCCCAGAAGAGATGACAGGTACTCCTTGCAAGCTTGAACTGGAGACACAGAGAGTATTAACCAATGGAATTGTGTGAGGGAGCAAAATCTTTGTGTAACCAGAAACCCCTCAGGGAAGTGGAGACCGGTAAGTGGCACTTATCTTCCAACCACATCCCCTCTGGCTTTTTTTTTTTTTTTTTTTTTTTGCTTTTTGCTTTTTCAGACACCTAGGGTGGGAAGGCATATGGCTAAATAATCTTTCCCATCTTAATGAATAGTACCTGTGTTCACCTAGTTGATCAGACCAGAAACCTCAGTGTCACTTTTGACAATTCTCTTTCTTCACTCCCCAACTTTAATCCATCATCAAATGTTGTGTCCTCTAAAATATCATTTGATGTATATCTCTCCATCTTTACTACCTTTTCCCCTTTTCCCCCTAAGACTTTAGGTCTTTCCTGAACTTGGACAATAACCTTTTAACTGGCCTCCCCTCATCCACTTTTGCCATTTCCAACCCATGCTCCACATAGTATCTGGAGTAGGTAACTCCCCTCCTAAAATTTTCATAGCCCTTAGAGAAAGTCCACAAGATTTTTTCATTGCTTAAAAGGCCCTCTGTGATCTGGCCCTTGTTCATCCCTCCAGCTTCATTCAGCACCATTTCCCCTAGTTTACATGGTTCTAGACACACAGCCCTTGTCTTTGAGTTTCTCAAACCCACCAAACGTATCCAACATGTGTTTTCTTGGCCTGGATATTCTTTCCTCAGTTCTTATCATTCCTCTTTACTCTTAAGGTATCAGTTTTATTGAATCAATAATTCAATAAATCAAAGTATCTACTCTGACCCCTGTTCTGTGCTAGGCATTGTGAATGCAATAGAAGGCAAGACAGACCTGGATCCTATTCCACAATCTTATAATTTCGGTGAGAAAAGTGGGCACCAACAAATAGCATCCAGAGAAATGTAAAATAGCTCCATGGTGCTAGGAGATCCTATGATGGGGGATCTGACCTCGTCAGAAAGGTCAGAAGACAGAAAAAACAACTGAGTAGAAATCTGAAGAAGGATATCATTAAAGAAAAAAAGGGGGGTTACAAGAAGAGCAAGTTATACATGCAGAGAGGCCCAGTAGAAGAGTAATTGTGGGACTTACAAAGAACCAAAAGACAGCCAGTGTGGTGAAGCTGAGAGGAGGGAACTGTGGTAAAACTTGAGCTAGAGATGTCAAAGCGTGCAAGGCAGAGGCAGATGACTCTGCCACTCAGGGACTGGGCAGATAATGTGAAATTGCAAGAGGGAGGAGCGGAACCTATGAGAAAATGAAGACTATGAACCTTGCTTCTAACAGATTTGTATTTTGCGAAATGCAGTGTTTTGCAAAACTAAGAAAGAAATCAAAAACAAGACTGGATAATATCCTCATGTGGTTAAGATATTACACCCCTGCAACCAAAACAAGATGTTCTTTCCGGCTGCAGTGTAGTAAGTGGACTGGAAGTTCTAGGTATGTTGGTCAAGTTCACACATTTATCTAGTTCTTCCTCCCTGACAAAACCTCACTAAAAGAAAATTTTTTAATTAATAAACATACAGCAATGTGGAGGAAAAAAAGGAAAGGATATAAAAGGCCAGGAATTTTGAGGCTGGAAAGCATCGGGACAATTGCAGCAGATTTAAAGACCTCAAAAAGCCAAATCCTAAACTAGTGATGGCAAAAACCAAGAACGAACCTCATTTGTACCCACAAAATCCTCAAGGGTCTGTGACTTTGATAGCTCCAAGCCCTTCTGAAAATCAGAAGGACCAGCTGAAGACTATATAAGAATCAGGTAGATCCTTTTGTCCCCTCTCCTACTCTACATTGCTCAGCCACTGCCCCTTCCCCACCCTGGCAGAAGTCTGAAAGTTTATTCTCTGGAGAGGGTAAATTAAAGGGATTCTGGACTGGTGAATACCAAACATAGTTAAAGGTTAAGATATTATGCCAAATTAGGAATTAAAGGAACTTTCCGATGGCAAAACACCCAGCCTTTTTCCTCTACTTGGCTTCTGGAATACTATAAGCCAGGCCTTTCCTCTCTGGCAGAAGATTAGAAGAGTCTGTTCTGGGGATTCTGACCAAAACAACACGATCATTACAGAACAGCCCAATCAGATGTTCCTAAAATAAAACTAAACTAGTTAACATGAGCTGATAACAAATGAAAGAGAAACCTGGTAGTCAGGTTAGTCAGGGCTGTTACTTGAAAAAGTAGGGTGAAAAAGAAAAGATAAGACTAAACAAAAACAGAACACCAATCCAGGAAGTAGACTATTCAAATAACTAGAGTTGCAGGGAAAGTGGAAGAATGAAAATCATCAATGAAATGATTTTAATAGTTTCTCAGAACTGAAGGACATGACTTTCCAGATTGAAAGGACCCGCAAAGCCAGAATAAAACAGATGAAAATAGATCCACAAAAGTCACTTTGTTGTGAAATTTCAGAACACTGAGCACAAAGAAAATACCATAAACTGAAAAAGGAATCTAGAGACAATAGAGCAATGCTTCCAAAAATCTGAATGAAAATGAACTCCAATCTAGAATTCTGTATAGAATTAAACTGTCACTCAAACATGAGGGTCAGGATTATGATGTTTTCAGGTGTAAATTTTTACTTCACATGTGGTCTATACTTCTATATCCCTTTGCTTAGGAAGCTTCTGAACTATATGTTCTACAAATATGAAAATAAATCAAAAAAATTATTGTATAGAGGAAATAAGAAAGCTGACACAGATGTCTAACAGACTCAACACACAGTACTAAAGAAGTCTCAGGAGAAGGAAAAAGGGAGACACCAAAATGTTACCTAAGCACTTGAAAAAGAGGGGCATATGTCCAGATTGGAGCACAGTGCGCCTCAAGAAATGGGACATGTTGAGAGAGCCATCAAGGTAAAAATGCCTAGTGTAACCTGAGGGCTGAGTGTGGCGGTGATCCTCTCAATAAGTTCTATAAAAAGAAATTACTCTCCCAAGATGTAGACATCCCTTTCTTCAATACTACTCAAAGCAGTATTGAGTAGTTTACTTATTCTAATATATTCTGCTATACATTAACCTCTTACTTTGGCTACTCTGTCAAATATTGTGAAATTAGGAAACTTTTTAAGATAAGTCAACTCATCTAAGAAGTGGTTAGTATAAACTCATAGAAGCAATCACATGTATACATCTTTACAGTATAGGTTTTCTCTGGAAGCACTAAGATTTAGATTAAAAATAAATATTAATAGCTTAACATTGTAATATGCCTTATATTCACACTTTAGCCCTGAGATAGGCAGTGTAGCAGATTAAGAAATACAAAGTGTAGAGTAGTATTCTCTATTTCCTCCTTTCATCCATTGCTTTAATGTTTTACATCCAATCTTATACATATAGGAAAACATTTCTCATTCATGCCAGTTATTTTGCATTCATCATATTGCATTGTAGGCTCATATTTTTATAAGTCTAGCTTTCAAAACCAGAATGTAAGTTACTTTAGGATATGGAATATGTTCTATAATATAAAATTCTCTCTTGACTCCACCCCTTTGTTTTGCACAGTGTCTGACCCAAGTCAGGTGAGTTCCTGCCTTTGCTCTATTTCTCTCCATATTTAAAGTCACCTGCAAAATTAGCTCTACTCTATTACCAGGGCTAATCTTACTGAGGCAAGAATCAATTAAAGTCTTTCCAAATCAATATTTGGGGTTCATATTCATTTCCAACCTTGGTGAGGTACTCTAAGTTTGATAACTGGCCTCCCACCCCTCAGTCTTGAGCTCTTAAGTGCCCTTGTATGCAAAACCTACCTTCTATTATATTGCTGTTCTCCTATTCCTAATCAGAAAGCTTTCCATAATACCTCCGTCACTCCCAGGAAAGGCAGCAAAGGCAAGTTGAGATGGATTTTCTCCCTCGGAAGGAATCTGGATTGTAAATTATATCTCAAAGAAGTTCTGACCTGAGGCTTGGGAGCTGGGTTTTCATACGCCATCATCTGACAGCCATTGGTTGAGAACTGCTTCACAGCAGCCATGGTAGCCCAAGAGCCGTCCTCCAGAGAATATTAGGTTCCGTGAAGAGGTGAAAAAACACTGGAGCATAGAAATAGTCAAAGTAATCCAAGGAGTACTTCCAATGTCTGCCACAGCTCTAGCCATCAGAAGCAGATCACCAGAGAAAAGTGCAGAAAGCTGAGTGCCCCACAGCCTGTAGCAGTGGCTGGGGATCATCTCACACCACCTGCAATGGATGCAGCTAAAGTCACAGGAGAAGAAAGCCAGGTGGCATGAACACTGGGCCATCTGTCCCATGAGGGAGCATCAGGAAAGATGCCAGAGCTGCAGCAATTGGAGAGTTCTGATGAGATAGAGAGCAGCAGAGGTGATAACGGCCAATGTCAAAAGACAGAGGAAGACCTCAGTGCAAATATTTCTGAATAGACATGAACCACTGTGGCACTTCCAAAGAACCAGGAGTTTGGGCTAGTACTCCTGCAGTTCTTTGGAGGCTTCCCTGGTGGCTCAGTTCATAAAGAATCTACTGCAATGCAGGAGACACGAGTTCGTCCCTGGGTTGGAAAGATCCCCTAGAGAAGGAAATGGCAACCTACTCTAGTAATCGTGCCTGGGAAATCCCATGGACAGAGGAGCTTGCTGGGCTACAGTCCTTGGGGTCACAAGAGTTGGACATGACTAAACCACCACTACCACAGAGTACAATATTATTGTAGGTTGGTGTGGCTTAAGGAAACACAAATGACGAACTTTTTTCTCTGCTATACTGTTATTCTGCTCTTACTGAGTCCACATAAGGGTTTAAAATATTATCATTGATATTTGGCAAAACTAATACAATTATGTAAAGTTTAAAAATAAAATAAAATTAAAAAAAATAAAATAAAATATTATCAGACATTAAGGGGAAAAAAATCAAACATGTTGGACCTATCCTTTTACTTCCTACTGGAAAATGGCAATGGCACCCCATTTTCCAGTACTTTTGCCTGGAAAATCCCATGGATGGAGGAGCCTGGTAGGCTGCAGTCCATGGGGTCGCTAGAGTTGGACACAACTGAGCGACTTCCCTTTCACTTTCATGCATTGGAGAAGGAAATGGCAACCCACTCCAGTGTTCTTGCTTGGAGAGTCCCAGGGACGTGGGAGCCTGGTGGGCTGCCGTCTATGGGGTCACACAGAGTCGGACACGACTAAAGCAACTTAGCAGCAGTAGCAGCAGCAGCAAATCTATTCATTGTGTTGCTTCATTTTCCAGGTCAAGAGTCTGACTTAATTTTCACTTATGCCCCATAATTTATACTTGCCAAATCAGAGAAACTTTTAAAGTGAGAAATTAGTCTAATATTCTTTATTCATGTTGTTTTCAAAATCATGCAAGAAATCAGACATTAATTTGATCCATAAATACTGTTTGAATTAGCTACTATATTAAGTGGATTAAAAAGATAAAAAAGAAACAGTCCTGTGTTGGGAAAAAAAAAAAAGGCATGGGAATGATGAACACTAGATTCAGGTTAGTGGTTACTCATGGGAAGAAGAAATAGAATGGGATCTAGAAGGGGTAAAATATTTTTTTTCATATATCTGACATCTTAGTAATAATTAAGTAAATGTAAATAAATAAAAGCTTTAGTATTTTCTAAATACTAAAGTTGACTTCCCTGATGCCTCAGACTGGAAAGAATCTGCCTGCAAAGCAGGAGACCTGGGTTCAATACCTGGGTTGGGAAGATCCCTTGGAGTAGGAAATGCCAACCCACTCCAGTATTCTTGCCTGGGGAATCCCATGGACAGAGGCGCCTGGGAGGCTACAGTCCATGAGGTCACAAACAGTCAGACACAACTGACACTTCCCCTTTCAAATATTAAAGTAACCAACAGTTTACACAACTAAACTACAAGTAACCAATAGTTTAGACAACTATATGACTTAGAAAGTAATTACTTTGAAAATATACATGATTTCTAACATTTTTCTACTGCCATAAAGGATATTATTTAAGACCGCTTGTTTTGATCATGAGAGACTAACAACCAAATAACACTAACACTGGCAGTTTTTCTCAGAAGTGAGGTAAGCCATATTTTTAAACTATGGATATTAGTTTTTCAGTGCAGAGACTAACTAAGAATACTGGTGAGTAGCCATTCCCTTTTCCAGGGGAAATTCCTGATCCAGGGATCGAACTCAGGTCTTTTGCATTGCTGGCAGATTCTTTACCATCTGAGCCACCAGGGAAGCCCCAGTATGGTGTTACATCAGTCTGTGTCTGGTGCAAGTATTTAGCAGTTCATAATTAATACTTACTGGATGTTTATCCTATTTTGATATCCTATCATATAGTCGGACACGACTGAAGCAACTTAGCATATATATATATATATATAATATGTAATTGTATATATAATATAATATTATATATAATATTATCTCCTCTGTCCAAGGGATTTCTGGTCCCATCACTTCATGGCAAATAGATGGGGAATCAATGGAAACAGAGACAGACTTTATTTTCTTCGGCTCCAAAACCACTGTGGACAGTGACTGCGGCCATGAAATTAAGACATTTGCTCCTTGGAAGAAAAGCTATGACCAACCTAGACAGCATATTAAATAGCAGAGACATTACTTGGCTAACAAAGATCTGTCTAGTCAAACCTATGGTTTTTCCAGTAGTCATGTATAGATGTCAGAGTTGGACGATAAAGAAAGCTGAGTGCTGAAGAGTTGATGCTTTTGAACTGTGGTGTTGGAGAAAACTCTTGTGAGTCCCTTGGACTGCAAGGAGATCTAATCAGTCCATCCTAAAGGAGACCAGTCCTGAATGTTCATTGGAAGGCCTGATGCTGAAGCTGAAGCTCCAATACTTTGGCCACCTGATTCAAAGAGTGGACTCATTGGAAAAGACCCTGATGCTGGGAAAGATTGAAAGCAGGAGGAGAAGGGGACAACCAGAAGATGAGATGGTTGGATGGTATCACCAACTCGATGGACATGAGTTTGAGCAAGGTCCGGAAGTTGGTGATGCACAGGAAAGCCTGGCATGCTGCAGTCCATGGGATCACAAAGAGTCAGACGTGACTGAGCGACTGAACTGATAATATTATGGGCTTCCTTGGTCACTCAGATGGTAAAGAATCTGCCTGCAATGCCAGAAACCAGGTTCGATCCCTGGGTTGGAAAGATTCCCTGGAGAAGAGGATGGCAAGTGACTCCATTATTCTTGCTTGGAGAATTCCATGGACAGAGGAGCCTGGTGAGCTACAGCACATGGAGTCACAAAGAGTCAGACACAACTGAGTAAGTCGCACACACACACACATCATATTAAGCTGAGAACATGAGCTTGATCATCAGGACACTTGGATTCTGAAATAACATCAGCTAGATTGCAATCCTCATCAATTCATTTAATTTATCTAAAGCTCAACTTAACATAAAATGAAAGATTTGCATGAGATGTATCCTAAGGCTGATTCTATGAAATTAAGTAACTTCTGACCTTGACAAGCTTAAAATTAGTTGAGGATATAGAGCACATCCACAGGAAAATAGATTAAGAAGCATACAAGTAATTTAAAAACAAACACTAAAAACAGAGGAAATTTTTAAAAAATCAGTTTCTGGTGCAGTTAATTGGGGAGGTGAAGATTACACCACTAACAAGTAGAAGAAATGTGAGTTTAGAAATTAAATGAGAGAAGCGTGTATGGGAAGAATATTTTTTTTCTTTTCTGTTCATCATAAAATAACTGATTATCAAGACTATCAGAGCATTTCTACTTGCAGCCATGTAATGGTCATTCCGTATATACACCTATTTTGTGTGATGCCTTGAAATCTTCCCAGAATTACTAGAGTGTATGATTTTTATAATTACTTTTAATTGTATCAAGTGGGTGATAAAGGGAGGTTTTTGAAAGGATTATCAGAAACTATATAATTGCTGGTTGTGTCACTCTAGGGAACCGCATTTAAAGTATCACCGAGGTTACGATTATCAACATGCATGTGTGTGTGTGTGTGTGTGTGTGCTGAGTCGCTTCAGTCATGACTGACTCTTTGTGACCCTGTGGACTATAGCCCACCAGGCTCCTCTGTCCATAGTATTCTCCAGCCAAGAACACTGGAGTGGGTTGCCATGCCCTCCTCCAGGGTGATTATAAACATAGTCTGACTCAAATTATTACAAAACATCACCAGATTTGGGAAAGGTTTCCAGAAGAAGAGAGCAGCCAATTAGTCAAGCAACACACTTACTGAGTACCTGACAAATTATTGATGTTAGGTGTTGCTGAATGAACAGAAACCAAAAAAAGAAGAAGAAAACAGAAATACTGTTGATGAAGCAGGTTGTGGTGAATACAGGGGTGATAGAGTAATCAACCTTCAGTAAGTTTTATTTGATGGAGAGTGCCTCAGCTTTAGAGAGGGAGAAGGATCTCAAGGTGGAAAGAACGTGGGAGACATACTATGGTATTAGAATCTAATCTCAATTTAGTCATTTAGGTGCAACCTTGGGCGAGTATTTTTTCTCTGTTTTTTTCTCCTGTAAAATGGGGTGTAATGCTGATACATGCCTTCCTTCAGGGGGCTGCAGTGAGAAATGGTGAAGAAATGATTTGTAAATTGTAAGAAGTAAACATATTATTTATTTCCATCCAGTAAGTCCTTGACCAAACTGTGTGGTATATTCTTTACCATGTCTTCTCTTCACCATTTACCCTCAACAGGGCACCTGCTTTTCCCTGCATGTGTCAGCAAGGTTTCCCTTCCTGTTCTCTCCCCAAATGAACTATGAGCTTTTTAGTAGCATACCTTCTGTTTGCTCTCCATCCACAGGAAACAATGATTGGCACACCATGACCATTCAGTAAATTGTGTGTGCATGCATGCTCAGTCGCTCCATGTCTGACTTTTTGCAACCCTATGGACTGTAGCCCACCAGGCTCCTCAGTCCATGGGATTCTCCAGGCAAGAATACTGGAGTGGGTTATCATGCCCTCCTCCAGGGGATCTTCCCCACTCAGGGGTCGAACTGACGTCTTCTACGACTCCTGCATTGCAGGCAGATTCTTTACCTGCTGAGCCACCAGGGAAGCCCCCAGTAAATTACTTAATAATTAAGCTTTACATAGGAAAAATTATTTGAGCTCTTTAAGGTATTCTCACATGTCATTTACATGCAGCTGTCAGATTCATCTTGCTAGACATATTTCTGATGATGTCATGTCACTTCAAAAGTTGCCAAGTGTCTCATTTTCTACTCAGTAATGTCTTTTTTTAAAATATACTTTAAAAAATTGAAGTATAGTTGATTTACTATGTTGTGTTAGTTTCTGGTGTATTGTGAAGTGATTCAGTTACACACACATACACACACATATATGTGTGTATGTATACATTCTTTTCCATTATGGTTTATTATAGGATATTGAATATAGTTCCTGTGCTATTCAGTAAGACCTTGTTGCTTATTTATTTTGTAAATAGTGATTTGTATCTATCTACTAATCCCAAACTCCTAATTTATTCCTCCCCCACCACTTTCCCTTTGGTAACCATAAGTTTTTTTTTTTTTAATTGAAGCATAGTTGATTTACAATATTGCATAAGTTCCAGGTATACAGCAAGATTAATCAATTATGTATATATCCACTCTGTTTTTTTTTTTTTGATTATTTTCTCATAGAGGCCATTACAGAGTACTGAGTAGAGTTCCCTGTGCTATACAGCAGCTATTATTAGTTATCTATTTTATATATGCTGCTGCTAAGTCACTTTAGTCGTGTCCGACTCTGTGCGACCCCATAGACAGCAGCCCACCAGGCTCCCCAGTCCCTGGGATTCTCCAGGCAAGAACACTGGAGTGGGTTGCCATTTCCTTCTCCAATGATGAAAGTGAAAAGTGAAAGCGAAGCCGCTCAGTCGTGTCCAACTCGCAGAGACCCCAGGGACTGCAGCACCAGGCTCCTCCGTCCATGCGATTTTCCAGGCAAGAGTACTGGAGTGGGGTGCCATTGCCTTCTCCAGTTTTATATATAGTAGTGTGTATATGTCAATCCCAATTGCCCAGTTTATCCCTTCCCTCCTTTTCCCCTGGTAGCCATAAGTTTGTTCTCTATGTCTGTGAGTTTGTTTCTGTTTTGTTAATAAGTTCATTTGTGTCATAGTTTAGATTCCACATGTTGTTGTTCAGTCATTCAGTCATGTCTGACTCTTCGTGACCCCATGGACTGTGGCACACCAGACTTCCCAGTCCTTCACTATCTACCGGAGTTTGTTGAAACTCATATCCATTAAGTCAATGATGCCATCCAACCATTACATCCTCTGTCACCCTCTTCTGCCCTCAGTCTTTCTCAGCATCAGGGTCTTTCCCAGTGAGTCCAGTCTTCACATCAGGTGGCCAAAATATTGGAGCTTCAACTTCAGTCAGTCCTTCCAATGAATATTCAAGGATGATTTCCTTTAGGATTGACTGGTTTGATCTCCTTGCTGTCCGAGGGACTCTCAAGAGTCTTTCCAGCACTACAGTTTGAAAGAATCAATTCCAGCCTTCCTTATGGTCCAACTCTTACATCCATGCGAGACAAATGGAAAAACCATAGCTTTGACTCTATGGATCTTTGTCAACAAAGTGATGTCTCTGCTTTTTAATATGCTGTCTTAGGTTTGCCATAGCTTTTCTATCACGGAGTAGGTGTCTTTTAACTTCATGACTGCAGTCACCATCCACAGTGATTTTGGAGCCTGAGAAAATAAAGGCTGTAACTGTTTCCATTTTTTTCCCCATCTATTTGCCACGTAGTGATGGGACCAGATGCCATGATCTTAGTTTTTTGAATGTTGAGTTTTAAGCCAGCTTTTCACTTTCCTCTTTCACTTTTATCAAGAGGCTCTTTAGTTCCTCTTCGCTTTCTGCCATTAGGGTGTATCATCAGCATATCTGAGATTATTGATATTTCTCATAGAAATCTTGATTCCAGATTGTGCTTCATTCAGCCCAGCATTCCTCATGATATACTCTGCATATTAATTAAATAAGCAGGGTGACAATATACAGCTTTGACATACTCCTTTCCCAATTTTGAACCAGTGTGTTGTTCCATGTCCAGTTCTAACTGTTGCTACTTGATCTGCATACAGGTTTCTCAGGAGCAAGTTCAAGTGGTCTGGTATTCCCATCTCTGAGAATTTTCCACAGTTTGTTGTGATCCATATAGTCAAAGGCTTTAGCGTGGTAAACGAAGCAAAAGTAAATGGTTTTCTGGAATTCTCTTGCTTTTTCTGTGATCAAATGGATGTTGGCAATTTGATCTCTGTTCTTCCCCTTTTCTAAATCCAGCTTGTACATCTGGAATTTCTCTGTTCACATACTTTTGAAGCCTAGCTTGAAGGATTTTGAGCATTACCTTGCTAGCATATGAAATAAGCTCAACTGTGCGATAGTTTGATCATTCTTTGGCATTGTCTTTCTTTGGGATTGGAATGAAAACTGATCTTTTCCAGTCCTGTGGCCACTGCTGAGTTTCCCAAATTTTCTGGCATATTGAGTGCAGTACTTTAACAGCATCATCTTTTAGGATTTGAAATAACACAGCTGGAATTCCATTAGCTCTACTACCTTTGTTCGTAGTAATACTTCCTAAGGCCCACTTGACTTCACACTCCAGAACGTCTGGCTCTAGGTGAGTGACCACACCACTGGGGTTATCTGGGTTATTAAGACCTTTTTTGTACAGTTCTTCTGTGTATTCTTGCCATCGCTTGTTAACATCTTTTGCTTATGTTAGGTCCATACTGTTTCTGTCCTTTATCATGCCCATCTTTGCATGAAATGTTCCCTTCGCATCCTCTAATTTCTTGAAGAGATCTCTAGTCTTTTCCATTCTATTTTTTCCCTCTATTTCTTTGCATTGTTCACTTAGGAAAGCTTTCTTATCTCTCCTTGCTATTCTTGGGAATTCTGCATTCAGACGAATATATCTTTCCTTTCTCCTTTTTCTTTCTCTTCTCTTCTTTTCTCAGCTATTTGTAAGGCCTCCTCAGACAACTATTTTGCCTTGTTCCATTTCTTTTCCTTGGGAATGGATTTGGTCACCACCTCCTGTACAATGTTATGAACCTCCATCCAGAGTTCTTCAGGCACTCTATCAGATCTAATCTCTTGAATCTATTTGTCACTTCCACTGTATAATCATAAGGGATTTGATTGAGGTCATACCTGAATGGCCTACTGGTCTTCTGTACTTTCTTCAATGTAAGTCTGAATTTTGCAATAAAGAGCTTATGATCTGAGCCACAGTTAGCTCCAGGTCTTGTTTTTTCTGACTTTATAGAGCTTCTCCATCTTCAGCTACAAAGAATATAATCCATCTGATTTCAGCATTGACTGTCTGGTGATGTCCATGTGTAGAGTTGTCTCTTGTGTTGTTGGAAGTGGATTTTTGCTATGACCAGTGAGTTCTTTTGACAAAACTCCGTTAGTCTTTGCCCTGCTTCCTTTTGTACTCTAAGGCCAAACTTGCCTTTTACTCCAGGTATCTCTTGACTTCCTACTTTTGCATTCCAGATTCCACATATGATTGAAATTATATGTTATTTGTATTTCTCTTTCTGACTTCCTTTACTTGGTATGATAATCTCTAGGTCCATCTATGTTGCCACAGATGGCACTATTTCATTCTCTTTTGTTTGCATAATATTCCATTGTATATATGTACCACATCTGGTTTATCCATTTATATGTCAATGGACATATAGTTTTCTTCCATTTCTTGGCTATTGTAAATAATTCTGCTATGAACATTGGAGTACATGCATCTTTTTGAATTAAAGGTTTCTCTGGATATATGCCCAGGAGTGGTATTGCTGGGTCTTATGGCAACTCTGTTTTTAATTTTTTGAGGGACCTCCATACTGTTTTCCATAGTTGCTGCACCAATTTCCATTCCTTTTAACAGTGTAGGGAGTTCCCTGTTCCCCACATCCTCTCTAGCATTTGTTATTTGTAGACTTCCAAGTGATCGCCATTCTGACCAGTGTGAGTTATACTTCATTGTAGTTTTGATTTGCATTTCTCTAATAATTACTTTGGCCACCTCATGCAAAGAGTTGACTCATTGGAAAAGACTCTGATGCTGGGAGGGATTGGGGGCAGGAGGAGAAGGGGACGACAGAGGATGAGATGGCTGGATGGCATCACTGACTCAATGGACGTGAGTCTCAGTGAACTCCGTGAGTTGGTGATGGACAGGGAGGCCTGGCATGCTGCGATTCATGGGGTCGCAAAGAGTCAGACACGACTGACCAACTGAACTGAACTGAACTGATGTTGAGCATCTTTTTATGTGCCTGTTGGCCATGTGTATGTCTTCATTGCAGAAATGACATACATTTCATTTTTTGATTGTGTTGTTTGGTTTCTTGTTATTGAATTGTATGCCCTGTTTGTATATTTTGTAAATTAAGCCCTTGTCAGTTGCATAATTTGCAAATATTTTCTCCCAGTCTGTATTGAATAGACTTTTTTATTGAGATATAATGGACTTGTAACATTGTGTTAGTTTTAGGTGTACAACATAATGATTAAAGTATTAATTCCTATCTAAACTCTAAGGTCTTTCTACTCAATCTGTGGTCTCCAGATGGGTAGCATTGACATTACCGGGGAGCTTGTTAGGAATACAGAGCCTGCAGCCCTATCCCAGACCTACTGAATCAGCAACTGCACTTTATAAAATTCCTAGCCAGTTTATATACACAGCTTTGACTACATCTTCATCTCTTTCCAAACTTGAAGATTCAGAAGTAGCTAATAAATTGACAGACATCCAATAAAATTTGAAAACATAAGTAATTTTTTGATGTTGCTCAAATGTTTCACTGGAGAATACTTAAATTATATGTAATACTATAAATTATATTCATCGTTTATCTGAAATTCAATTTTTTACTGGGCTTTTCCATATTTAATCAGGCATTCCCTATTCAGAGGGTAGGATCTATGTTTAACATAACTGTGTATTACATTCGTTTAACGAAGAGACAACAAATTTCTTCAGAACTGAGGTTTCTTTGGGTTTTGCTTAACATTGTACGTCTCCAGAGACCGCAGTACCCGCCATCCACCTACTACCCCCGCCCCAATGCGCGCGCGTGCGCTCACACACACACACACACACACACACAATAAAAGACCAACAGTTCATTTCTTTAATGAATATATCCGAACATCTTCCAATTATGTACTGGGTTGTAAGTGCATATTTTAACTAACGTCGAATATTTTTCCCGTCACTAAAAAAAAAAAAGTGTTTAAAAGCTATTTGTGCACTTGTTCACATTTTAGCTGGCAGAGTTCAGGACTTGATGGAAACATAATCAAGGGCTCAAAATGTACTCGTCGCAGACTGGGTCCATATGGTCAACAGCGGGGAAAGAATTCTAAACTCAGGATGCTGACAAGCGCGTAGCAGACGGCGGTAGGCAACGCCTCCCCATTCCCTGGCCGCGGAGATACCCGCGCACGCGCACAGCCGTCCTTCGGGCCCGTGAGCCGGGTGGAGGGAGGCGGGGCTCCCAGGGCGCGTGCGCGGGCGGCCTGGGCTGTGAGCCCCTCCCTTGGCGGGGGCGCGCAGCGAGGAGGACCGCACGGAAAGGGGGAAGTCAGGTGCCCGCTACCGCCGCCGCCGCTACCGCGGTTTGTCGCCAGAAGAAAAATGGCGGATCTGGAGGAGCAGTTGTCTGATGAAGAGAAGGTAAGAGCCTCGGGGGCGGCGGAGCTAGTCGTTCGGGGGGCCAGAAGAGCCCCGCTGTATCGCCCGCAGTCTGGTCGCCGGAGAAGGGGCATTGGTCGGTGCCCTCGGCTGCCCTTCCTTCCCTTCTCGCGGCGCCCGAGTGCCTGCCTCTGTCAGTCACCCGAGGCCGCGCGGGGGCAGGTCTCCGCCGGGCCTGCTCGCTCCGATCCTTGTAGGGTGTGTGCTCCGAAAATAGGAAGCGCAAGCTGGGCGGCGGCGGCGCTTGGCGCGACGGGCGGGGGCGGGGGGCGCGGAGGGCGGCGGCCGCCGGGGCCCCGCTCCTGGCGCCTTGGCCGCGGGGCCCTGTGTCCGGGTCGGGAACTGCAGAAGGGTCTGGGTCCCGGCCTGGAAGCGGCCCAAGGACAGTACGCAGCCCGAAGGCCTGGCCGGGGTGAGCGCTAAGGGGGAAAAATCGCTTAGGAAGCAGACCTTCACTTCTCTCTTCTACTCCCTCCTCCCACCAGCAAAATGCTTCCTTTTCTAGGTTCTCTGGTTCTTTTTTTTTCCCTTTACCCGTGGAAGTCTTTTTTTTTTTCCCTTTTCTTTTTCGGCTTTAGCTGTAGGCTCTGCAGTTCCCATGTTCCCCTGGAGGCAATGAAGTTGCTCACAAAAAGACACCCCCTCCCCCAGTTGTTTGCTACCCCTGTTGGCAGCAGCCCTCCTGGGGGCCGATTTGGTGGCGCCCCATTGTACTGCTAGACTTCTTCGGAAAACGGGAGATTGTGCAACTCCTTTTACTGTATCTTAGATGCTGTGACAGCATTGGAACCAGATGAACTACTTAAGTTCTCAGGCATTTGAGGAAATCTGATCATTGCACTGGTTCTCGAGCGGTTTCATTTGGCCCCTGGGAGGTCCCACTCCCCAGTCTGTGTTTTGAGGGACAGAAGTACCCTACTAATTTTGAGTATTTCCTGGGAAGATCCTTAATGTTTCTCAAACTCAGAAGTAACTGACTTAACTTTGAATAAGATAGTTACAGTTTTCAAAGTGTACACTCTTAATTTAGTAGGGCTCATTTTTGTAAGCTTCAAAGCAGTTCTGTCATATATAAAACACACACACATACTGGTGTTTAAGAAATCTTGGTGTAAGCCTAAGGATATTTTCGGTTGGAACGTTCTGCTCCAAGTGTTTTTATATCCTGTGTTCTTGTACCGAAATGTCATGTTCTGTCTTCTTCCCATTGTAAACGTGCGGCAGTCAGCCTCATCTTTAGTTTCGGGAAAAAAGTTTGTTTTTTTTTTTATAACCTCTGTGCTCTTTGGTGAAAGTGATAATAAAACTACAAAGTGGGGAGAGCAACAAGGTTCTCCATAATTCACAGGCCTGTTAGGCAGATCCTTATGTACATAAAAGTTGCTGCACAGGATTCACATGTGTAATATTGGTAAATAACCATAAATTGATAACTGAAAATGTAAGCAGATGTGCATACACATTTAATATTAAGTAGTGCTAAAAAGTTTTTTGCAAAGGGATTGTCATGTTTTTCGTTCTGCTGTTGGTAAGTGGTGATTAGTAGCTCAAGTGACTAGAAATCTAGCTGAGGAGAGAGTACTCAGTGTGGGAGTTAATATAGACCTGCCATGTGTTGTAAACGCCTAAAATAGCGAAGTTTTTTCAAAATGAGATGACACGATTTCTTATTATCCGGCGCTAAACTCCATAAAGTTGCAGGAATGAGGTGGGGGAGTCTTCTTCTTTATGGATGCCCAACACCATGTTTTAAGAGTAAATGAATGAAAACTCATTTGAAGGAATTTCATGGGTTTGTTTTTACTTAGAGTTTTGTAAGACTATTCTGAAAATATTTTACCTATAAATTTCTGATTACTTTTTATCATGATTTAAGAAAAATATTAACTGTGGGATTAAATTCAAGTAACTGGTTAAGTGAAATTCTAACAGTCTTGTTACTTTATTTGTTTAAATGTTCTTTTTAATCTGTTGGAGAAGGACCTTTCACATAGAATCGGAAATAGATTTAAAGGTGATTTTTAAAAACTAATATTTGAATCATTTTACTTTTTTGCCACCTTGTTTGTAATTTTCAAGAATAAGTTTTTAATACTTCAGTGCTCTTGGAATTTCCATTACTGATTGCAGATATAAGGAAGGGAAACTGTTAAGACATGCAGTACCAGGCTTTGTATATGCCTAACTCAGAAAATACTTTTAATTTGTTGTAAGTTTGAACTAGATTTTATTATTACTATTTCACAAAATAATTAAAATAAGTTTTGAAAACCTTTAAGTTATTCACAGAAGAACACTTAAGTAGGCAGTACTAAGGCGCTATTTAAACCTTAGTTTGTCTGAATCAGAAGTTGATACACTTGCGACATTAGGCTTCCTTAACAATTGATGATAGAATCTGGACTTAGAAGTTTGTTTTTAGTTTGACAGCTTAATTTGAAAAAGGAGAAACAGTAGTTCTGTTTGGTTTTAATAGAAATTGTAAATAAATGTTAAATAGTGTTGGGTTTTAATTTGTGTTTTGATCATTTTAGAACAAAGTTTATTTTTCTTTGACACATTTAAAAGTTTTATGCCGCTGGTATAGTTTCATATAAACCTTGTGGTAGGAAGCATTTTAGAAATTAATCTAGAATAATATCTTTGCTTTTTCAATCATGTACAGTTGTTTCTTGATACTATGAAATTAATAACTTTTTCTCCTTTGGCCACTAGGTTAATAGGGAAGAAAATTATTTGAAGAAGCACAGTGAAGTTCTTTAAAGTTATTTGCTGTGGTGTGTCCTATAGACCTTTTTACATAGTTAGAGAAGCCCTAGGCCAGAACAATTCCATGTTTCCATTCCTTGGTCAGCTGCATTGTACAGAAAAAAGCATTCTTTGTGATTGAAATTATGTGAAATTGTGGTATAAGGCTGAAACGAAAAGAACTACTTCCAAACTGCTCTCTAAATGAGAAATCCTGAAAGTCACTCCAGGCTTTGGAAGACACCTTAGTTATTGACTCGAAAGGATCTGCGGCCCCTAACCTCTCCCACCCCAGTGAGTAGAGTGATCCACTCTCATAGCTTCAACTTTTGTAACTTTGTAGATGTGTCTCAGGTACATAGCTCAGCCCTGCTTCTCTCCTTAGCACTGGTCACACATTTTTATCTGCTGGTCCTACTCACAGTAGAGATGCTCACAGTTAAGGAGATGCTCAGATGGAACCTGTCTAAAAATAAATTTATAAACTCCCCTCTCTCTCCCCTTAACCCAAAGCAGGGCAGATACCCATCTCTTCCTGCTCATTTTTCTCTTTATGACTGTTCTTGTTATTCAAGTCCCAGGTTTTTAACTGAAGGGTTTTTTTAACTTTTTTCCTCCTTGTGCTCTCTGAACCTAACAATCAGTTTCCAAACCTTGTCTTTTCCATCAGAATATGTTTTATTCTAATTATTTCTTGCTTGAAAAAATTAATTTACTTATATTAATATTTTATTTATAACCTAAGTTGACCACACCATTAACAATTTATGAACTACTGTTGTTTAGTAACAAATTTTTATGTATGAACAAAATGAAAATTGATTGTTCGGTGACTACACAGTTGACGAAATAAATCTAAGGGAAGAAAAAGAGAAGACTGTCTCATGTCTGTTTTATTTGCCACTGCTGGACTTTTATTATAAACTTTCTAGACAGATCCCTCTATCTTCCTGCCATTTTTCTACTCCCCAACTTTTAGTTGCTAGATTCCTCCATTGCTTTTACAAGGAGGCCCAACTCTTGAAAATGGTGTTCGTGCTCTTGTATTCCATTCTAACCTAAATAGTTCTGACATTTCCAATATATACTGTTATTTAATCATGCTGTGACTTCAAAGAGACCTCCATGCTAATCCGCATGTAGCACCTTGAGTAAATTATTTCATCCCTCAGTAGCCTCTGTTTACTCTAAAATGTAGGAATATGATAGAAGGTATATTCTCCATTAACTTTCTGTAAGTGTGACTGTTGCCTGGCATGTAAACACATTACATTTCAGTTCTTTTTCTCTACTCCTGACTTACCTGCCTTGAAAATTGGTACTGCTCCCCAATTTCTCCCCTTTTTTGAAAAAATGAAAATGTTACTCATCCTTCAAGATTTAGCTCAGCCTACTTGACTAGTTTTCTTTCTCCTGAAAGCTGTTTTCTCTTTCTTCTGAACCCTGTAACACGTCATTAGTATTAAATATAGTTTTGCATAGTTATTTGTCTACTTGGTTTTTTCCCTTGTGTTCTATTGGAATTCCTTAGTGCAGAAATAATGTCATCTTTAGCATCTGTACAATATATGTGATGAGTACACGGGTTCAGTGAGTGAATGAAGAAAGGAGTCACGAATTCACAGAATTAAGGAAAAAAGCATTATGAAAAGTAGCAGCATATAAAGTCAGATTTTAGAGAGAAAATCTAGTACGCCCACATTTTTCACTTCTAAATAATGTTGGAGAAGACTCTTGAGAGTCCCTTGGACTGCAAGGAGATCCAACCTGTCCATTCTGAAGGAGATCAGCCCTGGGATTTCTTTGGAAGGAATGATGCTAAAGCTGAAACTCCAGTACTTGGCCACCTCATGCGAAGAGTTGACTCATTGGAAAAGACTCTGATGCTGGGAGGGATTGGGGGCAGGAGGAGAAGGGGACGACAGAGGATGAGATGGCTGGATGGCATCACTGACTCCATGGACGTGAGTCTGAGTGAACTCCGGGAGTTGGTGATGGACAGGGAGGCCTAGCGTGCTGCGATTCATGGGGTCGCAAAGAGTCGGACACGACTGAATGACTGATCTGATCTGATAGATTTTAAAGGTTCAGATATTTAAATGAAATTCCTGGTGCTCTTTGAGGTGCAGGTGGTGATATTGGCTACAGTTCAGATTACTTACGCATGCTAAATATTAATATGCAGTTTGTATACTTCTCCCTCATACACAATCAATCATAATTTGGCTTCAGAAGTTTTGTTTGTATGTAAAAACAAGGTAAGCTGCCAGTATATCTCATCATGCTGGACTCGGTCTCTCAGTCGTCTCTGACTCTTTGTGACCCCATGGGCTGTAGCCTACCAGGCTGCTCTGTCCATGGAATTCTCCAGGCAAGAATACTGGAGTGCGTTGCCATGCGCTTCTCCAGGGAATCTACCCCACCCAGGGGTCCAACCTGCATCTCCTGTGTTGCAAGTGAATTCTTTACTGCTGATCCACCAGGGAAGCCCCATATTTCGTCATAATTCATGTAAAGTCAGTATTGTTGTTATTAACTAAAAAAGTAAATCAACCAATAAGCTATTAATGTAGAAATTATACATTCTTAATTCCATTCTGTAGGTGAATGAATCCTGTTATTGCACCAATAAAATGTAAAAATTCCTACAGCAAGCAGAAATTTGATAGTTGCTATAACATTCGTGGAGTTTTTCAGACTTTGCACACTAACGAAATTTGTAGTACTTTTCTGTATATTGGGGAATCATTCCTACATAAATGTAGAGGTAGGAGAGTCATATACATAGAGGGTAGTCATATAAGACTAGTCATATATAGACAGCGTTTTATAAGGATTTTTGAAAAAATTTTAGTGTTACTTATTTACTTTTTGGCTGCACTGTGTGGCATACAGGATCTTGGTTCCTCAACTAAGGATCGATTCCAAGCCCCTTGCAGTGGACGCGTGGGGTTTTAACAACTGGACCACACGGGGAAGCCCTGTGCATTGAGTTTTAGTGTAAGAACACAGTACATAAAAACACTCGGAGACTACCGAGTAGATTTTAAGGTTGAAAAGTATGATGGGAAAACTTGAGTTGTGGTTCTGTGTTCTGACCTAAAAGCTTAATTGCCTGAAGCAGTAATTTATTGCAAGAGACTCATATATTAAAAAAGGGATTTCATAGAACCACTTATAGTTGTCAAAAAAATAATTTCATAAATTTTATTTTGAAGGATAGAGCTACAGTTTTCATATACTTTCCTTTAAGACACATGTTCTACTGTGAACCTATGGATGAGAACTTTTCTTGCTCGTTTTAGTTCACAGATGTTGTACAATGTTTCTCCTGAGAGTGAATGGAAATAATTTTTGTAAACTATCTCCATGTTCATTCATTTATCAAATATAGTAATACCGTATTTTATTGGTTTCACAACTCATCATTTTCCATATTTTAAAATCTCTGAAATCAGGCTGCATTGTACAATCATGGCTTGTGAGACTGGAGGCATTTTTCCTTTTTTAGTGATCCATGAAATTATGCATCTTAACATTGATTGTGAATCAGTGAAGCAAGGATATAATGCTATAAGAAACACACTGAAATCTAAACATGAAGGTGGTGGTGGTGGAGGCTTTGCTTGGCCTCACTCATTCTTTGTGTATGTAGTGTGGGTCAGCAGCAGAAGAGCCATGATCAGTGAAGTCATATAGTTTCAGGCTCTTGGAGAATTTCGATCTAAATGTAGCCTTTCTGATATGGTTCCTACACACAATGGAATATTGTTTAGCCATAAGAAAGGAGGATAGCCTACCATCTGTGACAACAGGGATGGACCTTGAGCACCTTGTGCTAAGTGAAATAAGTGTAGATACAAACAAGTACTGTACATTATCACTTACATGTGGAATCTAAAAAAAGTCAAACCTGTTAAAACAGTAAAAGGTGGTTATCAGGGAATGTAGGGTGGGGGAGTAAGATAAGGGTACAAACTTAGGAGTAGTAAATAAACTATAGTGACTTGATCCTCAATATAATAAATATAGACAGTATTGTACTAAAATGATGTGAATGAATATTGCCTCAGTGGAAATCAAGGTACAGTACATAAATATATCCAAGTAACAGGCTGTACACCTTAAATCTACAAAATAGAGCATGTGAAATTTACCCCTCACCTCAAAAAAGTCTTAGACTTTTTTTAACCACTGTCCCCATAGCAGTGGGAAAGAAATGCAGTGAATACCTTACTGGCTTTTAAAGGTCTCTTCCCCACTCCTATACACGCTTCTCTTAAGAGACTCACTGCACTTCTGCTCAGATTTCCATTTTCTGAAGCAAGTTATATCTATAAACCTAATTTCAGAGGGAGCAGGGAAGAAGAAGAGAAATGCAGTATCTGTGAATAAATGAAACCATAGATTAAGTCTTATATTCACTGAAGGCTGGTGATGTGGTTATCTGTTTGGTAGACACAATGTAAGACTATAGATAGTTTCAGAGGTGAATCAGATGTATATAACATACATACTGCACAGAGTCAGAAACCAGTACGTTCTTGGAAATTCAGAAGATGGAAAAGTTATTTCTGCCTTGAAGGATGGTAGGCATCAGTTAGGGTACAAGCTCATGCCAGAGAGCACAACATAGGAAGAAAAATGGAAAAGTAGGGATGAGCAGGAAGTATGACTTACATCTTAAGTACATTTTTAAGTAAGAGATGAAAAGATGAACTAACTGTGCTGTTAAACAGCACAGATTTTCTCAACCTCAGCACTATTCACTTTTGGACCAGGTAACTCTTTGTTATGGGACTGTCCTGTGCATTTTAGGATGTTTGGGCATCCTTGGCCCATGTGGTCACAAATGTTTGCTGTAGTATGAAATCACCCCTGGTTGAGAACCATGGGTCTAAAGAGATTGGATCTAGCTATTGAGACCAGTTGGAAAACTGACTTAAGTGTTAGGATGTGATTTAAAGTTGTTTTCACAAGGCACAGAGGGAGAAAAAGAAAATGATTGCTAATATTTCAGGGTTGGGATCAACAAGACATGGTGAGTGTAGAGAAAGGGAAAAAGCAGTGATAACTGTGAACATTAAAATCTGGTTGACTGAGAAGTGGAACCACCACTAACAGCTAAAGAAAACAGGAGAGAAGATGCACAGCTTGGGGGAATAATAGTGAATTTTGTTTGGGTTCTGCTGAGTTTGAGGTGCTAGCAGAATGTCTCTGTAAACATACCTAGCAGATATGGAAATGTAGAAGTGGAGTTTGGACAGGAGATCAAGCCCAGAGATTCTATGTAGATTTGGAGATCCTCACTTCGTGGGTTCAAGAGACATGAGTGTAAACCTTTTAGGAGAACAAGTTCAGACATAGCAGAAGAGAGGACAGAAAGCATGTACTTCTGGATACTTTGATGTTAAGTCATAAAGAGGAGAGAAACTAGAAGGTGAGGAGTGACCTTTGAAGTAGCACAGGGTAGGTGCTCATCTCACAGAACCTGAGGGGAATTTCTAGAAGGCACAGTGCAGTATTGCAAAGGGATTAAAAAGGAATACGGGATTGAGAAGAGCCTTTGGCTTTAAGAGAAAGGGATGAGACACAATATCTGTTATGTCCCAGTATCTACTATATTAATTACTCAATTAATCGTCAGAGCAACCTTGTTATTATCCCTATCTTGCATATGGTAAAGCTGGTGCAGATGAGGTGGACTGTTTTAAGTGGTAGCGTGAGACCATTAGTGACCTTTAAGAAAGCAGTTTAATAGCGTTCTTTTCTTGTCTACATTGTACTTCAATAATCGGACTCAAAGACATCCCTCCTCTTTGCATACCCTGGCCTATCTCTGTTCCTTTAGCACTTTGTACATACCTTTGTTGTAACATTTACCAGTTTTAATAAGTGTCCTGATATTCTTATTTGCTATGTTCTTCAGGTGCAGGCTTTGTGTCTTATGCATATTGGTAGTGGCAGTAAAGTGTCTGGCATATAGTAGATCAGTGATGTCAACTCTGGCTGCACATTAGAATCATCTGGAGAATTTATAAACGAAGATGAATGCACAGGCTTCACTCATAGGTGAGACCTGAGCATCTGTATTTTTTTCAAAAAGAGCTTCCCAGATGATTTGAAAATGTCTCCAGGATTGAATTTCACTGTATTAGGTGCTCAGCAAATGTTGACTAAAGGATGAGAAGTGGAGACAGTAAGTATAAATTACTCTTTTTTTCCGCCTGTGTTTGTCTTTTGATTAATTTTTAAGCTTTAAAAAATTGACATATAATTTATAATATTTTATTAATTTGGGGTATACCATGTAGTGATGCAGTATTTTTGTCACCATGATAAGTCTAGTAACCACACACAGTTATTACAGTATTATTCACAATATTTCCTATGCTGCATATTCTATCCCTGTAACTCACTTACTTTACAACTGGAAGTTTGTACATCTTTAGTCTCCTTCTCCATTTAATTATATATCATTTTTGAAAAAAATTCAGTAGAGAAACCCAAAAGAAAGAAGAAAGAATAGATAGTACTTCATTTTTTCTATTTCATTTTAGGGATACTTTTTTTTTTTTTTTTTAAGATAGAAAAGATTTAAGAGTGTTTGTGGGCTGAGAGGAATGATTCAGAAGAGAGAAAGAAATTGAAGGTATAAGATAAATAATAGTTTGTATAACTTTCTCAGTTCATGATAATACCTAATTTGGATTCACAGGTTTCTTAATATTTTAAGTAAGTGGTAAAACATATTAAAAGAACTAGATGTTGAATTCAGTGGATGACCTAGTTGTAGGTTAAGTGATATGGGCCCTTTTTTTAATTACCATTCAAAATGATTAATTATAAACGAAAAGGACTCAAAAGGAAAATTTATCAAAACAAATTACCTCTTACGTATACTCAGTAGATGAGTCTATAACATGGACGTGCAATTGATGATCACTTGATCATAAACTATTTAAATAAATAACGATAGAGTTTTTTAAAAGCTATCTTTTTTTAATTTTATTTTACTTTTAACTCTCAAAAAGGCATAGGAAGTTTTTAGAGAGTTATGGGATATAATGTCAAGTAATTCTTGTAGTTGAAGAAGAAAAATTCATAATAGCTTTTTAAAATTTTACTGCTGGTCTCTAAGGCAGTGACCCTTTTAGGGATCACATTCCTTGAGAATCAGGTGAAACCTATGATTCTTTTCTTCAGAAGACTGAAGGCCTCAAATTTTGCATATACAGTCCCTTACAGGTCAGTGGGTACAACATCTGGCAGCCAGTCACAGTCACTTGGGGAGATTTTCAGAAATAAGATTTCTAGGTCTCAGTCCTCTGGAGATTGATTCAGTAGGTCTGGAATGGAATGTTAGAGCTCTCTGGCTCGGTCATGTCCAACTCTTTGCCATCCCATGGACTTTGGCCCACCAGGCTCCTCTGTCCTTGGAATTTTCCAGGCAAGAATACTGGAGCTCATTGCCATTTCCTTCTCCAGGGGATCTTCCCAACCCAGGGATTCAACCCTCATCTCTTACCATCTCCTGCATTGGCAGGCGGATTCTTTACCACTGTGCTACCTGGGAATGGAACATGGAAATCTGTATTTTTTTCAAAAACTCTGCCAGCAGCTCTACTAGGCATCTAGATTTGGGAAATCTCTACCCTAGTGTCTCTTGCCTTGATTAAAGAGGAAATGAGTATGTGGGAAATGTCCACCATACATAACTTAGAGGGGTTGTAGGTAGGGTTCTCAGACAAAATACAGGATGACTAGTTAAGTTGAATTTAAGGTAATTTTTTCGTATAAGTATTTCCTATGCGGTTTACTTTGGAGCTCCTGTAGAGTGCAGGGCTGTTTGCCTCTAAATTGAATGGTTCTAGATAGCTATTTTGGTGTGCATATGCTTTCATGCACATGCACAGTCTGCTTTTTATACTTATCTCCTTTTTCTCAATTGCTTAAATCTTTTAAAAATTTTTTCAGCTTAATATATTTATATTTGCTTTGGAAACAAATATAAATGGAAGAAGACCCCATTTCTTACTTAAGAATTAGTGTTTTCCTCAGACAGTCAAAAGTCTCCAGGATTTTACCTTAGTGTTTGTAAAAATTTTGCCAATTCACAGTGCCCAGCAGAAACATCAGAAAAATCTGGAGAACTCATAGACCTAAGTTAACATTAATTTTGCCAACAGCTTTTATAAATTGTAACAATAGTTGATTGAAAACCCCCGGTAAATTCCCCACTCTACTGTACTTTCCTGTTCTAGCTGGTAATCAGAGTTGCAGTAGCACTGCCAGATGCTCACCTCTTCCAGTAACTGATGTGTCTTAAAGAGGCAGTGTAGGCCTAGGGACTCTAATCACTTCTATCCATGGCTGCTGCTGCTGCTAAGTCGCTTCAGTAGTGTCCAGCCCTTCAAAACCCATGGACTGCAGCCTACCAGGCTCCTCTGTCCATGGGCTTTTCCAGGCAAGAGAACTGGAGTGGGGTGCCATTGCCTTCTTTTCTGTCCATGGCATTTCACCATGAAGCTTGGCTTCACTTGAGAAGGGTGCTTTCTGTACACTAATAGACTGACAGAGTCAAGGACTGCAAAGCAGAAAGCTATATATGGAATTTATCAGCCCACTTACCCTTTCTTCTCCTTCCCTGAGAATTTTTTCAGGTTTATTCAGCAGTGTAGATAAGATGGTAGGTTTTAAGAGTATAGTCCTAAAACTAGTCCAGGTAACACTCAATGTGTTGTACTGTACTCATTGTACTATACTCAGTGTGTTCTTAGAGATCACCCAGGAGCAATTCAGTGTTCTGTTGATATTTGTCTAGATCATTAATCTGTGCCCTACTGTTGCCAAGGGTTTTGATCACAGCTTCCTATACCAAATGTGCTTATCTTCCATTTGTATCTGTTGCAGCATTGAAAGTACCAAGGAATTATGAATTCCTTTAGAAAAGTACGCCATCCTTGCTCCATGGGTTTAACCAGAAGTAGTCCTCTTTCTAGGTGTTGTGACTGATCTCTTGCCATCACTGTGGCAGTTTGGCTTCTACACATATTGGCCCAGCATAATGTGCAGGTGCCGCATAATTCATCAGTATTATTTGTTTTGCTCATAACATAGTCTCTCAGTCAAATTGAAAAATGTTCAGAAAAACTGATTTCTGTCTGTAGGCTCAAGCTGTGGAATGCACTGCCTAATACGAGGGGCTTCAGCTTCTCTCTCTTGCCTGTAGCACATGAGGAATGATTTGTGCAGGCAGCTTCCCAGCATTATCATAGCACTTCTTTCACTGTGAGACCCCTCTGGTCCTAGGTGACTATCTACTGACATTCACAAAAAGAAAGTAATGGGTGGTGGAGAGTAGGAGACAATTTCCTGTAAGATTTATCAGAATGAATAGTATTTTTACTCAGTGGAAAAGATAACATTCCCTCCTTTCTAGGAAAAGGCTTTGGTAAATTCTAAGAACAGTGGAATCAACTTTATTTGATATGATTTTGAAAGATGAATATCCTTACCTTCCCTTGTCTGAGTGATTTAATGCTTTACAACCAGACTCCGTCCATTTTCTTCAGATATTTGTGAGGATTATGGTCCGTAGAAGTTTGAGCAGATGGTACAGTGTTCATTTTTGAGGAAGTTCATTTTACTTTCAGGCCTTCTAATTTGCTCTGTCAAAGACAGTTTCTCACTATTTATTTATCTTGGACTGTGCTGTGTCTGCATTGCTGCATGGGCTTTTCTCTAGTTGTGGCAAGTGGAGGCTACTCTCTAGTTGCAGTGTGCAGGGTCCTCATTGTGGTGGCTTCTCTTGCTGCGGAGCATGGACTCTAGGGTGCCCTGGCTTCAGTAGTTGTGGAACACAGGCTTAGTTGCCCCATGGCACGTGTGATCTTCCCAGACCAGGGATAGAACCCGTTTCTCCTCCATTGGCAGGAGGATTCTTTACCACCAAGCCACCAGGGAAGCCCTGTTTCTCATTATTTAATAAACTAACTTTATCTTCTTATTTCTGAACTAGCAAATAGTTTTTTGTAGGTCAAGGAGTAGAGAAGACTGAACGAGGTTGCCTAAAATTGTGAAAGAGCCTGTAATTCATCTTGCACTCCACTGGCCACACATGCAAGACTTTCCCCAGTTACTCAGTCACCCAGTAGGGTTACAGTAATTCTGGAGATTTTGAAATGTTTAATCTACATCATCCAATAATGGAAAATTCTGACCTTTATTTTTATCTGAGAAGCCATGCAGCCATGAAATTGAAAGATGCTTGCTCCTTGGAAGAAAAGCTATGACCAACCTAGACAGCATATTAAAAAGCAGAGCCATTACTTTGCCAACAAAGGACCGTCTAGTCAAAGATATGCTTTTTCCAGTAATCATGTATGAATGTGAGAGTTGGACTGTAAAGAAAGCTGAGGGCCAAAGAATTGATGCTTTTGAACTGTGGTGTTGTAGAAGACTCTTGAGAGTCCCTTGGACTGCAAGGAGATCCAACCAGTCCATCCTAAAGGAAAACAGTCCTGAATGTTCTTTGGAAGGACTGATGCTGAAGCTGAAACTCCAATACTTTTGCCACCTGATGCAAAGAACTGACTCATTGGAAAAGACCCTGATGCTGGGAAAGAATGAAGGCGGGAGGAGAAGGGGACAACAGAGGATGATGGTTGGATGGCATCACCCACTCAATGGACATGAGTTTGAGCAAACTCCGGGAGTTGCTGACGGACAGGGAGGCCTGGCGTCCTCCAGTCCATGGAGTCGCAAGAGTTGGACACGACTGAGCAACTGAACTGAACTGAGAAGTTGATTGATGTAAGCTTGTAGTTATTCTTAAATAAAAATTCATGTCCTAGGAATTTTAGAGCTCTTTTTTCAAGAGATTTGATTTGTATTTTTTTTTTTATTCCTATAAAGAACTTTGTTTTCTGCAGCCGTTGTCAACCCGTTTTTAATATTGTAAGTATAACTGTCAAACTTACCCTTCCTTCAGATCCATGGAGGATGGAAAACTAGATAAACATGCTTGTGAATTTATATCTCAAATAAAAACAGAGAAGCTATATGAAGAATCTCATGCCCTTCTAATGTTGGAACTACATGTCAGCTTATTTGCTTGTTTAAAATATTGGGTTGGCCAAAAAGTTCATTTGGGTTTTTCCTTATGGCGTTACAGAAAAACCTGAATAAACTGTTGGGCTAGTCCAATATATTTTAAATAACTGAATTCCTTGCTTCTCAGCCCCCAATTAATGTCTGAAATTCAAGCTTCCTAGAGAAGTGAGATCCTGTTTATCAGCCTCATCTTCACTGTGTTGATGAGGGAGGGGTTCCTGCTATAGGCCTATAGGGATGGCTGAACACACAACCCCTGATGTTGGAGAGATGAGATGGGTAGCAGTCTATTAATAAATATACTCAACAGCCCAGGAGATGGGGACATAATTGAGGGAATAGAGTGAATAAGCAGAGGCCATGGAGGCAAACTTTGAAGTATCAAGAGGCTAGAGTGATCCCTGGTTCCAGCAGAAGGGTGTGATTGACTAGTTTGAATAATTCCGCAGGCTGGCAGGGAACTGAAGCCCACTACTCAGGGATAAGCAGGAACTGTGTCTGTTCCCTATGATAGAGGGTCTTCTGGGTAGAAACTTATATCTGCAGGAGCAAATTGAGCATGGGAACTTGGGGTCAGGCTATTCAAGGTTCTCCCGTTTTTCCCCTAATGTCACGGCGCACATAAAATGGGGCTTTAATTTTAGCCTTTATACTGCAGTTCTCAGTAGTAGTACTAATGCTTTAGCAAAAGTATATGCTAATGAGTGCTGTACTAAATACGTCAAGATGTTTTAAAAGCATAATTTGATCTTTGAGTTTTTCTTTCTACGTGACCTTTTCTTCTGATAATTTGCAAGGTTTAAGATATTCTGCTGCTGTGTACAATTTAATCATAGTAGATAAAAGGTGACCAAAACATACATGCAGTGATGTGGAGGCATGAGAGACGAGTTCTCATCTGAAAGAATGGAGTAGTGAGACTTCAGTACTGTGTATATGTGGGATGTTGTAGGAGCTAGGAAGTAGCATAAAAAGGTAATAGCTGTTAATTGAGTGCATACTCTGTGCCAAGTGCTTTTCTAAATGCATTAGCTCACTGTAATTGAGGAAACTGAGTTTAATATGTTTTTGGTCATGTAAGTAAGAGTCAGTGGAGCTGTAGTCTGCGTACATACAGTCTTATTTAGGGTTTACGCTGTTAACAGGACATTTTACAGCCTTCAGATTTAGAAAGGCCTTATATGTCATGTTAAAGACTTTAGACTTTACCTTGTTGGTAATGGGTAGCCATTAGGTGATTTAAACAGGAAAAAAAAAAAATGGGAATTTTCATTGAAAAATACCAGTCTGGTGGCAGAATGGAAAATGACTTTTGGAGATAAGACTGGAGGCAGGGCAGTTGTAACAATCCAGAAAGTGACTGGGTCCGAATGAAATGGAATCAAAGACAAGAAGATTAGATTTGAGAGAGAGAGACACTCAATCATGTGGCTGACTGTGGGAGAAAGGGAAAAGTATGGCATGGTATATGGGTGGTGCCAATAATTTTTATGACGAACAGAGGGAGTAGCTTTGGGTGAGACAAGTCTGAGATATTTTTGAGGCACTTAGAGGAGATTTCTAACAACTGAGTTATATTTAGAAAAGTGGATCTTGATCTTGAAAGAGGTTGTAATAGGTATATAGGTTTTACAGCTGTTGTTATGTGTGATAATCGAAATAGTGGAAGTAGAAGATATTGTCCAGATATTTGGGGTGTTTCTTCTGAACCATCATAGGAAGATTATGCTGTTTTGGGAGGCAGCTCCTAAAAGCCTTAGACTTCCCTCTGAAGAATTCATTCAGATCCCAGTTCTGAATCTCTTTCTCTCTTTTTTTTTTTTTTTTCCATGAATTAAAGGTAGTAGCAGTTTTCTCAGAAGGTAACTGTAGATAATATTTAATTTTATCTTACAGACACAAAGGTTTTAAAAGGTTAAGAAATAACAATGTATGTTATCTCCCTTAATTTGCCTATGAGAAATGGAGATTTACAGAAGTTAAATCAAAACCTGGGTGCAGACAAAAATCATTTGTCTTAGCTTTTAGATGAAAACCCACAGGTTAACTGTACATTGCTGTCACAGAACTAGGAACTAGCTTTTCTTCCTGTTGCACTGCTTTTTGAGGTGAGCAGAGTAGAAAGGGGAGGGATGAATTCCAGGGGAAGAGAAAGAATGTTGGTGTGCAGAAGTGAATGTACTGCAGAAAACACAGAAATGCATGAGCATAAGCCACCCACTTTGGGCACAGAGAAGCATTTCACATGTAATGTGAAAATGCCTGTATTCCAGAGCTAATTTTAAGACTACTGAACTATGCTAATGCAAATGTATTTACTCTCTACACTGCTAATACTAATATTATTATATATTCACCCAACTTTACGTAGCTAATGAGTAGTAGAAATGAAAATCCAACTCATTCAGTCTGACTCCAAAGATGATATACTCTACTACTTCTTGTATTAGTATAAGTTTTTATGGTTTTGAATGTATGTTATTTGAAAATTAACTGTCCACATTACAGAACTGCATTAGCAGTAACTCATAGAATGCTCATGAGAGTTTATTCTTGCTTATAAATTTATTCATCATGTAGTAACTACCTACCAAGTTTAGAATATAGGGTTGCCTGCTGATATTTTCAGAGAAGGCAATGGCACCGCACTCCAGTACTCTTGCCTGGAAAATCCCATGGGCGGAGGAGCCTGGTAGGCTGCAGTCCATGGGGTCGCTAAGACGTACACAAATGAGTGACTTCACTTTCACTTTTCACTTTCATGCATTAGAGAAGGAAATGGCAACCCACTCCAGTGTTCTTGCCTGGAGAATCCCAGGGACGGGGGAGCCTGGTGGGCTGCCGTCTATGGGGTCGCACAGAGTCGGACACGACTGAAGTGACTTAGCAGCAGCTGATATTTTTAAATATTGAGATGTTCTCGAGGAAGTTACATTTTTGCAGTTACTACCTGAATGCTGACTACTAAATTTATTAGACACTTTTCAGAAGGATCTTTGGAATTTATTAAAAATTATGATGTGTTTTTCATATCCCAGATTAGGAAAAAAAAAAAAGTAACTCACATTGAAAAAAATAGTACTGAAAAGAGTTACTTTTCTTCTTGATTTATTTGGTCCAGTGGAGAAGAGAAGTCCATTAAAAAAAAATAACAGTAGGATGGTTTATTTATCCTTATGACAGGGTAATTAAAAATGAATCTCTATCCCACATCATACACAGAAGTCAATCTCAGGTGAATTAATGGCCTAAATGTAAAGAGCAAAACTTTAAAGCTACAAAAAATATCAGAGAAAATCCCTGCAATTTTAGAGAAGGAATTCCGTTCCCCCCCCCCCCCAAATACTTCACTGTATTTAGGGCTGTGCAATGATCAAAATCAAGAAATTTCATATTGATACAGTATTAAACTGTCTCATCTGAAGACCGTATGCAGATTTCACCAATCCCTGGTCCAGGATCTAATCCAGGATCATGTTGAATTTTGTTGTAGTGTCTCTCTGGCCTTTAATTTGTAACAGTTTCTCAGCATTTTTTGTCCTTCATGAACTTGCCACTTTGGAAGAGTACAAAATAGTTACTTTGGGGACTCTACCTGGATTTCAGTTTGACATTTCCTCCTGATTAGATCTGCCGTGAATTTCTGGCAGGAACATAACAGAAGTGATCCTATGTCCTCATAAGTACATCTTACCGGGAGGCACATAGTGTCCGTCTTTACTCTTAAGATAACTTAGATCATTTGGTAAAGGTGGTGTGTAGCAAGTTTATTCAATGCAGAGTTACTGTTTATCCCTTCTTGGTTAAGTATTGTGTAGAAAGAGTCCCTCACATTTTATAAATTATCCTTTTAGACTGTTACCAACTAATTTTAGCATCTGTGGATGGTAGTTGCCTGCAACAATTAACTGTTGTTGCTCACCCCAGCTGATTTTCTAGTTCAGTCATTACTTCTGCATTTATTAATTGAAATTCTGCTATAATGAAGAGCTTCCCTCCATTTGTTTATCCATTTCTTAATGTCAGTATGGACACAAGAATTCTTATTTTATTCTGTGGGTTTCTGTCATTATTTAATTTGTTGCTTGAATTGTAGCCCATAAGAAAAGCAAAGTACAAAAAAGTTTAATAGTACTTTTGTGTTTAACAATTGATGGGCGGAAATCATTTTTTTTCACAAGTAACATGTACTAACATTTTGGGTGCTGTTTTGAATGTACTACTCTGTCTTCTGCTTACCCTGGTGGCTCACTGGTAAAAAATCTGCCTGCCAATGCAGGAGACACGGTTTCGATCCCTCTGTCAGGAAGATTCCCTGGAGAAGGAAATGGCAGCTCACTCCAGTATTCTTGCCTGGGAAATCTCATGGACAGAGGAACCTGGGGTACTACAGTCCCTGGCGTCTCAGAGTCAGACATGACTTAGCAGCTAAACAACAATAAGTAGCATTATAGTATCTGCTTTTTTTCCAAGAAGCACGAGAGTGGAACATACCATTTATGTTATGTTTATCTTTTTGTATATTTTATACAAAATAATGTTTGGATCCTAGAGAAAGCAAAGAAAAATGCAGTCTATTAGCTTTTAACTCTGTATTAACTTTTTAAAACTGTTCTTGATGTGATTGTTATGAGATAGGCCTGTCAGCTGCCAGTCACTAACATAGATAAGAGAGAGTCTCCCATGCAGCCAAACCTTCCCAACAAAACCGAGGCATTCTCCCTTCCCCAACCTAGAATTAATTACAGTTTAAAAATATAGTAAAAGTACTAACTTTTTCCTGAATCCTACACCAGTTTAGAAGGACTTGAACCAGAGATCAAATTGCCAATATCTGTTGGATCATCAAAAAAGCAAGAGAGTTCCAGAAAAACATCTACTTCTGCTTTATTGACTACACCAAAGCCTTTGACTGTGTTCATCACAACAAACTGAAATTTTTTAAAGAGATGGGAATACCAGATCACCTGACCTGCCTCCTGAGAAATCTGTATGCAGGGCAAGAAGCAACAGTTAGAACTGGACATGGAACAACAGTCTGGTTCCAAATAAGGAAAGAAGTACGTCAAGCCTGTATGATGTCACCCTGTTTAGTTAACTTATATGCAGAGTACATCATGCGAAATGCTGGGCTGCATGAAGCACAAACTGGAATCGAGATTGCCAAGAGAAATATCAGTAACCTCAGATATGCAGATGACACCACCCTTATGGCAGAAAGCGAAGAACTAAAGAGCCTCTTGATGAAAGTGAAAGAGGAGAGTGAAAAAGCTTACTTAAAACTCATCATTCAGAAAATTAAGATCATGGCATCCAGTCCCATCATTTTATGGCAAATAGATGGGGAAACAATGGAAACAGTGACAGACTTTATTTTGGGGGGGCTCCAAAATCACTGCAGGTGGTGACTGCAGCCATGAAATTAAAGACGCTTATCCCTTGGAAGAAAAACTGTGACCAACCTAGACAGCATATTAAAAAATAGAGACGTCACTTTGCCAACGTAATCATGTATGGTTGTGAGAGTTGGACCATAAGTAGTCATGTATGGTTGTGAGAGCTGGACCATAAATTATGCTAAGTGCCAAAGAACTGATGCTTTTGAATTGTGGTGTTGGAGAAGACTCTTGAGAGTCCCCTGGACTGCAAGGAGATCCAACCAGTCCATCCTAAAGGAGATCAGTCCTGTGTGTTCATTGGAAGGACTGATGCTGAAGCTGAAGCTCCTGAAGCGCCAATACTTTGGCCACCTGATGCAAAATACTGACTCATTGGAAAAGACTCTGATGCTGGGAAAGATTGAGGGCAGAAGAAGGGGTCAACAGGGGATGAGATGGTTGGATGGCATATCACACTCGATGGACATGAATTTGAGCAAGGTCCAGGAGTTGATAATGGACAGGGAAGCCTCGTGCTGCAATCCATGGGATCGCAAAGAGTCAGACACGACTGAATGACTGAACTGAACTGACTGAATAATATCATGTGGAAGAAGATGATGGTTAATGTAGGAGATTTTGCCGTGGGTCTAGGAGTGTACTAGGGCTTGTCCAGAAAAACTATAATATTCTCAGGTGTAGATTGAGTATAGCTCCATGTGTGTTAGAGAGACTTCGAGGAAGTATGTGTTTGATTATTTTCAGACTTTAATTCTACTCTTGAGACCTCTTCTTGTTAACTTGTATGACTTTTTTTTCTTTCTTGGATTTGGAAGTGGGCTAGAATAAATAATTAAAAAAAAAAAAAGCTAGCTAGGAAGGATGGGTATAGGGGAATGTTTAGTCTGTAGCAGTGTTTAAAAAATACCCTGATGATAGAACAGTTTCTCAGGAAGATAAGTAATCCTTTACTCTGGTGGACACACTTTATTTTCTTTAGCAGCTGAGAAATCCAAAAATCAGATTTGTCTTATCTTTTGAAATTCACGAAGACCAGATGGAGATACTTCAGTTATAGCTGGTAAAGTCCAAGTTGTGTTTTGGATTCTCAGTTAGCTCCTATGACTTCTAAATACTCAATGGCACTTCTTTTGACCCACCATTCACTTTGGTTATTGTGAGCCGTCTGTTAACTCTTTGGTTTACTGTATGCATTTTGTGCAATGACATGGGCAAATAAGTCTAAGATGAGAAAGTATAAAGCAGTTTTGCTTTCTTGGTAAAAAAGCAAAATAGAACTGAATAAAAGTCTAAATGATATGTATTTTTTATTGAAACAACTAAAAAAAACCTCAACAGTTAATCATTTCACTAAATATGCTATATTGTGTAATATGTATATGCTGCTAAGTCTACTGCTAAGTCGCTTCAGTCATGTCCAACTCTGCGTGACCCCATAGACGGCAGCCCACCAGGCTCCCCCGTCCCTGGGACTCTCCAGGCAAGAACACTGGAGTGGGTTGCCATTTCCTTCTCCAATGCATGAGAGTGAAAAGTGAAGTCGCTCAGTCGTGTCCGACTCTTAGTGACCCCATGGACTGTAGCCTACCAGGCTCCTCCATCCATGGGATTTTCCAGGCAAGAGTACCGGAGTGGGGTGCCATTGCCTTCTCATATACACACACACACACACACACACACACACACACACACATAAATAAAATATACTGCTTGCTATCAGTACTTTAATTTTGTCAGCTTATTGGTAGTGTATAAGTCTTTAGGGCTAGTAAAAACAATTTCTTCAAAATTCTAAAAGTCCAAAAGAAATATTTGATAAATTCATGAACCGCTGCTGCTGCCAAGTCGCTTCAGTCGTGTCCGACTCTGTGCGACCCCATAGACGGCAGCCCACCAGGCTCCCCCATCCCTGGGATTCTCCAGGCAAGAACACTGGAGTGGTTTGCCATTTCCTTCTCCAATGCATGAAAGTGAAAAGTGAAAGTGAAGTCGCTCAGTTGTGTCCGTCTTAGCGACCCCATGGACTGCAGCCTACCAGGCTCCTCCGTCCATGGGATTTTCCAGGCAAGAGTACTGGAGTGGGGTGCCATTGCCTTCTCCGAAATTCATGAGCAGGTTACCACAATTTTTATTTGTTGCCTGTGGTAGTGATTAAGACTTTGTTTTTAATGCTTTCTTCCATTTACCCCAACAGAAGAAAGAGAAGAATAAGGGAACAAAGGCAGTTAGGACATTTGTATAGACATAGTAGATTCCAGTGTATGTTTAGCATATGCTATTTTCCTTTCCCTGCACCACCCACCCTTGCCTATTTAAAATCACTTATTTTTTATATTTTGCCTTTTGATTGTAATAATACTTTTAAACAGTTTAGAAGAAAATAATTTGAAAACACATGAAATATATATTTTTAATTAGCATATAGTCTCTTTTATGACTATCAACGTGTATAGATGCATGTACCTATTACCAAAATCGATATAAAGTGATTCCATCACCCCCCCCAAAACTACCTCGTTTTCTTCTTTGCCTTTGCTTCTCCCATTGTGTTCACACCCACTTCTCCCAGACCCTAGCAGCCATTAATCTGTTCTCCCTTGCTATAAAATATTGTTTATTTGAAAATATCATATAAATGGAAACTTATATCATTGCTGTGTAACCTTCTGAGACTGATTTGTTTCATTTAGCACAAGGCTTTTGAGATTCATCCAAGTTGTTGCATGTATTGGTAACTTGTTCCTTTTCATTGCTGGGTAGTATTCCCTTGCATAGATGCGTTATCACTTACCCATTCACCCATATGTGGACATTTCAGTTGTGGATTGTTCCTGGTTTTGAGCAATTTTGAATAGATTTTTGTGGAACCACAGAGTTAGATACCTGGAAGTGGGATTGTTATGTCATATAATGTGTTTTTATAAGAAATTGCTAACCTGTTTTCTCTACCAGTTGTACCATTTTGCATTGCCAAAGCAGTGTTTTAGAGCTCTAGTCGTTCTGTATCCTCCCCAGCACTTGGTATTATCAATCTTCTTTATTTTAGCCATTCTATTAGGTATATAATGGTGTTTCATGATTTTAATACTCATTTCCCTAATAATTAATGATATTGCACATCCTTTTTTGTGTTTATCTTCTGTTTATCTTCTTTGATGAAGTGTGTTCACATCTTTTGTTTACTGTTTTCTTACCGTTATATTTTGATAGTGTATGTTCCAGATACAAATTGTTCATTGGATATGTGATTTGCTGATATTTTCTCCAGTTTATGGTGACTCAGATGGTAAAGAATCCACTTGCAATGCAGGAGACCAGAGTTCGATCCCTAGATCGGGAAGATCCCCTGGAGAAGGGAATGGCAACCCACTCCAGTATTCTTGCATGGAGCATTCCATGAACAGAGGAGCCTGGCAGGGCACAATCCATGGGGTGGCAAAGAGTCGGATATGACTGAGCTACTAATACACACTCTCCAATTTATAGCTTGTCTTTTCATTCTTTTGTTGTTATTGTTCAGTAGCTCAGTTGTGTCCGACTCTTTGCAACCCCATGTATTTGCAGCACGCTAGGCTTCTCTGTCGTTCACCATCTCCCAGAGTTAGCTCAAACTCATGTCCATTGAGTTGGTCATGCCATCCAATCATCTTGTCCTCTCATCCCCTTCTCCTCCTGCCTTCAGTCTTTCCCACCATCAGGGTGTTTTCCAGTGAGTCTGCCCTTTGCACCAGGTGGCCAAAGTGTTGGAACTTCAGCTTCAACATCAAGTTGCTTCAATTAATATCCAGGATTGTTTTCCTTTAGGATTGACTGCTTTGATCTCCTTGCAGTCCAAGGGACTCTCAAGTCTTCTCCAAAACCACAGTTTGGAAGCATCAGTTCTTCTTCTGTTTTTTTAGCATTGATAACAGAGCATAAGTTTTTAATTTCAGTAAAGTCCAGCTTTTTTAATGTAAAGTCCAACTTTTTTTTTTTTGTCAGCTTTTTTAATGGATAGTGGTTTTAGTGTCACGTCTAGTAACTTTTTGCCTAACCCCAGGTCATGAAGGTTTTTCTTCTGTTTCCTTTTAATTTTTGTTAATTTCTATATTTTTCATTTAGAGCTATGATCCATTTTGAGGTAATTTTTTTTGGTAAGGAGTCAGGTTTACATTGCAGTGTATTTTTTGCTCATGCATATCTAATTGTTTGGATATCATTTGTTTAAAAGTTATTTTTCAACATTGAATTGCCTTTGTACCTTTGTCAAAAATAATTTGGCTATATACATGTGGGATATATTTTTTGGCTGTCAGCTCTATTCCATTCATTATCTATCCCTTTGCCAATACCATGCTATCTTAATGACTATAGCTTTTTTTAATACTTTTTATTATTATATTTTTATTTTTCATTGTGGTTTATTACAGGATATTGTATATAGTTAGTTCCTTGTGTTCTGCAGTAGGACCTTGCTGTTTGTGCATCTTATATCTAGTAGTTTGCAACTCCTAATCCCAAACTCCCAATCCATCCTTGCCTGGTGCCCCCAAAACCACAAATCTGCTCTGTTTTTGGAGTCTGTTTTTGTTCGTAGGTATGTTCACTGGTGTCATATTTTAGATTGTATATATAAGTGATATTCTATGGTATTTGTCTTTCTGACTTCCTTTCCTTAGTATGGTAGTCTCTAGGTCCGTCTGTGTTGCTACAAATGACATTATTTCAGTCTTCTTTTATGGCTGAGTAGTACTTGTGGTACACACATCTTTATCCATTCAGCTGTTGATGGACCTTTAGGCTGCTTCCATGTATTGGCTATTGAGAGTAGTGCTGCTATGAACTCGGGGGTGTATGTATCATTTTCAGTTATAGTTTTGTTCAGATACATACCCAGGAGTGGGATTGTGGTTCTTTGACAGCTCTATTTTTAGTTTTTTTAAGGAACTTCTGTGCTGTTTTCTATAGTGGCTGCATCAATTTACAGTCCCACCAACAGTGTAGGAGGGTTCCCTTTTCTGTACCCTCTCCTCAGCATTTATTATTTGCCGATTTTTTAACAGTGGCCATTCTGACCTGTGAGGTGGTTGGTACCTCATTGTAATTTTGATTTGCATTTCTCTAATAATTAGCGATCTTGAGAATCTTTTCATGTGTCTGTTGGTCATCTGTATGTCTTTCTTGGAGAAATGTCTGTTTAGGTTTTCTGCCCATTTTTTGATTCAGTTGTGTTGTTGAGTTGTATGAGATGTTTGTATTATATTTTGGAAATGAAGCCCTTATTGGTCACATCATTTGCAAATATTTTCTCCCAAATAGGATGTTTTTTCGTTTTATTTATGGTTTCCTTTGCTGTGCAAAAGCATAAAAGTTTGATTGGGTCCCATTTTTTATTTTTGCTTTTATTTCTTTTGTCTTGGGAGACTGATCCAGGAAAACATTGGTAAGATTTAGGTTAGAGAATGTTTTGCCTATGTTCTCTTCTAGGAGTTTTATGGTGTCATGTCTTATATTTAAATCTGTAAGCCATTTTGAGTTTATATGTGTTTTAAGCCATTTTGTGTTTTGATGTGAGCCAGTGTTCTAACTTCATTGATTTATATGTGCCTTTCCTGATACCACTTGCTGAAGAGACTGTCTTTTCTCCATTGTATATTCTTGCCTCCTTTGTCAAAGATTAATTGACTGAGGTATATGGGTTTATTTGGGGGCTTTGTATTCTATTCCATTATGATCTGTATATGACTGTAGCTTAGGTGATGTGAACTTTTCAATTTTGTTCTTTTTCAAAATTGTTTTGGCTATTCTATTTCATTTGCCATTACTACTTTGTGTTTACTACTGAAAGTTGCTCAGTGGTGTCCAACTCTTTGCAACCCCATGGACTATACAGTCCATGTACTAAACAATCCATGGAATTCTCCAGGTCAGAATACTGGAGTGGGTAGCCTTTTTCTTCTGCAGGGGATCTTCCCAACCCAGGGACAAACCCAGGTCTCCCACATTGAAGGCAGATTCTTTATAAGCTGAGCCACAAGGGAAGCCCGTTTGCTACTGAGGGTGTGAATAATATTTGTTCCCTCTAATTTTCTAGACAAAATCTTTTTTTTTTTTTTTAATACTTTGGTGGTGTTTATGGCTGTTCTGGGCATCAGAGTGATTTCTTGATCTTGTTTGCATTTAAGGGAGGGCATATTAATACAAAATAGCCAAAATAATCTGCATTCATTGGATTCTTCAAACGTAGAAAAATAATAGTATAGGAAGCATTGGTGTTAGAATCAGCTTATTGATATGTATCAAAGAAATTCTTTTTGGATCTTGATTGTGCATTCATTGAATTTGTAGAATAGTTTGGGGAAAATTGTTATTTTACAATAAGGAGACTTCCAATCCATGAACCCAGCATATCTGTTTATTTAGAGCTTCTTTGATTTCTTTCATCAGTTTTGTGTAGTTCTCAGAATATTAGTCTTGCACATATTTTGTTAGATTTTTACTTAAGTTATAGGTTCTTGCTCGCTCCTCTTGCTTAGTCTTGTCCAACTCTTTGCAACCCCATGGACTGTAGCCTGCCAGGCTCCTCTGTCCATGGAGTTTTCAAGGCAAGAATACTGAAGTGGGTTGCCATTTCCTACTCCAAGAAAGTTTTGTAGGTTTTTGAGTAGTTTTCCTTTATTTGTTTAAGACTCCTTGGGATTTTTCATTGGAAAGAATCATGTTTGCAAGTAGAAAGTTTTATTTATGAAATTGCCTTTCATTCCTTTTTCTTACCTTATTGCGCTCTCAGTGTGATGTTAAATAGGAGGGATGAGAACAGACATCCTTGTCTTGTTCCTGATTTTAGGTGGGAGCTTTCAGTCTTTGACCACTAAGGATGATGTTAGCTACAGGCTTTTTTGAAAATATCTTTTATCACATTAAAGACACTGTCTTTTTAGTTTGCTAAGAATTTTTATCATTATTGGTTGTTGAATGTTATTAAATAATTTTCTGCTTCTATTGAGGTAGTTGTGGCTTTTCATCTTAATCAGTTGATATCATGAATTACTATTCATTTATTTTCAAATATTGAAACAGCCCTACATTTCCAGGATAAACTCCACTTGGTTGTGATGTGTTATCCTTTCTATATATAATTGGATTAAATTTGCTAATATTTTATTGAGAGGATTTTTGCATCTGCCTTCAGGACGATTTTGGTCTTTGAGTTGTGTTTCTTATAGTATTTTAGTCTTTGGTATAAGATAATGCTCTTCTTTTTTAAAAAGTTGGAAGTTGTTTTCACTTCTGTTTTCTGAAATAATTAGTATAAAGTTGGTATTTCTTCCTTAAATACCTGTTAGAAGAAAACCCGAAGTTTTTATTTGTTGAAATGCTTTTAACAATAAATTTGATTTCTTGATAGATCTAGGACTGTTTCCTTTTACATTATTTTTAGTTTCCACATCAGAACAGTGACAAGTGGACAATATGAAATAAGGCTTTTGTTTTTGCCAAGTGTGGTCCCTTAATTCAGTGACTACTTGAGTGTGTATTTTAAAAATCACCTGGAAAGCTTCTCTCAATAGTGTGTTCTGGGCCTCATTTCCAGAATCTAATTCAGTTGGTTGGGTAGGACTCATGAATGTACATCGGAGAAGGCGATGGCACCCCACTCCAGTACTCTTGCCTGGAAAATCCCATGGATGGAGGAGCCTGGTGGGCTGCAGTCCATGAGGTCACTGAGAGTCGGACACGACTGAGCGACTTCACTTTCACTTTTCACTTTTACGCATTGGAGAAGGAAATGGCAACCTACTCCAGTGTTCTTGCCTGGAGAATCCCAGGGACAGGGAGCCTGGTGGGCTGCCGTCTATGGGGTCGCACAGAGTCGGACACGACTGAAGTGATGCAGCAGCAGTAGCAGCAGCAGCAGCAGCAGCATGAATGTACATATCTGACAAGATCACTGATCAGCTTAGTTGAAAGTTATTGTATAGTGATTGGGAAATTATTATAATTACTCATAATTTTTTCAGTAAATGACAATACTGGGCTTGTCATCTAACCTTTCAAAAATATATATATGTATGTATTCATTAGTGTTAATCTCTGTAATATAGCCCTTATTCTCTTGAAATATGTCTGTCAGTATACCTGTTGATGGCGCTTCCTTGGTGGCTGAGACAGAAAAGAATCTGCCTGCAATGCAGGAGACCCGGGTTCAGTCCCCTGGAGAATGGAATGGCAGCCCACTCCAGCATTCTTGCGTGGAGAAGTCCACAGACAGAGGAGCCTGGCAGGCTCTAGTCCATGGGGTCACAAAGAGTCGGACACAACTGAGTGACTAACAGTTTCAAATTTCAGTTTCACCTGTTGATATTTGTCTCTCACTTATTTTTGAGCTAAAATTTCCCAAGATTCAGTCAGGTGTCATGTTCAGAGCATTTTGAATTTATGCTTTCTTCCTCTCTACATTTTTCTTTTTACTAATTTATAGATAGATAAATTTATAGACTATTTGTAGATAGTCTATAAATAAATAGTCTATTTATAGATATAAAGTCTATCTATAGTCTATTTATAGATAGACTTTATAGATAAGCACATCTGTATATATACATGTATAGACACATGGATATATATTTTTTTGTTGTACCTAAATGTTTCTTAATTCTTCTTACATTTAAATTTTCTTGATGGGTCATTTGTTTCCATTTTAGTTTAAAAGAAAAATTTGCTTATAAGAAAATCTTTCTATGTAGGCAGCTTTGAATCCTTAAATGCATTAGTTATATGTATAGTTTATCTGCATTCAGCTTATGCATTTTGATTATATTAAATAATTAAAAGAGTAATAACTTTAGGGTGTTTGAGTGAAAAAAAAGTCAGTCTTTAAAATCTTAAGCCATTTTCAATAGAATTTTGAAGCAGTATAATTCCACATGGTTCTTTGGTTGTTTTAGCAGAGGCCTATACTATAGAACATTTATATCTTCATTTCTGTTTCAGGTGCGCATAGCAGCCAAGTTCATCATTCATGCTCCTCCTGGAGAATTTAATGAAGTGTTTAATGGTGAGTGTTTAATTCATAACAGTAAGGCTTGATGTATCCAGTACTCATTCTTTAAAGAATAAATTACATAACCAGTAACTAAGCTAAAGAGAATGGGTAGAAAAATCTGTATTTTCTGAATTACAATGAAAATGTTTGTCAGTCTGCATTATGTAAGGTCTACAATATAATATATTTATGACATACGATTATTGTACCTGATAAATTTTAATCCTCTAAAAGAATAACATTAAATCATTTAAAAAGACAAGAAGATTTTAATTTAACTATTCTTTGGAATTGTGAGATGCATTTTTTGTATTTCTTTTAAAGAAAAGCTTAGTAGATTAATAAGAACAGCCAAGAAAGGGAGAAACACTGTTTCACCATGCCTGTTTCACCTGCTTAGAAAATGACATCACATGTAAAAAAATTTGTTGTTTAAATTATAGCTCATAAATCAGTTACCAGTATGCCTTTCTTTAAACCTCACACTATATGGCAAATAGTTTTATAATTGTTCACCCATAGAGGAGAAATTTAAATATAACATAGTCTCCTGGTTGCTGTAAAAACTCTAAAATACTTCCTTTTTAACAGTAGGAACAATGTGGTTGAAACATTGAAACAGTCATGCAGAAAATGGCTTGTAGTGATCTTTATACAAAACTTTTTGAAAACAGTTTTGAGAATAAGCTGCCATAAGTACTTTAAAAAATGTGTTACTTCTACTTCAAATATTTGAAAGCCTTCACTATGGTCTTAAATGGGTATTCAGTTTCATTTTTTAACCATTCTACTCCACAGTAAGCTATTTAAACCTTTTTTTTAAGAAGTTTAATCATTCATTTTCATTCATAGTATAAGATATAATGGAATCTCACCTCAGAAAAGATTAGTTTTGAAAGTCAAAAAATGAGGCAAAAAGTGTTGCTGTTGTGCAGTCAATCAGTTGTGTTCAACTCTTTGCAACCCCATGGACTACAGCACAGCCAGGCTTCCATTTTCCTTCACCATCTCCTGGAGATTGCTCAAACTCATGTCCTTTGAGTTGGTGATACCATCCAACCATCTCATCCTCTGTCATCCCCTTCTCCTGCCTTGAATCTTTCCTAGCATCAGGGTGTTTTCCAGTGAGTCAGGTCTTCACATCAGTGACCAAAGTATTGGAGCTTCAACTTCAGCATCAGTCCCTCTAGTGAATATTCAGGATTGATTTCCTTTAGGATTGACTGCTTTGATCTCCTTGCAGTTCAAGGGACTCTCAAGAGTCTTCTCAAACACCACAATTCTAAAGCATCAACACCACCTTCTTTATGTCTAACTCTCACAACCATACATGTCTGCTGGAAAAACCATAGCTTTAACTGTATAGACCTTTGTCAGCAAAGTGATGTTTCTGCGTTTTAATATGCTCTCTTAGGTTTTTCATAGGTTTTCTTCCATGAAGCTAGGCGTCTTTTAATTTCATGGCTGCAGTCACCATGTGTGGTGATTTTGGAGCCCAAGAAAATAAAGTCTGTCACTGTTTCCATTGTTTGCCCATCTGTTTGCCATGAAGTGATGGGAATGTTCAGTTTTAAATCACCTTTTTCTCTCTCCTCTTTCACCTTCATCAAGAGGCTCTTTAGTTCCTCTTTGCTTTCTGCTGTAAGGGTGGTGTTATTTGCGTATCTGAGATTATTGATACTTCTCTTGGCAATCTTGATTCCAGCTTGTGCTTCATCCATCGCGGCCTTTCACATGATGTACTCTGCAAACAGGGTGACAATATACAGCCATTATATACTCCTTTCCCAATTTTGAACCAGTGCATTATTCATGTCCAGTTCTAACTGTTGCCTCTTGTCCTGCATACAGGCTTCTCAGGAGACAGATATGATGATCTGGTACTCTCATGTCTTTAAGAATTTTTCACAGTTTGTTGTGATCCACACAGTCAACTGCGTTAGCTTAGTCAGTGAAACAGAAGTAGATGGATGTTTCTCTGGAATTTCCTTGCTTTTTCTGTGAACCAGCAGATGTTGACAATTTGTTCTCTGGTTCCTCGGCTTTTTCTAAATCCAGCTCGTATATCTGAAAGTTCTCAGTTCACGTACTGTTGAAGCCTTGCTTGGAGGATTTTGAGCATGACCTTGCTGGCATGTGAAATGAGTGCAATTGTGTGGTAGTTAGAGCATTTTTTTGGCCTTGTCCTGCTTTGAGATTGGAATGAAAACTGACCTTTTCTAGTCTTGTGGCCACTGCTAAGTTTTCAAATTTGCTGGCATATTGAATGCAGCCCTTTAACAACATCATCTTTTAGAATTTGAAATAGTTCAGCCATTTCAAATCCTAAAATACCTTAGAAAAATCCCCTAAATTATCCACAAACTGTATTAATGTATGATTTAGTACATAGAGTTACATATGGCAATTGTTACGCATTTAAAAATTTAACCACTGAGCTACACTCAGGAAGAATGGTAGTCTATATTGTGAAAAATCTGAAAGTTAAAATATTCCCCCTTTCAAGATAACTATAAAATCTGAAGCAATAAGTTGGGAAGCTGGGGAGAATTCAAAAATACTTCTGTTTCCTGTAGGGCTTAAATTCTGTTTTAATATTCAGCCTTTTTAATCTAAATACCCATTAATATGTTTGATGGTTGGGACATTAAAGAAGGCAGAGTCTCTTTTCCCTTGGGTCAAAATTGGCATTTAACTTGATAAGGGGGAAATTGCACTAAAGTCAGTGGCTCCCAAACTCCTGTACAATTTACAGAGCCAAGAAAAATTACAATTCTGAGAGAAGTTTTTCACGTACTGTTTTGAGTTAAATGCCTTACAAATGTATTCATCAGAAAGACCCTTGAAGAATATATGAGTCCTAGAAATTGCTTTTGTAAGTCTCATTGGAAATTAATATTGAGTTAATACATTCTGTGTTGAGGTCCAGTAGATTTTGGCATTCAGGATAAGCCATTCAGTAGGCCTAGGCTGGGGCTGTGGAATGGAAGTGGGAGATACAAGATATGTAGGTTTTAACTGAAAGAGTATATTAGTGTTAAAAAGGAATTAAATATTTGAAGGGAAAAAAATCTCATATGCATTTGATTATTTTTATGCTATTTTTGTTGATAACATTAACATCAGAATAATTTCATGAACTCCACAAAGGTTAGAAATGCAGAGTCATAACCTTGTCAAATTAGTGCTTCCCAAATGCTGTTTCCCAGATTGACTGTGTTAGAATCGTTACAACATAGATTTTTGGTCTTAGTTTTCTGGAACTGATGTGTTATCTGGGCAGGAGCTCTGAAATGTATACTGTTCTTTGTTTTTTAGACTCCCACTCATCACCCATTGTTCTAATGTGTGGTCTGACTTGAAACCACATCCCTTAAGAGTAGTTTTTATTTTATTCAAATTCTTCTCTGTTTCTTTCATTGTATTCTACATATGATAAAAGTTTGAACTTTTTTTTTCCAGAGTAAAGATAACAGGATCAATAGATTCTGCTTTTAAATTATTTTCCCATTTAAATGGGAGAAGAGACACTACTGTGCAAAACCACTGTTAATGCTTGTGCTTTAAATACTGAAGATAGAGGAATCATATGTGTCAAGTAGAATTGCCAGTTTACTTTGTGAATATCTTTGTTTTAGTTTTCTAGGCAGAAGCTTCCATTGTTTAAAATCAGTTAATTTAGAAATTAAATTGGATTTATATTAGTGGTTAGTCAAAGAGATTTTTTTTTTTTTTAATTGTGACCTACTGCTGAAAAGAGGTATGTAAATAGGCAATATTTTTTCCTTTGGAATAACTTTATATTTTTATTGATTCGTAGTCATTCTAAAATTTCTAAAGTGCAGAAGAGAATCTAGAATCACACAGAATTCTACCCTCTCTTCTTCACTGTTTGAATAAAATACTTAAAATGTTTCTCAGTTCATACTCATGTATATAACATTACATAAGTGTAGTACTATACATGATGAGTTTTCTCCTTCCTGTTTATTGTATATTTATTTCCATGTTGATGAATGCATATCTACATTATATCTACTAGAAGCCCAATTTTACACTGTTTATAAGAACTATTGTCTTTGTTGTATTTAACACTTAATTTCTTAAGTTATTTGTGTTATTTTCATTTAATGAAAAAATTAGGATACTTTGTTATATGTATATTTTATGATAGCAATTATGTACAATAGCCAAGTGTGTAGGGAAAATAATGAAAGAAAATATACCAAGACTAGAGTAGAATTTTGTTTGGTTTCTGGTGAAATTTTGTGATTTTTTTTTTTCCCAACTAAAAGTTTTAGTTTTAGTTTTTTTTTAATGATTAATAGATACATATCTGCATAGTTGAGTCTAAAATTAGGACAAAGTTAAGAACCAACAAACAAAATGAGATTACTCAAGTAAAGTAGTTATCCATATCCCACTAAACACATTCATCTGTTGTTGAACATGAGATGTCTGAGAAACAAAATGCCTACATCTGTACTGTGTTCACAAGCTGTTTCTTGTTTTAATCACTTTTTCCATAAAGCAGATTCGTTTGAGATTCATGATAGTATTGTCACACTGAGAGGCATAGTCCTCAATCTTTTGCAGATCTGTTCACATCATCTCTTTGGTGTAGCTTATCTTCACTTTATTCTTTGGAGACACAGAGAAGAAAGTTACAGGTATAGCTGGTTACAGTCTCAGTCTGCCTGCATTTGAAATAACACATTTTTTTTCATTCCATCTCTTATTTCCTTTCCAAAATCTTTTCTTTTCTTATTAATACCATGATGTGTTTCCGTGGTTATTTTGGTCATCACAGTAATATTTTTATCTTCTGTACATATTTTGGGGGGTGTTTAGGAGGCTAATACATGACTAAAATAAATTCAATCCATAGAAATTTCAAGTATAGGAAAATAGTAATACTGAAAACATAATGTTTGTTTTGCAGATGTTCGGTTACTACTTAATAATGATAATCTTCTCAGGGAAGGAGCAGCCCAGTAAGTATTATGTATTATATTAACATAATTAAAGTGACATGGGAAAAACTTTTAAAGGGATTTTTAGGTACTAATCCATGAAACAGATACATGTACATCAAGTTCATATATATGTACTAGATTAGAAGAGAAATATTTTGACCGCAGAGGAATATAGAGACACGACTTATACATGAAACTCTGTATTCATTGTGTGTGACTTATATACTTAATACCAATACTTAATACTACATTTTGACATTTGTACAGTTGGATAAAATTATTTTAGAAACTTTGATTTTTGAAATTATGATACTTTCAATTTTATGCAAGCTTAACTTTTTATTAAATGCTTGATCCTAATAGATATTTGAGAAGGACCAACTACTATATAGCACAGGGATCTATAGTCAATATCTTGTCATAACCTGTAGTGGGAAAGAATCTGAAAAAGAGTGTATATGTTTGTATTACTGAATCACTTTGCTGTACACCTGAAATATTACAGATCAACTGTACTCCAATTTAAAAACTAGATTTTTGAGGGTTAGGAACTTTGTCCATAAATACCTAACACAGTACCTGACAAATGCTTACTTAATAAGTGTTTACTAGACTTGTGAGTGATTCAAAGAATCACTGCTGCTGCTGCTGGTAAGTCGCTTCAGTCGTGTCCGACTCTGTGCGACCCCACTGACAGCAGCCCACCAGGCTCCCCCGACCCTGGGATTCTCCAGGCAAGAACAGTGGAGTGGGTTGCCATTTCCTTCTCCAATGCATGAAAGTGAAAAGTGAAAGTGAAGACGCTCAGTCATGTCCAACTCTTCGCAACCCCATGGACTGCAGCCCACCAGGCTCCTCCATCCATGGGATTTTCCAGGCAAGAGTACTGGAGTAGGGTGCCATTGCCTTCTCCCAAAGAATCACTAAGCAGTTCTAAATCTTAGTATGTCATCTTTGGACCAATGACCACAATCATGACTTGTCACAACTATCTTAAGATTTCAGAGAGATAATTTGTTTTCTTTTCTTCTCTCACTTTCTTGAATAAGGCCTGTGGACCCATATTTTAACTAACTTCTTTACTCATTTGAAAATGATGAAATTAAACTTTAAGATGCCTTCCAAAGTGTTCAGTATCCATACAGCCACCTACTTTCATCTTAGAATACTACCAGAATGTGAAATCTTGACTAATGGGGAAATTTTGCTCTAATTTTTTTTTTGTAATGTTTGAAGGCTTTATCAAATAAATTTGCTTTTTAGAGTTAATTCTAATGAAGGTGGAGGTTCAACAGATTTCTAGATATTTCTGATTTAAATTCCTATTATCTTTTCCCCACTTTTTAAATTGAAGTATAGTTGATATATAATATTACATATGTTATAGGTGTACAGCATAATAATTCACAGCTTTTTAAAACTATAGTCCATGAGTGATTACTACAAAATGCTGACTATATTCCCTGTTGTACAATACATCCTTGTATGTACAATACATCCTTGTAGCTTATTTATTTTATACATAACAGTTTGTGCCTCTTAATCCCCTGCCCTTTTCTTGCCCTACCCCCTTTCACTCTCCCCACTGATAACCACTAGTTTGTTCTCCATATATGTGAGTCTGTTTCTTTTTTGTTATATTCACTAGTTTGTCCTATTTTTAGATTATACATATAAGTGATACCATACAATATTTGTCTCCCTCTGACTTATTTCACTTAGCATAAATGCTCTCCATGTCCACCAATGTTGTTGCAAGTGGCAAAAATTCAGTATTTTTTATGGCTGTGTAGTATCCCATAGTACATATTTACCTACTTCTTCTTTATCCATTCATCTGTTGGTGGACACTTAGGTTGCTTCCATATCTTGGCAATTGTAAATAATTCTGCTATGAACATTGAGGTGCAGGTATCCTTTTGAAGTAGTTTTTTCGTTTTCTTCCAATATAAACGAAGGACTGGAATTGCTGGGTCATAAAGCAGTTCTGTTTTTAGTTTTTTGAGAAAGCTCCATATTGTTCTTCACGGTGGTTACACCGATTTACACTCCCACCAACAGTGTAGGGGGGTTCCCTTTTCTCCACATCCTTTCTAGCATTTGTTATTTATGTTCTTTTGGATACTAGCCGTTCTGACAGGTGTGAAGTGATATCTCACTTTGGTTTTGATTTACATTTCCCTAATGATTAGTAATGTTGAACATTTTTTCATTTGCCTGTTGATCATCTGTATGTCCTCTTTGGAAGAAGGTCTCTTCAGTTCTTCTGCCTATTTTTTAATCAGGTGGTTTGTTTTTTTTAATTGTGATTTGTATCAACTTTTTATATATTCTGGATATTAATTCCTTATCAGTTATATATCATTTGCAAATATTTTTTCCTGTTCATTATTTTGTCTTTTTGTTTTGGTGATGGTTTCCTGTGCTGTGCAAAAGGTTTTAAGTTTAATTAGGTTCCTTTTATTTACTTTGCTTGAGGAGATGGATCGAAAACTAGTTGCGATGTATATCAGAGTGTTGTCTATGTTTTCCTCTAGGCGTTTTATGATTTCCAGTCTTACAGTTGGGGCTTTAGAGTTTATTTTCATATATGGTATTAGAGAATGTTCAGATTTTATTGTTTTCCATGTCACTGTCCAGTTTTCCCACACCACTTGCTGAAGAGACTGTCTTTTCTTCATTGAATTTCTTGCCTTTTTTGTCATGGATTAATTGAACATAAGTATGTGGATTTATTTCTGGGTTCTCTACTCTGTTCCATTGATCTGTATGTCTGTTTTTGTGTCAGCACCATACTCTTTTGATTACTGTAGCTTTGAATTAGATTGGCCCAAAGGTTCATTTGTGTTTTTCCTTAACATCTTATGGAAAAACCCAAACAAACCTTTTGACCAACCCGGTTGTATAACTCTGAAATATGAAAGCATGATTCTTCCAGCTCTGTTCTTCATTCTCAAGATTGTACTAGCTGTTAGGGGTCTTTTATGCCCTGTTATCTTTTAATAGCAATGTTTATATATTATTTTTTATTGTGGGAAAAATATACCTAATATAAAGTTTTAACTTTTTAATGTTTTTTAAGCACACAGTTCTTTGGCATTAAGTACATACACATTTTGTATAACCATCACCACCATCCATTTCCAGAACTTTTTTAAAATTTTCTCAAATTGAAACTCTACAATTTCCCATTCTCCCCTCCTCTTAGCCCCTGAGAATTATATTCTATTTTCTGTATGAATTTGACTTCCCCAGATACCTCTTATAACTGGAATCATACAGTATTTGTCCTTTTGTAACTGGTTTATTCTAGTTAACAGAATGTCTTCAAAGTTCTCCTGTGTTGGAACATGTTAAAACTTCCTTCCTTTTTAACACTTGCTGTGTGTGTGTTTTGTAGATAAAAAAATGGATAAACATTTTGTTTTTCCATTCACCTATCAGTGGACATTTGGGTTGCTTCCACCCCTGTTAATTGATGTGCTTAATAGAAATCAGTTTACTTGATATCTTTGACTTCAGTTATTAGTTTCTGAGTGAATGGCCTCTTATTCCTAAGTTCTTTAAACCTTTTAAATTATATATCCAAGTAAAATTTATTTTCTTTCTTATAGCATATAGCATGTTGACAAAAGTCTTAAAAAAGTAAAGGAAATGTACATTGTTCATGACCTTTTAACAATAGTACTTTTCAGAGTAATTGTTTCCTCTTGAGTTTTCTGTGGTAAATAAATGTGGGTTGTTTAATGTAGGTGCAAAAATTAGTGAATTTTTTTTAAGTTAAGGAAATAAGAAACTTGATTTGTTGAAAGAAGTTTTTCCTGTGCAGAATAAAGTTTAATGAAGGTCACAAAAATATTCATAATTATATAAGTGGTATGAAATAGTCATACATTTGAATAAAGTATGATGAAAGCATTGAAATTTTATTTATCCAAAGGAGTATTTATCTGATGTTTGTTACTTTTAAATAAATTGAATTTCCTTGGAATGTGAGCTATATTTCTCTTCTGTTATAAACCAAATTTCAGGGACAGGATGTCCTGGTCCATGTTTTAAGAGGTATATACATTAAATGCCTGATACTCTAATTTTTTAAGATTAGTCTTTGAGGAAATCAGTACCTAGTGATAAAAACAAGATGTTTATGACTTCAAAAAACATCAAAACTTTGAGTAGAAACGTCAGTTTTTCTTGTGTGTGGTTATAGTTGCAGTAAATGATTGCTAACTAGATGAATAAGGAGAGAAAGTATTGATTCTTTTTGTTGACTTCATTTGTAATCTTTGTACAGAATTTCTCAAAGCTCTTTATTCAAATTCATTTTGCAGATTTCTGAGGTTATCTGTAAAGTACAGAAATACACCTTAAATCATTGATTGACTTTAGAACTATATTACTCTGATGTATACTGTCCTATGAAAAAATTTTCAAACAAATATCGTGTTACCCCCACCTCATTGTTCCCTTGATTCTGAATTACTTTTGAAGTATCTCCAAACCTGGTTTCATCCTCAAAAGTTAATGGTATCACCTGTCCTTGAGACTGTCCAGAGCTATATAACATAAGTTTGGAAAGCATTATAAAAACATTTAGAATGTAGCCTAGGAGCAGTTTGATCAGAGTAAGTGCATAGCCATAGTCCTGTTGCTGCTTCAATTTCATTTTTTGATATTGAATTTCTTTAATATAAGCAATCTCTTTCTCTGTACTTCTTTTCCACCTTCTGCCTTTTTCCTATTGCTTTAACTCTTTTAATTTTTTTTTAATTTAGTTTTGATAAATTTCTGTCTTTTTGTAAGGGGGAAAAAACATGGGTTTTCTTAAAAAGTGGTTTTAATTGGACATCTTTGCTAAAAGGCATAAATTCAGTATATTTCATAGTAAAATTAGACATACTTAAGACTTGGTACTCCTAAATCTAGAAAACTTTGAAATATCCAGAAATAGCCTTTTATCTAACAGATGTGTGAATACCAGACTTTACTGTGATGATGAGACAAATAAACCTCTTAGGGACTTCCCAGTGGGGAATCAGACATGTTCAGTTTCTAGCCAACTGAAGAAAGTATAGAGGCCTATTGGAGCCCAAAGGAAGACATTTAAAATTTCTATTTAGAGAGATGATTTTTGAGCTGCGTTTAAATAATGAACAGAATTTGAATAATAGATAAAAGAAATTAGTGAAAATACATGGTAAAAAGTAAAAGATGTGAGTGACTCATAGTAAAGGGCATAAAAATATCTTAACTACAGGAACAGGTGACTTAGAAATGGGTGATTGGGCTGTAGGGGCAGAGAAATTATTGGTTTCAGTGTGTCTAACAAAGTGCTTAACACCTAAATATTTGCATGGATGATGAGTGGGTAAATGGAGTGTTTTCTGAACTAGAAGGAACTTTGGAAGTCGTTCAAACCCCTCTTTTTGTGGATGTGATAAGTGAGGCCTATACTAGCTAAATATTGAAAGCTGGATGTCATTCATCAGTTTTTATAAAGCCATATCTATATAATATATACCTAATATAAGATCAATAGTGGAGAATTACAGTTTTACTTAACTTGTCATGTGCAGTGCAGGAGACTTTTATTGACAAGTGAATTGTTTGTGATTTTTTTTAAGAGCATTAAATACATAATTTTAAATAACCGACTTTTTTCTTTTTTAGTGCATTTGCACAATATAACTTGGACCAGTTTACCCCAGTAAAAATTGAAGGTTATGAAGATCAGGTATGTACATTTCATAAAAACACAGGATCTGCTATTCTTTATTTCACTTATAATGGTTAATGTATCCTGCAAGAATTGTAAAGTGGTATGTTTAAAAAAATTTTTTTAAGTGTTTATTTTAACCATAGCCAATTAGGGGCAAAATAATTGAAACTGTAGTTTCTTTTGTTGAGACCAATAATGCTGTTAGCAAAAAGTCCCTTTTAGAAATTCTCAAATGTAATTATTTTAAGCTTTTACAAGATAATTGCTTTAAATCTACCTTACTGTTTTTTATATGGGAAAAATCAATCCTATGTTAATCCAAAATCTAGAATATATATTAGTAAGACTTATGTCATAATTTGGTTATTCTGGAATTCTGCAGTTGTTCATGTGAGTAACTTAGTATTTAGTAATTATTAAATCCTTTCTTTCCAAAGTGCAAGTTGGAATTGCTAAGCAAAGAAGAGCCACAAAAAGTCACTAGCATTCTTATTTTTCATTTTTTGGTTTGAAGTTACTAATAATTGAACAGTGAAAGTGAAGCTGCTCAGTCGTGTCTGACTCTTTGCGACCCCATGGACTGTAGCCTACCAGGCTCCCCTGTCCATGGGATTTCCAGGCAATAGTACTGGAGTGGATTGCCATTTCCTTCTCCAGGGGATCTTCCCGACCCAGGGATCAAACCCAGGTCTCCTGCATTGTAGACAAATGCTTTACCGTCTGAGCCACCAGGGAAGTCAATTGAACAGTAGTTGTATTCATATTATGCTTATATGAGGCACAATTTATATAAAAGATAAGAAGAAGGAGCTCATAGATAAAACACAACAGAAAGTAGTAACAGTCTCAGTGGCTAATTAAAGCTTGCATTTGGCATTATGTAATATGTGGTCCCCTAGTTATGTAGTTACAGGGAAAAAAGAGAGACTAAACAGAAGATGACTTATAACTGAAGGGAAAAAGTAAATCTGGATAGGTAGATAGGAAGACAAATAGATTTATGCATGTGTGTAAATACACACATGTGTATAAGAGGCTTATAGTGGGTTTCATTTTATAAAGCTGTTAATTTTTTTTTCCCCTTGGGAGATTTTGGGTTCGCTTTTTTTTTAACTGTTATAAACAGTACTGTGCTGAACCTCATTATACCTCTGAGCACACGGACCATCATTTTGTTAAGGTAAATCCCTAAAAGATTTGCTAGATCCAGGGAGTGCATATTTTTAAAATGTTGGGTAGCTCTCAAATTCATTTTATGAACCTATCATAATTTTAATACTTAAACCTAATAAATATAAAACAAAAAAGCACACTACACTAATCTCTCATATGACTGTAGATTTCAGAACTTTTTAAATATTGACAAATAGAATCCAGAAGTATATCAGAAGAATGATATGCCAAGACGAAATGGAATTTATTATGAAAAGTAGGAGTGGTTCCAAGACAATATATGGCTCTATCAATTAGCCAACAAGTCTTATGATATATCAAAGGACGGTGAAAAGGGGTTTGAAAAATCCAGCAGCTAATCCTCATTACAAAAACCCTATGTAAAACAGAGGTAGAAGAGAACCTCTTAAATATAATAGACTGTTTAACAAAAAACGGTAGTAAATTACAAACACTAATGTGATTTTAGTTAAAATAGAAAACTATCTAGATATGTCAACTTGTTACCATCATTATGTATTATAAATGGGAGGGTCGCAAATAAGACAAGAGAATGAGAACTCTTAAAGCTTTTGAAGCAGAGAGAACTCTTAGGTGACATGATTTTTGTATTTAGAAGTAGTGAGAAACTCCCATAAATTAACCTCCCAACCAAAAGAACCTATTAGACTTAAAAGAATTTTGTGAGATGGCTGAATTTAAGGTAAGTATATAAAATGCATTAACTTTCCTCTATTGTGGCAAGTAGGGACTTTACACTAGAAATAATTGAAGGGGGAGAGGTTTCATTTTAAATAGTGGTAAGACTGAACACGGGGCTTCACTGGTGGCTGAGCAGTAAAGAATCTTCCTACCAATTCAGGAGACATGGGTTTGATCCCTGAGTTGGGAAGATCCCCTGGAGGAGGAAATAACCCACTCCAGTATTCTTGACTGGGGAGTCCCATGGATAGAGAGGCCTTGTGGGCTACAGTCCATGGGGTTGCAAAGAGTCAGACATGACTTAGTGACCAAACAACAAATACTGAACATAAACCTTAACAGGAAGTGCATGGGATTGCGAAGAAAGTGATGGATATCTTCTTGAAAAACATAAAATAGTTTCTGAGCAAATGGAAAAGCATAGTGAATTCCATTTTAAAGTAGAAAGTTAAATTATATAAAAACTAAAATATGAATTTAATGCAATTTGATTCGAATCCTGATAGTTTTTTTCATTGGTCAAAATTTTCACAAACTTTATATGAAAACCATGCTTGAAAAAACACTTAGAAAAATGTTTTTTAAAGTGGCGAGAGACAGTTGTATCGTTTGATAGCAGAAAATGCTTTACAGCCAGTGTAAAGTCGTATCAGAGTGATATTGTGCAGACAAACAGTTCAGGAGAGCAGTGTATCAAGTTCAGAATTATATGAATATTTTTATACATGACAAGGTTATAATTTGGACAGGTATATAATAAAGGGTATTTGGTACAACTGATTTCTATCAACTATGTATACCATGTAGTTAAGCCAGTCCTCTGTCACATACAATGTATACAAATGAACATCAAGTGGATTAAAAATTTGTAAAATGACTAGAATTTTTGGAGGAAAGCATGTACATGTGTAGTTTAAGGGCAAGGGAAACCATCTTAAGACTGGAAACCCAGAAACTGTAAAAGAAAAGATGGGCATTTTGCTGCATATCAATTATTTTAACTGTAGAATAAAACAAATCACCGTAAATAAAAGAAACTTACAAGTTAATAAGAAAAACCCACTCAGATGAAAAATATTAAAAGGTATTCGACGGAAGAAAAATTGGTCCACAAACTTGGAGATATTTAGACTTAGCCAGAGAAATATAATTAAAGTAATGAGATATATTTTATGCTCATCAGACTGAAGATAAGAACTCTGTGCTTGTTGATGGTGATAATATGAAGGGAAACATCTCATTTATTGTTCTTAGAAATGTAGATTATCACAGCCATTTTCAGAAAGCAATATAATTATGTGTTAAAAATTAAAAATATACAAACTCTACCTACTGTTCTCACTGCTAAGAATCTAAGAGAAACAGAAGCATCCAGTGGAAATAGAAACATTAGCATGTTAGAATATATATACTATAATACTTCAACATTTTTAATGTGCTTGATCCTCCCCCCAAAAAAGAAAACCTGGAAATAAAAAGATGGTCCAGCATAGTGAAATGGCAGAATAAATTATGTTGTATCCATATCAAGGGATAGTATGCAACCATTTAAAAGAATGGTGAGCAGTTTACCAGTTGACTTTGAAGGATTTCTATAAGGCATTGATGTTGAAAAGAACCCCATGCAGAAAAGTATGTGTGCATTTTCATTCCATTTTCAAAGAACAGTGACCAAATAAAACCCCTCTATGTATGTATTTATGTGTATCTGTAGAATAACATGACTAGAAAAAATTTAAAAGGGTACCTCCTATGTTTGCATAATTTACTTCAGAGGGATGGGGGAGTCCTGATATAGGTATGGAGTCAAATATTGGGAGAGTTGCATGGGAAAGAAAGTGAAATTTTTAAAAACAAAGTATAAAATATCAAATTTATGCATATATGAAGAAATGTATACATAAATGAAGAAATTACTTTTCTTTTTTAATTCACAAGTCAATTGAAAACAACTGTCATGATTAGCTTACTAAAAACAAGCAGCAGGCACTTAACAGTAGGTGAAATTGTGGCCCCAGGAGTAATGTAGGACACACTGAAGAGAATTCTAACTGGATTAAAATCATTCCTTTGTAGCCTCATTAAAGGTTATTACCATTTCCTTAGTTTTGAGGAACTGGAGACTGATAATAATAATAGTAACCTGTTCATAGGTCTCCAAAACCAAACCAAACCTGACTCCAGCAGGATGTTAGAAGATGAAGTTTTTCCCCCAGCTGGGTAGCTGGGTGTTATACTGGGAGAAAATGAGATCCACTGATGTAAACTGAATAAGACCACCCTCACTATCTTTATAGTCTAATTATTTGAAGTATTTTAGTTATGCCATATGGTTAGGTCAATTGCTTAGAGTAGAATTATTTTATAGTTTTAAAGAAAAAGCTTAAGGAATGTATATTAGTATGACAGTATTTAAATACTATTTAAAAAAAAATTTTTTTTTTTCCCCAAAATTCTTTGCATCATCGAAGGTACTGATAACAGAACATGGTGACCTGGGAAATGGAAAGTTTTTGGATCCAAAAAACAGAATCTCTTTCAAATTTGATCACTTAAGAAAGGAAGCAACTGATCCAAGACCATATGAAGCAGAAAATGCAATTGAATCATGGAGAACTTCAGTAGAAACTGCCCTACGAGCTTATGTAAAAGAACATTATCCGAATGGCGTCTGCACTGTGAGTCATCCAGTGTGCACTTTTCTCTTTTGTCCTGTGTAAATATGACAAGTGTTTTTGTAATATCTTGAAATTTATAGTAACTTACAGAAGAGACATTTAGTAACAATATTTTTTTGAAGTAAATACTTCTGAGAATGTTTACTAGTTTTTTAAAGAAACTTTAAATAGTAAATCTATTGTAATCATTAAAAATGGGAACATGGTTGTACCTTGAATTAAATCCAAGTAGTAATTCTCATACGTTGGTTAGAGGAACATGATATGCTGAGATTCTTTAATCTCATGTTCATGACTCATCTCCATCAGTTTACAGCAGACTTCTTTTCATTAAATTACAAGATCTTAAACAAATAAAATTACTGGAAGTGAAATCTTCTCCTTGTGTGCTTTATAACCAAATTTCTTATATTTTTAATGTGTTTTTTTTTTTCATAGATTTAACCTAGTTTTTATTTTCAGGATAAAATATGATAGAAAGTAGAAATACTTTTTTTTTCTTTCATAAAATTGTACCTAGTATTCTTTTTAGTCCCTAACATTTGTGCTTCCGTGATCTTCTCCATAACCAGTGATCTTCTGAAATGCAAATCAAATTATAAAAATCTCCTGCTTAAAATTCTTCAAGGATTTTGCATTGCACTTCGGAAAGAGTCCAGACTTCTGGACATGTCTTTCAAGGCTCTGTGAACCTGGCCTCTGCCTACCAATCTAAGAAGACTATACATCTTGGTTTATACCTTCTGTCCCAACTTTGTTATTTTAACAATAGCCACCCCATTCACTCTTAGAAGATGCCTGGTTAGGACAGAAATTCATATGGTTCTCTTAAGTATCTAAGTCTCAGTAATTATTTGAAAAGTATAGCACCATGACCTGAAATACCACAGGTTCTTTCAGTTATCAGCGTGTTGACTAGGATTCTTTTGGAAGAATAACTCAAGGATAAGGTAGTATGGTTAAGAGGTCTCACTTGTCCCCAGGGGATTGAAAGACACAAATTATTCATTACTTTTAAAACAGTTGGCAAGAGATGAAATATTAAAACATCAACCCATTACAGGCATTCTCTTAGTGAACTTTCTCAGTTATAAGTAAAATAACTTTCTCACTTCTATTTCAGTACTTTTTTATTTTAAATGTCTAGAGAAATGACAACCCCGAGATTGTGAAATGTTTTTGAACATATGAGAGTACAGTTAGTTTTTTCCCAATAAGTTGTACTTCATCAATTGTGAACTATTTTATGATTCACTAAGAATCTGTGATTCGATGTATAAGTACTTGTTTTCCTAGCTACTGTATTGGAGTGATGACCTACTTTGTATTCTTTTATAGTTCTTGCCACAATTCTATACAATTTTCAATATTTTGTAGATATTTAAAATTGGACATTCTGTGGCCCTAAATACACTCTTGTGTTTATTTTCTTTACCAATAAGGTATATGGTAAAAAAATAGATGGACAGCAAACCATTATTGCATGCATAGAAAGCCATCAGTTTCAAGCAAAAAACTTTTGGTAAGTTAAATTTTGTTTGGGGGAATTATGACACTGCTTACGTTCTTTGTAGTTCTTGCTTTACTGATTGGGCCTATACCTTGTTTGTGTATGATTGACTAAGAACAGTACAGTATGAAACTTCAGCCTTTTTATATGAGAGAAATACCTGCTCTATAATCCACCCAATCATTTAAAGGTAGCAGTAAATCTGTTGACACTCAGTGAAAAAAAGGTGGGAGAGGGAGGAGTATTTTTTAGACTAGCAAGCAGCATTCTAAGGGAACATGTGTGCCTATGAGCAGACCAGTTGGCAGACCCATATGTTCATTCTGAGAAGGGGTTGTTCCTGAATGAGACTTAACATTGGGGAAGAAGACAGAGATACTTAATAAAATGAAGGATGATCATTTTTGTGTGTGAACTTTAATAACTCTGAAGTAGATGTTTTCATATGGATTGCTTTATGTCTGGTTGGCCAATATGAGGAAATAATGACATGTTTTGTACAGTGAGGCAAATTACAATCATGCCTTATAATTTTTGTACAAATCATTTGATTATGCCTTGTAAAAGTCCAGCTCTCCAAAATACTGGTTTTCCCTGCTCATCTTGAAAGTGAAAGTGAAGTTACTCAGTCATGTCCGATTCTTTGCGACTCCATGGACTGTAGCCTACCAGGCACCTCCGTCCATAAGATTTCCCAGGCAAGAATACTGGAGTGTGTTGCCATTTCCTTCTTCAGAGGATCTTCCCAACCCAGGGATCAAACCTGGGTCTCCTGCATTATCGGCAGACGCTTTACCGTCTGAGCCACCAGAAAGTCCTATTCATATTAGACCTTTATTAATCAAGTTGTTGGGCCTTTTTATTCTTAGACAATCCTAGTTCTGAGATCTCTCCTATTATAAAATTCTGTGGCTCTCCAAGACTTTGTAAGTTCAGAATTGAATGAAATCTTTACTTTTATCCCCATTTTTTGATACTACATGCTAAGCCCTTCAGAGTAAGTATGGTTATAATGTTTACCTGAAATATTTTAGTCTTTGACTTGTTAGCTGAGTTGGTTAGTGGTGTGTTAAATAGCATGTATCAGTAACCCCTGTGGACTAGTTTTATCTATGGTCCAAGGTTGCTCTACTGCTTAACCATCACAGAAATAAATGTAAGGTTACAGGAACATTTGGAGGAAAGCAGATCCCTTATCACTAAAAGGAAAATCCATTCAATTTGTAGATATATTCCTTCTTGACAAGCTGAAGTTTCCTAAAAGTTCTGTTGTATTAACTTACTTGTATGGCCTTAATATAAATGTATTTTGTCCATTTTAGGCCTAAAAACTTGTCACATTGATTTACCAGTATCTTAAGAAATAAATCTTCACAAAATCGCTGTTAATTTATGCTGTTTGTGCCAGGATACTTATAATGAAATCAATCTTGTTGAGATTTGGACTCATTACTCAGTTTTAGTTTAAAATATATTGAGAGATGTTATAGTAAAGTTACTAGTTTATAAATATAGTAAATTTACTGTTTTCAGAAATACAGTTTGTGTCAGCGTATATGTTTCACTTCACATATCTAAATTGTTTTCTAAACTGCTGTGAACATTATATTATTGAAGCTAAAATCACTTCCACATTTTGGAAAAGATAATTTTATATGACATTCCAAAGTATTAGACATCACATATCGCAATATCCTCACTAAAATCTAAATATTTTGGTACAATGAAGTTACTTCAGTTCACCTCAGATACAGATAGAATAAAAATCAAAAGATTCTAGTCATGGACATTTCTTAGATTTCACTAGAGACATTCTTTTCTTGGTCTTTACTGTTTTGCTGACGTCCAGCAGTATTGGAGGCTTAATAAATGGTTGTTGAATAAATTCACATTTGTAATTAAAGCATTAATAGAAGAGAAGGGAAGACTATAATCAAAGGATAAGAAATCTTGACTGTTTACTCCGTTGATGAAAGGGTACTGTCTACACATTGCAATATACTGTTACTATATAGTAATGCCTTTGGAAAGATCTTTTGAAACAGCTCTCAAAGTGGTACCATTGCTTGATTTGGAATTCCCTTTTTTTTTTCTTTTCACAATCAGTGGTGATATGTGCATATTGCTATTATAAATCAGAATTGTGTATGCTTAGACCTCACTAGTTGTTGATACTAATACCTAGATAAAAGGAATAACCTCTTTTGGAATTGTGAAATAAAAATGAATAGATCTAAGTTCTTTGTCCAAAATGACTGAATTGAGTCACTCAAAATCAGAACATGTTACAAAGTTTTCTTTTATTTTGTAGAACATATGCTTTGTTCTAATTATAGCACTTCTCAAGTAAGTGTTGATTTAGGTTTGAGAGTACTATCATACTGTAGGTTTTTGTGATTGGTCAGATTGCAAGACTATTGAAGGGAACCCAGAAATAATTCTGTAGCAAAGCCAGTATAGTGAACCATTAGCTCTGTGACTATTTACATATTGTTTAAAAAAAAAAAACTGATAAGTTTACATATCAGGATACATCTTTAGTATGCAAAGAGCAAATAGAAGTTGAAAGCAAAGAAGTTGCTATGAAAAAGCTGTCAGGGAAAAATAAAATCCGTTATCTGAGAGACAAAAATAAATAACATGCTTGTTGCTTATTTGTAATGTCACAGTTTCCTACCATTAATCTGTACCAATTTTTATACCAAATATCATTTTGAAAATCTAGGAGGACGATGTTGTACCATTTATTTGGAAACTAAATCTAAAATTAGGAAAGAAAAAAAATCTGATGCTTATAACCCTTCTCTTTCCAAATATCAAAATCTCCCTAAGAATGTTGTACTGCCATCCGTCCTTTTACTTAGTATCATTCCGTGGATGGTAAACTTGTGAAAGCCCTTGATAATCTGAATATTTATTCAGTTTTTTCTTAATTAAGGCATAATTGAGAAAATTGATGTAGTTTTGAACTGTATTTTAAGCCTTAGAATTCTGAAATTACATCCATTATGTAGATCCTTATCAGTAAGGTGAAGATTAAATTAAATGTAGCTCATAACTAAACTTAACCTCTTGATTCTTTTGAGTATTTCAGTGATTAAAAAAATGAATATACATCATCCATCCCCCACACTCTCATTATGTAGCGTAAATTTAAGTTTGGAATTTAAATAATTTAAATTTTATTCAAATTATTTTCCCTACCTTATTTACAGCTGCTGTTTTTATTTTTAAGGAATGGTCGTTGGAGGTCAGAGTGGAAGTTTACAATCACTCCTTCAACCACTCAGGTGGTTGGCATCTTGAAAATTCAGGTATGAAATAAATTAGTTTGCTGATGTCTAGATGATTCTGAGCAGAGAAGCAACTAATTCATATGTTTATATTTTCATAGTACTCAGTAGCTATTTCTTTCCCAGATCTTTGTTGAGAGGTAATGGGGGGAAAAAGTAGTGCTGATTTTATCTTTTAAATAACTTTGCAGTTCATTCCCTAGTCATCAAAAATCTGCAGGGGTAGTTGACAGATTCTAAAAACATAGCTAAAATTAGATGCTATCATTTGGTCTGCTGTTCATACAGTTTGTTCATCCAATCATCTTCTGAGTTGAGTTGTGCTGTTCTTTTAAATTGGGGTGGTTGCATGAAATATAATATTAATATATGTGTGTGTGTAGATGTATAAGTATATATATTAATACATGTACATTACATATATCCTAAGTATCTTCTGTACTCATATTTCGCTTATGTGAAACCCACTAGAACTGACTCAATGTAAGCTCAAATGTTTATGTAGAAGAAATCTGATAACTAAGAGGATTTGAATATAAATATTATGAAATAAGTTACAGAGAAATACTGACTGGTCTCTTCTTGGTTCACTTATTTATTCAGTAACATTTATTATATCACGAAACTATCATGAAAGGTATTGTGCTAAGAGCCATAAAGGAATAAAGTTGGATGAAACACACTGCTCTATCATTTGACTCCAGAATATATTATTTCTAGTCTTATGTCCTGTTACATTTATGTCTTGATGTGACTGTCCCTTAAGGGCTAGAGAATAGAAGTTATGAACATGGATTCTGAAACCAGATTGCCTGAGTTTGAATCCCAGCTCTATCAGTTGAGTAACATCAGGAAGTCATTTAAGCTTTTATTTCCTCATCAGCTAAGAAAAAAGAAAGAAAGAAAAATAGCAATAATGAAATAGCTCATACAGTTGTTTGAAACTGAGTTAATATGGGCAAAGTGGTTAGAACAGAGCCAGATATAAAAGTGTTAATGAATGTTACCTGTTATTGTTGACATTATTCTTTCCTTCAGTCAGACCTCAGTAGCTTTCACCTGCATAATTTCTGAGATGGTGCCCCTGTTGGGCTAAAGCTTGTTAAGAATAAGGATTGTCTGGTGCTATCTTCAGCACTTAACATGATGCCTAGCATATAATGTTTACATTGTTTTGTTGATTTGCTGGGGCCTTTGTCATCTCCTAATCCATTTTAGAGCTGCTCTGGTGGCTTAGGTGGTAAAGAATCTGCCTGCAATGCAGGAGACCTGGGTTCAGTCCCTGGATTGGGAAGATCGCCTGGAGAAGGGAATGGCAACCCACTCCAGTAGTCTTGCCTGGAGAATGCCGTGGACAGAGGAGCTTGGCGGGCTGCAGTCCATGGGGTCGCAGAGTCAGACACAACTGAGCAATTAATGCACACAATCTATTTTTTTACATTGCCATCAGAAAGATGATTTTTAAAAATTTTAAATCTGGATATGTTACTTGCCACTTGAAACCATTTTAGTGGTACATTCACTTATTAGATATTCCAGACAATACTGCATAGCATACAAGGCCTACCGTTGACTTGTCCCCTACCTGTGTATTCTATCAGCCACTCCTCTTCCTCCTCAAACTCACACATGCCAGTCCTAGGTACCTGTAGGCCTTTCTAAAGTATACTCTTCTCTAAGCTTAGTTGCTTCATCTTCTCTAGTCCATTATACTCATTTTACTAAAGCCCAAAACAATGTCACCTCTTTTCTGAAGTCCTTTTTTAAGTTTCAGAGAGAGTCTGGAGTATTGCTAATGTATTTTGTACATACCTGTTACTGTGTTGTGTTGAAATATGAGGTCAGGGATTGTCTTTTAAAAAGCTTTATGTTTCTCTAACCTCCTGTAGTAGCAGTCGTCTATATTTAATTACTGTTTATTGAATAAATTCATGTCTTTGGATTTGAGGAGTTAAATGCTGCTGCTGCTGCTGCTAAGTCGCTTCAGTCGTGTTCCACTCTGTGCAACCCCATAGATGGCAGCCCACTAGGCTCCACTGTCCCTGGGATTCTCCAGGCAAGAACACTGGAGCGGGTTGCCATTGCCTTCTCCAATGCATGAAAGTGAAAAGTGAAGTCGCTTAGTCGTGTCCGACTCTTAGCGACCCCATGGACTGCAGCCTACCAGGCTCCTCCGTCCATGGGATTTTCCAGGCAAGAGTACCGGAGTGGGATGCCATTGCCTTAGTGGAAATACAAAGAAGATGACTGGTGTTGGGAGAGAGCATTGTGAGTTCAATTTTGGAAATCTTGCGTTTAGATACTGGTAGAGCATCTGTGAGGTAAAATGTCCTGCAATCCAGTCAGTGGAGGGCTTGCCTGAGTAACTGCAGGAATTGCTGCCTAGTTCCTCACTAGCCTGAAGGCAGTAAGATGCTCACTGAAGTTTAAAAGGTCAAGAGCTCAGCAGAGAAGACTGGGTTAGAGCCGAAATCAGTAGTCATCTGCATTGGTGTGATTGTTGAAGCCATGCGGATCTTGATAACTCCTGAAATGTGGTCTCTGTAATTTCTTTTTCTAATAGGTTCATTATTATGAAGATGGTAATGTTCAACTAGTGAGTCATAAAGATATACAAGATTCCCTAACAGTGTCTGTAAGTAATTATTTCCAGAGTAAAAGTTAAACAACCTAATACTTCTATCAAACCATAACAGTTTTGGAATTAACATTTAAAGTAGTATTTCTGCTTCAGATTTAAGTGTTTTCAGATAGAGGAAAGATGGTAAGTACTTGGAAATTGGTACCTAACTTTTTTTTAAGCAGCTTTGTTTAAAGAGATATATTTCACCATTTAGTTCACCCATTTAAAGTATAAAATTTATTTATTTGTAGTATATTAACCGGGTTATACAACAGTCACCACAATCTTTTTACAACATTTTCATCCTCCAAAAACCCTCCCTCCTACCAGCCCTTCCCCCAAGCCCCTTTGAACCCTAAACCACAATGAATCTACTTTCTGACTGTATGGATTTTCCTATTCTGGACATTTTATATAAATGGAATCCTACAATATGTGTTTTTTTGTGATAGGCTTTTTTACCTAGCATGATATTTTTAAGGTTCACCCTGTGAGAGATGTGTCAGTATTTCTGTCCTTTTTATTGCCAAATAGTAACCCATATACTATTATATATTTATCAGTTGATGGACATGTGTTTTGTTTTTCACTTTTTGTGCTATGAACTTTCATGTACCATTTTTTGTGTAGAAATTGTTTTAATTTCTCTTCAGTATATACTGGGTGGTGGCTTTAGGTTGGTCAAGCCATTTGAAGAACTGCCAGCCTGCTTCCAAAGTGGCTGAACTGTTTTACTTCCTATCAGTTGTAGTTTCTCCACATCCTCACCAAAACTTGTCTGTTTTGATATAGCTATCCTAGTTAGTATTGATCGTACCTTATTGTGATTTTTATTTATATTTTCCTGATGGATAATAATATTGGGCCTATTTTTGTGTATTTATTGGTCATTTGAATAGCTTCTTTGAAAAAATGTCTTTTCAGATCTTTTGTCTATTTTTTGATTAGTTATTTGTATTTTTTTTTGTTGTAATTGTTGCTTACATATCCTGATACAAGTCATGTGTCAGATATATGATTTACAGATACAAATTCTATCTGTCTTTTCACTTTCTTGGTAGTATCATTTGCAAAACAGAAGTAACTGGTTTTGATGTGGTTCAGTTTGTTTTTCTTTTGTTACTTGTGCTTTTGGAATATTAATAGAAACCATCACCTAACCCAGGATCATGAAGATTTACTCCAGTGTTTTCTTCTAAGAATTTTATGGTTTTAGCTCTTTTTTTTTTTTTTCTTCTAAATCTGGTTTTAGCTCTTAAACTAATATCTGTGATCCTGTACTTAACTTTTAAGCCCTGTTGTATTTTTTTCCCCTCTATTTGGATTATGATTTAATGAAGTTTTTCTAAAGTTCAGCTTTCAAATTCTAGAAATTTTGAACTTTTTTTTTCTTGCAAAGTTCTTTCACACATTCTTTTCATTGCAGATACAACTATGTCTTTGTGCAATTTTTTTCTCCCAAGGGTATTAATAATACATTAATAATAACATTTCTGATAAACATTTGTGTTGTATACCTAAAACCATTAGTATATTATAAACATCAACTACTAATACTCAAAAATTTACAAATTTTTTTAAGTTTAATTTTAAGAAAGCATTTAGTATTAAGAAACATGTGAGACTGTATTAGGCCAGATTCTACCTGAAAAGAAATGAAAACTGTGGGATTTTCTTTGGGGGTTTTCTTTCTTTTTTCTTTGCTTTTGTTTTTGTTTCTTTCAGTTTTTCGTTAGCACTAAGGTGATTTCTGATTTCTTACTGAATAGTATTCTTGCAAGATTTGCCAGGAAAGATCATTACTGATGTCTGATTTTCTATAAGGCAGTCTTAGTATAGTTCTGTGTCATGAGTATATATGTAAAGTTACTTTTGTAGTAGGGTACTTAGTACTGTCTTCTTTGAGTAATTTGACATTGAGTAAAAATTATTCCTAAGAGAGATTTGTCTGCAAAATTATAGACTGGAGTTGTGTAAGATCTGGTTGTAGTAATTAAACTTGGCTAGTATGCCAGTTTGTGCTGCTTGTTTTAGAAATTACCTTTTCACTTCATCTTAGAGGATTTTCATTTGTTGTTTTATTGTTTTTGGATAGAAAAAAATGTGCCCATTGTATAAATATATATAAAGATACTAGATAATTTTGTTAACATTTATTTATTTAAAAAGTCTCACTTTCCATTAGCATTTACTATTAGAAATAATGCAAGGACACATTATATTGAAATGTTAAAAAAATTTCCAGAAAATATTTAAACACTAAAAATTCACCTTGAACTTTAAAATATGCTTTTTCTAATTGGTAATATTTTTTAAATGTATCATTATGGTGGTGAATATTGTTCAGTAAGTATTTGGCATACAGTCATTAATTAGAAATCTGTGACTAACTTATCTGTAACGATTATTTATTGACATGTTTGTAAGTATTATAATTGAATTTTTCATCACATATTACTAAGATTTCACTTTCTTTAACCAGGGAACACTAAACACACTCATTATATAGACTTAAAACGTTTTTGCCTAGTTCCCCTGGAATTTAGAATAGTTGATCTTATAGTATTTTCCCTTTGTCATAATTTCCACCTGTGTTTAAATTGTAACAAATCATTAACCAGACATCTATTGACATACCTATTTAAAAGTAATAGTGATGTAGTTTTAAGTTACTATTTTATTTTCTTTCAATTTTGTTTTTCATTCAGAATGAGGTGCAAACAGCAAAAGAATTTATAAAGATTGTAGAGGCTGCAGAAAATGAATACCAGGTATGAGTTTCAAAAATATTATATAATCTATGTTTGCTTATAAATATTGGCACTGAAATTTTAATTTCAGTCATAAGCTTGAACTTTTTCATCATTTCACTATAATAAGATAGTCTTTTTTCATTTTAATTCAAGAGCAGACTTGTGAAAATGTAGTAAAAACTAAGTTTTAGCCAACTGTAATTTCTGAGTACTGGTCAAAGTAGACCAAGATTTTATATGGCTATTTTGTTTCTGACTAGGAAAATCCCATGGACGGAGCAGCCTGGTAGGCTACAGTCCATGGGGCCGCTAAGAGTTGGACACGACTGAGCGACTTCACTTTCACTTTTCACTTTCATGCATTGGAGAAGGAAATGACAACCCACTCCAGTGTTCTTGCCTGGAGAATCCCAGGGACAGGGCAGCCTGCTCGGCTGCCGTCTATGGGGTCGCACATAGTCAGACACAACTGAGGTGACTTAGCAGTAGCAGCAGAAATTCTAATATAGGAGGTGTTTCCCAGAACAGTTAGATTATATGTGATCTGCTTAGATCATAGTTCATTTTATACTCTGCTTTTTATAATACATTCTTTATCAGCTTCTAAATTGCATTTTTGAATTTAAGCATTTATGTATTGGACATGTTTCCACTCCTCGCAAATAGTAATTTGTGAAATTGTTCTGAGAGAAATAATAAATTAGATCCAAAACAAGAACACACAGAAAATAAATCTAATTTATAATTTCATTTTATTAAATTTAATTATTCAAAATGATTATAAGCTTTCTTTTAGCTGCTTTTAAATAGCTTTTAAAACCATTTTGGGATTTTTACTTGACTTTTTAAAAACAATGAAACAAGCTGCTTAAATAAAGGTGTTTCCTAACATATCTATGTGTTTTATACATTGTTCTATTCCTTTTATTTCTTTAAACTTTTAACTGCTGTTTTTCCTAGACTGCCATCAGTGAGAATTACCAGACGATGTCAGACACTACTTTCAAAGCCTTACGTCGGCAGTTGCCAGTTACACGCACTAAGATTGATTGGAACAAGATCCTTAGTTACAAGATTGGAAAAGAGATGCAGAATGCATAAGATGAACATTGCATGACCGGATCATTTTAGTGTCTTTGCGTTAAAAAAAAAAAATCATTGCAAAAGTATTCAAAACTGTCAAGCTACCCAGTCAGAGGGCTGTTGCCATTTAAAATCACTGTAATTAATTAGTTTGGTTAGAGCACAAAGCTTAGCTAATCAACCATTTTTTTTAATTTCTTTTATTCAGAGAAAACTGAAAATCAGTTTAGTTTAAATGTCTTTTACTTTCTGTTGTGTCTTTCTTTCTTACAATGAAGACATGATTCCTCTAGTTTAATGTCAAAAGTTTTTGAAGTGTTTCAAAAAATGTTTTACTTACCGTAACCCTAAAGTTGTTGTCTTTTGGTCTATGAAGTGGGTAACTGTTGCTCTTTGCCCAGTCCTTTTTAATGGGGTCAATAATGGACATTCTAGTATAAGGTGGTTGATGGATTTAGCCATATATGCTGCTAAAGAAATTGTCTACCTTTCCCACCTCACCTCTTTCATTTATGTAAGATTGAGATTAGAGGGAAAGCATTTTCTATTATCAATTGTGTTTAAACCTTCAAGACGGTTATTTAGCTAGCTTAGTGTTTAACTGAACTTTTTTTAAACAAGGCCAAGGTCTAATGCTGTTTTGAGATTCTGAATTAAATGAAAATTCTTATTTCAGAAATGCATTTAATGCTTTTTTTTTCTTGTGACAGTTATGCAAATTAGCTTGGATTCCATATGTCCCTGAGTTATTTTTATCATAAAGCCACAAATGTATTATAAGGCAAATTGTAATATATATAATCCTAAACTCATGACCATGTCTCAGTTTATTTTTTTCTTGGAGTGAAAAGTACTGAAATTCAGTGTGACATTAAAATGAAAATTTTCCTATTTATTTGAATATAAAAATCACTTACCAGTGAATCATATACTATTTTAAAATACTTTCTTTGGATATTTGTGATTCTTTACTGGTTGTGAATTAGAGAAGCTGGGAATACATATGGTGTGCAGTGAAGTCTGAATTTTCCCATCCTTCTGTGCATCCTCCTAAGCATGTTTTTAATATTTAAAAAAATACATTTACTGATGCTACAGGAATTTCAAGCCTGTGGTGAATGTTAGTATTTACTATAGGGAGGGTGGATTTGTGGTTTCATTCAATTCAGTTATTGCTTATTATACTCCAGTGGAATCCTTTCCTCACATACTCCTGCGGATGTCTGGGCCTGGAAATGTTTTTTTTTAAAACACCACTTTTATTATGTACAATAAAATATTTCATTAGCTTGACTTGTATAGATTTAAAAAATTCTCTCAATGAAAGCATGTTGTTTAATTTCTTTTTAAAAAAATCACAGTTGGGCTTTGAAAGCATTGAAAATATAAACATACAGAAAATTATGACACTTTTGGTTATATTGTTTTTTCTAGCTTTAAAATACAAGTTTTCTCATATTGAGGTTCCAGAAGAAAATGAATTATTAGTGTTAATTATCTATTCCCTTTTTTAAAACACATTTTCAAAAGTCTAATAATCATTCTGAACTAAGCATTAGGTGAATCTTTAATTGATTAGCTTAATTATGTTAACTGGGCTATCATGGGTTTGTCATGCACTGAAGGTTAATTATTTTGACTCTGTTTTATGGCCTAGAATGCTATGTTAAAAATATATGTAATTGTTTCTGAGGTGATGTGCATGTAAAAGGTAATATTTATCAAAATAGAGCACAGTCTGAAATAATAGTTGTGTAATAGACTTAGTCTTTCATAGTCTAAGATTGCATTTTATTAAAGTAGAAAAGACTAGAAACATACAGTGTCCTAAAACTCAGGGCTGTCTTTTTCGTAGTACTCATAACTGAGTGACTGAACTGAACTGAATGTCTGCTTTGTTGAATAGGCCAAAGTGTGGAGGTAAAGGCAAAACTAGAACAATTATGCAGTAATTTGGTGGATAGAGAAAGCTGGCTTGGCCTAAGGTGGTAGCTGTAGGCTGTAGAGGTAGTGATTTCTGGATATATGTTAAAGATAAAAGCATTTGGATTTGCCAGCATTGGTTGTAGAATGTGAGATAAAGGGAGATGGCAAGGACATTCGGGATTTGAGAAACTACAGAAGATTCAGGGCCGGGGAGGGCTGGGAGCTTTGTTTTCAAGGGGGAAGTACCTTGTAGCAGTTAGATACTGGAGATAGGAGGTAGACAAATGCTCTAGACCAGAAGAATAGGAGAGCTGACAGACCTGGGAAACATAGTTGATAGCTAGGCAAAATGGAAGACTACTCAAGGTTAGTGATAGTGAGTTTATAAGAAGACTACAAGTAAGGCAGTGTGTTATCTTCGGCCATGTAAAGCAGCATAAGTGCAGGCCTAGAGTAGGTGAATTGGATTTAACAGAGGTTGCCACAGGAGTCTTACTGACCCAATGAAGAGGGTCGGTGTTGTAGTGATAGCCTGGGAACTTCAGCTAGGTAAACAGGGAAGTGTGGACGTGAGAGGAGGAGAAAGAAAGTGAAAATGTGGCACCGTCGATGCACTATAAGTCTGTTCAGAAAGGACAGTCTGGAAATGTCAGAAGTGGAAGTTAACATGATGTGCTTAAAGTTGAGAATTTGAGGAGTTACACTTAATCTGTTATGACAAGTATGATCAGTCAGTCACTGACTTAGGTGAGACAAGAGAGGAATTCAGGAGCCGTGAAATCCATGCTTGCTGTGGATATTACAGCCAAGGATTACAGTAGATTAGGTGTTCTGACGTGAGTGCTGTTTTCTCAGACTATCTGAATGTACATTTATAATACATTTGATAGATAACTATGAGCTGTTTCCTCATTTGGGATTTTGGAAACTAAAATGGGGACATGAGCATTCAAAAGGTATTCTGGAAGTTCTGGTACATTATAAATGTTCTTGGAAAGTGAAATTTTTTTTAGGATAATAATTATGGACAATTATAGATATTTATGGGCTTCCCAGGTGGCTCAGCAGGTAAAGAAACTGCCTGTAATGCAGGAGTCAACAGGAGAGGTAGTTTCAGTCCCAGAGTGGGGAAGATCCCTGGAGAAGGGCATGGCAACCCAATCCTGTATTCTTGCATGAAGAATCCCATGGACAGAGGAGCCTGGTGGGCTACAGTACATAGCATCGCAAAGAGTTGGACACAACTGAAGCGACTGGGCACTCATGCACATAGATAATTGTATAGCATTTGGGTGGCCCTCCTGTTATTAAAATCATTTTTGACTTTTAATCACACCAGAAGGCTTGGGGATAGTGCAAGATCCTTTGAAAAGAACTTCCATACTGATCATCGTTTATATCTTTGTCAGGTATTGGTTATAAAATATAAAGACATACCTTGCCATTCACAGGAGTTTGGTAATGCATGTGTGCTCCTAAATTTCCTAAGAAGGTGTATTTCTGTTCACTTCTCTACAGATTTTTTAAAAGCAGAATCGCAATGTCTGTGCTGTTCGTCGATTGTGTTTTGGAACAGCTTAACTGAATTTTAAAAAAAAAATTTTTAAGGCAAGGCTCTTTGTATAAGCATCTTTTTTTGACTTTCTGCATATTTTGCAAAAGCTTTATTTTAGGATTGGCTAGTAGTGCTAGCTGTTAGAGAATATGCAAAATACTCACCAATTAAAATAACCAGTTAAACTTGTAAAAGGCCTTACTGGTGTTAGAAATTAATATCGGTTCACTCGTTACCCACTCCAGTATTCTTGGGCTTCCCTTGTGGCTCAGCTGGTAAAGAATCTACCTGCAATGCAGGAGACCTGAGTTTGATCCCTGGGTTGGGAAGATCCCCTGGAGAAAGGAACAGCTACCCACTCCAGTATTCTGGCCTGGAGAATTCCATGGCCAGAATAGAATAGTATAGTATACTATACTATACTATACAGACTGTATAGTCCATGGGGTCGCAAAGAGTTGGACATGACTGAGCAATTTTCACTTTCACTTTCAAGATTAATCATGCTGTGTTCAGAGGACTGTTCTAGGCAGTGCAGAGTCAGGAGAATATGGAACTATTCTATTTCTTAGAGGAGTCTACAAGGTAGTCATGGGACTATAGCCACGTTTTCTAATTTTTTCACATCATAACATGAATGGAAAATGGTAGTATTTTTAAGGCATTCTGGGAGAAATGGATGAGACTGCTTGCCAGCTGTCCTCAGGGTTGCGGGGATCAGAATCTTTGTACACCTTGAGCCTATTTAGGAATATGTGTAAAATACTTGAAGATAGTTTACAAGATAAACTTCAAGCCTAACTAACCAAAGGTAGCTTTTAAAGGGATGTCAAGCCAAGGAAGTTGTCCAGGGACGGATGAGTTGAAACTACTTTAGCACAGTATTTTGGTTAAGTGTGCATGTGACTGGTAGGCAGGAAATCCTCTTGTAACTCATCGAAGTATCAAAATACAGATAACAGCATATCAGTCTCACTGGTATATCATGGGTCAAATAGCATTACCCAGTTGAAAACGAAATCTGACTTTTTATAAAAAATACATTTCACAATACAAAATGAAGACAGCACAAAGGGTAAAATTTTAAATGTGTTCTTATAAAATTGGAGTATGACTAGTAAGATACTAAAGCATTTTTATCTCTAGTTTTGGTATAAGAAAATTGTACTAGTTAGTTTAATGTTAATTGTAATATGTAGCACTAACCAGTTTTCTTTTTTTTTCTTTTTGTAGTGTGACTCTATTGGACAACTTTTTTTTTTTTTTTTTTTAATCACAAACTGACTAGAGAGCACACCAGCCATGTCAAACCAGCCATTCGTTCTAATAACAGATATTCACTACATGAACTTAAAACTACCTAATTAATAGAAGCCTGTTAATGAAACAAAGTTGGTTGGTATGTTTGAGGAGATGATTTCTTCAGGAAATTTATAAAATGCTCAGCTCTTAAACCAAAGGCGTTCTCTTACTAGAAGATACCCTAGAAGCCTTACTGACTCAACAGTAAAAATCACTGCCTTCCTCAGTGGCTTCAAGTTTTGTGCTGCTAACTTAGCCAAATCTGAACCCTGATGCAGGTCTCTTCCACATTTCTACCTGAAAATGAGGCCTTGCCCCTTGTTTTCCCAAAGAATGTTGAAGTGAAATACGAAGGAACTACAGATCTCTTAGAGATAGTTGACACTGATACTTTAGTTCTTTTAGAATGCGCAAGAAAATAATAGATCAATTTTCAGGACACAAAGTATCTCAAATGAGGAAAATGCAAAATTAAGGGGGGAAAAAAGGAAAAAAGCGGGCTTTTGTGCACCAATTTCCCCTTTGAGGGGCCTTTATGAAAGAGAAAGAAAAGATAAAATGACAGAGACTTGCTTTGGCAAAATCTTGCTGCTGCTGCTGCTGCTAAGTCACTTCAGTCGTGTCCGACTCTGTGCGAGCCCATAGACAGCAGCCCACCAGGCTCCCCAATCCCTGGGATTCTCCAGGCAAGAACACTGGAGTGGGTTGCCATTTCCTTCTCCAATGCGTGAAAGTGAAGTCACTCAGTCGTGTCCAACTCTTCACGACCCCATGGAATGCAGCCCACCAGGCTCCTCCATCCATGGGGTTTTCCAGGCAAGAGTACTGGAGTGGGGTGCCATTGCCTTCTCCGGGCAAAATCTTATGCCAGTCTAAATATCCAGTAACAGAGAATGATTATAGATACTATGGATTGTTAACACTGAGATAGCATACAGCTTTTAAAAACTTACTAGCCAGAACTTTATATGCAACAAAATTATAAATACTGAGAGAAAAAAACAAGTTCCAAAAAGTAAGTACAGATTTGAGTGTAAATTGAAAACCTCTAAAACATATGTGTGTATGTGTTGTTTTATGTTTACAGTAAAAAGCTAAATCAGGGTAGTATATGTGTGGAGAGGAACCTAGGAGAATGGAGTTGGGAAACAGTATAGAGAGGTTGAGTTGTTATCTTTAAGATTTGTTTCCCAAAATGGAGTGATAGGTATACAGGTCCTCATTACAGCATTACTTGGGTTTGTGGTGGTTGTTTTGGTCTGATTAATTTTCTAATTTAAAATACTATACAACTTCCATTGACACATTTGAAACTTTAGGAAATGACTCAGTTTGAAGGTAATAAAATGGCAAAGGTCATAACCATAAAATCAACTGTATAGGAAGTTTATTAATACCTCTTTTAAAAGTCATTGAATCCATATTGTTTTATAGTGAATTTTATCAAGCTTTCCATATTCAGATTATTTCTGCGTTTTTGAAGTAGATGGACCTCTATTTTATGAGCCTGGCATACCCTTAAATAAAAAAGCACCCAAAACATTGATGAAAATTCCTTGTTTCCCTGTAAAGTTAAAAGCACAATTCTTTAACACAATAATCAAAGCATACTACATTATGACCAAGTAGGACTTATCACTGGAATGCAGTGTTTCTTGATAGCAAATTTAGTAATGTAGCTCACTACATTAGCATATTAAAGGAGATGACACACATAATTCTTTAAGTAAAACAAAAATTTTTAAACCCAGTCCTGATTTTAAAGACAGCATTTCAAATCATTGAGGTAAACATGAACTGTATTGAACAGTGGGATGGAACGCTGGAAAAAACAAAGTTGAATTATATCCACACCCCAACAAGTTATACCGAGTTAAAACTGGGTCACAGATTTATTGGCATACATTGTCATTAAAGTTCTTGAATAAATCATGGTAACCAGTTTCTCACTAGGAATAATAGAGTATTAGAAGACAGATAAAACCTTCAGAATCCACATAATAAAATCAATGTATTTGATTTTATTAAAAAAATAAAAGATTTTTCTGTAAACTTGAAATGTTCTAAGCAAAGTCAAAAGACAAACTACCCACAGGAGAAACAATATTTGTAATTTATTTGACAGATGGTTACTTTTCCTAATGTCTAATGAGTATCTGCAACACAATAATTGAGTCCAGTAGAATTGAAACCATTTACCTCAGATTGGGACTCTAACCCACATGGCTGGGACTTGAACCCAGCCAAAACCCAGTTTTGGATTTAAACCCATGTGGCTGGGATTCAAACCCAGCCAAAACCCTGCTTGGGTCTTGAACCCATGTGGCTAGGACTCAAACCCAGCCAAAACCCTGCTTGGGACTTGAACCCAGCCAAAACCCACAGTACCTGGTTTCAGGACCTAATGAAGCTCATGTTTTTGATGTCTCATCGCAGAAGGAATTCAGTGAGAGACAAAGTGATAGGTAAGAAGTGGATTTATTCAAATACAGGAAGAAGCACACTCCACAGAGCGTGGGCCATTGCAGAGGGCGAATGTGGTGGTGATAAAGTGTGGCATAGTTAGTTTTTATAGGCTGGGTGATTTCATATGCTTATGAGTTGGAGGACTATTCCAGCTATTTTGGGGACCGGGCAGAGGTTCCCTGGATTTGGGCCACCGCCCACTCCTTGGTCTTAACAGTGCCTTGGAACTGTCATGGCCCCTCGGGGTGTGTCATTTCACTTGCTAATTCAGGATCAAAGTCTAGTCTTGTCTGCCACCTGGTCCCATTTGATTCTAATCAGTTTATGTTGTGTCCTTGGGCTATATCATTCTTTCAAAAGTTGTGCCCTGTCCCTTTCCCTCCTGTTACAGAATGTTGAAAAGCAGATCCTCTGAAGTCTGAGTCCCTGACAGAGAGCCTTAGCAGTCTTGGTCAGCTTAATTGGAATTTACTGAGAAAGATGGTAGCTTCTTTAAGCCATTGCTATTTGAGACATTTTAAAAAGTCACTTCTGCTTCTGATTGTACACAGAATTTGTTACCAGAAGTGGGATCCTAAGACATGGCATTGGTTAGAGGCAGTGTCCCTCAACAGGGCTCTACTGATGTTTGAATACAGTGCAGTGTGCACACTGTACCCTGTCCTGCATTTATCACCTCTGCCTGCAGGCACCAAGTGCCAGTGACTTCTAATCTTAGTCAAAAACGGCTCCCTAGAAGGAGGAGTATTGTTCCACTGGCTGGGGGGACTCTGTAGGGCACAGATGTTGCAAACTAGAAAGCTGATGACCCTTATTACACCATGGCAAAATATTGAAATTTTGCCTGTGAATACCTTTGAAGGTAGAATGACGTGGCTTTAATAATAGGCAAGGTGACAGAGAACATTGTGAATGGTAACCTGTGCCCTCAGGCTGAAGATAGCTCCTCTATAAGCTGGATTGAAAGATAGAAGGAAGAGGTTGAGAGCTGTACTTTATTTCTCCTTCAACTTCTGAGATGCTTGTAGAGCCAAGCTCAGTTGAATTTCTTGCAACATCAAATCTTTTGAGAATTGCCGTGTACTAATTACCGAGCCAAAAATGTTGCCAAGTCCACTGAATCTGATTTTCAGGATCATTCATTCTCTCACTTGTAGTTTACAGATTGCAGTCCAAAGTGATGACATCAACCAGATAAGGTTGAAGGCAGATAAAAAATAAGGTTATCTATTGCCTTCTGCCCAAGCTTGTTTGAGAAGGTGTTTGGTTTTCTATTGCTGTGTAACAGATTATCACAAAGTTAGCATCTAAAATAACAATGTAAGTTCATTATCTCAGTTTCCATGGGTCAGGAGTCCAGGTACCTGTTAGCTGAGTCCTCTCTTCAAGGGTCCCCCCTGGCTAAAATCAAGATGATGTCTGGGGCAGCACTCTCACCTGAAACCTAAGGTCCTCTTCCAAGCCCATGTGGTTGGCAGGATTCAGTTCCTTGTGAACTGAATTGAGGAATGAAGTAATTTATTATCCAAGCCAGAGTACTTAGAGCGGCTTTGAGGAGATAACCCGCGTCCAAGGGCAAAGGAGAAGCCCCAGCAAGACAGTAGGAAGGGCAAAATCGCATTTAGTATCAAACCCCAAACCCACCAGAGATGCTTAGAGGGCTCAAACCTTGTGTGCACCAGGAAACAAGAGACCCAACAGAGACTGAGCCAGAACTGTGTTTGAGTGTCTCCTGTGGAGGTACAGGTCAGCAGTGGACTGCCGCAGGGCACGGGCTCTGGGCGCAGCAGACCTGTGTATGGCATAAGCTGTCGTGGAGGAGGTCGCAATTAATCCCACCATAGAGCCACCAGAACTTACACAGGACTGGAGAGACAGACTCTTGAAGGTCACAACAAAACCTTGTGCACACCAGGACCCATGAGAAAGGAGCAGTGACCCCACAAGAGACTGACCCAGACTTGCCCGTGAGTGTCCCAAGTCTCCAATGGAGGTGTGGGTTGGTGGTGGCCTGCTGCAGGGTTGGGGGCACTGAGTGTAGCAGTGCACGCATGGGACCTTTTGAAGGACCTCACCATTAACTTCATTACCTCCACCATAGAGTGACCCCCGGGTAAATAATAGGAAGGGAACACAGCCCCACCCATCAACAGAGAGCTGGATTAAAGATTTACTGAGCATGGCCCCACCCATCAGAAAAAGACCCAGTTTCTCATTCAGTCTCTCCCATCAGGAATCTTCCATAACTCTCTTATCCCTGTCCATCAGAGGGCAGATAGACTGAAAACCACACAGAAAACTAGCCAATCTGATCACATGGACCACAGCCTTGTCTAACTCAATGAAACTATGAGCCATGACATGTAGGACCACCCAAGATGGATGTGTCATGGTGGAGAGTTCTGATAAAACATGGTCCACTGGAGAAGGGAATGGCAAACCACTTCAGTATTCTTGCCTTGAGAACCCCATGAACAGTATGAAAAGCAAAAAGATAAGACCCTGAAAGATGAACTCCCCAGGTTGGTAGATGCCCGACATACTATTGGAGATCAGAGGAGAAATAACTGCAGAAAGACTGAAGAGACAGAGCCAAAGCAAAAACACCCAGTTGTAGATGTGACTGGTGATGGAAGTAAAGTCTGATGCTGTAAAGAGCAATATTGCATAGGAACCTGGAATGTTAGGTCCATGAATCAAGGCAAATTAGAAGTGGTCAAACAGGAGATGGCAAGCGTGAACATTGACATTTTAGGAATCAGTGACCTAAAATGGACTGAATGGATGAATTTTACTCAGATGACCATTATACCTACTACTGTGGGCAAAATTCGCTTGGAAGAAATGGCGTAACCATCATAGTCAACAAAAGAGTCTGAAATACAGTACTTGGATTCAGTCTCAAAAATGACAGAATGATCTCTCTTCGTTTCCAAGGCACATGGTTCAATATCATAGTAATCCAACTCTGTGCCATAACCAGTAATGCTGAAGTTGAATGGTTCTATGAAGACCTACAAGACCTTTTAGAACTAACACCCCCAAAAGATGTCCTTTTCATTATAGGGGACTGGAATTCAAAACTAAGAAGTCAAGAAATACCTGGAGTACAGGCAAATTTAGCCTTGGAGTATGGAATGAAGCAGGGCAAAGGCTAATAGAGTTTTACCAAGAAAATGCTACTGGTCATAGCAAACACCCTCTTCCAACAACACAAGAGAAGACTCTACACATGGACATCACCAGATGGTCAACACCAAAATCAAATTGATTATATTCTTTGCAGCCCAAGATGGAGAAGTCCCAAAAACAAGACCAGGAGCTGACTGTGGCTCAGATCATGAACTCTGTATTGCCAAATTCAGACTTAAATGGAAGAAAATAGGGAAAACCACCAGACCATTCAGGTATGACCTAAAACAAATCCCTTAGGATTATGCAGTGGAAGTGAGAAATAGATTCAAGGGATTAGATATAACAGACAGAGTGCCTGAAGAACTATTTACGGAGGTTTGTGACATTGTACAGGAAGCAGCGATCAAGACCATCCCCAAGAAAAAGAAATGCAAAAAGTTGTCTGAGGAGGCCTTACAAATAGTTGTGAGAAGAGAAATGAAAGGCAAAGGGGAAAAGGAAAGATATACCCATTTGAATGCAGAGTTCCAAAGAAAGCAAGGAGAGATAAGAAAGCCTTCCTCAGTGGTCAATGCAAAGAAATAGAGGAAAACAATAGAATGGAAAAGACTAGGGATCTCTTCAAGAAAATCAGAGATACCAAGGGAACATTTCATGCAAAGATGGGCACAAGAAAGGACAGAAATGGTATGGACCTAACAGAAGCAGAAGATGTTAAGAAGAGGTGGCAAGAATACATGGAAGAACTATACAAAACAGATCGTCATGACCCAGATAATCACAATGGTGTAATCACTCACCTAGAGCCAGACATCCTGGAATGTGAAGTCAAGTGGGCCTTAGAAAGCATCACTACGAACAAAGCTAGTGGAGATGATGGAATTCCAGTTGAGCTAGTTCAAATCCTAAAAGATGATGCTGTGAAAGTGTTGCACTCAATATGCCAGCACATTTGGAAAACTCAGCAGTGGCCACAGGACTGGAAAAGGTCAGTTTTCATTCCAATCCCCAAGAAAGGCAATGCCAAAGAATGCTCAAACTACCGCACACTTGCGCTCATCTCACACGCTAGCAAAGTAATGCTCAAAATTCTCCAAGTCAGGCTTCAGCAATATGTGAACTGTGAACTTCCTGATGTTCAAGCTGGATTTAGAAAAGACAGAGGAACCAGAGATCAAATTGCCAACATCTGATGGATCATCGAAAAAGCAAGAGAGTTCTAGGAAAAACATCTACTTCTGCTTTATTGACTATGCCAAAGCCTTTGGCTGTGTGGATCACCACAAACTGTGAAAAATTCTTCAACAGATGGGAATACCAGACCACCTGACCTGCCTCCTGAGAAATCTGTATGCAGGTCAGGAAGCAACAGTTAGAACAGGACATTGAAAAACAGACTGGTTCCAAATTGGGAAAAGAGTACTTCCAGGCTGTATATTGTCAACCCTGCTTATTTAACTTATATGCAGAGTACATCATGAGAAATGCTGAGCTGGATGAAGCACAAGCTGGGATCAAGATTGCTGGGAGAAATATGACACCACCCTTATGGCAGAAAGCGAAGAACTAAAGAGCCTCTTGATGAAAGTGAAAGAGGAGAGTGGAAAAGTTGGCTTAAAGCTCAACATAAAAAAACCTAAGATCATGACATCTGGTCCCATCACTTCATGGCAAATAGATAGGGAAACAATGGAAACAGTGACAGACTTGAGTTTTTTGGGCTCCAAAATCACAGCAGATGGTAAGTGCAGCCATGAAATTAAAAGATGCTTGCTCCTTGGAGGAAAAGCTATGACCAACCTAGACAGCATATTAAAAAGCAGGGGCATTCCTTTGCCAACAAAGGTCAGTCTAGTCAAACCTATGGTTTTTTCCAGTAGTCATGTATGGATGTGAAAGTTGGACTATAAAGAAAGCTGAGCACGAAAGAATTGATGCTTTTGAACTGTGATGTTGGAGAAGACTCTTGAGAATCCCTTGGACTGCGAGGAGATCCAACCACTCCATCCTAAAGGAAATCAGTCCTGAATATTCATTGGAAGGACTGATGCTGAAGCTGAAACTCCCAATACTTTGGCCACCTGATGCAGAGAACTGACTCATTGGAAAAGACCCTGACACTGGAAAAGATTGAAGGTGGAAGGAGAATGGGACGACAGAGGATGAGATGGTTGGATGGCATCACCAACTCACTAGACATGAGTTTTAGTGAACTCCGGGAGTTGGTGATGGACAGGGAGGCCTGGCATGCTGCAGTCTATGGGATCACAAAAAGTTGGACACGATTGAGCGACTGAACTGAACACAGTACTTTGAGAAAGGGAAGCTTCAATAATTATATTGATAACCAATCCGTTCTAAAGGAGATCAGCCCTGGGTGTTCTTTGGAAGGAATGATGCTAAAGCTGGAACTCCAGTACTTTGGCCACCTCATGCGAAGAGTTAATTCATTGGAAAAGACTCTGATGCTGGGAGGGACTGGGGGCAGGAGGAGAAGGGGATGACAGAAGATGAGATGGCTGGATAGCATCACCGACTCAATGGACATGAGTTTGAGTGAACTCCGGGAGATGGTGATGGACAGGGAGGCCTGGCGTGCTGTGATTCATGGGGTCGCAAAGAGTCGGACACGACTGAGCGACTAAACTGAACTGAACAGATGTAAACAGGTACTATTCTAGGCAAATTGCTGTATTTGAGCTTTGAAAGCAATGTAGCCCCAAGTTGTAGCCAGGAAGGAGGATGAAGAACATTCTTGGGAAGAATGGGCAAGGACATCTTCCCGAAGAGGAAAATCAGGGCCTTCCCATGGACTAACCTAGGAACAAATTCTACAGCCAGCATAGGGTTGAAATTGCCACAGAGTGGTATCTGATACACAGTGACAATAAGTGATTGCCATTTTGTTCCATATTCTAATTGTGATTATTCAGTTCTGGTCCGTCTATTTTACAGTGGGAGTGTTTGGGCAGATAACATCTTTATGGTTTGCTGGACAGTGAAGAGATACATTTGTTTCTGATAAGGAGAACTGTAGACCCAGATGTCTTGGACTTTTACCTCACTGCAGTAATGGGATGGTTATTTGGGGAGTCTCCCTTGGGGAGTGATGAATATACTACTCTGTGGTAAAAAGTGTGTGTTTGCCTCGGTTGAAGGGATAATCTGTGGCAGAAAAAGCTAGTTGTTCCCTAATCATTTTAGTGGCTCACCTACTCTTGCAAGATAAAGACTAGTTTTCTCAGCTTTCCTAAGAGCTGTGTGCCTAAATGCTGGCTACCTGGAAAAACAAGTGTTACTTTTTGTAGGGTAACTTTGGGGAACTTCCCTAGGGGTCTGAACCTATGTGCTCCCTACTTGTTTCCCTCTTCCTGTTGCCTGAAACTTCACTGCCTCCATTTGGGCCCTCAGGTTCAAAATGGATCCAGGCACACATGGACCCGATTTGCTTGAAAGGGAGAACACTTTTTGGGTTTTCTGAGCTTAAAGTTTGAGTGGGATGTTGCTGAAATTTTCACCAGGAGCGGTTATGCTCGCAGTTCCAGAGGGAAACCAGTAGGTGTCACTGTTCTCATTTCAGGCAAAGGAAAGCTATTGAAAGAGAAATTAGGCCAATATGTGCTTTGACCACGTGGAGCCAGGGACTTGTCATGACTTGGCTGTTACTCAGCGGAAGGACACTGCTTGTTCTAGGAAAGAAATATTTCAGTTAGCATCTGAGGCAAGGGCACTTATGGTGTGGAAATGTTTAGCAATAAGTTAGAGTTTGCCCAGGAATGCTTCAAGGCAGAGTACAGCCTTTCCTAACTGTTTTTAAAGTTAAGGACTGCTTTGAAAATGAAGGAAGCTAAGATACTGTTCTCAGAAAAGTGCATGTGGACATGCATTCCTCTTTCTCTCTCTCTCTCGGCTCGCTTCCAGCATACATGTACACTTCATACTATACAGTTTAAGGGAGTTCATAGTCCTGGTTACCTAGTCTTTCCTGGTCTGAGTACTATTCCAACATATTTTATAGGAAAAATATTTTGTAAAACTCCACTATTGGAGTTAAATTATTATTTGGGGGGGGTTAAATTATTTTTAATTTATTTAAATTAAAATTATTTTAAATCATAATTCATTCATTTAACAAAATTTTCTTCAACCCCTCCTAGTGCCCAACACTGTTTAGGTATTTGCCAGTGTGGCGTCAATTAAACAGTGAAGTCCTTACTAGCGGAGAGATAGGCCCTAAGCAAGTAAATAAGAAAATACCAGTTAGTGATAAGTATGTAAAGAAAACAAAATGTATCTTAGTAAGTTCATTTCTACTCCCAGTATCATCACCCTCACACAAACCATCTAGACTGTGGAAGCAGTCTGTGGGTTTTTGCTTCTCTTGTTTCTCATTGATTTTCTTCACTATTGTGGCAAATACTTCTGGGTACTTACTCAGTTGCCTTTCTCTTTCCCCTTTATCCTTCTCCTGTCCCTCTGTATCCTCTTTTCTTTCTTCCTTCCTCCCTTCTTCCCTTATTTTTTCCCTCTCCCCCCCTCCTTATTTTTTTTAAATTAATAGACCTCAGAGTATGTTGAGGGTGGCAGTATGCCTTGTTAACCTATGTATTCGCCTAGCTTCCTTCACAGTCAGGGATGGACAAGTGACGAGAGGTGAACAGAAGTAGCTGGATAGGGCTTCAGGAAGCATTCTTGGAAGGAAACAGCTCTTCTGATTCCTTCTCTTTGGCCTTTTGCCCTCTGCCCTTCTCCCTGACATGTGGACCTGTTTCCTGGAGATGCTGCCGCTGTCTTGCAGTGATGGGAATTAAAACTACACTCTGTACAGGAAACACAGCAGACCTGCAGAAGGAACAGGACTTTGATGACTTCCTGGAGCAGCTTCATAAGCCCTAGACTCTGACTTCGTGCTGTGTGAGAAAAAGAATCCCCCTGTTTGGTTAAACCACTTTGTTAGGTTGTCTGTTATATCAGCTGAACAGTCTTAATGAGAGCAAGCCTAAATCCCTAGCTCCTAGAATGGGACCACTATAGAGGGTTCTCAGTAGTCGTTTGTAGAATGAATGAGTACATGCACGTGCAGCACTAAAACCTCATGCAGTGGATAGCTGTAAGCAGTAACGGAATGACGCCAGCCTGCAGGCCCCTTCGTATCCTTGTGAACAGCTCTCCTGAAGCCGCATCAGCACAGTGTGGATGCTGCCCCAGGAATTACGCAGTAGGGGGCACTGTCCAGATCACCCCACATGAACAAAATTCAGCTTTTTGTGATTATCATATAAATGAACAGAATTCATTTAAAAGCTCTTGCAAAGTTCTTTAAAAAGTCACAGATCTCCAAGAATATCCCAGTCTGAGAGCAAAAGCCCAGAAGGGCACTGTAGCCCTGAGATTCAGCCACAAAGAAAGGTCACATAACCCATGAAAGGTGGGTGCCCCTTTATAGCATATTTTATTGGTTGCCATGATCAGTGATCAATGCAAATAAATAGAGGAAACAATAGAATGGGAAAGACTAGAGATCTCTTCAAGAAAATCAGAGATACCAAGGGAACATTTCATGCAAAGATGGGCACAAGAAAGGACAGAAATGGTATGGACCTAACAGAAGCAGAAGATGTTAAGAAGAGGTGGCAAGAATACATGGAAGAACTATACAAAACAGATCGTCATGACCCGATAATCACAATGGTGTAATCACTCACCTAGAGCCAGACATCCTGGAATATGAAGTCAAGTGGGCCTTAGGAATCATCACTACAAACAAAGCTAGTGGAAGTGATGGAATTCCAGTTGAGCTAGTTCAAATCCTAAAAGATGATGCTGTGAAAGTGTTGCACTCAATATGCCAGCACATTTGGAAAACTCAGCAGTGGCCACAGGACTGGAAAAGGTCAGTTTTCATTCCAATCCCCAAGAAAGGCAATGCCAAAGAATGCTCAAACTACCGCACAGTTGCACTCATCTCACACACTAGCAAAGTAATGCTCAAAATTCTCCAAGGTAGGCTTCAACAGTATGTGAACCGTGAACTTCCTGATGTTCAAGCTGGATTTAGAAAAGACAGAGGAACCAGAGATCAAATTGCCAACATCTGATGGATCATCGAAAAAGCAAGCGAGTTCCAGAAAAAACATTTACTTCTGCTTTATTGACTATGCCAAAGCCTTTGGCTGTGTGGATCACTACAAACTGTGAAAAATTCTTCAACAGATGGGAATACCAGACCACCTGACCTGCCTCCTGAGAAATCTGTATGCAGGTCAAAAAGCAACAGTTAGAACCAGACATGGAACAGACTGGTTCCAAGCTGGGAAAGGAATTCGTCCAGGCTGTATATTGTCACCCTGCTTATTTAACTTATATGCAGAGTACATCATGAGAAATGCTAAGCTGGATGAAGCACAAGCTGGGATCAAGATTGCTGGGAGAAATATCAATAACCTTAGATATGCAGATGACACCACCCTTATGGCAAAAAGCGAAGAACTAAAGAACCTGTTGATGAAAGTGAAAGAAGAGAGTGAAAAAGTTGGCTTAAAGCTCAACATTCAGAAAAGTAAGATCATGGCATCTGGTCCCTTCACTTCATGGCAAATAGATAGGGAACAATGGAAACAGTGACAGACTTGAGTTTTTTGGGCTCCAAAATCACAGCAGATGGTGAGTGCAGCTATGAAATTAAAAGATGCTTGCTCCTTGGAAGAAAAGCTATGACCAACCTAGACAGCATATTAAAAAGCATTATTTTCCTGACAAAGGTCAGTCTAGTCAAACCTGTGGTTTTTCCAGTAGTCATGTATGGATGTGAAAGTTGGATTACAAAGAAAGCTGAGTACTGAAGAATTGATGCTTTTGAACTGTGGTATTGGAGAAGACTCTTGAGTGTCCCTTGGACTGCAAGGAGATCCAACCACTCCATCCTAAAAGAAATCAGTCCTGAATATTCATTGGAAGGACTGATGCTGAAGTTGAAACTCCAATACTTTGGCCACCTGATGCAGAGAACCGACTCATTGGAAAAGACCCTGACACTGGGGAAGATTGAAGGCGGGAGGAAAAGGGGACAATAGAGGATAAGATGGTTGGATTTCATCACCCACTCAATGGACATGAGTTTGAGCAAGTTCCTGGAGTTGGTGATGGACAGGGAAGGCTGGCATGCTGCAGTCCATGGAATTGCAAAGAGTTGGACACGAGTGAGCGACTGAACTGAACTGATTGGTAGCCATGAGCATGATTTGCTGTCTTCTAGTTTTGTAATTTCAAGAGACAAAGGAAAGAAAAAAGCATGCCCATGTGCCTGCGCTTACTAAATGTCTTCAGTTCAGTTCAGTTCAGTTCAGTCATTCAGTCGTGTCTGACTCTTTGCGACCCCATGAACCACAGCATGCCAGGCCTCCCTGTCCATCACCAACTCCCAGAGTTCACCCAAACCCATGTCCATTGAGTCGATGATGCCATCCAACCATCTCATCCTCTGTTGTCCCATTCTCCTCCTGCGCTCAGTCTCTCCTAGCATCAGGGTCTTTTCAAATGAGTCAGCTCTTCATGTCAGTGGCCAAAGTATTGGAGTTTCAGCTTCAACATCAGTCCTTCCAATGAACACCTAGAACTGATCTCCTTTATGATGGACTGGTTGGATCTCCTTGCAGTCCAAGATACTCTCAAGAGTCTTCTCCAACACCACACTTCAAAAGCATCAATTCTTCGGCGCTCAGCTTTCTTTATAGTCTAACTCTCACATCCATACATTACCACTGGAAAAACCATAGCCTTGAGTAGACCGATCTTTGTTGGCAAAGTAATATCTCTGCTTTTTAATATGCTGTCTAGGTTGGTCATAACTTTCTTTCCAAGGAGTAAGCGTCTAAATGTCTTAGCAACTTGGAATTTCTAAGTCAGCACAGTTTAGTGCACAGGATAGAACTATACTCTTCTTTCAGTCATAGATGCCTGACAATTAGCACAGTCTATTTATTCACTCATAAAGCCCTATTCATCTGCAGTAAAACATAAAGCTATTTTTGAATTCTAAATATAGACCTACAAGTGTACAGTTTATTTTTATTAGATACTCTTTAAAAGTAATTCTTTCCACCTCCTCAGGGCACCTATGAATATTTGCAAGAAACAGTACTCAAGTCACTCAGCAAGGTAAATCATTACCTTATGGAATTAAGCGAAAGAAAATTATTAAGGTATATGGACAGAGATTATTGTCTCTTTCCTCCCACTCCTACAGGATGTAAGTTCTAGGATGCAAGCTCCAGAAGGGCAGAGATCTTTGTTTTGTTCACCAGTGTAGCCCACACATCTACAACTTTGACCAGCATTCAGTGATCCCTTCATGATGAATGAACGAACAAACTGGACAGAAGGCAGCATAACTGCATACTGTGGAGACAATAGTCTATAGGGGACTGTTGTTTGAAATGCAATAGACTATTTCATCCACAGAACTGAATATATCCTATGATAACTTACAAAATATGCAGAATTATTCCTGGAAACATTTTCACAAAACTGCACGTATTGTATAGCTTAGTTTCACACCATACTTATCCCTTTGCTGAATTGCCGCTGTATTTCTACCTGTATGCCCTTTCTACAAGTCCACCCAAACCTTCAGGCCTGATCCAAAGGCTATTCCCTCCAAAAAAGCCTGCAAACCAATGTCTCTCCTTTTTTGAATTCTTATAGCATTTGATTTGTACTTGTCTTAAAAGAGTCATCCTATTATAGTTATTTTGGGAAGATTTTAATGAACTATGACTCTATTCACCATCAGACCTGAAGCAACAACAACAAAAGGGACAAAATATATGAAACAACAATTTTCAAGATCTAAGAACTCAAGGCAATAATGGACAGTGATCCCTCAATGGTTGAAAAACAAATGACCAGCCTGTGGCCTTCAGAATGTTCCCAGGTCACACGGAAGGGAGACCAGTACAGAGCCTGGCGGACCTCCTGAACTGAGGCGACACTGCTGAGAGCTTGAGGAGACCAAGATAGCTAAATGTCACAGGGAAGGGTGCTAGCTAGGAGAGAGCTACACAAAAAGAAAACCCTGCAGATCTGCAGCGGGGTCCCTGCAAATACTCAGTCGAGTACTGTTCAATGCATGTGTGGGGAGCAGAGCACCCTAAACTAAGCATTAGAGACACCAGTACCCAGTGCTGACATGAGGCTAGGATACTGCCTATTCCCCTCAGCCAAACTGGAGGACCTCATAATTTACAGAACATTGGCTAGACTACTCACCAGAGTCCTTCTTCAGTACTGGGAAATAACTAGCTCTCAACTAAGCACAGCCCTGGTCCCATTGAACAAATGTTAGAATCAAGACCCTAAAGGGTCAGGTTGTTTTCAAATAGCTTAACTGTATCCCAGAACAAACCTTAAGAACACAGTAAAAGTAAGTTCACAATGTCTGGCATCCAGTGAAAACTTATGAGACATGCAAAGAAGCAGGAAAAATGACCCATAATGAGGATTAAAATCAATCATTAAAACACTGGAGACCGACTCTTATGTTAGAGGAGCAGACAAGGACTTTAAAACAATTGTTTTTACTGTACTCCATATGAAAAGGCAAATTAAAGACACAGCAGATTTGATAAAGAGCAGACTCAAACTTTTAGGGATGGAAACTGTATTGTCTAGAATGAAAAATACACTGAATTTGCACTCAGTGGACTTGAAGGCATAGCAATAGGAAATACCCAAAATGGAGCTAAAGTGAGAAAAAGTAACAGAGCCTCAGTGAGCTATGGAATAACTCCAAGTGGCCAAAAGAGAGAAGAGAGAGAGAACAATAGCAATATTTGAGGAAGTAATGGCCAAACATATTCCAAATTTGATGAAAACTGTAAACCTATAGATACAAAAATCTCAATGAACCCTCAACCTAAGAAACTTGAAGAAAATGACACCAGAGGACATTGTAACCAAGTTACTTAAAACCAGTGATAAAGAAAAAATTTTAAAAGCAGCCAAAGAAAAGACAGTGTTAAGTATGGTAAAAACAAAGATAAAGATGACATTCGGTTTCTCATTAAAAGCAGTGCAGTGAGAAGTCAGTAGAGAAACAGCTTTAAAATACGGAAAGAAAAGCCTATCAACCTGTGGTTCTATATCCAGGGCAAACATCTTTCAGAAATGATGAAAAAATAATAATTTTTTTCAGATGTAAAAAGTCAAAGCAATTTATCACAAGCCAGCATGCATTACAAGAAATGTTAAAGGACTTTTTTTAGGCAGAAGGAAAATGATACCAGTTGAAAATGTATAACTATACAAAGGGATGAATAGCACTGGAAGTGGAGGCTACATGGATCAACACACAAGGATTTGGGGGTTTTGTCCTATTATTTAAATCTCTTTAAAAGATAGTTGACTATTTAAGCAAAAATGATGTAGTGTGGTGGGTTTATCAAGACAAATTTATAACATACATGAAGTGAAATATGTCAGTAGCATGAATACAGCAGAAAAATATGTACTATTCTAAGATTCCTATATTGTATAAATGTCTTTGTACCAGTAGTATCTTTCCTGTTAGAGTATGATCCCTTTATCTTTGGATCCTAATTATTTGTCTTTCAAGATTATGTGGTATAAAGTAAGCTACCATACAGTGAATTGTCCTTTGCAGACAAGATTCCTCAATTCCTGTTTGTCTTCTAGGTGAGTGAATGGCAGGGAGAAGAGCTGACTACATGAAAGATGGGGACTGTGCTCGTCTGAGGAGAATTACTGGGAAAGCTATTTTCAATAAGCCCCTCTTCCAGCCAGTGAACACACTTGTTTGCTTATCTGGGTCTGCTACTTACCCTTAGGCTAAACTGCATTACCAGTGGTCCTGGCAAACCCAAAATCTAAAACCGTGGAAATAGGAAAAATAGCAGAAAGAAGCAATTAAAGAAAAAAAATTAGCTAACTCATAAGGACCCATATAACCAGCTCCTCAGGAAGGAAGAGGAAACTAACACTTACCCATATCCAGAAGCCACACAGAGGAACTCACTTAATCCTATGAGTGATGCATTGTTCTAACTTGACGTATAAAATAATGGGGATTCAGAAAAGTAAAGTACCTTGTCCAAGATTACATAAAGGACAGAGTTTTACCTCCTTAAATAATCCTTATACCTTTTAGATAAGATGAAAAGCCAAAGGCAATATTTTAAAGTGGGTTTTTCTAAATTTTATTTAAAAGTCTATTATGTATAATTACTTCAAATGGCTTATATATTCCTTTATAAAGTAAAAGTGAAACATAAGATATTTAGAAATGTTTAGAAATTCTCGAATTTTATACATACACACTTTTTTTTTTAAAGCAACTTAATAATATCACGAAGAGAGTTACCATATTCAAGAAAGGCAAAATATTTTTTGAAGGCAGAAGTTCTCTTAAAAGGAAAACTCAAAGGAAATATCAGGATTAATGGAATGAAAATGATTAAACAGTAAATAGTATTACATCATATTTCTCTGTTAATTGGCAATGCTCTATGATTGCTAATGACTTGAGCTTTTTAAAGGACCAGTGTGAAAAAAAATCTAAATTGGCAATTGGTTAGAATAACCTAATTTCTTTTGTAGCCATAAGATGAAACCAAGGATACTAGCTCTTTTTATTCATCTTTTTTTAAACTGAAGTATAGTTGTTTTACAATATTGTATTAATTTCTGCTATATAGCAGAGTGATCAGTGTTATATACATATATATACACACACACACGTGTGTATATACATTATTTTTAATATTATTTTCTATTATGGTTTATCATAAGATATTGAATATATTTTCCTGTGCTGTACAGTAGCATCTTGTTGTTTAAATAGCTCTTTATTGTAAACAAATTTCACATCTTCAGACTGTTGTTCACCATTCAAAAAGGGAGGACAAGAGTCTGCAGGGTAAATGTAATGGAGGTTGGATGGTGGCTGCCCCCTCCCACTGCCAAAAGATATGTCCACATTAAATTCCTAGAATCTGTGGGTATTATTTTATTTGGAAAAATAGTCTTTGCAGATATAATTAAGATAAAGATCTCGAACTATGAAGATCCTCTTGGGTTATCTGAGTATATCCTAAACCCAGTAACACATAAGCTTATAGGACAAAGGCAAAGGGGATTTAGCACAGACAAAACAGAAGACGAGAAGATAATGAAAAGATGGAGACAGAGATGGAGTTATGCTGCCACAAACCAACGAGAGCTAATGGGAGCTGGAAAAGGCAAGAAAGGATTCTCCACTAGAGCTCTACTTCGGAAAGAGCAGAGCCCTACTGACGCCTGATTTCAGACGTCTGGCCACGAGAACTGTGAGAAGGCAATTCTGTGTAGTTTAAACCCACAAAGTTTGTGGTCATTTGTTGCAGCAGCCTTAGAAAATTATACACATAGGGTGTAGTTTAACCAGTAAAACTTGTTTCTATGGAAGGTTGCTTCTCAGAGGGAGTTTTAATGACTCTTTCCTAGCCGGTGAATAAATGCAAACTCTTGAGAGTAAAATGTGATTTCCAAAGGATGAGGTGTCATTTTGATGATACAGAGTTAAGTACTGCCTGCAGTGCACGGTGACTTAAGTTTGCAGATTTTGGAATTTATCTAATGGACTGATGGAAAGTGTTGTTCTCTGAGCATTAAATTATTTTCTATTACAGTTTATGAGAAATTTAGGATGGAAATGTGTTCCTCTTAACAAGTCCACAGTCATATTTCCCAGTTTTCCCCTACAATGTCTGTTACATAACTTTGAGTAAATAAATGGAAATGAAAATCTAGTTATGATGAAATTTAGGGAACTATCTGACCAGTAATACTCCTTATGCCACAGATAAAATTTATTTGAATCACAGGGCAAAACTCATAATGTATGTTGTACAATCATTTTAAACCATGCTATAAAGTTCAAGCTATGGTCATTTAGGATTTCATACAGTTAGGATGAGTGGAGTTTTTATGAACTGCTTTTGAACAGAAGCTGGGCAGCACATATCAAGGAATATGTTCTTAACCTTGACAACTGAATCCACCTCTGCATATCTATCCCAATAAAATAACCCTAAATTTAAAAATTAAAACTTATAAATGCAGTGATATTCATTATGGAATTACTCAAAATAGCAAAATATGAGTAAGTTTAGTCATGGAATGGTTTAAAGGTTCTTTGTCATATGGATATTATGCAACCATTAAAAACATGCTTTTGAAGAATAATAACATGGAGAAATCTTTTAATAATAATATGTAAGAGTAGTCTGCAGCAATAAACTTAGAAGCTCAATGGAATAATGTAAGCAGTGTGCATGGAAAAACTAACTGAAGGAAGTATGCTAAAAAGTTTACTAACAGAAGGTGTATAGGGTCATGATTCTTCATTATTTTTGTCTAATCTTCTTAATTTCTGAATGTTACTGTGACTGTTCTGGCTCAAGTTGACTAAAGCCGGTTTGAGCATGTGCACTGGGTTTTTTTGTTGTTGATATCGATTGCTATGAATAGTCACGTGTAAGCCATAGGTCTCCCCCCCTCATTTCCTTATAGCTTCAACATCCTAGCTACCAGGTAGTATCTTAAGATGAAAGGAGGAAGTTACTTTTTCTTTTTTTAACTGTTGGCCCAAGTTTGGAAACCATTTCTCTAAACCTACATATTCACGTACTAAATTTCATGTTGCTTCTACTTTATCATGATTCAGATCCCACTATAGCTGCTGAATATCTGGATTTGGAGTTTCATTTACTTCAGGTTTATCCATCTATAATTTCTTGGAATTCAGGTGTCTTGTGAACTAGACTAAAATGACAATCTTAATTTGCAGAGGAGAGAATAGACAGTTTCTCAAATTTAAGTGTCTTTCCAGTGTATTTGTATTAAACCTTTGCCTATTGCTGTTATTTGTTCTCCAGTCCTAGTAAACAATAAAACAGATGAATAAAAAATTAGCCAAAAGAAACAGTAAGGTAAAGATTTTTTTTGGTTGACTGCTTGTTTTTTTTAATGTATACATGCTCTTAGCTATGATATTTTTCATTGCAAATGTACAATATACAGATATATTTATTTATTCTTACTTTGTATGCTGGAATTAAACTTATCAGCATATAATAAGGCTCCTTACGGTTCTAGACTCCCAAGAGATGCTGATGCCTGAAGACATTGAGAAGCATCATTTTATTTTACAGCTTTGATGTCTGGTATCTTTTAATAGCACTTGGAAGAGTAACTTTTTCAGTTGGCATAAATTTTGTTTACATGTAAATGAATCAGTAGGAGAGCAGATTTTGAGAAAAGACAAGAGAAGAGAATGAAGGTACTAGGCAGATGAGGAAGAGAGAAGGCCTGCTAAGAAGTGTGGAAAATAAACATCCTTCTACCTCCCAGTTTGCCTGGGGTAGGCCCTGCATCTTAGAATCTTATGACTTAAAGAAAACTCAGAGGTCATTTCACCCAGCTGTGACTGAGGGGGTTCCCAGGACATAGGACTTTCAGTTTTAAAACTGAGAAAGTCCCAGCAAACCTTGTGCAACCTCCCACCTTCTGCAAGGACCCCTTCCTACATGACAAACAAAAGCTATCATTGTTCCCACTTTGCAGATGAGGCTGCTGTCAGCCAAACATGTGGTGATCTCAGTGATGGGAAGCCAGCTAACTGGTCTGTTGGAGGCTTCCTCCTCAAACAGAAGTATATTCCCATCATTTACATGTCTTGGTGTTTTCTTATACGAAAGTCACACAGCACTTATATTTTTAAAGTCCAACTTGAGAAGTCAAAAATCAAATAACCCTAGCCCCTCACTCTTCAGCTCAATATACATAATCATTTCAATTCAATTTAGCATTCAAGGTCTGTGTTAGACTCTGGAGGGTATCTGATAAAAGAAGAAAGACTGATGAATAAGTCTATAAAGAATTCTTGGTTAAATGTATCTAACCATGATAGCCCAAGATAAGAGCCTCTGTTGGGATAAAAGTGTAATATGTGTATATGAGAAATCCAAATGCAGATAATTAAATCTAGGTCATATCAAGTTATTTCCTACAGTGTGTCCAATCAGTCACACTTGATAAGTTAATTCAGATTGGTTTAATTATTTGTACATCTTTACCTCAAAGGGTGAATGACAAACTTTGATCAAAGAGAAAAAATTATACTATAAAAATAATATTATAAAGATAATTTTGAAAGGGAGGAAAAACTCAAGGGAAGCCACAGTTTCAATTATAACCCATATTCATTAACTGTCATTATTAATGAGGAGATAGATCCTGTTATAATTAAATGTGTATAAGGTGTTAAATTTAGCAACTGTGCAATAGCATTGCTACTCAGAATAAAAGGGAAGCCTGGAATAAAAGGGAAGCTTGGAATAATTTTTTCAAGACAAAGAAGAGAGCTTAGAATTAATATTAGAAATACAATTAATTTCTCTGGAGCAGGCAAGTGTATTACTTAATACCAGCCTGAAATGTGCTTTTAGATAAAAATAGTCTGAATTTTCTTTCCCCTCTTTTTAGATTAGGTTTCTACACAGGCCAAATACACCAGATGATTGTGAAATTTTCACTTTAATTTGCATGCCTTAGTTTCACATTAGAAATGAGAACAAAATGCAATGTAACTGACAAAGTGTAAGGAAATATCTCTTGGTTAAAGAATGGAATTAATTATCAAAAATTAAAGAATAAATGCTCTGTGTCAGTAAAAATAAATTTAAGCTAATTCCATGACTATCACATTTTTCTTAATTCTACCAGTAATTCTATAACATTCAGTTCAGTTCAGTCGCTCAGTCGTGTCCGACTCTTTGCGACCCCATGAATTGCAGCACGCCAGGCCTCCCTATCCATCACCAACTCCCGGAGTTCACTGAGACTCACGTCCATTGAGTCAGTGATGCCATCCAGCCATCTCCCAATTTCTAGATTTTTCTGAATGCAACAGATTGTTTAACTGAAGAGTCAGTTGCTTTGGAGGTTTATGCATGAACTTGAAATTTGAAGTCAAAATCACAAAATAACATGCCATACACTTAGCCAGTAAATAGCATATTATTTTTGTACTTCTCTAGAAATTATTTTATATGATGGCTGTCACTAGTTCTGGGCATTTTTGAAAACCTGTAACTTTTAGCAAAGAGATGTGTAGATGTGACTCTGGTTTCTGAAATTCTAGCTAGTCAGGGGCCAAAAATATGCAGTTTCAAAATAAAATAATAAAATTGGGATAACCAATGATATTTTACATATAAAAAATTTCAGACAGTGGATTTTTATTTTGATTAAAAGTGTTATTTAAAAAAAAAACCCTCAAGCTTGAATATCAAGATTAAAAAGAAAATATACTGCTATCATTTCTGCACTATTTAAAGTGCAACTGAAAAACCAGCCCATCTTATAGTATCTTCCCAAGAGAAAAGATATTGAGTAGCATTGTAAAGAATAGAGTATTAAGATAAATAAGAACTAGGAGTGTAACGTACAACATGATGATTATAATTAACACTGCTGTATATTATATACAAAAGTTGTTAAGAAAATAAATCCTAATAATTATCATCACACACAATTTTTTTTCTATTTAATTTTGTATCTATATGAAATGATGGATGTTCAGTAAAATTTATGATAGCCATCTCAAGATGTATGTAAGTCAAATCTTTATGCTATATACCTTAAATTTATATAGCACTTTTATGTCAGTTATATCTCAATTAAAACTGGAATAAAACTAAAACAGTAAAAATAGTCACAGACTAAATAGAGTAGGTAATGTTACCTCTTATGATTGGTTAGTCTAGGAAATAAAGGATCAGACAACTTCAGAGGATTCCTTAATGTATGTTTCTATCTTATTTTTCTTGACTATATCTGATCTCTATTATCTCTCAGAATTTTTTTTTTTTTTTTTTTTTTTGCATCTCAGTTTTCTTTTTCTGGTCTCCTCTCCTGATTATATTTCAACAGTGTAAAGCAGTAAACTCCAGGAGATGGTGAGGGACAAGGAAGCCTGGCGTGCTGCAGTGCATGAGAGTTGACAACTAAGCAACAACAAAGAAGACTGTATTGGTTCTCTACTTCTTTCCAAAGGAATTTTATTTTGTTTTTCTTTGATAACAGGGAGCCATTCTCCACTGGCTAGAGCATGTTCTATTTTGTATTCTTGTTATCAGAATTATTCTGTGTATCAACAAAACTTATCTTATTAAAAGAGCTTCCCTGATAGCTCAGTTGGTAAAGAATCCACCTGCAGTGCAGGAGACCTGGTTCCATTCCTGGGTTGAGAAGATTCGCTGGAGAAAGGATAGCCTACCCACTCCAGTATTCTTGGGCTTCTCTTGTGGCCCAGCTGGTAAAGAATCCACCTGCAATATGGGAGACCTGGGTTCAGTCCCTGGTCCAGGAAGATCACCTGGAGAAGGGAAAGGCTACCCACTCCAGTATTCTGGCCTGGAGAATTCCATGGACTACAGTCTATGGGTCACAAAGGGTCGGACACGATTGAGCGACTTTCACTTTCACTCTCTTATTAAAATAAGCTTGATTTTTAGAATAAATCAGGAAGGTTAAGGAATGTCACTTAGTATTGACATGTCTGTAAAAGGTTTTACATCAGTCAGTTCAATTCAGTCACTCAGTCATGTCCAACTCTTTGCGACTCCATGGACTGCAGCATGCCAGGCTTCCCTGTGCATCACCACTGAAAGATGAACTCCCCAGGTCGATAGGTGCCCAATAAGCTACTGGAGATCAGTGGAGAAATAACTCCTGAAAGAATGACAAGAGCCAAAGCAAAAACAACACCCAGTTGTGGATGTGACTGGTGACGGAAGTAAAGTCCAATGCTGTAAACAGCAATGTTGCATAGGAACCTGGAATGTTAGATCTGTGAATCAAGGCAAATTGGGAGTGGTCAAACAGGAGGTTTTGCATATCTTTCTTAAGGAATCAGGGCACAAAAGTAAATGTGATTGTAATTCATCACATAATATCTAAGTCTAGTCATTGTGGACTTTTCACTGTAGGATAATCGTGTGTGTGTATCAGTTTTATGGAAGTGCTGCTGCTGGTGCTGCTAAGTCGCCTTAGTTGTGTCCGACTCTGTGCGACCCCATAGACGGCAGCCCACCAGGCTCCCGCGTCCCTGGGATTCTCCAGGCAAGAACACTGGAGTGGGTTGCCATTGCCTTCTCCAATGCATGAAAGTGAAAAGTGAAAGTGAAGTTGCTCAGTCGTGTCCGACTCTTCACGACCCCATGGATGCAGCCTACCAGGCTCCTCCGTCCATGGGATTTTCCAGGCAAGAGTACTGGAGTAGGGTGTCATTGCCTTCTCCGATTACAGGGCCTAACTCACAATAAATGCTCAATAAATATTTCTTGATTTGAATAAACAAATAAATTAAGAATGAATGGCAGCTATGCTAAACAGCTGAGTTACCTATCAGATCAGAGATCAGATCAGTTGCTCAGTCGTGTCCGACTCTTTGCGACCCCATGAATCGCAGCACGCCAGGCCTCCCTGTCCATCACCAACTTCCAGAGTTCACTCAGACTCACGTCCATCGAGTCAGTGATGCCATCCAGCCATCTCATCCTCTGTCGTCCCCTTCTCCTCTTGCCCCCAATCCCTCCCAGCATCAGAGTCTTTTCCAATGAGTCAACTCTGCATGAGGTGGCCAAAGTACTGGAGTTTCAGCTTTAGCATCATTCCTTCCAAAGAAATCCCAGGGCTGATCTCCTTCAGAATGGACTGGTTGGATCTCCTTGCAGTCCAAGGGACTCTCAAGAGTCTTCTCCAACACCACAGTTCAAAAGCATCAATTCATCGGCTCTCAGCCTTCTTCACAGTCCAACTCTCACATCCTTACATGGCCACAGGAAAAACCATAGCCGCATCCTTCCTTAAATATGCAGAGAGAACTGAAGAATTCTTTTTCAACCATACAAGGATTATTGAAATTTTATCTCTTCAGTACTCTATGAGAAATTATGTTGTCTTAAAAGGTAGAAATCAGAGAAGGCAATGGCAACCCACTCCAGTACTCTTGCCTGGCAAATCCCATGGATGGAGGAGCCTGGTAGGCTGCAGTCCATGAGGTCGCTAGGAGTCGGACATGACTGAGCGACTTCACTCACTTTTCACTTTCATGCGTTGGAGAAGGAAATGCAACCCACTCCAGTGTTCTTGCCTGGAGAATCCCAGGGACGGCGGAGCCAGGTGGGCTGCCCTCTCTGGGGTCGCACAGAGTCGGACATGACTAAAGCGACTTAGCAGCAGCAGCAGCAAAAGGTAGAAATGGCAAATTCCCTCTAAATCCGTATGTCTGTTCGACTGTCTCTCAAAACTAAGTTAAGTTGAATTTGCATTTACTCAGTTCTTCGTAAATAGCTGGGCTTCCCTTGTGGCTCAAGCATCTGCCTGCAATGCGGGAGACCTGGATTCAATCCCTGGGTTGGGAAGATCCTCTGGAGAAGGAAATGACACCCCACTCCAGTACTCTTGCCTGGAAAATTCCATGGACAAAGGAGCCTGGTAGGCCTGGTAGGCTACAGTCCATGGGGTCACAAAGAGTCGGACACGACTGAACGACTTCACTTTCAGTTAAATAGTTAAGTAAGGATAACCACTGAGGATGATATTCATGAACATAGAATATTGACTAATTCATAAATTCAACCAATGAACATGGGTGAGATTTTTTTGTTTATTTTAAACACTTGCCCCCGCCGAATCAGAAGTTATTTCTTGCATTTAAACCTCAGATAAACTCCGAAAATCATTTACAAAGATATATTAAACTTATAACAAAGCATAAAATTATGATAGCCAACATATGCATATATATTTCCAAACACCACTTACAAAACAATACAAGAAGCAACAGAGAAGTAATTAAAAAAAAAAACTTTTTATTTTTTATTGTTATAGCCAATTATCAAACAATCTTGTGATAGTTTCAGGTGAACTGGGAAGGGACATAGTCATACATACATTTGTATCCGTTCTCCTCCAAAACTCCCCTCCTGTCCGGCAGCCATAGATCATTGAGCAGAGTTCCATGTGTTATACAGTAGGAGCTTGTCAGCTATCCAGTTTACACATAGCAGTGTGTACATGTCCATCCCACACTCCCCAACTATCCCTTCCCCCAAACCCCCCACCCAGCCCTCCAAAACCATAAGTTGATTCTCCAAGTCTGTGAGTCGCTGTTTTGTAAGTTCATTTGTATCATTTCTTTTTAGATACCACATATAAGCAATATCATACAATATTTCCCCTTCTAACATAGAAGTAATTTTAAGTTATTCCTTAACTTGGTTACTTGGTTTCCTTTCCTTGGTTTCTTACTCAATTCAGATAGTTTAACAAAACATATAAACCAATTTAAAGGAATTTAGTAATATGTTGTTACAGCATAATTACCATAAACGGTCATTTAAGTCCTATTATATAATTCACAGGTGGTTACACCTTCAGAAACAAACTTTCAAGGAAGCTCACCATATGGTGGAAGGCCAAATCTTAACTCTCATCCCTGAAGTAAATCCAAGTATAGTATTCTTTGTAAGATTTGGAATTTCTTTTGATGTAATTCATTTTTTTATTCCTTCATACAATATTCTCTAAATAGTAATATTTATTGAGCAGGTACTGTGTGCCAGATACAGCACTATTTGTACTAAGAGGTAAAGAGGTCTAAAATAAAACAACAAATTACTTAAGTCTAAAGGCCTCAGTTTGCAAACAGAGAGGAAAGACATCAACTAGGCTTTGTGCTAAGCATTTCTGGTAGGCATCTCATCAGGACATATGTAACAGGGGGGCTTCTCAGGTGGCTCAGTGGTAAAGAATCCTCTTGCCAAGCAGGAAGTGTGGGTTCGATCCCTGGGTGAGGAAGATCCCTTGGAGAAGGAAATGGCAACCCATTCCAGTACTCTTGCTTGGGAAATCCCATGGACAGAGGAGAGGAACCTGGTAGGCTACAGTCCATGGGGTTGCAAAGAGTTGGACACAACTTAGCAACTACAGGACAACAAATGTAACGGATACAAATATAACCCTTAGTGCAGGTGAACAAAGTGACTCAGGGAAAGTTACTAACTTGTAAAGTGCACCCTATTATTTGCAGGGCCAGGAGTAAAGCCTGTCATTGCAGGGCTTTAAGCCTGTGCTTTTAGAGCCCACCATACGCTTTGTGGGGCTGCAAACTCGGGGAAGAGAGAACTCTAGGGTGGGGAGGGAGCTGGTGTCACACAGGAGATAATATTTTAAGTACATCTCTAAATAAGTTGTGGCAAAGAGAGAAGGTTAAGGTGGGAAGGATAGCACAAATAAGTAAGCTCACAAATAAGTATGCTACAGGCAGGTCCTGTGGAGCAACTCCAAAGGGAATAGCATGTTTTCCAAAATGCTGGTGGTAAGAAGTGTTTAGGGTGGGAAATGAGGCTAAACAGGTTGATAGGAGTGCCCTACAAAAGGTCTTGTGTACTATCTACAGTTTATCCTTTAGGACTGGAGTGGAAGGAGCCTCAGGTTTGTGCTTCAGAGGTAACTCTGTTAAAGAAATGTGGAAGAAGGTGGATTCAGGGGGTGGTGAGGGCAGGTGGTGGTGGTTGTTCTGGTGGTGGGGAAACTGGAGTCAAGGAGCCCAACTGACTTGTTCTCTGTGAGAGATGATCAGACTGGAGAAACTAAAAGCTATTGAAGGGGAAGAGAGAAAAGCGACGTATCTGACACATACCTTGACGTATTGATGACCCCAGTTGAATGTGAAGAGGAAAGGAGGTGAGGGAGGGGGAGGAGTCTAGATGATGTGATCCTCAGAGTCCTGAATTAGCGAGCTGGGAGGGTGACACCCATCCCCTGATGGAACTTTAGAAGGGTAAGTTGATGGTGAGGAAGTAATTAGTTCACTTTTGGATATGATGAGCTTGGGGTGACTGCGTGCCAGCCCACTGAGAGATGATCAACCAATTAAGGGACATATCTGGGGTGTCACTATTTCTGAACGATCCCACTCAATAGCCACCCTTCACTCTTTATTCTTGCCCTGCCTATCCTATCAGTAACCAAGTTATGTCAACTCTACCTCTTTGGTGTGTAATTGCCACTTACATAAATCTTGGTCATTTGGATTAGTGTGTGCAATGTCAAATAACTGTGAACACCTGAGCATTTCTACAAGGCCCTTCACATTCAGACACTCTCCAGCTTTATCCATTTTGACACTGCTCTGTGTAGAGCCTGCATTCCAGCCATACTGAAGCAGCTGCAGTTCCCAAGAGGTCTTGTTCTCAGTCAATTCTGCATCCAACCATAAAGACACGTCTCCAACTCCAATCCCCATCTCTGGCTGCACACCAGGGAGAGGCAATGATGAGTAAGACAGACTGACCCTCCAGGAGCACCTAGCAGACAGTCAGAAAACTATTTCAACTGAGTCATATTTATGGCCATTCCTGAGGTTCACTGACAGCAAAAAGCCAGACTCCAGGATATTCACTTAAATTAAATAATCCTATTGCAGGGAATCTGGTGGGTTACTTAATCATCACATAAAATAGATGTTTCATGCTCTCATGTTTTATTCTACTGAGAATCCAGGCACCATTGTTAGATAAAAAATTGTTTTGTAAATGCTGCAATGCTGCTGCTGCTAAGTCGCTTCAGTCGTGTCCGACTCTGTGTGACCCCACAGACAGCAGCCCACCAGGCTCCCCCGTCCATGGGATTCTTCAGGCAATAACACTGGAGTGGGCTGCCATTTCCTTCTCTAATGCATGAAAGTGAAAAGTGAAAGTGAAGTCGCTCAATCGTGTCCGACTCCTAGCGACCCCATGGACTGCAGCCTACCAGGCTCCTCCATCCATGGGATTTTCCAGGCAAGAGTACTGGAGTGGGGTGCCATTGTCTTCTCCGAAATGCTGCAATAAATATCTATAAAATGGTACGGGTGTATCATTTTCTCTTATCCTTTCCAGTATCTCACTGCTTTAGTAGATCAAATGTATCGGAGATACCAGTAGCTGGAATTGAGGCTTGGAATTAGTAAAAATGTAAAAGTAGTTCTATTATGTAAGCCATAATATGTAAAATACATGCAAAAAGTTAAAGGAGCTTGTTTTATTATGGAGGAAATGACAAGTAAGCAAAACAAAATTTATAATAAAATATTCTGCTGAATGCTCAGAATTCAAAAAATGTCTTGGCTGTGGATTACCTCAACTGCATCATTACCATCCAATACATAGAAAGTGAAATTATTTATGGACAGAAAAACAAGAAAATTTTATTTGGTGAAGACAACATTGTACTCAGTACAGATTAAAAAAAGTTTATAATTATTGTTTAAAGTAGCCAATTCACTGCTATCCAAAAGTCTACAAGCAATAAATGCTGGAGAGGGTGTGGAGAAAAGGGAACGCTCTTACACTGTTGGTGGGAATGCAAACTAGTACAGCCACTATGGAGAACAGTGTGGAGATTCCTTAAAAAACTGGAAATAGAACTGCCTTATGACTCAGCAATCCCACTGCTGGACAAACACACTGAGGAAACCAGAATTGAAAGAGACACGTGTACCCCAGTGTTCATCGCAGCACTGTTTATAATAGCCAGCATATGGAAGCAACCTAGATGTCCATCAGCAGACGAATGGATAAGAAAGCTGTGGTACACATACACTATGGAGTATTACTCAGCCATTAAAAAGAATGCATTTAAATCAGTTCTAATGAGGTGGATGAAACTGGAGCCTATTATACAGAGTGAAGTAAGTCAGAAAGCAAAACACCAATACAGTATGCTGCTGCTACTGCTGCTAAGTCACTTTAGTCGTGTCCGACTCTGTGTGACCCCATAGACGTCAGCCCACCAGGCTCTCCTGCCCCTGGGATTCTCCAGGCAAGAACACTGGAGTGGGTTGCCATGTCCTTCTCCAATGCATGAAGGTGAAAAAGTGAAAGTGAAGTCGCTCAGTCGTGTCGGACTCTTAGCGACCCCATGGACTGTAGCCCACCAGGCTCCCCCATCCATGGGATTTTCCAGGCAAGAGTACTGGAGTGGGGTGCCATTGCCTTCTCCGACCAATACAGTATACTAACGCATATATATGGAATTTAGAAAAAAGATAACGATAAGCCTGTATGCGAGACAGCAAAAGAGACACAGATGTATAGAACAGTCTTTTGGACTCTGTGGGAGCGGGCGAGGGCAGGATGATATGGGAAAATGGCATTGAAACATGTAAAATATCATATGTGAAACGAATCGCCAGTCCAGGTTTGATGCATGATACAGGATGCTTGGGGCTGGTGCACTGGGATGACCCAGAGGGATGGGATGGGGAGGGAGGTGGGAAGGGGGATCAGGATGGGGAACACATGTACACTCATGGCGGATTCAAGTCAACGTATGGCAAAACCAATACAATACTGTAAAGTAAAATAAATAAATAAATTAATTAAAAAAATAAAGTAGCCAATTCAGAGTAAGCCAAAATTATCCCAGAGAACTGTTACATATTAAAAACAGGTTGAGAGTTTTTTGAACTGTCATCGCCCCCGAAATTCGAAAATAAACACTCTTCTTGTAAAGATTTCTTTCAAAACCCCCCGGTATGGCTTTAGGGAAGGCAAAACAAAGGTAAATAGCGTGCAACCCAAATCTCAGTTTAACAGAATGATTTATTTCCAGGCCTATTAATCGGTGACAGGATTACATCTATTTTTTTCTGAGTGCTCCGGATTTATTCACCCCTCTGAATCTAAATTCTGAGAGAAAGGAGTAGAGCATTGGTTTTAAGACCTCGGGCACTAGCATTCACCATGCTGCCAATGAATTTTGGCTCTAGCTGAAGGTAAATTGCTCAACCACTTTGTGCCTCAGTTTCCCTTATCTATATAATGGGGATTGTTGAAGATTAGGTGAGATTGTACAAACATAATAGGAAGCCCTCAGCATAAGTCAGTTACCATGAACGTGTCAAGGGTTTCCCTCAGTAGGCCACTTGGCTTTTCTTTCTAAATATTAGCATAATATAAATGGCATCAGAACGTGAAGGGCAGGAGCCACGTGATCCTTCCACGAAAGCCACTTGTAGGGGCCTTCAGAGAGTTAGTAATAAGGCTGCGAAAGAAAGGCCAGGCGCCCGAGGCCCGCGCGCGATTTCCCGCCGCGCCCGAGTCCCGGGCGGCCTCCGGGGGCGCCCGGGCCTCGGCGGCGGCGGCGGCGCGAGCGGCGCCTCCGGGCCGGTGAATCATCCCGGCAGACACCGAGAGCCGCGGCAGCAGAGAGCAGCGCCGAAAAATGGCTGAAGCGGGCACGGGCTTTCTGGAGCAGCTCAAGTCCTGCATAGTTTGGTCTTGGACTTATCTCTGGACCGTATGGTTCTTCATCGTCCTCTTCCTGGTCTACATCCTGCGGGTGCCCTTGAAAATCAACGACAACTTGAGCACAGGTAAGGCCCGGGCAGCCGGGCCCGCGGCGCTCGCCCTTCCCCCGCCCCGGAAAGTTAGTGCAACTCGCGCGGGGCCGCGACTGGCGGGGGTGGCGGGGCGCGCGCTCGGGGACGCGCCGGCGCCCGCGCACCGGACGCCCGCGGCCAGCAGGCGAGGGCTCGGCGCCTTAGCCTGGGGGCCCGGGCGGTGGGGTCGACGGGACGTGCGAGGGCGGCCGGCGGCCTTCCCGGCCCCGCGGCCCAGAGACCCTGCGGAGGAGGCGCCACGCCGTGAGGCGGCCCGAGCCAGGAGGTTACCGCTCCTCCGCCTGAGGTGCTTGTCGGCGGGCGACTGAGGGGACGGAGGTCGGGAGCGAGGGACTCCCCGCGGACGCCCCCTCGGCTGTCTGCGCGTGAACCCCGAGGGCTCCTCAGAGTTGGACCGTGTCCGTCCTCACACGCTGTCTGCCGCCAGTGCCGAACATCCGAAGTGTAGTCGGACGAGGCGTCCCTCCCGACACCCGCGGGAGTCGCGGGCGCCCCCGTGAGGGTGCTACCCATCGGCGAAGCCCCCCGAAGTAGTCGACCCCGCACTGCCGAGATTTGAGCCCCACCCCACCCCCCCACGCAGAGTTGCGAGTTGCGGGGATAGCGGCGTCACTCTCTTACAGACGGGAGAGAGATTCTCGAAGGTACCTTCAGGGCTATAGATGACGTGTCAGGTTACCAGAGGGAATGTCACAGGGACAAAAGGAGAGACAGGAAATCTGGAATTTATGATGATTTTTAATGATCTCAGCCCTTGTCTCTCTCCTTGTCCCCGTTTGCATAAGGCTTTGGTAACTAGTCATGTTCAGGATCTTAGATAAAGCTCCACATGCTAAGAAGGGAGCCCCGCAGGTCTTGTATCCACGGTTGTAAGTGCCCAAGGTAATTAGAACAGGATCTTAAACTTGCAGCCAGCCAACTGAATCATTAAAAAACAACCACAAAGAAAACAGACACCAGCAGTAACACCCCAGAGACAAATCAAGAACCCAAAGTATATTTTGCAGGAAGGGCTATAGTTCTTGAAGTCTGGAAATACTTGTGGGAATCGTTCGAAAACTCTTTTTCTTTTTTTAAAGTTGACAGTAATTTGGGAAATCCTTTCAGTCTTAACTGAATATATATGCATTCTGCTTAGTGTGTGATTTACATAATCAGAGAGTCAGAGTCTGGAAATGCATTTTCCTGTGTGTTGTTAACTACACTAAAATAATTTTTAGAACACGAGGTAATGTACATATTTTGTTACGTACTTGTGCTTTTAAATGGAAATCTTGATTACTTTAACTTGAACTCATGTTCATATTTATATTTGTTTTGTAATATCCCTTGGGATGTTATTCCTGGGATGCCCTGTAGAATCTGTGCCGTAGAATCATGTTGCCAAATTTATAGGAGCTGTTCAGCCCGTGGATTCAGTTTTCCTAGTGATAATGGCTTTCTGGCTTTTCATCTATTATGAGTGGCTGCTTATCACAATACTGTCTCCTTGCTTGTGGCAAATATATCTCGAAGATAAGTTCTAGTCCCAAAGTTTTGTTATTTTAAGAAGTTGCTTGAATATATATGGCAATGAAATCTTGTATTTGTTGGTAAGTGGTTTGATTTTTTTTCTCCCAAAGAATTCATTTTGAGGCTTAAAAAATGTGAACCTTTCTCATTTAATGCACATTTAAATTTTTTATTTCAGAACACACATTTGTTCAGTTCAGTTACTCAGTCTGTCCAGCTCTTTGCGACCCCATGGACTGCAGCACGCCAGGCTTCCCTGTCCATCTCCAACTGCTGGAACCTGATTAAACTCATGTCTATCAAGTCGGTGATGCCATCCAACCATCTCATCCTTTGTCGTCCCCTTTTCCTCCTGCCTTCAGTCTTTCCAAGCATCAGGGTCTTTGTAATACTTTGTAATACACATTTGTAATACTACATTTTCTTTGTTGTTGTTCAGTCACTAAGTTGAGACCCCATAGACTTTAGCACGCCAGGCTCCTTTGTCCTCCACTGTCTCCCAGAGTTGGCTCACATTCATGTCCATCGAGTTGGTGATGCTATCTAATCATCTCATCTCCTACTGCCCCTTCTTCCTTTGCCTTTTTCTTAAAGTAGTTTAAATAATCGTCTGTGAGCGTATTTGTGTGCATGTGCCCATAAGTGCCACAAACCAGTGTTTTATACACAACAGGCAAGGAGCAAAATTGGGAAAATGCAAAAATTTTAAGGAATAAAATTGTTAGGTCCTCTCCCAACAACATTAAATCTTTTTCTCAAACTCCTTTGTTAATTTGTATTAGCATCGTTAACTCACTTAGGCTGATAGAGATAGAGAAAAGATGAAGATGAAAAGGCCATCTGCACTGAATCTCATTAGACACATGATGGAACCTGAGACCATTTATCCCAGTGATGCTGGACTTCTGTTTTCATTTGTAGTTTTATGTAGTTTTAGTCATAAAGGAAGGTAAAAGAGAAGCGCACAGAGACTCATCTCTCTCTGCTACTTCTGTGAGAAGGTGAAGGGAGAAGTCCCCTCCTATGTGGAACTTGTCCTCCCAGCGAGAACTAAATGGGTTCTAGAGGGACTCATTTTGGTGTTCCTAGGCCCTGTGGTGTTTGCTTTTCTTGTAATGATGAAGGTATGTGTCCCTGAAGAGGCAGCAGAAGCTAGAGCCGCTTTTAGGAAGCTGTAGGTGGCCCAGGCCTCCTTCCTTAGGCAAGCTGACACCATTGGTTGATTTGTAGATATTGAAAAATCCTTGTATCCGTGGGATAAATTCCACTTGATCATGGTGTGTGATCCTTTTAATGTATTGTTGGATTCAGTTTGTTAGTATTTTGTTGAGGATTTTTGTGTCTATATTCATCTGTGATATTGGCCTGTAATTTCCTTTTTTTGTGATATTTTTGTATGGTTTTGGTGTCAGGATGATGTTGGTCACAGAATGAGTTTGGAAGTGTTCCTTACTCTGCAGTTATTTTGGAAGAGTTTGAGAAGAACAGGTGTTAACTCTTCTCTAAATGTTTGATTGAATTCACCTGTGAAGTCATGTGGTCCTGACTTTTGTTTGCTTGGAGTTTTAAAATTTAAATCGTATAATGAAAAATGAATTTTAGGCAAGACAAAAGAGAAAACAAACATATTAGGAACACAGTAGTTAGCTTTGAAATTCATTTGTGACGTTCTGCCTTGAGTTGGATAGAAGAATGTTAAAGTAGTTCTATGATTTATTGAAAGTATAATGAACTTTTAATAAGATTTTTGAAAACCCCAAATTATATTGTTACTTGTCAGTTTTCAAGTGAATTAATTATCCTAAAGCAATGCTTTTCCAAAAGGGCAGAACATTAATTGTAGTTAGGAGCAGTCATGCAGTCTGTTATTCGAGAAAAAGCAATAGCATAGATTAATGTTTAAAAAATAGCCCTGCAACTTGCTATATATTGTGGCGGTGACAGCACATTCTCACCTTCCCTGTGTTCTGAGGTTTTAGATGCTGAATTTGAAACACTTTGCACCTTTCTTAAATGTATACCTTTCGACATTTTTGTACCAAGAAGCTTAAGTGATTTTCCAGTTCTTTTTCTGTTTCCTGGAAAACAAGTTTTCAAAGATCTTTTAAATTCTATTGTATTCCTTGGCTCAGACGGTTAAGCGTCTGTCTACAGTATGGGAGACCTGGGTTCGATCCCTGGGTTGGGAAGTTCCCTGGAGAAGGAAATGGCAGTCCACTCCAGTACTATTGCCTGGAAAATCCCATGGACAGAGGAGCCTGGTAGGCTACAGTCCATGGGGTCGCAAAGAGTCGGACACGACTGAGCGATCTTCACCATATTCCTTTTGGAAAGCAAATATAATAGTCTAACCTAAGTTTGATTGTTTTTGTCATAGAACTCTTTTTTGGTGTTAAGATGATAAATACAGATGCAAAACTCTTACATTATTGAGTAGAAATATACATAGCTTTAGGCGCAGTTCAGATTTACATATTTTCATATTGGAAATAGTTGCTCTAAACTTAATTAACACTCTGGATTTCTTATCATGAGGGCCTTGTTGTAGTTAACTTAGGTTTTTTGCCCCTGATGTACCTATTGTCTAAAATGTTTTTTCCCACCTGTAGATCCCATCCATGTTTCAAGGACTAGCTTGAATGCTGCCTTCTGATTCTCTCAACTGAATGTGATACTTCCTCCAGTTTTCACTGTACATTATCTGAGAGGCATTTTGAAAGTTTTTACCTTGCATTAATTATGGTTGTGTATGTTTCATATATTTTGTTGGCCAAATATTTCTTTCAGGTTTTTCCATAAGGTATTACAATAATACCCAAACAAACTTTTTGGCCAATCCAGTATGTTTCAGTGTTTGTGTATATATGTCTCTCTTTCTGTATACATACTAGACTGCCAGACTCTGGTTCTTCATTTTCCACTATACTTCCTTGCACGTAGTGGTTCCTTACCATTCATCTCATGAATCAGTCTCCAAGCTGTGGTGTACTCAGTGAGTTGGGATTAGAACAATGGAATTGATCAAACACATTACTGGCTATGTACCTTATTTAAGTTTTCAGCTTTAGATAGAAGTCAGAAACTGTCACAAAAATTTAAGAAATTCCATGGTGAGTCATACATATCTAATCCATGGTGGTCCAATTTATGAACACATAAAAGGACAATTTCATGGTTGTCAGCTTTGAGTTGAGGATAGATCCCAGACATCTTAGTTGCCTTTACTTTTGGAGACATTTCTCTCAGCCATAATGAAGCAATCGGAATGATGCTTTTCTTTTTTTTTTTTTAAGACCCTTAGTTTCTGTATATGTTTAATGATAGCTTTGGAGAAGGAAATGGCAACCCACTCCAGTACTCTTGCCTGGAAAATTCCGTGGATGGAGGAGCCTGGTAGTAGGCTTCAGTCCATGGGGTCGCAGAGTCAGACACAACTAAGCGACTTCACTTTTATATTCCTTAAGATCCTTTCTAGCTCCAGAATTCTGCTTCAGTGCCTTGGGATAATTTTCATTGAGTGCAGAGTCTATAACCAAGCAAATACACGGACTTGAAAGAAAGAGTTAGTCACTCAGTCGTGTCCAACTCTTTTTGATCCATGGATTGTAGCCTGCCAGGCTCCTCTGTCCATGGGATTCTCCAGGCAAGAATACTAGAGTGGGTAGCCATTCCCTTCTTCAGGGGATCTTCCCTACCCAGGGATTGAACCTGGGTCTCCCGTATTGCTGGAGAAGGCAATGGCAACCCACCCCAGTACTCTTGCCCTGAAAATCCCATGGCGGAGGAGCCTGGTAGGCTGCAGTCCATGGGGTCGCTGAGGGTCAGACATGACTGAGCACTTCACTTTCTCTTTTCACGTTCATGCATTGGAGAAGGAAATGGCAACCCACTCCAGTGTTCTTGCCTGGAGAATCCCAGGGACGGGGGAGCCTGTTGGGCTGCTGTCTGTGGGGTCACACGGTGTCAGACACAACTGAAGCAGCTTACCAGCAGCAGCAGCTCCTGTGTTGCAGGCGGATTCTTTACCATTTGAGCCACCAGGGAATTCTAATTCTTAGTAAATACAAGTCCAGCTTATATGTGGCTTCCTTCAGTGGCTTTCCATTTCACTTAAAATCAAAATATGTTATCCTGGCTTACAAAATCTGATGACATGACCTCTTCCTACCCCTCCTGTCTGAACTTTGCCACTTTCTTCAGGTCACTGTCTTCCAGATGGTTGTGATATTTTCTCATTCTTAAACTTGCTTTGCTTGTTCTTGCCTTGTGGCCTTTGCACTAGCTGTGTCCTCAACCTGTAATGTTTTCCTACTTGATTTTTATGCAGTCATGTTTATAGTATTCACATCTTTGCTTAAATTCACTTCTTTTCAGAGGTTTTCCCTGATGATCCAATCCACAATGACCAGTCACTATAAATGTCACCAGATTTGGATTCTCTGTATATTACTTAGCCCTGTTTGCAATAGTTCTTATTTATTGCATTCTCATAGTTTTCCTCCATGTGATTGTAAACTCCGTGAGAATAGGGACCTCATTCGTTGTTATGATTTGTCTGCCTTCTTGTGGGTCCTCAGGATCTTGAACAGTGAGTGTTTGGACCTAACATATGCTTAGTATGTATTTGCTGAATGGATGAAAATCAATGTCAGTTGGTTGTGGTGACTCAGAAGTAACACTGTCCTTTAGGAAATGATTTTGGAATATATGTGGTAATTTCTTATAAGATTTAGAATTGTGTTTACTGACTCTAAGTTATAAAGATTACCTTGAAATATTTACTGAAGTTCCAAAATTTTAATTCATTTTGATCCATTTTCTTAGGGGCAGAGTTTAAAGAAGGTTATTCTGGTCCATATTGTAAAGTATGGCTGTGATGCACAGCATACAGAACTTCCTTGACTGGCATCAAACCTGTGCCCACTGCAGTGGGAGCACAGAGTCTTAACCACTGGACCACCAGTGAAGACCTATTGTAAAATAAATTTATACAAAGAATGTTAGGAGTCCAAAAATTGACTGCTTTGGAAGCCAATTTGTGTAACATAACTTGAAACTTCAAACAAAGGAATTTGCTGAGCTGAATGCCCCATATTATCTATAAGGATGGAACTTGGGGTTCTACCTACATGGAAAAAATACTTGTCTGTATGGAAGGATAGAGTAATAGAAGAAATATTTGATTGGGGCACTCTTAAGAACAATATTGTCAGGGATTATGAAACTTCATAGAAACATAATTTGAAGTGATTAGAAATAATTAAGCATAATTAATTTAGTTCATATATTTGCATATTTCCCTTCTCTAACCATAGAAACCATTTCTAAGTTTATATGAGAAGCCAGCGTGAACATAGTGTTAGCATTACAGAAATTTGCCTTATTGCCAATTTTATTGAAATACTTTTTTCTCCATGAAGTATTGTATATCTGAAAGAGAGATATCAGCTCTGATAAGATGAAAGGAACTTTGGATTTAGAAGATTTGAGTTCAAATTCTAGGTCGTCAGTTGTTGGGAAACTTGGACAAATTACTTTGTAAGACTCTTTCCTCATTTGTAATATGGGAACAGAATAGAGAATAATCTCTATTTCATAGTTTTATTTTGAACTCTAAATGAGATCTTTAGCATTGAGCCTTGAGCATAGCACATAAGAATATTAGCAGCCATGTATCATGTACCTGGTCCCAGTCCATTTCATTGGCTCTGAACTGTGTTCATTCATTGTTAATTCATTCATCCACTGGTTTGTTTATTCATTCACTTTGAACAGCAGATGCCTGTAAAATTGAAGTAATATTATTCTTGTTATTATTTGGACACAGTCTCATGTCAGTTATACTTCTCCCAGCTTCTGCAATTATTTTGTGTGCTGAACAATGAAAATCCTCTAATATACTGCCTTATTCACTTGTGCTTCTAGATATATTTTGTTCCCTATGATTAAGAATGGTGCATGGTAGGAGTCACATCTTAAAAATAAGATTGAAAATCTGCTGAGTGAAACTAGGAAGGGGTGAGGAGCCAACCTTTAATGAGTTCTTACATGAGCCAGATTCTGTGCTGCTTGCTTTGTTATGGGTTGTTACACTCCCTGGGCTTGACAACGAGTCTGGCTGTATCCCATATAAATAGCTATATAGTTGATATTCTCTTTGTACCTGTGATATGAAAAATGTTCAAACAGAACAAGTATTGCTATAATACTAGTTGTCCTGTTAAAGGAAGCAACACAGATGAACCCATTAAAAATGTATTTTGGTGGGAAAGCAGCTTTATGAATGAGGATGAGAACTTGGTGGAAACTTTTGAAAGGGACTGTTTCTGGAGTATACTCAGAAGAGCTTGAGAAAAGGGACTATGAGTTTTTCATCTTTATATTTCCAGCATGTGGTCATTGCTCATGGTGATACATGGAAAGATGAACGCATAAATGACTCTGGGTGTTTTTAAGGCTTTCCAAGATCCATGGCACCAGTGGTCCTTTTCTTAGTTCATTTTACCACCTAAAGTTTTCTCTATCTTGGTTCACGGGCGTATTGCTAATACTCAGCACTCAAGACTAATTTGTTATTTGGCTCACAGATGAAACTCAGAGATAGAAGGATTCTTATGAGGTAACTGGAGCAAGGGTTTGAAGACAAGGGAGGGAAAAGAGTGTTCTTGTGTATTCAGAAGAGGTGAATGCCTGAAGTGGAAGTAATGGAAAAATTCAGAGCAGGAGTACACTAAAGCAAAGAAGGGTTACTATGGTATAAGTTTGGTTAGGATAGCTTGGTGATTGTCTAGATGTGGGGCTGGAATGGGATTGACAAAAAGTGTGTGCCTGGCCAAATGTCACAAGTTAAGTTGTGTTTATTCTTTTTAAATACACTGCAATTGGCACAACCCTGGGCATTCTATGAGTGTTTGTGTGGCTTAGATAGCTGCATTTGACTTTCCATCTTGGTGCAGAATGGGAAGGCAACTTCATATGAGATGGTAAAATGAATGAGAAAGTGCTTTGTAGACTGCAAACTAATGTCCAAGGCATTAATAGTAGATTGTTTCTTTAGAAGTTTCTATTCTGTAGGCTTTGTCTCTCACAGTGAAATAACAGGTTAAGCTATATAGTTGGATCTCTTTTATCCTGGATATTCTTTCTGCTGCTGCTGCTAAGTCGCTTCAGTCATGTCCGACTCTGTGCGACCCCATAGATGGCAGCCCACCAGGCTCCCCCGTCCCTGGGATTCTCCAGGCAAGAATACCGGAGTGGGTTCCCATTTCCTCCTCCAATGCATGAAAGTGAAAAGTGAAAGTGAAGGCACTCAGTCTAGAGAATAATAAATTAGACATTTTTCCAAAGAGGAAATGCAGGTGGCCAACAGGCACATGAAAAGATGCTCAACATCACTAATCATCAGGAAAACTCGAGTGAAAGCCACAATAAGGTATCATCTCACACCTGTCAGAATGGCTATCATCAAAAAGAACATAAATAAAAAATGTTGGTGAGGAGATGGAGAAAAGGGAACCCTTCTGCATTGTTGGTAGGAATGTTAAGTTGGTGCAGCCCTTGTGGAAAACAGTATGGAGGCTTCTCAAAAAATTAAAAGTAGAACCACCATATGACCCAGCAGTTCCACTTCTGGGTCTGTCCATGTGCACCTGTGGCTGATTCATGTCAGTGTAAGGCAAAAACTACTACAATATTGTAAAGTAATTAACCTCCAATTTAAATAGATAAAAAATTTTAAAAGATAATCTACCCCAATATTCATAGCAGCATTATTTACAATTGCTAAGATATGGAAGCAACCTAAGTGTCCATCAACAGATGAATGGATAAAGAGAAGTGGCATATATATATACAATATAATACTACTCAGCCATACAATGAATGAAATTTTGCCATTTGCAACAGCATGGGTGGACTTGGAAGGTAATATGCTCAGTGAAATAAGTCAGAAAAGAAATATATTGTATTATATCACTTATATGTGGAATGTAAAAAATACAGCAAACTAGTAATTATAATAAAAAAGAAGCAGGCTCATACAGAGAACAAACTAGTGGTTACTAGAGGGAAGGGGGAAGGGCAACATAAGGGTGGGAGAGTGGGAGGCACAAGTCTTTGGGTGTCAGATAGGCTCAAGGATGTATCACTTAACAGTGGGGATATAGCCAATATTTTGTAATAAATGTAAATGGAAAGTAACCTTTTAAAATTGTATTATAAATAAATTATTTAAAATATAAATTGGAAGCATGCCAAAGAATTGCACTAAGCAGAATAATGAATTATTATTGGATTGTTTATAGCCACACTATTGAATATCTGTTTGTTGATAACAGGAAATAATATCTACCAACCTCCTTATTGTATTTGAGATGTCATTGTAAAGTTATCTATAAAGGGTTTTGAGTTTCCTGGTAGAGAGGGAATATATAATAAAATTCAGTTTTTGTTACAGTGGAGCAGGGCAGTTGCTCATGTGTTATATAGTTAGTGGTCATTCAACTATGGCAAGCTTTCCTGAACTATCTGCTGTGCTAAAATAAGAAGCTGACAGGGTCATTTAGCTCTAACAGTATGTCATATTAGCTATGGCTGGGGCCAGAGAGTCATTGTTTAATTGTAGCTACTAGATCTCTCAGCAAAATAAGGCACAATTTATCTGTGGGAATATTTGTTTTCCCTCTAAATTTTGAGAAATTGAAAGTGTTCTAGTAACCAATATGCTTCATGTAGAACCCTAAGTTGGTTCCATAAGTTGACTTCCAAATCTAATAAAGGATCTTGGTTAAGTGTTAGTCTTTCTGAAATTTTGAGGAAGCCTATAGATAACTTTAAAGAATCTTTAGGTCAGTGAGTAAGGACTTTTTTTCTTTTCAATAAGAAAGCTTAATTTAAAATAGCAAAAACAGTTGACAAACTCTGAGGCAGAAAAGTCTTTAAAAAAAGAAGTGGCTTTTAAAAAAATAAGCAATTTGAATCTGAATCTACATATGATCGAGAATTGGGCTTTTGTTTTGTTTCGAAGTCTGCTGTAATACCATTCTAAAATGCTATTTTATTTTGTTGTTTAGTTGCTAAGTTGTGTATGTCTCTTTTGTGACCTCATGAACTGTAGCACACCAAACTTCTGTCTATGGGATTTCCCAGGCAAGAATACTGTAGTGGGTTGCCATTTCCTTCTCCAGCTATTTTATTAGCAGTAGGTAATAGTAGAATGCTTACAGTTCTTCCCTCTGTTAAGCTTTTCCAATTTCTAGTCTCCTTCTCTTGGAAATGAGAATGAAATTTACTTCCTTACCAAATTGGTCTTTTCATTTATTCGATAGGTGCTGTTTAATGGGCATTATTAGTAGAACTTAAAAAATAATGCTCTTGGGGTGTTTTGCAATTTATTACACCCACTTGACTCAGTTGGTGACATACATTTAAATTTCCTGTAGTGTCACATAGTAAGAACTGGTGCGATCTAGTTTGTGCTTTTCCCCTGGACATTGCTATAAAGGAAAGAGAAATACTGTCCTCTACCATTGACTTGTTTTATTTAAAATAAAGCAAATTATACTTTTCTCAGTTCAGACTCAGAGTACTTGACATTATGGTTTAGAGAAAAACCATAGCTCTTTAGCAAAATCATAGCTCTTTGGCTCTTTTAGCAAAGAGAAGGTTTTTTATTGCACCCTTACATTTGAGAGATGAAGTATGGGAGGTTAAACCACAGTTTTTAAATATTAGAAACTTGATTCTCAATTGCTTTTTCTCCAAACTGAAAGTTGTATATGCATTATCATTCAGTAAAAGCCTGAAATGCAAAGAAAAAAGAATCATATAGCAAATCTAATCAATTGAAGAAAGTCATTATCTTAAGAATAATTAATTTTCTTTCTTTTATATAATTTGAACAATCAGTTTTTTCAAGGGAAAGTATGTTAATGAGGACAACATAACATCAATTAAGTCTGAACAAATATATGCAGATATAAATTAGTTTTAGCTATAAAAGTATTCCTAAAAATGGTTTTTACACCACCAGTTAAAAAAAATTTTTTATTGCTTGCTTACAGAAAATGCAGCAATTTCTGGTGATTTTAAAGACAATTAAAGAAGCTATAATTCTTTAAAATAATTACTTTTAGTTTTAACCATGAGAATATATGTGATGGAGAAGAGGAATTCAAATATTTAAAAAATATAAGATAAGGAACATGTTACTCTTCGGGCTAGTGAGGATCTAAATTCAAAGCTTGTGTGAAAAGTGACCAACTGCTAAGAAAAAATAAAGATTTGTTTCGTCTAAAGAGAAATTTTACATGATATTAATAATATTAGTAAGTACAGTGATTGCAGGCTGGGACTAGCTGGGGAATGGGGTTGTAGTAGTGGTCACAAGCAAGGACTTTTCTCTACCACGTCTTGAGCATTATTACCATCTAGTGTCTCATGTCTAGCTCACTTTCTAGTGAACAAACATGAGCTAGAAGTAAAATATAAAATGCTTTTTAATGTATATAATTGTTTGTAACACCTGCAAAAACCAAAGAAGGTATAAAAATATTTAGACAGTAAGACAGTATTTTATTAATACATTACCTGCGTTTGTTATAATCATTTATTATTTGGATAAAATGTTATATTTCATTAAAAATATGCTATTGATATGTGAATGCTCTTGATACTTGGCTTACAGAAATCTCTTTTTAGCACTTGCCTATAAAATCCCATGGATGGAGGAGCCTGGTAGGCTGCAGTCCATGGGGTCGCTACGAGTTAGACGCGACTGAGCGACTTCACTTTCACTTTTCACTTTCACACAATGGAGAAGGCAATGGCAACCCACTCCAGTGTTCTTGCCTGGAGAATCCCAGGGACTGCAGAGCCTGGTGGGCTGCTGTCTATGGGGTCGCACAGAGTCGGACATGACTGAAGCAACTTAGCAGCAGCAGCAGCAGTAACAGCTAGACTGGGTTAGTCCTTTCAAGTTGCTTTTGTTTTAAATAGTTTAGTTATAGTTCACATGCACTCCTAGGCAGGAAGTCCATTTGTCTTTGTAAAATGATATTATTTCCACTTTGGATTTTAGATGAAAACTGCTCTCTCCCAATCTTGGCACATTGCTTTCACCTCTTTTCTTAGAGGCACCAGAGAAGTTAATGATTGTTTGCAACACAGCGTTGTGTGCCCACATTTAACCTGTCCTAGTTTTCTTACCTCAGGATGCAGCAGATTATCCAAAATGAGATGGTAAAATTCTCAAATTAATGAGAAATTAATGTAGCATATATTACTATTAGAAATAAGATGAGTGTTGGTAAATCAAACGGCCTATATGGAGAAGGAAATGGCAACCCACTCCAGTGTTCTTGCCTGGAGAATCCCAGGGATGGGGGAGCCTGGTGGGCTGCCGTCTATGGGGTCGCACAGAGTCGGACACGACTGACTTGACTTAGCAGCAGCAGCAGCAGCATGATGTGATAAAGTGTTGCAAAATATCAAGGGATTCACTTTGCTACTTATAGGTTAGCTTGCTCCTGATTACAAAGTAACTTAAATCTAAATGTTTCAGGTTATACTTGCCTACAAATGTCAGACTGAGGATATGTTAGAATGAATAAGTAGTAACAATTCTGAGGCCACAGGGTCCACCAGGGCCCCTGTGCCCTCTCATGACTGCTGTGAATGCCCACTCCTGCCCATGAGTGGTCCAGGCAGATGCTATGTTACCTGGTGTTCAGGACTACTGTCCCTTCTTCCCTTCTCACTGGTACCCATTGTTGAGGACATTAAAGAGTGGCCTTGATCAGGCAGCCTGTGTGTATGTATATATACAGTAGTTTGCGTTTGCTAATTCCCAACTCCCAATTCACCCCTTCCCCACTGCCCGCTTCCTGATGGTTTGTTCTCTATGTCTGGGAGTCTGTTTCTTTTTCATAGATAAGTTCATTTGTGACATATCATTTTTAACCAAAGTCTATACTTCACATACTTATATTTCTTTAGTTTTTACCAAATGTTCCTGTACTGTGTTCCAGGATCCCATCCAGTATACCACACTGCAGTGTTGTCAGGTCTCCTTAGACTCTTGGGCTGTGACAGTGTTTCATGCTTTTGTTTTGATAATCTTGATAGTTTTGAGAGGCATTGGTTAGGAATTTTGTAGGCTGTCCCCCAACTGGGATATGTCAGCTTTGTGTCTCATGATTTTTCTGGGATCATGGATTTGCGGAGGGAGAACCACAGAAGTAAAGTGCCACTGTCTTCACATATCAAGGATACATGCTATTAATTTATCACCGTGGATGTTAACCTTTCTCACCTGGCTGAGGTGGTTCAGTGTTTCTTGAGTTCTACACTGTGAAGTGACTCTCTTCTCTCCTTCAAATACCATACTCTTAAAACGGAAGTCACTTTGTCCAGCCCATACTTCTGCAGTGAAGAGTTTTGCTTTCCCTTGTGAAAACACACAGAGACCACCTAAAAGAGAACAAGTAAAGGCTGTTTATTCAGGGCTTTCCAGTTGGTGCTCGTGGTAAAGAACCTGCCTGCCAATAAAGGAGATGTAAGAGACACAGGTTTGACCCTGCATCAGGAAGATCCCCTAGAGGAGGGCATGGCAACCCACTCCAGGATTCTTGCCTGGAGAATCCCACGGACAGAGGAGCCTGGTGGGCGACAGTCTTTGGGGTGGCAAAGAGTTGGACATGACTGAAGCAAGTTAGCACACAGGCTATGTATTGCAAATTACTCCTTTGAAAATGTGACTGGTATTACAAAATATGCTGATGTTGTGGGTTTCAATCAGTGGATTTCTGGGGCATTTCTCTGGTAAGACGGCTTATTGTCACTGCTCCATCTGAGACAGTGCTTACAGGTGGGCTCCATTCAGGTGAGATGGGTGGGGAGGAAGAAAGGTACGCACAGAATTTCTGCCTGGTACCTCTAATCTCATTTATGCCAGATCAGACAGATTAGTTCCAGAATGGTGGTGTTTTTAGAGAACACCACCAACAATAACAAAAATAAGTGGAAAAGAATTTCATTCTATAGTGTCATTCTTAATGGAGATACAGTTCATAATCCCAGCACATTTCGGGTGTTCGCTTTGGCTGCTGTGCCTCATATTTCACCCCCTCCTTTGTTCTCTCTCCTGTTCCTAGTCAGTCAGGCCTTTTACCCTCCTTACTCTCTTCAGCCTCAGTATTTTATTGCAGAGATGGACTCTTCAGTAAGCCTTTTCTCTCCTTCTCCCCTCTCAGGTCCCATCTTGTCTCTTAGATCTAGTGCTTCTGTGCCCCTTTCTACTCTGCATCACAGAAAGCCTGGGGACTGTGGACTAGGAGAGGCTTTTGGATCGTGAGGCCGGTGGAGTGAGTAGCTGAGTAGAGTATCGGATTGGATTCTCTTTGGCAGGCTGTAGACAGGGGGAGGACACAGGCCGCAGTTAGTGCCTTTGTACTGTCATGCAGGAAGGGAAGGCTGGTATGGGGCTCTGGGGTGTCCAGTTCTTCCTGTTGCCCTAGTAACCTCTAGCTAGGAGCTAGGGGTTTTAGAAAGAACATGGAAAGGAGGCAAGGCCTTCAAAGAGATAGCCATTGAGGCACTCCTGGTTTCTCTGTGACTGATAAGTCTTGGTATTGCCAAACCAGGTCTGTTCTACAATAGTCTGTGGACTATGTTTCTTTTTTGCTGCAGGAATAGCACATTCTTTTTTTTTTTTTTTTTTTTGACTGCACCATACAGCATTGGGATCTTAATTCCTTGACCAGGAATTGAACTTGTGCTCCCAGTGGTAGAAGCACTGGACCGCTAGGGAAATCCCCAGCATAGCACATTCTTATGTGACCTGATACTCAAATGTTCAGGTCTTTTCTGTGCAATTCTTTCACTTTTCAGTGTGACTTTTAGAAATCCCATGGCTTTGTTTTGGTGCATCCCTAACCCAGCCCCCCCCCCCCCTTCCCCCACCCATATCTCACTCTTTAAATACCTTTGGATAGTTGTCGTCATTGCAGCAAAATCAGGGCCAATGTGCCTGCCTAGCTTGGTCCTAGAGGGCTGATTTTAATCTGGGTTGTAGCTGACTGGGGCACTAAATCCTGAATGGTAATGAGATCTTAATCTCAAGGCCACAATTTCAGCCCACAATGGGCTGGCAGTGCCAGAATTCTCTTTGACAGGCTAGTGGTTGGTGACTTGCTACATTCTTCAGCATCACTTATGTTAGGTAAGCAGGGAAAGGTTAATTTTTGGTGCCAAGGGCTTAGCTGAGTCATTCCTTGGCCCCTTCTGGCCATCTTCACATCCTTTGGTAAGACAGGTATGCTTACCGGCCACTGGCCATCTTGAAAGAGAGGATCAGTAGGTCAGGAAGGCTGGGCCACTGTACGTGGAACAACACACTTTTTGCCAGGGAGGGGAAAGGCTGCTCCCTGATCTGTAGGTGTGAGCTTTTCTGATGTCTTCAGATCTGCTTTTTCTTGGAGGCTCAGCTTCCGCAGGGGCTAGTGAGGATGAATCCCAGTTCTGATGTCTTAGAATCCAACATCTTCAAAGGCATCAGAGGAGACCAGAGATAGAATGGACCAATTAGCTAGACTAGATCCTAGACTGGACTTCCCTGGTGGCTCAGATGGTAAAGCGACTGCCTACAATGCGGGAGACCCGGGTTCGATCCCTGGGTCGGGAAGATGTTGTGTAGGATTTTGAGTGGGGAAGTTAAATACTTTGAAGTACATTATGTGTATAATTATTGCTGGCAAAGGTAAGGGCACTGTCTTTTTATGTATTTATTTGTGGCTGTGCTAGGGCTTTGCTGCGCGGGCTTTCCTCTGGTTGCAGTGAGTGGGGCTGCTCTGTAGTCGCAGTGCACAGCCTTTTCATTGTGGTGGCTTCTCTTGTTGTGGAGCATGGGCTCAAGGGCGTTTGGACTTCAGTAGTTGTGGTTCCTGGGCTCTAGAACATAGGCTCAGTAGTTGTGGTGCACAGGCTTAGTTTCTCCAAGGCATGTGGGATCTTCCTGAACTAGGGATCAAACTGGTGTCTCCTGCATTGACAGGCGGATTCATTGCCACTGAGCCACAAGGGAAGGCCCAAGGGTACTATCTTAATGAAGGTCTCAGCAGGAAACATATCATATACTCAAATGGTTAGTTGAGAAGAATTTAATAAATTTGTGGGCAGGAAAATAATAAAGGAAAATTTATCAATAATGAGAGAGAGTGCACTGCTTTGGAGCTGGCAGCAGTGGGGAGCCATTGCCATCTGCAGGTCTACAGGAAGTAGCAGATCCTGGGACCTGGAGAGGTGGCTGTACAGAAGGCTGAGGTCTTTCTAGAGAGCAGGGGCCACTCTGTCACTCTGAGGTGAAGCTGTATATTGGGAAGCAGGAAGGAATGTCCTCCTCCTCTTCCCTGCCCACCCTCTTCATCCCTTGTTGGGGTCTCCCATTAGATGAATCAACTAGAACGCAGTGGGTAGGGTAAAGAAGGTGGGAAGTAGAAGATGGGTAGATGGCAAATGTCTGACATAAGGTACTTTGCTCTACCTCCTTGGACCATTTTTTAAAAAGGGTTTCTTTTTCCTAACGAGGCATTTCTCAAGATTCTGTTTTTAGTCATCTTCTCTTCTTACGCTGTGCCCTTCAGTAATCTCATGTACATGAAACTCAAATGTCTTATTTCTTTTCGGACCCTGTCTCAGCTTCTAGGTTTGCATTTTGTGTGGCCTGTTGGATATTTTCATTGATATACAGATCACTAGCTTTGTTCTCTTTCTCGCAGCAGATCTCAGTTTCTCTTTCTCTTTCAAGACTCATAATTATCTTTATCTATTAATATTCTTTCCTTTACATGTGTTTAGTTGACAATTGCTGTCAAATTTTAGTGCCTCATGAATGCTCCTCAGTTCCTGCTGCTGCTGCTGTTGCTGTGTCGCTCCAGTTGTGTCCGACTCTGTGCGACCCCAAAGACAGCAGCCCACTAGGCTCCTCTGTCCCTGGGATTCTCCAGGCAAGAACACTGGAGCGGGTTGCCATTTCCTTCTCCAATGCATGAAAGTGAAAAGTGAAGTCGCTCAGTCTTGCCCGACTCTTAGCGACCCCATGGACTGCAGCCTACCAGGCTCCTCTGTCCATGGGGTTTTCCAGGCAAGAGTACTGGAGTGGGGTGCCATTGCCTTCAGTTCCTACTTCTTCTTTATTTCAGCCTTTATAATCTTATTACGATAATCTCCCAACTGATCTTCCTGCATCTAATCTCTCCTAATCTATCCTGCATACTGGGATTTTGCTTTCAAATCCTTTAATGTCTTTCTGTAGTCTAGTAAATAAAATGGAGACACCTAAATCTAATATTCTAGGACTTCTTCCATTAACCCCAGTGAACCTTTCTGGTTTGATACTCACTACTATCCTTCATATTACATGCTCCACTCAAACTATACTTCATGTATCATCATCATTTTCATTATGCTCATTTATTAATTACGTAAAAAATTCCTCACTCTTTTTTTTCATCATGAAGACCAGATGACACCTGTAAGTTTACCTGATTCTAAATAGTTCCCCAAATCACCAATTCTGAGTGCCCTCTGAAACCTATATATCCCATTGGCTGTTTAACCTCCTTGCCCTGTGTTTCCTGAGGACCTTGATCCTTCCTTTCAGTCTCACTCCTACTCATGGTACATCCAGGCCTGTCAGCCCGTAAACTCCGGGGGCCTTCAGTCTTCTCCCCTACAGTGCATATTCCTTTAGAAGCTGAGCTCTTCTATTTGATGTTGTTCACAAGGCACAACTGACAGTCAGTATGATTCACTAGCACTCCTGATTCACTTTTTTTTTTAATTAAAATTTTTATTTTAAAAAAGTCTCATTTACAGAGAAGTTGAAAGTCAGTACAATTTTTTTTTCCTTCCACAATCACTAGAGAGGGCATTGCTGATGTGATTCCCTACATTTTCCTCAGTATTCCCTACAAACAAGGGTGTTCTCCTTCATAGCAAAACCATCAAAATAGATTCTTCTAACTAATCAGTTTAATCAGAAATTGGCACAGTACTGCTATCTAGTTCTCAGGCCCTATTTGAGTCTCACCAGTGGTTCCAATAATGTGCTTTGTAGCAGAACGATCATTTGCAATTGCATTTAATTGCTGTGTCTCTTTAGGCTTCTTTTCTTTAGTCTTGAACAGTTCCTCAGTTTTTTCTTGACTATCGGGACCTGGATCCTTTCAATGAATACATGCTGGTTATTTGGTAGAATGAGCTTCAATCTGGGTTTGCCCAAATTGATTAAGTAAAGTCAGGTTATGTGTGTACCTTGACCAGAATTTCACAGTAGCAACATTGTGTTTTTTTCACTTTGTTCTGTCTGGTAGCTCATAATTTTTATTTGCCCTCTTACCGATGATGCTCATTTTGGTAATTTGAATCCTTGTGTCTGCAAGGATTTGCTACTGTAAGGTTATTCTTACTTCTTTAGTTAGTATTTTGTGGAGAAGAGGTTTAAAAGTATATAAATTCTTCCTCAGGCTTTCAGTGTATTCATTTAGTTTCTTTTTTTTTTAATTTTATTTTATTTTTAAACTTTACAATATTGTATTAGTTTTGCCAAATATCTAAATGAATCCGCCACAGGTATACATGTGTTCCCCATCCTGAACCCTCCTCCCTCCTCCCTCCTCCCTCCCCATACCATCCCTCTGGGTCGTCCCAGTGCACCAGCCCCAAGCATCCAGTATCGTGCATCGAACCTGGACTGGCGACTCGTTTCATACATGATATTATACATGTTTCAATGCCATTCTCCCAAATCTTTCCACCCTCTCCCTCTCCCACAGAGTGTGTAAGACTGATCTATACATCAGTGTCTCTTTTGCTGTCTCCTACACAGGGTTATTGTTACCATAGACTCCTGGTTTCCTGTGTTATTCAGTGGGTTATAATTTGTAATTATCACTATTATTATTTTGATACTCAAACTGTGAGCCCCTTCAAGCTGTTCTGTATCCTTTTGACATGTCCCTGTCATTCCTTGAGAACTTGATTATTTTCTAAGAAGTTCCAGTCTCAACTTGTACTTTACCTACTCTAGCCTTGGAATCAGCAGTTTCTCTAAGAATCCCCTTTTCCTTTTAGTGGAGAAAAATGTTTACAAGCCAAGATCTGGGCCCAAGGTGTGCTTATCGCTGCTGGGGTTTTACTGCTCCCAGTCCTCTCAGATGATAGAGCAGGGGAATATATGTATATATGCATATATAGAGATAGGCATATTTACATGTGTATTTCTTTATATCTGTTTATTCTGTATCTCTCTCATGAGTTCACATCGATACCTCTTTCTCATCCCTACAGGGTTCATTCCAGTTTTCTTTCTTTCTGTATGTTTTTCTTCACTGATAGTGAGGAACCGGAGTCCCAATATCCTCAATATACTTACTGTTTGCTCAGTATATCTGTATGTACTTGCATCTCTTAACATTCCTTCTCACCTTCCTCTGGCTCTGACATACTTAGTTCTGAAACTACACGCTGAACAGTCCTCCGAGGCCCAGCTCGTCTTGTTTGGATTTTAACCCCCAATCCCTCTACATTCCTCCCCACCCTGCCCAAGACAGTGTGTTCCTCTCACTATTCAGCTCTGAGCCCATATCTGAGGCCACTCCCTGTTCTGATGCCTGGGCTCTGACACCCTGAGCGGAGGTGCTCCCATGGATGGATGCTCTCCTCACCCTGCTCTGGGCCACCCGTCATTGTGTGTTGCCACCCCAGCAGAGAGGCCTCCTTGCTTCATACCCTCTATGAGTTTTGCTGTTGTTTTTCAGTGGCTCAGTTGTGTCCAACTCTTTGCAACCCCATGGACTGCAGGACACCAGGCTTCCCTGTCCTTCACTATCTCCTGGAGTTTGTTCAAACTCATGTCCATTGAGTCGATGATGCATCCAGCCATCTCATCCTCTGTCACTCCTTTCTCCTCAGCCCTCAGTCTTTCTTTGCCATGAGTCGGCTCTTCCCATGAGGTAGCTGAAGTAATGCAGCTTCAGTTTCAGCATCAGTCCTTCCAATGAATATTCAGGGTTGAGTTCCTTTAGTATTTGATTGACTGATTTGATCTCTTTGCTGTCCAAGGGACTCTCAAGAGTTTTATTCAGCACCAAAGTTCAAAAGCATCAGTTATTCGGTGCTCAGCCTTCTTTATGGTCCAACTCTCACATCCATACATAACTACTGGAAAAACTATAGCTTTCAGTATATGGATCTTTGTTGGCAAAAGTGATGTCTCTGCTTTTTAATATGATGTCTAGGTTTGTCATAGCTTTTCTTCCCAGGAGCAAATGTCTTTTAATTTTGTGGCTACAGTCACTATCTGCAGTGACAGAAAATATAATCTGCCACTGTTCCCTGTGAGTTTAGGATGAAATTATTTAGGAAGAGAAAGAGAAGAGGTACAATCACCTTTAAGATTATCCACCCCCCTTCTTCTTTCATTTTTATTTTTCAAACAATTCACATAATCTGTTAATCAATTATGGCAGACCTGGCATTTCAGTAGACCTGGTTCCAAAGTTTTATCCTCTTCTGTCAAGCACCATCATCTATTTTTTTTTATATCTTTTCAGTTTTTAAAATGGAATTATCTAAATCTGTGAATATGTAAGGCCCTGGAGAACTGAACTTTTTTGCAAAGGGTATGTCTGCTGGAAAGCAGAAGTTTGAATTCAGACCCCAGTTTGTACATATTCATGTGTGTGAAAGAGAAAGGGGAGAGGAGAGAGGAGAGAAGAGAGAAGAAAGAGAAGAACATTTTGAAAGTTGTGATGAATAACATATGAAAGCCTCTCTTGTGAAGGATCCAGTTTATGCAAGAACAAAATTCTGAGAAACTCCTCCTTTTTGCCCCAAACTAGGTTATGGATTAAGTAGCCTCTCCAACTGTGCCAAAAGGACCCACTGGTCTGTCACTTTCTCTTCTAGACTATGAATTTTTCAAGGTCAGGACTGTAGGCTCTTTGAGAGCAGGTCATATCTGCCTAGAAACTTTTGTGTCCCCAGCGCTGTGCTCTGCTGTGTGGGAGGCATTCTGTTAATATTAGTTTGTAACACTGGTTTTCGTTAGGCCTGATACCAAAGTCCATGAACTTTCCACTACGCTTCACTGTGTTCAGGACTAAGATGGGCTTTGTCCTCTTTGAGATTACAGTCTGATTAATCTCCAAGACTGAGGGATTATCTGTCATCCCATAGCATGTCTCTTTTCTATGTTGGAGTCAGTTACATGTGGCCTAAACTAGTGCTCAGTGAGTTTGTATGAAGTGAAGTGAAGTCGCACAGTTGTGCCCAACTCTTTGCAACCCCATGGATAGTAGCCTGCACCAGGCTCCTCCATCCATGGGATTTTCAAGGCAAGAGTACTGGAGTGGGTTGCCATTTCCTTCTCCAGGGAATCTTTCCAACCCAGGTCTCTCACATTGTAAACAGACACTTTACCATCTGAGCCACCAGGGAAGTCCAAGAGTTTGTATACACTTCATCTATTGTATTACTTTAATTTTCCTCCCAAGGATTCAGTTACAGTTAGAGGAGCAGTGGATGGGAAGGTGACTTCATCACTTCTGTCTGTAGGACTTAAGAAGTTCTGTAATATATGAGGTTCAGCTTCCTCATTTGCACAGGGGAGACTTTAATAACTTCCTTACTGGGCTGTTGTGGGGATTAAATGAGATGTAACATATGTAAATATGCCCAACACATTGCAGAGTTGGGGCTCAACTCAGGTGTTAGTTCCCTTCCTTCCACTTCAGATTGAAGAAGGTCATTCAAGAGTGTTAAAACAGCTGAACCTGGATTGTCTGAATGACCATTTAGTTTTAATCTTTGTTCTTAAAACTGGTACTACTCTTGATTTAAGAGCCACATGGTTATTAAACATTTTAACAAAACTGGGTCCTAAGCAGCAAATGTCTAAGATTTAGATTTTGGGTAGTAATTTCATTTAGATCTGTGCATGCACGGTCAGTTGTGTCCATCTTTTTGCGACTTCCTGGACTGTAGCCTGCTAGGCTCCTCTGTCCATGGAATTTTCCAAGCAAGAATACTGGGTGGGTTATCATTTCATCCTTCAGGGGATTTTCTCTACCCAGGGATCGAACGAAGCTACATCTCCTGCATTGACAGGCAGATTCTTAACCACTGTGCCACCTGGGAAGCTACTCTTTAGATCTACTGTCAATGATCTCTTTATCTTTTTGCCACTAGATGGTGCTTGTCCATACATTTGTGAGGCTTTCCTATATAAAGTTATTTTATTTGGGGAAAAGACATCTTGTTATTTTTGAGGCTTGTGTATGTGATATTGATACTCATGTTCAACCTGTTGATTAAATATTTTAAAGTTAAACTAGAGGTTGGGGCAAAAATTACTGAGAACTTAAAAGTTCCATTAGAGCATTCTATTTGTTTATATAATTCCCAAATTTAAACATATGACATTTATTAAACAAATAAACAGATGAGAGGAATTAGGTGAGTAAATATGTTATTCTTATTTTTGAGATGTACATAAACTTTGACCTAGGCTAATTCATGAATTAGTTATAAATATCAAAGTAATAAGCACTTTGTAGGCCTATGTATAATTCTCTTGATTTTTCAGTATGATCGGAAAGACTGAGGAAACAATTCATCCTCAGATGTATTAGTAGCAGATAATTAGCATCATATTCAGCTCAGAATACTTGTCATTTGAAGGATGGTGATTGTTTTACAAATGTGAAGCATTTTCTGTATTGCTTTGTGATAAAATTCAACAAACATTTATCAAGCCTGCCTCTCATGGGGATATAGAAATGAGGAGATCCATGGCTCTTTCCTGTCATGAATAATTAATTATGCTTGGCTGAGGTTAGCTGCTTTAATAGAGATTATGTGGGATCAGAGGCAGGGATTATCAGAATTTGTGGTATAGGACTTTTTTAGATGAACCACAGGCAGACTCATGTTAGAGATTTCCTATTCATTGTGTTTTCCATGGATAACTGGACATAACCAGTTTGGGTATAAATATTTACATCAGTGAAAGATAACATTAACTTTTAGAATTTCTCAGATAACGTAGAGAACAGTTCTGGGCATGTATGGTTAGAGTCTGTTATAATTGAAAGTGGGAGAACTTTGCTTTTTCATCGTACCTGTACACAGAGTGGAGTAGAGAGGACAGAGTTTGGCGACAGATTGGGAGTTGGTGGTGGTAGAGCCAAGTCAGTGAACTGAGAGCTGGTGATTGCAGGCAGCAGAAGCACCCTGACCAATTTAAGGGAAAGTGAAAATGTTCATAATCTAATGAAAAGCTGAAGAATTAGATTTCAGAAAGGACAAAATATAGCACATCTCCAGGGATCTACGTATCAGGAGCTAATGGATAGTTATCTTATATGCCACTGTTCAATGAATGCACATCATCTACTTCAGTTTTTTGTTTTTGTTTTAAAAAAATACTGCTAAATATCAGATTGCTTGGAGAGATTATCCATGTAGCCATCACACTTGGCACCAAATGAAATGGGGAAGGCTAGTTTGAGTGGAAGGAGGAGCAGGTTTGGGGGGAAGACTCATTTGGAATATGTTAACTTGGAAATATTCAGACATTCAAATGGGAGATATAAGGTAGGGAGTTGGATATTTGAGTCTGAAGATAGAGATTTCGGACACAGTTTATAGGTAGTATTTAAAGCCATGACGTTAGATTAGATTGTTGAAAGAGTGAATACAGAGAAGAGAAAAAGCTCTAGACTGATTCCTGGAGCTTTTTAGTTCTCCGAGATTGGAAAGAAAATGAGGGACCAGCAAAGGTGATCAAGAAGAATGTTTAAGGTCTTCTCTTGCAGCTGGGGCTTTTACTGAGAATTCACGTGCATGTTTTCATCCACCGAGCCCTTTTAAATAGTCCACATTCCCTCATCTCTAACCTCCTAGCCACCAGTATTTAGTATTACTCCTTTCAAGTCCTTGATCATCCAGCAGGACATTAGCCAGTGTCCAAAAATTTATGTAGATTCTGAGCCTCAGCCTTCTCTTCTTACAGATGTGTTATTTGAAGTTCTGCCTGCCCAAAGCCTCTCTCTTCTTCCTTATCCTCAAAGTCACTCCAAAGAAGGACTATAAATTGTAATTGAATGCTAGTGGGTGATGTAGAGCCATCTAAATGGGCTTAGTGTTTTTTGTCTGTATGCATCTTAGTGGTTCTGGGGAAGTCCCCCTGAAGCCAGGACATGGTTGAGGGAAGAAAACCATGGGCAGAAGTGCCTCACTGGGCCCATGCATTCTCCTCAGACCTTTGGGCTTGCTGTAGCATCACTGTCCTGGCTGCTCAAGACTGTAGCAAGGAAACTGCTCCAACTTGGATTTTCTATGCCTCGTCTCATATTCCTGTTCCTGAAAACTGGCCCCTGCTTTGGTTCTTGACTCTTCACCACCCCCTTAAATTTTATATGCATTATTTCCCATAAGATTGCTCTTGGCACTCTATTCTGCAGATTCATTACTGACCTTACTCCTTACTCAGACAGACCTCACAGGAAGCCTGTCACCCAGGGGCTTCTCTTGTTCCCACATCTGGAGTCACTTTCTATCTAGTACTGGGACTCACCCATCATGACCACACTCCTCTTTTCTTATTTTTCAAAATTCCAGAGCTAGTCCTGTTACTAAACATTATCCCTTTGCTGCTTAGGAGTATTGGCTATTTAGCCCTTGTTCTGACCTTAAAAATTCAAAGTTCTTGAGGCATTTTTACAATTCTTTAAAAGGATTCATAAGTACTTTCCTGAATCAGCTCATTTCTTAACTTCATTGCTTGCTTTGGTAAATCTAATAGAGTGTTTATTTGGGTATATTTGGGGTGATGTTGGTGGGAAGATTAGATTGCAAGTTTGCCCACTTGAATAAAATTGAGTGTTTATTGATATTTTACAAAATAATACTGGAGAATATTTTCTCTTCTACTTTCATTAAATTGGTTTGTTTGAGGCCCATATTTTAGCTATTCACAGCAATTAATTTTTTACTATGTTTTTTCTCAGTCTTTCAGCATATTTCCATGTACAGATTTCATGGTTAAATTTATTTTAATTTTTTTTGTAAAGCAACTTGATCCCTCTGGACAAATGTATTTATTCTAATACTATTATCAGTGCTAGAGGGCAGACTTTAAAAAATGAGAATTTTCAATCTTTGTCTTTTGTTGGTCATTTTAAAGTATTTTTGGTATACTTTGTAGATCACAATTTTTTCCTCTCATACACTGTTAGAATCCGATGATCATTTTACTCACTAGTCTCAATTATTTGAATAGCTATGATCACAGAGATTTTCAAAATCAAGAAATGAGGAAATTTGTTTTTATTGTCTTTGTTTCTTCCATTTGTCTTTTAAAAAGAAGTGATTCTGTTGTTTTTGTCACTGTTTTTTTTCTGTTAGAAATTTTCTCTTCACATATCTGGTAATATGTGGCTGATAGAAAGCTGTGTGTGTGTGTGTGTGTGTGTGTGTGATGTTTTCAGGAGTGGGGAAATTGGTGATTGTTTAACATTGACTTCACTGTAAAAGTCAGTCAGTAAGTGAAATGAGTAATTTCTCCTTTTATTTTCTTTTATCTCCAGTTTGGACAACTTTCTTTCTGGTCTGGGTTTTTAACTTTGACTTTTGTTTAGCATGCTAGCAGTGTTTGTGCTTAAGAATCCCTTATTTTCTCAGGAGTCAGACTTGTTTTGTCTTGTTGTGTTCACATATGGGGAAACAGCCTTTTAAAAAAAATTACAATTATCTAGGTTGTTATAATTGCACTAAAATCAGGAAGGAAGGTAGAAAATGGGTGGATAGTTTTCTCTATGTCCCATAAATTGCAGTTTATAAGAACAGGTTGAACTGTGTGTTCTAGGTACAGTCACTTAGCTGCATGGTTCACACCCTCACTTTTTGAGGTTTCTATTCAAATATCACCTTTTCAGTTCAGTCTCCCTTGACCCTTGAAAATGGTAAATCCCTTACTTTACCTGTCTACACACCCATTCTACTTTCTGCCTCTATGAATTTGACTACTTGAAGAACCTAATATTGAGGGAATCATACAATATTTGTCCCTTTGTGACTGGTTTATTTCACTTAGCATAATATCTTCAAGGTTCTAAATTTTCTTTGAAGCAAACAGATATGAGGATGTTCAGCAATCCTACTCCTGGGCATATATCCAGAAAAGATGAAAACTCTAGCTTGAAAAAATACATGCACCCCAATGTTTATAACAGCACTTTTGCAATAGCCAAGATATAGAAGCAGCTCAAATGTCCATCAACAGATGAATAGATAAAGAAGGTGTGGTGTGTGTATATATATACATATACACACAATGGAGTATTACTCAGCCATAAAAAAGAATGAAATATTGTCATTTGCAACAATACAGGTAGAACTTGAGAATATTATATTAAGTGAGATCATCATATAGGGAAAGACAGATACTATATGATATCACTTATACATGGAATCTAAAAAAGTAATACAGATGAACTTATTTACAAACAGAAACAGACTAACAGCCATAGAAAACAAGTTTATGATTACCAAAGGGGAAAGGGAGGGAGGGATAAATTAGGAGTGTGGGATTATAGATACATCCAACTATATATAAAATAGAAAAAGAATAAGGATTTACTATATAGCACAGGAAACTGTATTCAGTCTGTAATAAACTATAATGGAAAAAAATGTGTAAAAGAATATATATAACTGAATCATTTTGCTATACACCTGAAACTAATAATATACTTTTTTGCTATTGCTAAGTCACTTCAGTTGTGTCCGACTCTGTGCAACCCCATAGACGGCAGCCCACCAGGCACCCCCGTCCCTGGGATTCTCCAGGCAAGAACACTGGAGTGGGTTGCCATTTCCTTCTCCAATGCATGAAAGTGAAAAGTGAAAGTGAAGTCGCTTAGTCGTGTCCGACCCTCAGAGACCCTATGGACTGCAGCCTTCCAGGCTCCTCCATCCATGGGATTTTCCAGGCAAGAGTACTGGAGTGGGGTGCCATTGCCTTCTCCGAATAATATACTTAGTTGAAACTAATACTTCAATTGAAAAAGGAGGATGTTTTGCACTTGATTAATAAATATACTTAACTTTCTAGAAGTTAATACTTCTTTCCAAAAGTATGAAAGAAGCTTAAAGATATAATTATTTGCCAAAAAATATAATGTCTAATTGATCAGTGATTTTTGTACATAATAAATAATAGAATCAATGACTAAAGGAAGTAACTATAATATTCTGATTTTTATAGTAGAATTTCCTAAACGAGAAGATATATTTACTTTCAAACAAGGAGAAACTGTTGGACACAGTGTTTTTAGATTAAGAGAAAATCCTTGGTGATATTTTTATACCAAAGACCATTAAACACAAATTCATTAAGGCACTAGAAGGAGTACTTTGACATGAAGGAGATCTGACTTAGTGACCACCATAAAAAAGAGAAATAAATATATAGTTCTTGAGCCTGAAGTGCTAACAATAGTTCTATAGAGAAATTGATGTTGGAAATATATGTGATATCTTTTCTCCTTTTAGATAAATAATTGGAGATAACATAACGTACTGGTCATCTTCTGTTTTCTCCTTCACATTCACTTTTTTACCCTTATCTTCTATCCTAGGAGGTGACTAATGTAGACTTTTCTAGTCAGATGTCTGGTTTCTGGTTGGGTTTAGTCAATGGGAAAAAGCCTGGTAGGGAACTAGATGACCTAGGGAGAGTGAGTTATCTGGCTGTGCCCCTCTGTGAAAGCCACATTTACCTCTATATGAATTTCACTGTCTATATGGTTTTCGTTTTCCTGGTTTTGGTAATTTCTTCTTGGCTCTTTCCATCTTGGGGATGGTAATGGTTCTAGGGAATGGCACTATTCCTTATGATAATTCAATGCCCTTTCCACATCATTGTAAATAGTTCTTTATTAATCTCTGCCTAAAGTATTCTGATCTTGGTGTAGTATCTTCTTCCTGCCAGGGCCCTGCCTAATATACATAATGGAATTTAGTGGTAGTTGGAAGAGAGGAAAGAACCACCAGTCTAGGAGATCTGGATATTAGCCCTGGTCCTGCCTTGATTTGTGAGAAACTATAATCTCTTTTGGGCTTGCCTGGTGGCTAAGATGGAAAAGAATCCTCATGCAGTGTGGGAGACCCATGTTCAATGCCTGGGTCAGGAAGATCCCCTGGGGAAGGGAATGGCAACCCACTCCAATATTCTTGCCTGGAGAATCCCATCGACAGAGGAGCCTGGCAGGCTACAGTCCATGGGGTCGCAAAAAGTAGGGCACGACTGAGCGACTACACAACTACTACTATAATCTCTTTTACCTTTTGACAGGTTAGGAGTAGGAATGTGCTGTGTAGGTTTGTCATGACTTTCCTCCAAGGAGCAAGCATCTTTTAATTTCATGTCTGCAGTCACCACCTTCAGTGATTTTGGAGCCCAAGAAAATAAAATCCATCAGTGCTTCCACTTTTTCCCCTTCTATTTGCCATGAAGTGATGGGACCAGATGCCATGCTCTTAGTTTTTTGAATGTTGAGTTTCAAGCCAGCTTTTTCATTCTCTTCTTTCCTCTCAGCAAGAAGCTCTTCACTTTTTTTTTTTTTTTTCTCTTCACTTTTACCTCAGTTTGCCAGGCAGTCTGCTGCATAAAGTCTCTTCACTTTTACCTCAGTTTGCCAGGCAGTCTGCTGCATAAAGTCTCAGAGCCTGTCAGTTTGTAGAGGATCAAGGATGGAAATCAGGCATGCCGTTGCTGCATTGCCTTCCAAATTACTTTTTTTTTTTTAATTTAATTTTATTTTTAAACTTTACAAAATTGTATTAGTTTTGCCAAATATCAAAATGAATCCTCCACAGGTGTCCCCTCTTCTGCCTTTTAATGGTGGACGTATTAATAAACTTCAGTACACCAGAAGTTTTGGAAAACTTGTTTATACAGAATTACAACAGAATTACTGCCCTAATCTTAGAGTTTCCAATAGTGAAGAGGTAGAAAAGTACATTTACAGTCTTACCACATGCTTTTTCAGGAATTTGCATACTAAGCATTCTGTATAGTTGTAGTGTAGCCTCCCAGGCTCCTCCTTGGACATAATTCCAAGTGTGGTAAGTGTGCGAACTACAAACCCTGTGAGCAAGAGCACCCAGGGGCAGATAAAAGAGAAGATGAACCACCTTTAAATTTGGGAGGGAAAAATAGGAGCAAATCTATGCCTCTGTGGTTCCAAAGGGCTACACAGAGCCTTGTGGAGGGCATACTAGCCACCAGACAGTTGTGTTAATAAAACAAAATTGTGACCCTTAGTAGATGATAATTTGGAAAAGAAAGATTAGATGCCTTCCTAGTATTATTCCACTGATTAGTGTCATCTCATAGAACAATTTGTTTGTCAATATTTTAAGAAAGCTGAACCATTCTGTAGCTACTAATCAACTTAGTCTAATATTGAAGTTTCTGTTTTTGATGTTGCCCATGTCTAGAATTTTGTTCCAAAGGCTTAACTGTTAAAAAAGTTTGGATTTGAACTATGATTACATAAGTGTTTTCTATCACTGCCACTGAAGAATTCTATGCCTTTGCTGTGAATTCCCTTCAGAATGGCAGTGAGATACCCTGTCATATGCTTAGGAAGCTTCAGAGCAGTGCTACCCAGTAGAACTTTCTGTGACAGTGGAGATGATCTAAAATAAAGCATCTGTTGAACATATGTGACTGGCGTTACTGAGGAACTGAATTTTTAATTTAAATATAAATAGCCATAGTTAGCTAGTGGCTACCATGTTGGATAGGAAGGCTTCAGAGGCAACTTTAATATTAGTATTTTTGTAAGTGACCAAAAAACAAAGTGACCTATTGGACTTTTTCAAGCTGCATGTTAAACATTCCTTTAGGGTTTAGTTCTATATCTAATATCATTTTCATTTGTATCTCCATTTAGTTCTGTAGCCTATCAAAATAATAAAGTTATTAAGAAAAGCTTATTCTGAGCTTTGTGCAACTTCAAATTTAAGATGGTAGGGAAATATAGTATTAAGGTTGGGAGGACAGTGCTGTCCCACTAGTGGCCATGTAGAAATGTGTGTGTGGGCTTTGTGTTGTCACAGTGACTGCTCATGGCTGGCCTTTAATGCTTGGGGGCCAGGGATGTTAACTGTAGTGTTATCCTGCTTAAAATACCCATAGTGCCCTCACTGAGAAGTACTGTTGGATCTTTTTGATGGTAAGAATTATATTACAATGAGAAATCCTAGTGTCCAGAGGCTTATCTCTTCTCTGAAAAATTCAGATAATTTTTCCCTGAGAAATTTGGAAGACATTCTCTAAAGCTTCTGGCTATGAGATTTTTTTTTTCTGTTCTGTAGCCTATGGTGTTGTGAATCTAGGAGTTCTTTTCAGCACCAACCAATTAGTAGAACATTTAGATGTTGATGTTGGAAAACACTGAAGAGCCTTTTTGTCAGTTGCTTAGCGCAGAAGCAGTGAAACTGGAACCTTATCCAGTGTGCATAAAAAAATCCACAGGGCAGATTGATAAAACTGTTCTGCAAATGAATGGAAGCAACCGAGGGTCTAGTCATTGTCAACTGAGTCCTCACCCAAACAGGGTGCACCTCACTCTGCTTTAAAAGACCTGTCAGTCAAACTACTTGTAGTAGTATGTGGAGACATGCGTGTATTTATAGAATATATTTCCAGATTTAAAGGCCACTTTCTTCCTGTAAGAACAAAGTAGAAAACTTCCAATGCTAAGTGCTGTTGAATGATTTTACTGCTATTTTCTGTTACAGTCCCTGGAACTCAGGTGTCTGTTTTCCTGGGAAGGAGCCTTTCACTTGATAAATGAGCTGGAAAGAGAGGGTTTTATATCAGTGTGAGTTTCGGAAAGGACTAGTGGTTAGTAAAGGTGATAAAATTGCAGGGATCAGGAAATGATGCTTTCAGAAGCAATCCATGTGGGCTATTAACAGAGCCTACAAACCTTCTGGGCCAAGATTGTTTCTGGGCCAAGCTAGGGAAAAGGTGTGTCATATATAACTGTCATAGTAGCCAGAGACCATTTCTGATACATTCTTGTTTCTTGTGTTGCAGTGCTTTTTTCCCCCATTTCTTGTAACTATGGGTGGTAGATTCATAACTGTATTAATGTCAGTTTTGGGGGTATATTGACTTTTCCTTATTTTTCCCCTCAGTGCCATAGAAATGGAAGAATCCTTGTCTTATTCTAGTAGAACATAATCTGATTTAATCTTGCTTAAAGGCAAAATATAATTAAAAACATATGGAAACCTGAAAAGATGTCATGTTTTATAAATATACTTTCTTAAATATTGAACTTTCACTAAGTAATTTTTGCTGAAGATCCAATCAAGAAAGAATATTTTTGGGAGGAGATTTCAAATTTCTAATGCAATATTGTTGTTTTTATACAGTATTTGGTTATGCTTACAAGCTTCTTAATTACCTTCAGCTGATAGCATTATTAATGCAGCCTATTTCAGATTGATTAGGTACATAGAATTTCTGCTAGTTCCCTAAGGGCTGCAGTGTGTGTGTGTGTGTGTGTGGGTGTGTGTTAAAGGTAGAATCCCTTCAATGAAAAAATTATGCAAATCAATAATAACAAAATCTTACTCTTTTTTCTACAATGACAGATTAGTTTACTGAATTAGTTTTTTTGAGAATGTGCCTTTAAAAATGTTTCTTTGGAAGGAGTTCTAAATGGGTTGTCTATCACTCATAAATTGCTGCTATATTGATTCATGACACATGGAGAGTGTCTTTGCAGGGTAACTACAATCTTTAGAGACCTCACTTTCATTTTCAGTGGTTTCTGCAAATTTAAGGTGAGGGTCTCTCAAAATGATATACATCATTATATATTTGTCTTTTTTAAATTGAGAAAACTGACTTTTATGGTATCCTATTTTAAATAATGTTTAGGTTCTTTGTTCTCAAAGTTTCTTAACATTCATGTGGGTGAATGTTGAATAGTATGCATCATATTTCTTTGACAGAATAACTTGATTCAGGTGGGAAATGGTTATATTGGATATATAGTAAGAAAATTATTAAATTAAGGTGGGGAAAATCCAGTGTCCTGAAAATAATCTCTTGGACAGTGATAATCAGAGATCTAAGGAGATAGTTAAAGGATTCTTTGACCTTGTTTTTGTATTATCCACTTCGCTCAGAATTTTACCATTTTTTTACCATTTTGTTATGTTGCCCATGTTCCCTGAAGAGAAACGATGAAATATTCAACTTATTGAATCTCTTAATTCAGAAATATGTTGAAAAGAAATTAACAGTGTATAGAAATCTTTAAACTCGGGTAAGATTTAGAGCTTTTGATTGGCCCTTTTTTATGCCCTTTAAAAGAGTCCATTATGAATTTATAGCAAGATGGAGACAATGATTGTGGTAATGTAATATATGGCAGTTTCTATCATAGTGTTTCAGTGTCTCTGATACATATACTAAAGAACTCAATAAATGTAAGTTGTTGTCTTGTCTTTTCTTTCTTTTGTTGAAATGTAAAACAGTCATTTTTTGGGACAATATTATATAATTTCTAAAGTTATATTTTTTGTCACAATTCAGACAGATACATTTGTATTCTGCCAAAAAAGGGAAAACAACCTCAGTCCTCAGACATTAACTAGAATTCAAAAGTAGCATGCCTCCTACGTACTTCCCCCTAGTTCTTTGAGTGGATTTGGGGGACTGTGTAACCAAGTCCTGCTCTGTGCTCAGGGAGAAAAATGTGGAAGTTATAATTGCTGCTGCTGCTGCTAAGTCACTTCAGTTGTGTCCAACTCTGTGTGACCCCATAGACGGCAGCCCACCAGGCTCCCCTGTCCCTGGGATTCTCCAGGCAAGAACACTGGAGTGGGTTGCCATTTCCTTCTCCAATGCATGAGAGTGAAAAGTGAAAGTGAACGCACTCAGTTGTGTCTGACTCTTAGCGACCCCATGGATTGCAGCCTGCCAGGCTCCTCCATCCATGGGATTTTCCAGGCAGGAGTACTGGAGTGGGGCGCCATTGCCTTCTCCGAGTTACAATTGCACTATCCCCCAAATGACCTAAATAATCTATTCACCTTTAAGAAATCTGTCTTTGAATAGGCATTGATTCTAGTTGATGAGTATCTGAAAATAGACTTTTGATTATAGAAATAAAACATTTTTCTTTTTTATGCATTTTAGTGTGCTTATGTTTATGTCTGGTATTAAGAACTGTCTATGAGCCTTTATTTTTATCTTGTAATGCTTTAGCAATAAGTGCTTTACAGTAACTGAATGATGCTAAAGCTTAAACTCCAGTACTTTGGCCACCTCATGCGAAGAGTTGACTCATTGGAAAAGACTCTGATGCTGGGAGGGATTGGGGGCAGGAGGAGAAGGGGACAACAGAGGATGAGATGGCTGGATGGCATCACTGACTCGATGGACGTGAGTCTCAGTGAACTCCGGGAGTTGGTGACTGACAGGGAGGCCTGGCGTGCTGCGATTCATGGGGTTGCAAAGAGTTGGACACGACTGAGCGACTGAACTGAACTGAATTTTTAAAAATGTGTAAGTTAGTATAAATAATTAAAAATATGACATTTTTCATGGACTATTTTGAATAGAAGAAAACATTTATGATACTTTATATTTCTATGAAGACACAACTCAAGTATAACTAGGAATATTTTAGGTAAATAGTTGTGGAAACCTAATATATATTTAATTTCCTCAGATATTTTTGAAACATGGCTATGTTTAAGTGTTTTGCTATGGTATAATGCCTGGAATTCACTGACACTTGTATTTTGTTCATTGTTATACCATCTATCCTCAGTGTATATATGTTTTAAAGAAACATACACACATTCCTAGAGTCTACATTCTCAATGAAATACCATGACATAGTTCTGTTGAATCTAATTTCACTGAAGCAGTAGGTGTTTTTTGATACATTATAATATTGACAAAATAGCTTAAAATTTCTCCCATTTTGTTTGATTACTATTATTCATTATGATGGCAGATTTTTTATGTTAGTAATTCATATTATATAAATATAAAATGTAATATTATTTTAACATTGTACAGAGTGGAAAATCTAAAATCTGTTGATTCTAAGTCTAGTCTCGGTTTTCAATCTACTTCACCTTCAGTTATCTCCTGTGGTGATGAGTCATAGTCCTTGTTTTTCCTCTCTGTCTCTGCATTGATTGTTATCATTAATATAAAAACATTTCCAGTTTTCATGATTAGTTATGTATATCAAAGTTTTATAAAATGCTATAGAACATTACTGATAGATCCCATAAGATTCAGTTCCTTCTTTGCATATTATACTTCCTGCCTAAGTGCTGATGGGCTGTGGAAACAATGACTAACATGAAGCACTGTATGCTGAATTCCAAGACATAAATTTAAAAATAAATTATATTCATGAAAAGTATGTAAGGCATGTTTCTGCTAAAAAAAGGTCCTGGGAAAAAAATCTGAGTTGAATCAGGAGATGGAGAACCAAGTAAAGAATGATTCAAAAGACAGATATAAATATATTTTTAATCTTTGGGCATTTAACATATTCAAAAAGCTGATGTATGAACAAATATGTAGATCATAAATAGAAATGTTTCAGACGTGTTTCCCAGGTGGCACTAGTGGTAAAGAACTCACCTGCCAATGTAGGAGATGTAAGAGATGCAGATTTGATCCCTGAGTCCAGAAGATCCCCCGGAGGAGAGGGACTCCAGTACTCTTGCCTGGAGAATCCCCATGGACAGAGGAGCCTGATGGACTACAGTCCATAGGGTCGCAAACAGTTGAATACGATGGAAGCAACTTAGCATGCAAGCATACATGATTAATTTAATTAATAATAATAAATAAAGGACTTCCTTGGTGGTCCAGTGGTTCGAAAACTGTGTTTTCCCAATTCAGGGGACACAGATTTGATACCTAGTCAGGTAACTAAGATCCTGCATGCTGCACAGCCTGGCCATTAAAAAAAAAAAGAAAAAATAATACTAATTCCTGACATTTTACCATTTACAGAATGGTCTCACATATGAAATATGGGTAATAGATTGCTGAGAGGCTCATACATTTCATATCTGAGAAAACTTGAGGTACATTGTTGCCTAAAGTAGAATTCAAAATTGGATCTTGTTCTAATTCCAAGTAATTTTTCCAACTCATGTCTTTTTCATAGTTGATTTATAGCAGAGTTGATGCTATTTATAGCAGCATCCAATAAAATAAGGACAGTGCCTTTTTAAAGGACAGTGTCCATATTTGGGCTTCCCTAGTGGCTTAGCAGGAGCAGCAGCAGCAGTGGCTCAGAGGGTAAAGAGTCCGTCTGCAATGCAGGAGACCTGGGTTCAATCCCTGGGTTGGGAAGATCCCCTGGAGGAGTGCCTGGCAACCCACTCCAGTATTCTTGCCTGGAGAATCCCCATGGACAGAGAAGCCTTGGATTGTAAAGAGTTGGACATGACTGAGCGACTAAGCACAGCACAGTCCATATTTTATTGGAAATAGTAAAGTTTTCAAAGGAGAAAAGTTGTTACAAGTCTGTCACCCTTTTATTTACATCTTTTAAAGTTTCAGAGTGAAATTGTTCCTTTCCTATTTTTTTGTCCTTGTATTTTAGGGATGCTGCCACCAGTTGGTAGCAGTGTAATATAATTATATATTCTGAATGCTGTGTAAATTTACTGAGATTCAAGGAGTTGCTGTCTATTCAAGTTTGTCCACTTATTCACTTAAGTGGACATTGAGCATTGCTAGGCACGGGAGTTAAGAATGAAATTTTTTGCTGTCTCGTACACAGGGTTATTATTACCATCTTTCTAAATTCCATATATATGCATTAGTATACTGTATTGGTGTTTTTCTTTCTGGCTTACTTCACTCTGTATAATAGGCTCCAGTTTCATCCACCTCATTAGAACTGATTCAAATGTATTCTTTTTAATGGCTGAGTAATACTCCATTGTGTATATGTACCACAGCTTTCTTATCCATTCATCTGATGGACATCTAGGTTGCTTCCATGTCCTGGCTATTATAAACAGTGCTGCGATGAACATTGGGGTACTCGTGTCTCTTTCCCTTCTGGTTTCCTCAGTGTGTATGCCCAGCAGTGGGATTGCTGGATCATAAGGCAGTTCTATTTCCAGTTTTTTAAGGAATCTCCACACTGTTCTCCATAGTGGCTGTACTAGTTTGCATTCCCACCAACAGTGCAAGAGGGTTCCCTTTTCTCCACACCCTCTCCAGCATTTATTACTTGTAGACTGGACTCTGTGGGAGAGGGAGAGGGTGGGAAGATTTGGGAGAATGGCATTGAAACATGTAAAATATCATGTATGAAACGAGTTGCCAGTCCAGGTTCGATGCACGATACTGGATGCTTGGGGCTGGTGCACTGGGACGACCCAGAGGGCTGGTATGGGGAGGGAGGAGGGAGGTGGGTTCAGGATGGGGAACACATGTATACCTGTGGCGGATTCATTTTGATATTTGGCAAAACTAATACAATTATGTAAAGTTTAAAAATAAAATTAAAAAAAAAGAATGAAATTTTTATTCTTTATATGCTGTTTCATTCAAATTTAAAATTTAAACAAATTTTGAATAAATGCCATTTAAAGTATTTCCCTCCAAATTTAATAATACGAATATATTTATTTTCACCAATCTTTTATCATTCTTCTAGTCAGCCATTCTGACTTTAATTATATGTATGGTTCCTGGTGACTGCATTTAATCTTAATGTATTTTGACTAGATGAATATAGTTCCATGTGCTTATATATATTCTTTTTCAGATTATTTTCCCTTATAGATTATTATAAAACATTGAATATAGCTCCCTGTGCTATACAGTAGATTCTTTTGTTTATTTTATATATGATAGTATATCTGTTACTCCCAAACTCCTCATTTATCCCTTTCACCCTTTCCCCTTTGGTAACCATAAGTTTGTTATCTATGTCTGTGAGTCTATGTCTGTTTTGTAAATAAATTCACTTGTATCATTTTTTAGAATTCCACATATAAGTAATATCATATAATATTTCTCTTTTTCTGTCTGACTTCACTTAATCTGATAATCTCTAGGGCCATCCATGTTGCTGCAGTGGCATTATTTCATCCCTTTTTATGGCTGAGTGATAGGCCGATAGATAGATAGATCTCACATCTTCTTTATTTATTCATCTGATGATGGGTATTTAGGTTGCTTCCACATCTTGGCTATCATGTATAGTGTGTTGTAAACATGGGGGTACATGTATCTTTTCAAATTATAGTTTTCTTCAGCTATATGCCCAGAAGTGGGATTGCTGGACCATATGGTAACTCTATTTTAAGTTTTTTAAGAAACCTCTGTGTTGTTCTCCATAGTAGCTGCACCAGTTTATATTCCCACCAAGAGTGTAGGAGAGTTCCTTTTTCTCCACACCCTCTCCAGAATTTATTTTTTGTAGACTTTTAATCATGGCCATTATGACTGGTATAAGGTGATACCTCATTATAGTTTTGATTTGCCTTTCTCTAATAATTGATATTGAGCATCTTTTCATGTGCCTGTTGGCCATCTGTATGTCTTCTTTGGAGAAATGTCTGTTAAGGTCTTCTGCTCATTTTTTCATTGGGTTATTTCTTTTGATACAGAGCTATATAAGATGTTTGTAGATTTTAGAAATTAAACCCTTGTCAGTTGCATCATTTGCACATATTTTCTCCCATTCTGTAGGTTTTCTTCATTTTGTTGATGATTTCCTGTGCTGTGCAAAAACTTTTAAGTTTAATTAAGTCCCATTCATGTATTTTTGCTTTTGTTTCCATAATTCTAGGAGACAGATAAAAAAAAATCTTGCTGTGATTTATGTTAGAGTGTTCTGCTTATGTTTTCTTCTAGGAGTTTTAGAGTAACCAGTCTTACATTTGGGTCTGTAATTAATTTTGAGTTATTTTTGTATATGGTATTAAAGAGTGTTTTACTTTCATTCCTTTACACATAGCTTTCCAGTTTTCCCAGCACCACTTACTGAAGAGACTGTCTTCTCCATTGTATATTCTTGCCTCCCTTGTCATTTATTAATTGGTCATAAGTACATGGGTTTATATCTAAGCTTTCTATCTTGTTCCATTGATCTGTGTGTCTGTTTTGTGTGTGTGTATGTGCCAGTACCATACTGTTTTGATTGCTGTAGCTTTGAGTATAATCTGAAGTCAGAGAGTGTGGTTTCTCCAGCTCTGTTCTTTATCAAGATTATTTTGGCTGTTTGGAGTCTTCTGTGTTTCTATACAAGTTGAAATTTTTTTTGTTCTACTTTGTGAGAAATGCCACTGGTAGTTTGATAAGGATTGCTTTGAATCTATAGATTGCCTTGGGTAGTACAGTCATTTTAACATATTGGTTCTCCCAGTACAAGAACATGGTATATCTTTCCATCTGCTTGTGTCATCTTAAGTTTCTTTCCTCAGCCTCTTACAGTTTTCTGAGATCTCTTGCCTTCTTGGTTAGGTTTATTTCTAGGTATTTTATTCTTTCTGATGCCATGGTGAGTGAGATTGTGCCCTTAAATTCTCTTTCTGATAGTCATTAGCATATGGAAACAGCAGATTTCTGTGTATTAGTTTTGTATCCTGCAACTTTGCCAAATTCATTGATAAGCTCTAGTAGTTTTCTGGTGGCATCTTTAGGATTTTCTATATGTAGTATCATGCTGTATGTAAACAGTGAGTTTTACTTCTTCCTTTCCAATTGGGATTTCTTTCTGATTGTGATAGTTAGGACTTCCAATACTATTTTGAATAAAAGTGCTGAGAATGGACATCCTTGTCTTGTTCCTGATCTTAGAGGAAATGCTTTCAGCTTTTCACCATTGAGTGTGTTAGCTGTGGGTTTGTCCTGTATGGCCTTTATTATTTGAGGTATGTTCCCTCTTTGCCCACTCTTTGGAGTTTTTTAAGTCATAAATAGATGTTGAATTTTATCAAAAGCTTTTTCTGCCCCTATTCAGAAGATCATTTGTTTTTTATTCTTCAGTTTGTTAATATAGCGTATCACATTGTTACACCATATCGAATCAATCACGTTGGTTGATTAGTGGATATTGAAAAATCCTTATATCTGTGGGATAAATGTGATAAACTTGATCATGATGTATGATCCTTTTACTGTATTGTTGGATTCAGTTTGCTAGTATATTGTTGAGGATTTTTACCTCTGTGTTCATCAGTGATGTTGGCCTGTAATTTTCTTTTATCTTGTAATAATTATAATGGATGAGAATCTGAAAAAGAATATATGTACATTAAAAACCAAATCACTATGGTGTACACCTGAAGCTCCCACCACATTGTAAATCAACTATAGTTCAATTAAAAAGAAAAAGACTAATTGGACCGTTAGCTGGTAGATTTTTACAGTTTTCAGGCTTTTAGGCTTACTTTACATATAAAAATGAAACTGCTTTTTTCCCCCCTGGGTTGAATGTTTTCCATAGTGAACTCATTCTACTTTTGCAGCAGTGACAAATCATATAAAGTGGAAAGTGAAAATCGTCAGTAGTTATACTGCCAAAGGAGTCCATTGCATGCTTTTTTAAAGTGTCTTAAATTTTATTTTATTTAAAACTTTACTGAAAATTTTAAATTGTGGGAAAATTTACATAATGTTAAATTTACCTTCTTGACTAGTTTCTAAGTGTACAGTTCAGTGGTGTTAAGTACATTCACATTGTTGTGTAACCAATCTTCAGAACTTTTTCTTATCTCACTGAAGTGCTATGTCCATTACAATTCCCCTCTCCCCTCCTACCAGCCTCTGCAATGACCCTTCTACTTTCTTTCTCTATGACTTTATCTACTATAGATATCCCATGTAAGTGGAATGATGCAATAGTATGTCTTTCCATGACTGACTTATTTCACTTGTTGTTAGACAATATCCTCAAGATTCATCCATATTGTAGCATGTGTCAGAATTTCTTTCCTTTTTCTCACTGTATGCTTTTCAAAAAAATAAAAAAGCTAAAGTATTAGAATATTATTCCTATTTTTTAAGCCTAACAACATATTGCAGGTATCTTCTCAAGAACATCAGTATTTATATACCATTGTGTATGTATCATTTCCATGGCTACCTAGAATGGTGTTCCTGTTCCACAGATGGGGAAAATAAGACTTGGAGGTGAGTGAGTACCTTTCAGTTTACAAGTAGCAATGGCAGGGTTTAAATTCAGTTTTGCTTGATTCTAGAGGCAACTGAAGCATGGTTTGTATAGATAAAGAATGTGATTATTGTAGAAAAATGAAGCAGTTTTAAAGACAAATTTCTGTGGTAGCTAAAGGACCTGATGTGTGCTTTTGTTAATGGAACTTGGATTTTATAGTTGCAGCAGACACAAATATGTATCTCTGGAAGCATCTCCCAAGTATTATATTGCATTACATTTTCCCTTAAATCACTTATATCTGTGTTAAGAATGGGTATTTCTAGGGAGGCAGCAACTATGCTAATCAGAAGTATATTTTCAGTGGCCTTTCAAAAAGCCAGAAATAAAAGAGCAGAGAGAAAATTATCTGCTTCTTGTCTGAAGGATAATGAAAAGTGAAAATCACTGAAACTCTCAGTGAGTTACATCAGATATCATAATTAATGTACATCAGATATCATAATTATGTAATTACATAATCAATGTAAATAATTAATGTAGCTCTAAAAATTTTAGAGCTAGAAAAGTATCAAAATAATCTAAACCTACTTCTTAATTTCAGAAAAATGAGGTGCTGTTTTGAAATAGCTACCCAAAGTAGTTGAATATGGACTTAGTCTTGAAATCTAAGTTTCTTATTTCTCAAGAATTCTCTCTCAGCTACTGTTGGTGAATGGGGTCAGCTTTTTCCATACCAAACTAGCTGTTATTTGTATTTTATTCTCTGAGTGTACTTTGTACAAAGTTTCCTGGCTTATAGTATAATTGAGGTGATTTGGAGGTCTTAATGATTTCCACTTTTATATAATTTTTGAGGGCTATAGGTGAACATGGGTTGGAAATGTTTTTGTTACACTGTGAAAGTAGTTGACTTCTTACAAGTTAATCCAGCATTTATCACAAATTCTAACATGCTGGACAGTGAACATGTAGTGTCGGCTGTCAAGACTAGGTGTTGCTCATATCATTAAAATGAAGGGAATTGGAATAGAAGTTTCTTGAATTTCCCACCCTGATCCATCAAGCTGTTGTTAATGGAATCCATTACCTTTGTGAATTTTGTTAATGGCAGAGACCTAACTGAAATCAGTTCTTTCAAAGAAAGGTCAAATTAACTATAGTAAAGATTATAGAACAGTGCTGGCAGACTATAGTCCGAGGGCCACCTGTTTCTTCAAGCTAACAATATTTTTAAAAAATATTTTAAGTGGTTTAAAAAAATCAAAAGAAGAAAAATATTTCATGAAACATAGAAATTATAAAAAAATTTAATTCCACAGTCTGTAAATAAAGTTTTATTGGAACACACTACATATACTCATTTATTTATGTGTTGTTTATGATTACTCCAGGTGTTTCTTGACTTCCTACTTTTGCATTCCAGTCCCCTATAATGAAAAGGACATCTTTTTTGGGTGTTAGTTCTAAAAGGTCTTGCAGGTCTTCATAGAACTGTTCAACTTCAGCTTCTTCAGCATTACTGGTTGGGGCATAGGCTTGGATTACCGTGATATTGAATGGTTTGCCTTGGAAATGAACAGAGATCATTCTGTCGTTTTTGAGATTGCATTCAAGTACTGCATTTCGGACTCTTTTGTTGACCATGATAGCTACTCCATTTCTTCTAAGGGATTCCTGACCACAGTAGTAGATATAATGGTCATCTGAGTTAAATTCACCCATTCCAGTTCATTTTAGTTCGCTGATTCCCAGAATGTTGACGTTTATTCTTGCCACCTCCTGTTTGACCACTTCCAGTTTGCCTTGATTCATGGACCTAACATTCCAGGTTCCTATGCAATATTGCTCTTTACAGCATCAGACCTTGCTTCTATCACCAGTCATATCCACAACTGGGTATTGTTTTTGCTTTGGCTCTGTCCCTTCATTCTTTCTGGAGTTATTTCTCCACTGATCTCCAGTAGCATATTGGGCACTTACCAACCTGGGGAGTTCCTCTTTCAGTATCCTATCATTTTGCTTTTTCATACTGTTCATGGGGTTCTCAAGGCAAGAATACTGGAGCCAGGCTTCAGCAATACGTGAACTGTGAACTTCCAGATGTTCAAGCTGGTTTTAGAAAAGGTAGAGGAACCAGAGATCAAATTGCCAACATCTGCTGGATTATCGAAAAAGCAAGAGAGTTCCAGAAAAAACATCTATTTCTGATTTATTGACTATGCCAAAGCCTTTGACTGTGTGGACCACAGTAAACTGTGGAAAATTCTGAAAGAGATGGGAATATCAGACCACCTGACCTGCCCCTTGAGAAACCTATATGCAGGAAGCAAGAGTCAGAACTGGACATGGAACAACAGACTGGTTCCAAATAGGAAAAGGAGTACATCAAGGCAGTATATTGTCGCCCTGCTTATTTAATTTCTATGCAGAGTACATCATGAGAAATGCTGGAGAGGAAGAAGCACAAGCTGGAATCAAGATTGCCAGGAGAAATATCAATAACCTCAGATATGCAGATGACACCACCCTTATGGCAGAAAGTGAAGAGGAACTAAAAAGCCTCTTGATGAAGGTGAAAGAGGAGAGTGAAAAAGTTGGCTTAAAGCTCAACATTCAGAAAACTAAGATCATGGCATCTGGTCCCATCACTTCATGACAAATAGATGGGGAAACAGTGTCAGACTTTCTGTTTTTGGGCTCCAAAGTCACTGCAGATGGTGATTGCAGCCATGAAATTAAAAGGCGCTTACTCCTTGGAAGGAAAGTTATGACCAACCTAGATAGCATATTCAAAAGCAGAGATATTACTTTGCTAACAAAGGTCCATCTAGTCAAGGCTATGGCTTTTCCAGTGGTCATGTATGGATATCCAACCAGTCCATCCTAAAGGAGATCAGTCCTGGGTGTTCTTTGGAAGGACTGATGCTGAAGCTGAAACTCCAGTACATTGGCCACCTCATGCAAAAAGTTGACTCATTGGAAAAGACTCTGATGCTGGGAGGGATTGGGGGCAGGAAGAGAAGGGGATGACAGAGGCTAGATGGCATCACCAACTCGATGGACGTGAGTTTGAGTGAACTCCGGGAGTTGGTGATGGACAGGAAGACCTGGCGTGCTACAATTCATGGGGTTGCAAAGAGTCAACACGACTGAGCAACTGAACTGAACTGAACTGAACTTATGATTACTTCTGCACTAAAATGGCAGAGTTGAGTAGCTGTGAGAGACTGGACGGTCCCATAGAATCTAAAATATTGACTGTTTGGTTCTTTGTAGAGAGTGCTGGCCTCTGTTAAAACATCAAGGTTAGTTTATGTTTTGGAGTACTATGGAAATTTGTGACTTTCTTTGCTTACCAAAAACTCGAGCTGAATACTGCTACATTTCTTGAAGGATTCTCCACTGTTTTTTTGTCTCTGGGACAACCCACAGTAATCCATTCATGACCATTTTTCATGACTTCCTTTGCTTATTTTCCAGTGGTTCCTTTTGCCAGCCAGGTGAACAGACTGAAGCCACACAGGTCTGTGGTTTTTCTAAAGAAGCTTTCTACAGAAGGATATGTTTGGCTTGCACACCTCTCTGTTTGTTGTAGAAACCTGGATTTGCTTGTGGTCTTTCCACTAGAGCTTTGATTCCAGCATATATAAAATGACCCTCACTTTCAAAGTGTAAAATGAACAAATGCATTTATTGTTAGATCCATATTCATGGGAAGAAGATCTTAATCTTTCATGTTTTTACCAGCCATTTTTTTTCACCCTGCATGCCCCCGCTCCTTTACCAGGCATTTTAATAATACTAGTTACGTTTCTCATGAGTCTTAACTTTGTCTGGTTTAGTTGATGTATTTTTCACTGGTTAACTTTAAACATTTAAACTGATGTCTCTTTTTACAATACTGTTCTGACAGAATCAAAACATCAGTGGTATTCCACCTCTTATAAAAGTTATTTTCCCCCTCTCTCCAGCTGTGGTTACTTGATATCACTTTTTTTGGAGCTCATGAAAGCAGGGAGTGGCCCTCCTACTTCATAAGAGGTCTGAGTTTTGCAGCTACCGAGAGCTTTGGATCCTGCCACCATTGACCTGATTCTTTTCAAATACAGCAGAGAAGTTGTCCGTCTAGAAATAATCCCTATCTCAGGGTTTGGAGTTGGGTAAAGTAGATCTTCTGTCAGGTTTCACCTTGCCTTTGGTCATAATTGTGCTTTTGTGCTTGGTGAGGATGATTGTTAACTTTCTTGAAGAATATATAGCACTGGTCTTGGTCCATGGTATTGAGTTGAACAGTTCCTGTCCTGTTTTGTTATCTGGTTGGTGCTTGATGCTGCTGTGTCTTAGTTTATTAAACATTTTGAAGTATGGTGAGCACACTCATGCAAGGAGATGGGCTAATGCTGTTAGCATTTTCTTCAGTCAGGAACCCTTTTTGCAGTGGAGTCTTCTCACATATGGGAGGGCCCATGTGATAATCATGTAGACCTGTAAGCAATGAAGGATGACAGAACATGAAAAGGAAATACTGAAGCTGATGCAGGCTGGAGTGTGTTGGTAGGAAGCATGGATAAGCAGTGACTTCCTAGGTAACCTTTGTTCTCCCTTAGAGTAAATGGAAATTGGAATGAGGCATACCATTAAGGCATTTTCACTTAAGTGACTTGTTGGTGAGGAAGATGAGAATAGAGACAGGAGGGAAAACCCCATCTTTTCATTTCTGGAATAACAGAGTGAGCATTTATAATCCAACCCTGGGCATGGGGTTTTAAAATGTGCGATAAAGTGAATTATTCTATCGGTTGGAAATATGATGTAAAATATATGGTACAATTATGGTAAATGGTATTCAGGTTTAAGAGGAAAGTATAAAGTTGGAGCTCTGTTCATTCTTTTTCTCTAAGGAGGCAAAGGGCTATGGGCTCACATAGCAGGAACTACTCCAGATAGGAAAGCCATGACGAGGAAACTGAGGAGATCTGTGTTTCAACCCTGAGCTGTCATCTGTAGAAAACTTGGCAATCCCTGTCCAGTCTGTCTCAGTCGTGTTTTGGAAGGAGGGGTCATGTTCAGAAGCTTTATTGCTGGTACCCAGATCTTGTTCTCCTAAGAGGTATGATCCACCAGACCATGAACTCACCAGAAAGGAGGGCCTCCAACCAGTCGTTTCTATTGTGTTTTGTGAATGTTTGTATTTGTCTGCTCACCCCTATGCTGAGTTACTAGGGCTTGTCTGGAGATGAATAGTGTCTGAACATTTGGAGAAATTAGACATTCAACGTAAATGCACTAGGTTTCGACAATACCTGCTGGGTTGCTGGTTTCCCACCCTTGAGGTGGGGCTGTTCCCAACACCCTAGCACGATGGAGGAGGGGGTGATGTGGGCTGGAGGAAAAGGAAGAGCTCCCTGCTGGAAGTCACTTCAGTTTTCTCATCCAGCTATAATTGGCTTAAAGTAGAATCCTGTATTGTTAAAGTTGCACAGGGTTTAGCCATCATTCAGTTCAATCTCCTCATTTTACCTATGAGGAAATAGGTAACCCACATCTATAAGTATTCCAGAACTTTTCCCAGCCAGAGAGGTAATGAGTAGTAGTGTTGATTCAACAGGTCTGGTTCAGTAATTTTACTTCTTCCAGCTTGGACCATGAAGGGATAGATTATAGCCTGAATCTGGGACGGGGTTTGGGGATGCAGTGTGGGAAGCTCCTGAGGCAGGCAGTTGCACTGAGGACATTTGTCCCTTGGCTGTAGACTGGGAACAGATGACTTGCAAAGAACCTGTGACTCCCATGACTTGTTAAGTGTGTTTTGGGGAGGACTGTGATGTAATTGTTTCTGTTTCTGAGGGGTGCATCTAGGCATACTAGTGAGTCTGCTTTGCTGAGGGTGAGATGAGGCTAGAAAAGACTCTTGGGGAGGAAGGCAGGGGATCTAGCTGAAGGTGCTGTCCTCCTGAGTAAGCTTTGAAGTTACGGTCAGAGGAAACTGCTCAGCCTCTTTGGACGCCAGATAAGTCGTATCTTCTGTGACATTTGGAAACTGAAAAGTAGAGAGGGGAAGGAGGGACTTAGTGGTTGCTGGGAGAGTGGGGTAGTACACACTACAAGTCCTTTTACGGTTATAACTTTCTGCACTTGAGTACTTATTTCTGCTTAACTGGCTAGTGCAACTCTCATTTTAAGCTATCAGAATGACTTTAGATATTATCCCTTTCATTCTGCTTATCTGTTTAATTTTTCTGTGTATTGGGATTGGACACAGACTATAAAAAGAGAGTTTTTATAAACTCTGAACTAAAATATTTGACAAACTGCAGAAATGGTTTTATTGGAAAGAATGAACCTAGTTTTTGGAAATGATCTTTCTTATTCTGCTTCCATTTATTGATCATCTATCTATGGAGGTGGTTAAGCACAAGAAATCTAAGTGAGGCTACTTGGGTTGAATCCTGGCTTTGTTATGTATGGTGTGTGGCCTCAGTCAAGTTACATATCCTCCACACCTCAGTTTCCGCACCTATAACATGAGGATAATACCTCACAGGGTTATCTTATGGGTTAAGTAAGTTATTAATGCATGATTTGAAACAATGCCTGGACCACATTAAGTGCTGTTTACGTACTAGCTGTTGTCACAAACCAGATGTTGATCTAGGCCCTTTGTCACTTAGTTGAGATCAGAGAGATTTAAAAACTTGCTTAAGGTCATCCAGTTAAGGAATGACTTAAACCTTGTCTGTCTAACACAAAGCCTGGCTCCTAACCACTCTGCTGGCTTTCTGAGGTGTGATGAATTCACTTAACTGTGGACTGTAGGTTTTAGAGCCATCTACCCATCTGTCTCGGAGAAGGCAATGGCACCCCACTCCAGTACTTTTGATTGAAAAATCCATGGACAGAGGAGCCTGGTAGGCTGCAGTCCATGGGTTCGCAAAGAGTCAGACACGACTGAGCGACTTCACTTTCACTTTTCACTTTCATGCATTGGAGAAGGAAATGGCAACCCCCTCCAGTGTTCTTGCCTGGAGAATCTCAGGGACGGGGGAGCCTGGTGGGCTGCCGTCTCTGGGGTCGCACAGAGTCGGACATGACTGAAGCGACTTAGCAGCAGCACCCATCTGTCTGTCTGTCTTCTACTTTCTCATTTGTATTTTTCATTATGTTCTTATTTGTGAATAAAATGCATTTCCTTAAAATATCTGTGATTGAAGAGTTATAAAATATAAAGGGTAAAAATAAAACAATTATTCTTAAAATAATGGTGCTCAAATCCATGCTGACAACACTAAGTTGTGAAACACTCAAAACATCATTTCTTGTGACATCTGATAATGGCTATCAGTATTTCCACATACTTGTAAGTTGTGTGGAAATTAAGACAGCTATTATTAGGAATTTTTAGCTTACCATTTTAAAACAATCATAATGTTTTAGCCATTTGCACATTTTAATTACCAGGGAAAAAGTATATCAAATTTTCATGGCTCATGGAATGCTCTCCAGTCAGTACCCTAGATTGAGATAAAGAGAATTAAAGCCCCAGAAGTAAGACAGGGCTGCTTAGCAACAGTGACAGGTGAAGTTGATGGGAATTAACAGCTTTTGACTGTTAGCAGAATGGTGGTGTAATGGGATCTGCTTATGGTAATGAAGCATCGCCTAGATGGCTGAATGTAATGATGCTTTCTCATTTGTTTCATAGAATTATAGATGGTGTTGGGCTCAAAATGTTTAAATTTCTGTTCTATTTATACTTCTGATGTTATATTGAAGATTAGAATCATATTGTTTAGTATTGTCAACTTTGTAATTATCTTATGGAGAAACCTATTCCATGGAAAGAAAGTAGCAAAATATCCCACTACTCCAATAAAACCACTCAAAACATCAATACTTTTCTTTCTCAAAGTAGTTGCAATCTGGGAGAGTATTACTATATTTATAAACTGGAAATTATCCAACCATTCAGGTTGCTGAAAAGAAAAGACCGCTGATAAAAAATTTAAAAATTTGTATCTTGTGTCTGGGCAAGGTCTAAAGAATTGTTGTGTCAAGATGAAGTAACCATGCTTAAGGTTTCTTTAGCCAGGACATATTCAAGATGAAAACAATTGGTAATGAAGAAAAAGATGGCTCAGTGCATGTGGCAATGTGACATAAAAGATTACATCAGGTACAGTCTGTTACAGGAATGACCATATGTCTTTTTCATCTGATGTCTGTTTCAGGACTCAGACAAATGAGTTAAAGGTTTTAGATATGCTTTAAAGGATTGTTCTTTCATCACCTGTATTAAGTTTGTTTACAAATCAAATGTGTTTCAAATGAATCACATGTGCACACTATCAAAGGAATGAACATAATGACAAAAGACTATTTTTCCTAAAAATTTGGTTGCTGACTCCTTTCAGGTTATGCTGCTTGGTAATGTTGAGTACTAGGATGAGGTATACATATTTTGAGTTCTTTTCCAGAGAAAGAAGAAAATTTATTTTTCCCCTAGTTTTAAACTAATAATACAGGAATGAAATGGGAAGAAATAATACTTCTCTTCTAAGAAAGACAAGACTTTTCTAAGGATGACTTTAAAAAAATGGGCAAAGGAGAGCAGAGCCATGACCGTTGCAACTTGAACAGAGATAAGCAGAAGTGTGTGTGCTCAATGTCACATGGTAGGAGGCTGTCCCCAGAGCGGTTTGCTGTCCAGGGAGCTGTTTCATTTTGAGTCTGATAGAGTTTTACTTTGGAAAATACCCGGTTCCCTGCCTACTGCTTCTCTATGGATTATACAGGTAAAATTAAATTTAAAATATTTTCCAGCCATGTAGAATTACTTGAAATATACTATTTTGAATTATTTAAAAGTTACATTGGTTATGTAAAAAATTATTATGCATGAGTTTACTCCTGTTGTATTACTTTGTTGTATATAAATCATGATTAATTTAGCATACGTATATACTTAAGGGAATTTGTCAGACATGTGCTTGTTGTTTCTTGTATTTTAGTTTGAGCCATACTCAAACAGACTTTAAACAGCAACTCATATTTAATTCATATTTCGACCCTCTGGTCAAGAAGCTTTAGAGTACAAACATCCGAGTTCAGACTATGCCACAGAACGAATAAAATACACACACAGTCTACGGAGACTGTAAAACATTTTTGACATTGTGGTGGTTGTTTTGTACATGTGTGGGCCCCATCTTTTAGATGGAGTTGACATGCTGAAGTGAATTGGAGAATTTCAGTTTTTATCCTAAATTTCTGGGTGTAACTAACCTATTCTTTTTTTAAACTGGTTAACCTTGTTCTTAGTTTCTAGTTTCACTGAGTGGTAAGTTGGTACAAGAGTAAGTTAAGTTAACCATGGGTGGTGGTTCTTGATGAGTAAGTAGGGGATTCCCTTAGATTGGATGGGGTGAAAGTGGGGTTGAGAGGTGAGGTGGTAATAGGAGATAAGGGCATGGATCTTTGCTCCAAATTTGTGCAACTAGTTCAAAATGGTATTTCCCTAAATTTGAACTTTTGAGTTATGGTGACACTTTTCTGACATATTCCTTATAAACTAAACAACAAAAACTTTAGAAGATTTTTCTACCAGGGCAGAGACCTATTTTCCGTACCCCAAATAATAACAAAAAGTGCATTTAAATTAAGCACTTACATGTTCTTTATATCCCTTTTGCTCTATGGATAGATCTTTGGCAAGATAGCTAATTATGGTGAAAATCAAATTATTGTGAAATTGTTAATAAAATGCAAATTTTAGGCATTGCTATCTAAAGGACTTTTGTGGTGAATATTTTTTGAAGCTGAAACATTTAGAAGTAATTAATTATTCCAAATACCCAAATACATTTTTTCTATAAATCCATATTTCCTATTTTAGAGTTCTTTAAACCAAATACAATAATAGTATCTCTCTTTCTCTCTGGATTTTGGATTTCTTTTCCTTTTGACTTTAGTGTTCCAGAATTTTGTGCCAGGACTCTGAAATAGAATATACTTATTTGTTAGAAGGCTTACATGTATGTTAGAAGGTTCTATGTCTGTTTCTATGTTGAAGCAGGAAGGAATACACTTTATAGACAAAGAAATAAAATTTCTGAAGTCTTACCAGGAAGCTCCACTATACATATATTTTTAATTATAAGTTTGTACAATTTTTTTCCCCAAAGGACAGAATCACTGATTTTTAAAATTTTTCTGTAGTTTATATATTGCCATTAAAACACTTCTCTGTTGTTTTTAAGTAATAACCCATACATGGTATTTTTTTTCATAGATGGTATTTTAAAAGACACACACTTTTAACATGCTAAATACACATCAAGAGGAATACTAAGAAAATAAAACTTTAATGTGAACAAAGGATACAGCTCCAGAGGAACTCCAGATATGACACTTTTAAAATTGCTGTATATACTCTTAAGAGAAAATGAGGTTTAAATTCTTACCAAATTAATAGAGATAATTAAATTAACTAAATTAGTTGTCTGATGTGGTGGGAAGCTATTTTGAGTGTTGTCTTCTATGGTGATTTTTAAAAAATATTTCCATGTTTGCAAAAATAGGTATATTTGGTATATTAAACTTTGATGAGAAGAACACATGTTTTCAGCTCATGGGAGAGTGAATTCTTTTGCATTCGAAAATAGAATTTATTTTGTGTCAGCACAGTTCAGCACAACCACTTTTGTATTGATACTAATGACAGCATCACAGCACTAGAGCGGCTATCTTCCAATAGAAAATTGAGTCTTGATTATTTAAGAATAGATTTGTTTTGTTTTTCTGGAAAGTTCTTTTCCCCATGTAGTTTCCATGTTACCCATGTGGTTTCTTCTCAGTTTTTCAGGTCTCTGTTGAAGTCATCTTTTTAGGATGACATTACTTGGCAGTTTTACCTAAAATAACTCACCCCCCCCCCCCATTCAATCACTCCTCATCCTCTAATTCCTCTTATCTTTCTTTATAACATATACCCCCACTGAATACATTACATATTTGTCTGCCTCACCCTCTGGAATATAAGCTCTACCGAGGAGGGGATTTGTTAATGGCTGTACCCTTAGAGTACAAGAACAGTAGGCTTTCAGGAAATAGTTGTTGAGTCAATTTATGAATCGGGTTTCTTCTAAAAATTACTGTTGACTTACTTTAATATTTTACTATTGTTTTTCTCACAACATTCTAGTTTAACAATAATTATTTTGACCACTAAATTATTTTGAATGTTGATCTCTTCTTTCATTACTAATTTTATCCTGAAATTAACAGTACTCACTTTACTAATAGAAGGGCAGGGTGGCAGGCAGGCAAGGTCACAGGCAGGCATAATTGTACATAATTGATAATCCAAAGATCACTTTGGTTTTAGACTATATTATGTGATTTTATGAGGGAGTGTGGAGGACATTAGTCAGTTTTATTCTTCCTTTATTTCCTTTCTTTACATTTTCCTTAGGTAGCATATTAAAATTTGTCTTCATTCTCTGAGCTCATGCTAGCTGCCCAGAGGAGAGAATGGGAGCAAACTAAAATTTCAAAATCTGTATTTTCAAAGATGGGTCTTCAACCATATGGATCCCAACCTTCCAGAGGTGTTTAGAAATACCTCTGACATCTGAAGATTATAGAAACCTTAACAGGAATTAGAGGCTGTCATATGTGTCCAGTTTTGTGGCAAGTGAGACCTAATTTTTTTAAACATACTGATCCTGCTATGCTGTGCTTAGTCGCTCAGTCATGTCCAACTCTTTTCGACCCCATGGACTGTAGCCCGCCAGGCTCCTCTGCCCATGGGGATTCTCCAGGCAAGAATACCAGAGTGGATTGCCATGCCCACCTCCAGGGGATCTTCCCAACCCAGGGATTGAATCCAGGTCTCCCACATTGCAGGCAGATTCTTTACCAACTGAGCCCTAGGGAAGCCTGATCCTGCTATAGTTATCTAAAAAGTAGATGTCTTGAAAAATAATGCTGCCTTTAACTTACTGTTAGAAGTCTGTGCCAGGAAATAAATATAGGCACTCAGAAAATGTATTTACATATGCATTATAGACATCACGTATGAACTGAAGAGAGGAGCTACATCAATGAGTTGGCAAGAAGTTGTTGTATATAGACTATGGAAAGTACATTTGTCACTCAGTATCTGCAGGGGATGTTTCAGACTACCCCCAACCCCAAATCTGCAGATGCTCAAATACCTTATATAAAAATCGTGTAGTGTTTTCATATAACCTACATACATCACCTCTGCATATTTTGAATCACCTCAAGATTACTTGTAGTACCTAATATGAGATAAATGCTATGTAAGTTGTAAGTACAATGTAAATGCAATGCAAATGCTATGTCAAAAATAGCATTTTTGACACAAAAAACTTGTGTCAAGTTCCAATTTTGCTTCTGGAACTTTCTGTAATATTTTTTCCTGAATATTTTGATCCATTGTTGGTTGAATCCACAGATGTGGTACTGGTTGATATGGAGGAATAACTATATCTGTTATCCACAGATCCTTTGCTTATTCTACTTTTCCTTTTGCCTTTCTTGTGGCCACATCCACCCCCTTTTGTGTGACTATTCATGTGCAACATCTGGTATACAATTTAAAACAGATCTCATGTAAGATAGTATTCTGGTTTTAGCCCTTTTGAAGTGTATTGCCCTTTCCTACTTCCTACAGCTATATATATCAGCACTATTATTGATACAGGCATACCTCTTCTTCTTGAGCTTCCTTTTATTGCTCTTTGCAGAAATTGCATCCTTTTACAAGTTGAAAGTTTTGGGGAACCCTGCATCAAGCAAGTCTGTCAGCACTATTTTTTCCAACAGATTTGCCCACTCTCTGTCTCTGTCTCATATTTTGGTAATTCTCACAAACTTTTCATTTTTCATTTTCACAAACTTTCATCTCACAAATTTTTTAAACTTTTTCATTGTGATGTTTGTTATGATGGTGACCTGTGATCAGTGATCTTTGATGTTATTACTGCAACTCACTGAAGGCTCAGGTGATGGTCAGCATTTTTTAGCAATTAAAGTATTTTAAAATTAACATTTTTTTAGACATAATGCTGTGGCACACTTAATAGACTATAGTACAGTGTAAACATAACTTTTGTATACACTGGAACACCAGAAATTGTGTGACTTGCTTATCTTTGGTGGTCTGGAACAGAGCCTACAGTATCTTTGAGGTATACCTGTGTTTTCCACTGGTTGTTAACCTGGACTGCTTATTTTGGGAGGGATGCATTTTTCTTAATTTTTGCAATTTTCTCTCATTTTTAGTGTTTTTGGTGACCTTTTTCTTTTAAGAACTTTCTTCTCCATATTTTTTATTGATTTCTATTTTCCTTTTATTTTAGTTGAATACTTAAAATATAATTTTGGTATTTTTTTTTTTCAAGAGACATTATAAATGAGTAGTTAAGAGCATATGTGTTGAAACCAGAGTGCCTGGGTTTGAATCCCAGCTTATCATTTAGTAACCTGCATGACCACCATCTATCAAATGTGGATAATAATGGTATCTGCCTTGTAGGATTGTTATGAAGATTAAGTAAGCTGATATATGTGAAGTTTTCAAAATAATACCTAGTACAGAGTAAACATTCAGTAAAAATTGGTTATTATTATCTTGTGTGTGTGTTTGTTCCGTCACTTCAGATCTGTCTGACTCTTTGTGACCCTATGGACTGTAACTCGCCAGGCTCCTCTGTCCATGGGATCCTCCAGGCAAGAATACTGGAGTGGGTTGCCATGCCCTCTTCCAGGGGATCTTGCCAACTCAGGGATCAAATCCACATCTTCAGCATTTCCTGCATTGCAGGAGGATTCTTTACCACTGAGCTACCAGGGAAGTCCTTATTATTATCTTTGTTAATGTTAACGTGTTAGTCACTCAGTCATGTCTGACTCTTTGTGACCCTATGGATTGTAGCCCACCAGCCTCCTCTGTCCATGGAATTCTCCAGGCAAGAATATTGGAGTGGATTGCCTTGCCCTTCTTCAGGGTATCTTCCTGACCCAGGGACTGAACCCAAGTCTCCGGCATTGCAGACAGATTCTTTACCATCTGAACCACCAGGAAAGCCCCATTATTATCTTACCTACAATAAAACATTTGTTCTTATGTAGCATCATTGCAATTTCTCCATAATGGTTTAGCATTTTCAGTAAGATGAAGGTCAGATTACCTTTATGCACATCCATATGATGGACTATTATGTAACCATTTAAAGATGAGGATGTACATATACTGACTAGAAGAACTATTAATGATATTTTTAGACGGTAATTTGCAGTTCCACACCATATAAGAATTTAGTGTTTAAAAGCTGTGTTATATAGAGACATGCCTATATACTTTAGAAAGTATTAGAAAAAGTATATACCTTAGATGAATGAATGGAAAAGAAACTTGAGCTTTTGAACTTCTTGTTTTATATAACTTTAACAATGGGATTATTGAAAAACACCCACACTTTTTTGTGCATTTCAATATTTTTAAAATATTGAAACAAACTTTCTTTGCTTGTGTTGGATAGATATTCTAATAAAAGTCCATGCAATTATAGCTTTTAGAAAAAAGTAGATTTCTAAGAGTAAAGGTAATGCAGGTAATGAATCAAGAGACAAAATAATATCTTCTTTGTCTTGGTGGGTGAAAAGGAAATATGATTGTTGATCATATATGCCTACTTGCACACAGGTGTACACAGGTGTGTGTACACAGCATTAACATTACTGAGTTACCCTGGAGAAATGACAGGAATTCTCATAAGGCAAAATAAAGAAAAGTAAAGCAAAAAAATAGGATAGGAAAAATATGTGTACATACACATATTCCTAGAGTAGTGGTTTTCACGTTTGCATAATAGTTGTAAAATAGCTAATAATGTATTCATTAACATTTGAGTGCTCACTGTCTGTCAAACAGTGTTTTAAGCCCTTATAGTGTTGTTTTACTGTTACATTTGCTTGTGAATTTATATGCCAGGATATGTGTGGAATAGTGTACATATTTTCACATACTTGTGATTGTACAACCCCTGATCTGTCAGTCTACCCAAGCCTACTGAAAAAGCAATGAACTCTGGAGTTATTTTAAAAGGTAGGTTATTTTTCTCATTTCTCATATTCTTAATTCCTTTGAAAAGTTCTACTTGCTGCATAAAATCAAGAACCCTAATTTGCATATCTTTGTGGTTGATTGCTATGAAGCCAATGTTTAAATTTCTTTGAGGTCTCTTTTAGTGCTTGGTATCTCAGGATGAAGATCTTGTCAGGAGGGTGAATATATATGTGAATATGTATGTGGCTCTTGGTCTTGGGCATTTTGTGACAAAGGAATTCCCCTTTGAATTGCCTGCTCCCCTGAAGCCCCTGGAGCCTCTGGCTCAAGCAGCGCAGTCGATCTGTGCAGTGTCTCTGACGTCACCAGTGTATGCATAAGCCCTGCTATTGTCTTACTGCTATAACTGGGCTGGGGATTGCAGTATCCGCTGTTGCTGCTGCTCCCAGTCTTGCCCCCACTGCTACCTAGTCCTGCCTCCCTGCATCCCAGAAGAGCCACGTCGGCCTGCCTTTTCCTATTGGATTTTCAAAAGCAGCTCTTCGGTTTTTGGTGCTGTAGGAGACCTTGCTTTTCAATCACACGGGAGAACACTGAAGCTTGTAAGAGGAGAATCTGGCAGCTGGACACAGCTTGGACTGCATTGTCTGTCTTCATGACCTCTGCTGTGTAGCAGCTCATCTCTCCACTTTCACACGTACACTGTCCTCGATTTTTTTCTTCCTTCCTTCTTTCCTCCATTTTTCTAATTTTTTAAAAGCAGCCTCTGGAGCCAGCCATGTTTGGCACTGAATCTTCATGTAAGTAAATGGATCTCACTTTGCTATTTAGAAATCTGCTTGCTGTCATGGTTTCATTGGCTTGGAGTTCATATCACTTTGCCGTAGGTCATTACCAGCCTTTGTATTTTGACTCTAATTACAAATAAATTGGTCTCAGGAAAAGGACTTCCCCTTCACTGGGTTATTCATCCTTAAGGCCAGGGTGTCAGAGTGGTCAAAATCAGGCCTCCAAGAGGGAGGTAGGAAGACAGGAATCTAGGCAACCTCCCCAGAACATGTTAATTGGTGGGATCAAGTCTGTCACTGATCTATTGTTGTGGTTCTATAATGGTCCTTAAACCCTAAAATAGGTACTGTGAGGATCTGAGATGATAGTGTTTATTAAGAAAGAAAAAAAGGCTTACATTTTTTAATCTAAAAGGAGAAAGAGGTATCATTATATCTTCCCATATTTTTACAGAAACATAGGGGCAGACATTATATGTAGATACAAAAAATAAAAGTTAAGCTTTTTTTTTTTAAATAGTTTTTTTTTTTTTTTAACACAATGGCTTCAATTTTGATATGCTGGCTAGCGCCACAGTCCAGCAGCAGCATATCTGTCTTAAAACTTATACAATGAAATTGCTTTGGTGCAGAGCAGGCCCCGCACAAGGGGCTGGGCTGGATGGCACTTGTGGACAGCTAAAATGGGTATTTGAAAAATGATGACCAGCCTAAGTAATGTGGATTATTTAATGTTGAATGTAGAATAGTATAACTTGTCAATGCAGTTATACAGGCTCTGCAGAATATTTTGTCATTATCCATAAGCAAAGGTGACAGTTCAGAATTTATAAAGAGACTCAACCTGCTGACCTAGGACTTTAAACATTGGCAAGACACTGGCTTTGTGGGGATAGAGGGTTAGGGCAGCAATTTAAGAAACACATTTCTTATGAATATATAATTCAGTCTCTCCTTTCTGATTTTGGGTGATCAGTGTGATTATTTATGCATAGTTGATGATTATTCCAGAATAGCAGTATTTCAAGAGAGCTGATACTCCTCAGGTCTTCTGTTTCTTGATTGGCTATTTTAAAGGGTGGATTATTTTTGTTGTTTTACCTACAAGCGTCCCATTTCTGAAATTACCACAATGCCTTATCAAGGTCAAGATAGAATAACAATGAATGTGATTCCCATTCAGCATGTGATAGTTTTATTTTTTAAATAATTTAAAAATGGTTTTTGAATTCACTTAAAATGATACATTTGGAATTATTGTCACCCAGGATTAGAAACAGATTATTTAGTGGCGAAGACCTTCCAGTTTCGTTTCAGTCATTGAATTTTGTGTAAGGAGGAACCTAGGTAGAGTAGATAGAAGTATTTACATCCTAAAGGAAAATTAGTCTTATTACTTTGTTTAGCTGAAAATGGAAGTTGAAACTCAGTGTGGGAACCTTTGGGTTCTTGACATAGGGATTCTAACATTGTCTGGCCAGGTTTACCCAGCAGATAGCCTTTCTTGATAGTTAAACCTCATCTTTTGATAATATCACCCATATGCTATGATCTGTGTTTGAAAACTGCTGGTTGCTTTTGGTCTCCATAGCTACCAAATTGTTGTACAGATAGAATGCCATTCAGAAGACAGAACATCATCATGTAGGTTTTTTTTTTTACTTTACCGAGTATTAAGTTTTGTTTCCTGCTTGTCACTAGAAGACCATAGATAGATTTGTACTGTCAGTGGCTGCAAAATGTTGAGAATGGACTGCCTTCCTTAGATAAGGAGATTCCTTAAATGTGTACTCAGAGTTGAGACAAGTGTATTTTCTTTGTGTTTTGAGGCATAGCTTCTCTAGGCCTTTAATTTCCATCTTTTGGAGGCTGTTGTATAGACTGAGACTATTTAGAATGTTTAGAAAAACAGTCACATTAGAAGTTCTAATTAGTTCAGAAGGGATCTTCCAAACCACCTGGTATATTTTTTACTAAATTTTTACAGTAAATACTTGTTTAGCTATCTATTCTGTGTACAGTACTATGCTAAATCTTGGAAAGGTTCATTTTTTTTTCTAACATATTCTGATTTTATAATTCTTATTCTTAATTTCTGGTTGCAGTAACTTGTATTGGATGCTTTTACTTTTAAATTGAGGTATGGTTCACGTACAATAAAATGCATAAATCAAAGTGTGGAACACATTGAATTTTTGCCTGTTTACACCTTGGAACTGCTACCCAGTTTGAGATACAGAACATTGTTTTTACTCTAGAAAGTTCTTTTGTGATGACCCTTCCCAGTCAATATTGCTTGTCCCAATATTACTTCTGTTCCTTGCCAAAAGGTGATCACTATTCTGAATTCTGTTGATATTGTCACTTGTACGTGATTAAAATTTTCTTTCTCTGCTTTTAACTCTTTGCGTATAAGAAAAGGAAATGTCAATAGCAATTTTCATGCCTTCATTTTCAAGTACTGGATTGATTAAGTTGACTTCATGTTTCAGGTCAGGAGTTTGAGGTAACCTAGGAATCACATTATAACATGTTTAGTCTCACTGAGATCGTATTAAACACCCAAAAAGCACCCCCCACCCCCCACCCACCACACACATTTTAAGAGCCTTTAAAATGACAAAAAAACTTACCTGGAAGAGTAAAAAGTTTATCAGAGTTAAAACTTACATAGTTATGGCAACAGAATTAATAAATGCTCTGTCTGACCTCGCTTCAGTGAATATCTTCTTGATTCACTTTACAGAAGAACTCCAACAGTGTTGGAGTTTCATTTTTTCTAACTTAGTATATCTGAATCTCCCATAGTTGTACAAATTAGGACACAAACTATTTTCAGCCTACTTTGAAATGAAACTGTTCTATGTTATGTGTAAATTAATCATTAGCAGGAAGTATAGCTTCTGTAATCTGTTACCATCATGATGTATTTCACTGAGCTTTTCCTTTACCGAAATTTCCCATGTCTAAAAATGGGAGTAGTAGGTCTGCCCTTTATCTGCTTTGAGGAAATGCAATTTTAGTCTGGTCAAAGTAATGTAGGCTTAAGGATGTAAGTACTAAAAAGAAAGTGAGGGGAATAGTCATTTAAATGCATATGTTGAGTGCTTGATTTAATGATAGTTCATATTTTAAAAGCAATGGAATTCCACAAAAATTAAAATTTCTTTTCCTCTTTAAATTTTATAAATAGAGAAAAAGTTCATCTTTTCTTTTTGTGGAGTAAGGGACACTGACTTTGTACTGCTGCCATTTGGTTACATCCTTTATCATAAAGCCAGTTATTCTCCAAAGAGTAAGTACTTCAAATACATGGACATTTATTCAATTAGTGTTTTTCTAGCTCAGTCCTCCTCCTGTCTCCCCTCCCATGTTTAGCTTTTTTAGTCCTCAAGGGTACCATTTAAGATGTGCTGTGGTGGGAATTGTGCTCTTTTCTAATAAGTTAAAGTGTCTTTAAAAGCACCTACCTTATTAGTCCAGTGAAGAGAGCAACACCCTACCTTTTCAGAAACAGTGTACCCTTGGGGCAAATAGTGTCATTTAATCCCTCCTCTGAACATTTTGTTGTAGTTGTATCATATTAGAAAGAACATCTTCTGTATCTTGAAAGGGAAAGAGAAATTACCCAAATCCCAGCAGAGCAGTAGTATTTTGTGAGTTTAGTGGTGATGGGTATATGGTGGACCTGTGTGTCAGATTGTCAGTTCTCTTTAGCTGTGGTATGACTGTCTTGCAAATCTTCTTGCCATTTTCTGCATGCCCACCTCACCTTCAGTAGGCAGCTAGATGCTGGAAAGGATTTGAGGTATATGTGCTGCCCCATATGATTTTCTTTGATGAATACCAAAAGGGCAGCTGTTGCTTTTTATTTTCATTACTGATGAATGCATTAATTTGGAACTGACAGCTTCTCAGTTTTAATAGTGAGTATGGTATCATGCTTCTAAGAACAATGTAATTATCTCAAATTTTGAGCTATTATGTGAGAGATGGTAAAATGAATATACTCTAGCAATATTAGATCACCAAAAAACTGTACAATTAAACAGATAACTCTTTTATAGAAGAATAAATGAGTCACATTCCCTTTTTACCTATTTCAGGGCCATTCTTGACAACCAGTCATACGTGAGATTAAACTTGGTTCTATTGTTTTGGTGTAATTTCTGTGAATCAGTTGAGATGTTAACAGCAACTATGGTCTTTCAAAAATGGCTATTCACAACTGGACTGTTCTGCAGTATAAGCCCTAGTTCTTGTTAAATAATTGTATGACACTGCTGTTTTTGCTGTTAGTATGGTTGACATTTTAGTACTATATCCCTCCCTTTATTAGTTTTTGTCATATGACAGCTAGGTAGTTCAGAAAGAGTCATTTTCCTTTCCAAATCTTTAATCCAGCTGTTAGTATTTAGCTGTATTGAATTTTATATGCTTTCATCTTACTTAAAATGCACATACTTAAATATACACACAAAAACTTACTGCTAATTCTATACTTAGAACATTAAATAAAAGAAAAAAAATTACATGATTTTAGATAAATAGAAACCGCAGATGGCTCAAGTCACAATAAAGAAAAATAATTATGAATCACTGGAATTTACACTGGGACATGGTCATACAGGACCCTGGGAAGTAAAGCTCATTTAATACTTTTGACTTGTCTTACTATATTATTGTCTTTTCTTATCTTCTGACAATGTTAAGTCTGATGTGAAATTTCCTTTTGGGTTTCTTGCCTGTTAATAGTTGGCATCGTAATTTTTAGAATCAAGGGAATATTTTAAACGAAATAAAGATAGGAATTTGGTTCCCCCCCCCCCCCCGGATATTTATATACTGATTCTGCTAGTATAGGAATGGAATGAAAATACCCAGTGGTTATTTTTAAATGTTCAGAGTACTTATTTTCACTTGAGTACTGGTTTCCTTAATTGTTAGTCTGGTTTGTTCAGCAGAAATTACACATGAGTTTTCAGTGATCTGTTGTTTTCATTGTCACAATGGACCAGATTCATATCCTGTATAAACTGTGGGGAGTCTATGGGGAAAAATTACCATATATGGAAACTTTCCTCATAGAATCCCCATGGAGTTACACAGGATGTGAATAGAATTGTTATGGATTCTGGGTTGAATCCATATCAGTTACACTGATAATGTGTATTTTTAACGTTAACAGTAGTTACCACGTTAAATTATGTTCAAATACTATTAGATGTTCAATACAAGACCATATGGAACATAAAAAAATAAATTATATGGTCATTTTTACATTTTTTTGAAGTGTATTTATATCCCACTATTTTTTCCCTAATAAGTGTAAAACATTCATTAACATGCTTATTATTGCGTCTTTAATTAGAAAATGCCAGTTTTGAATTATTTAAAAGTCCTGTAATGTCACATTTGCTGTGCGAGTAGTAAATTGTAATATTTTCTCTGTAGAGATTTTGCTTTTATTAGTAATGGATTCAGTTTATTTTGAACTGAGGGACCAAGATGTATATTTAATGCTGCTAAGTCGCTTCAGTCGTGTCCGACTCTGTGCGACCCCATAGATGGCAGCCCATCAGGCTCCCCCGTCCCTGGGATTCTCCAGGCAAGAACACTGGAGTGAGTTGCCATTTCCCTCTCCAATGTGTGAAAGTGAAAAGTGAAAGTGAAGTTGTTCAGTCGTTTCCGACTCTTAGCAACCCCATGGTCTGCAGCCTACCAGGCTCCTCCATCCATGGGATTTTCCAGGCAAGAGTACTGGAGTGGGGTGCCATTGCCTTCTCTGATATTTAATGCATGTTGTAGAAACGGCAGCAACCACGTGCCTGTTGCAGTGACTTAAGTGCAGGGACTCTGGTGCTCAATTGCCTGGATGCAAATCATGGATGTACCACGTTCTACCAGGGTTTGGCCATCTACCATCTAAGGTCTCCAGGCCTAAAGTGTGACTTATCTGACAAACTCTTGAATGTTAGGGGAATCTGCCTTTGTGGCTCAGGACATCTGCACCGGGGTGGAGCTTATTAAGGGTCATTGTGGAGATTAGACTCTGGCAGTGGGAAAACTGGCTGAAGAAATGTCACTTTGTAAGAATGGGTGGAAGTACCATCATGAGGATTTTTGAAGGGACTCAGTAGGAGATCTGAAGGGAAGAGACTACATGAAACTGATCAAATAGGTCAGGGTTGACAAATGCCCAGTGTTTTTTATTACTAGTCACTGCTGCGGCAGCTATCACTGATTGGTTACAGCATTTTTGTAGGATGACTTTAAGCCACTAAGAGTTGAAATGTTTTCTTCTTAAAACACTTATCTGTGCAAGTATTTTCCACATTAGTGTGAAAAATAATCACAAGAATAAATGTTTAAATAAACTTGAAAACAGTTATAGAGTTAAGAAGAAAGATTAAGAATCTTAAGTGTTCCAGTAGTATCCCTTTTGGTTTAAAATAAACATACCATTCTGTGTCACATTATGACTCTCTGGAATAATTCAGAGCCACTTCTCTCTTTTAAATGAAATTTACACCAGTTGAAGACATATCTCCAGAGTGTAGCAGCATACCTAACATATAGTAAGCACTCATTCTTTAAAATTTGAATCCACTGTAGCTTAAGGGAATATTGAAAATATGATGTATTGGCTTCATAGGGGATTGATATTCAGTTTAGTTAAAATTTTCAGGTTAAGGAGTTTATCACACATAACTGGCACATATTGGAAATATTGTCAGTGAACAACTCTTACCTGTCACCCCTCAGGCAGGAGTAGGCGACAATATGGACTTATTACTAAGCCCAGATGTGTTAGCAGTAAATTGCGATTTACTGATACTTGACTATATACTGACCTAATGACTACATTTCACCTAAGTTCATGTATCAATTTAATATTATCAAGTAAAAATAAAGAGGAATTATAATCATCAATTCATTTACAGCATGAAAACCGAGAATTTTCTTTGCCAATCCTGATGTAATTTTAGAAATTAGAAAAATTATTTTCTACTTCTTTGTGAGAATTTCAGAATAAGATTCAGGCATATTGGCATATTCGGGGGGACAGTGAGTCTGATTGGAATGCATACAGATTGGGAAACCACAGTGGCTCCATTAGAGTATTATTTACCACTTCCTTCATCCATGGCTACTTCTAGAACACCTAGGCTTAGTGGAGGCTTTAGTAGGGTTTGGCCTGATGATATGCATGGATAGTCCAAGCATGGGCTTGACTCAGAAGTCTAGAATTTCTTACCTGAAACTTTCCTAGATTTGTTTTAATATAATACTTTTTCAGTTCTCTATTACCATACAACAAACCACCCCAAAACATTGTAACTTAAAATAAGCATTTATTATTCTATTCAGTTCTATTCTATTCAAGTCTATTTAGGTTGACTGATTGATCAGAGCTACTGGTGGTTCTCATGTAGAGTCTCTGGTGTGGTTGCAGTCAGATGTCTCTTGGCTGCAGTTATCTAAAGGCTCATCTGTGCTGGAGGTCCAGAATAGCTCTCTCACATGGATATCAGTTGAGGCTGGCTGTTGATTTGGGGCTCAGCTAAGGTTGTAGGCAGTAATACCTATATTTGGCTTCTTGATGAGGTTCAAGCTTCTCATATCATGATGCTAGGTTCTCAGAGAAAGCATCCTTTAGCAGAGTATCCAAGAGACCTAGAAGGAAGCTAAAAGGTTTCTTATGACCTGATCTTGGAAGTCTTAGAAGTCACTTCCACTATATTATATTGGCTGAGCAAGTCACTAAAATGAGCCCAAATTCAAAAGGAAGAGAATTAGACTCTTCTTGGTGAGGAAGTGGCAAGAGTGCATTGTAGAAGAGCAAGTAGAATGAAAAATATTTTAGTGGTAATCTTTCAAAATATACTGTGTCATAAGTAGTTTCCAAACTCTGCTCCATGAAATTGGTACTGTGAGGATTTGTGTTAAACAAGGAGTCTGCAGACTTTTCCTGTAGAGCCAGATAGTGAATATTTAAAGTTTGTGGACCATTCAGTCTCTTTTGCAACTACTGAACTCTACCACTGTAGCATAAAAGCAGCCATAGACAAATAAGTGTGGCTGTGTTCCAATATAACTTTATTATGGATGTGAAAATTTGAATTTTTATATAATTTTCACATACCAAAAATATTCTTTTTTTTCCAACTCTTGAAAAATGTAAAAAAGAAAACATTCTTAAGAACTATATAAAACCAGGTGGTGGGCAAGTTCTGGCCCATGGGTCTTAATATTTGCTGACCCCTACTTTTAATATTTGATTTGAATTTCATTTTTAATTGCTAAAAAACCTCAAAGAACAACAGATACATTCACATATTAAAAATAAATAATTTTGATATATTGGGTACTGTTGATAAATAAACTCAGGTTGTTATTGGTTGACTTTATTATTAAATATTATAATTCAAACCTATAAATGTACATCTGTTTAACATACTGTGCTCTGGCATAATACTTTCAAAGAAGGTTGTATTAAAGTGAGTGAAAGAAAAAAATAAAACAAAAGCATAAGACATTTGTAGGCTTAATTTCTATTCTGTTCTCAAGAGTAACACTAGGAAAGAAAGACTGTGGAGAACTTCTGTTTGATTTAATTTCATAAATATTTATGGAATGTAGAGGAATTGCCCATGATAAGCGATAAGAGGGAAAAAGCTTTCAAGAAATTTTAAGTTCAACTGGAGATGGTGGAGTGAGACAGTGAGAAGAGAACCAAGAGGGTTATAATATTAAAACTATATGTTTTTCTTTCAGTTAAGTCAGTGTAAATTAGATTATTTTTGACACAGGTACCCATAAATCAAACTAATAATTGGATGTCATTGGAATTGGCATTGTATAATATGTAGAATTTGACAAGAGAAACCAGCTTTTTCTTGAAATAATTTTATTGGAGAACAATATGCATATGATAAAATGTATCCATTTAAAAAATGGATCCATTTAAAATGTACAGTTTGATGAATTTTGACAAATGTATATCTATGTGTAACCATCGCAATCAAGATACAGAACATATCCATCACCTCCCAAAGTTACTTTGTGCCACTTTAGTTAATCTCCGTGTTTCTAGACTTTCACATAAATGAGGTCATACAATGTATTTTATTCTTTTGTATAACTTCTTTCATTTAGCATAATGTTTTCAGTCATGTTGTTATGGCTGTTTGTACTTCATCTCTTTTTATTACCAAGTAGTAGAAAAAATGTATAATTGGCTCAGCCATTTGCCTGACGATACTGAATTGTTTCCTGTTTTTGGTTCTTATGAACAAAGCTGATGTAATTACTTATGTATAATTCTCTGTGTTGACATATGTTTTCACTTTTCTTGGTTAGGAATGTAGAAATGCAATTGTTGACAAATTGCCAAGCTGTTTTTCAAAATGGTTATACTTTTTTGCATTCCCAGCAGCAATGTGTGGGAGTTCAATTGCTTTATATCTTGGTGATACTTAATATTATAAGTCTTTTAAATTTTAGCTAATTTAGTGAGTGTGTAGTGATATATTATGAATTTAACTTGCATTTCCCTCATCGGTAAAAATGTTGAGCATTTTTCCATGTGCTTGTTGACCATTGATGTATCTTCATTGATGAAATGTCTGTTCAAATATTGATACTTTGCCTTATAATTGGGTTTTTTTTTTTTTTTTTAAATCACAGCATTCAAGAAAGCTGTGCAATCCATTTTTTAAAATTTAATTAAATAATTAATTGATCTATTTATTTTTGGCTGTGCTGGGTCTTGGTTGCTGCACAGGCTTTTCTCTAGTTGTGGCATGTGGGAGCTGTTCTAGTTATGGTACCTGGGCTTCTCACTGCGGTGTCTTCTCTTGTTGCAGAGCACAGGCTCTAGGGCATGAGGGCTTCAGTAGTTGTGCATGTGGTCTCAGTAATTGTGGCTCCCAGTCTCTAGAACAGAGGCTCAGTAGTTGTGGTACACGGGCTTGGTTACTCTGCAGCATGTGGATCTTCCTGGATTAGGGACATGGGCTGCAGTGTATGGGGTCTCACAGAGTCGGACACGACTGATGTGACTTAGCAGTAGCAGCTGTGTCTACTGCACTGGCAGGCAGATTCTTATCCACTGAGTACCAGGGAAACTCTATAATTGAGTTTTGAGAGTTCTTCATATATTTTGATATGGTCTTTTTAAAGATATATGTCTTGACACTATTTTCTTATAGTCTGTAGCTTTTTGTTTTCTTAACTGATGTTAAGTTTTTAATTTTGATAACATACAGTTTCTCAATTTCTTGTGTCCTATATAAAATTTTTTGCCTACCCTAAGGTCATAAAAATTTTTTCCCTGTATTTTCTCCCAAATGTTTTCTATGTTGTGTTTCTATGTGTTCTATGATCCATTTTCAGTAAATTTCTGTGTATAGTATGAGGTAATGCTGGCTATTTACTTTTTATTTTTCCCGCCAAAATTCAGTTGTTCCAGCACCATTTCTTGAACAGACAGTCCTTTTCCCATTGAATTGGCAACTTTATCAAAAATCAACTGACCCTGTATTTCTATCCTATTTTATTCCAGAGATCTCTGTGTTTATCCTTAGGCCATGGTATTATAGTTTTGATTGCTACACCTTAATGATTCCTTTTGAAATCAAGTAATGTAAGCCCTACAGGTCTGTTATTTTCCAAAATTTTTTGGCTATTCTTGATTCTTTCATCCCACAGAAATTTTAAAATTTGCTTGTCAATTTCTACAGAAAGACCTCCTGGTATTTTGATTGATAGTGTATAATCTAAAAGCAGTTTGGGGGGAGTGGATAGTTTAACAATTTTTAGTTCTCCAATTCATGAACATGGTATATCTGCCCTTTCATTTAAGTCTTTTTTAACTTTTCTCAGCAACGATAAAATGAGTTATGAAATTCCAAGAGTTAGGTTTGTCTTTTTTTCCCCACTGATAAAAGAATACTTATCTGGAGTAGAGTAACAATCTCGAATATATGTTTCTAGGGAAAGCATCTAAGTTGATGGTATTAGTAAAATCTCATTAATTCAAATTTGAAGGACATGCTTGGATTTGTGAAAAGTCTTAAGTAACCTGAAAAATGAGACTTTATTAAACAACTGTTGCCATGTAGAAGTACTATGGGAGATATGTTTTAACAAATAGATAAGCAGAGTTGTACGTTTATGTAAAATGCTATTTTTATAGCCCTTAAAGCATTTGCTCTCTCACCAAGATGAACTACTTTCTTCCCTTTGTTTGTTATCTTAGGAAATCACTTTCTTATATTTTAGAAGTGGCTTTCCTCCCATTTTTACCTAAATATTCATGTTTGTTTAATTAGAAGGATCTGAACTTATGAATTTTTATATTTAGAAATAGAATCCTTCTTCTTATGAAACTCCTCCTATAGTCCTATTAAGGTACCATCCTTTTTAGGAGTCTATTAAATCTATGGATCCTTATGATTTCAAGAGAATTGAAGCCTAAAAATACATTCAGGATGGCATATCACCTTTAAAAATTAAACTGAATTCAAATTGATTTTATTAAGAATGTTTTCTAACTATTTGACATTAGTTGTGATAAGTCTTCAAACTTCATGAAGCCAAATTTGGTAGAGATTGAATTGACCTGACATAGCATATTATGTATATACATTATAAATGTGAATCTATAAATATTTATCTAATGCCTAAAGCAACTAACATTAAACTCCACCCTTGTTTTAAGCAGTTTATAAAACAGTGATCCTGTGGGATGGGGGTTACAAGGGAGGCTCAAGAGGGAGGACATATCACCAGGTGGTCAATACAGAAACCAGATCGATTATATTCTTTGCAGCCAAAGATGGATAAACTCTATATAGTCAGCAAAAACAAGACCCAGAGCTGACTGTGGCTCAGATCATGAGCTCCTTATTGCAAAATTCAGGCTTAAACTGAAGAAAATAAGCAAAATCACTAGACCATTCAGGTATGACCTAAATCAAATCACTTGTTTATACAGTAGAGGTGACAAATAAATTCAAGGGATTAGATCTGGTAGACATACTGCCTGAAGAACTATGGACAGAGGTTCATAACACTGTACAGGAGGAGGTGACCAAAGTCATCCCAAAGGGAAAAAACACGCAAGAAGGCAAAATGGTTGCCTGAGCGGTCTTACACATAGCTGAGAAAAGAAGTGAAAGGCAAGAGAGAAAGGAAAAGATCTACCCAACTGAATGCCGCATTCCAGAGGATAGCAAGGAGAGATAAGAAAGCCTTAAAGTGAACAATACAGAGAAATAGAGGAAAACAATAGGATGGGAAAGAAAACTGAAGATACCAATGGAACATTTTGTGCAAAGATGGGCGCAATAAAGGACAGAAACGGCAAGGACCTAACAGAAGCAGAAGAGATTAAGAATAGGTGGTAAAAATACATGGAATTATGCAAAAATGGTCTTAATGACCTGGATAACAGTGATGGTATGATCACTTATCTAGAGCCTGACATCCTTGAGTGTGAAGTCAAATGGGCCTTAGGAAGCATTACTATGAACAAAGCCAGTGGAGGTTTTCCAGTTGAGCTATTTCAAATCCTAAAAGATGATGTTGTTAAAGTGTTGCATTCAATATGTCAGAATATTTTGGAAAACTCAGCAGTGGCCAGAGGACTGGAAACAGCTTTCATTCCAATCCCAAGAAGGGCAATGCCAAAGAATGTTCAAAGTACCACATAATTACACTCATTTCACATGCTAGCAAGGTAATGCTCAAAATTCCTCAAGCTAGTCTTCAACAGTATGTGAACCGAGAACTTCCAGGTATACAAGCTGGATTTAGAAAAGACAGAGGAACCAGAAATCAAATTGCCAACATCCATTGGATCATAGAAAAAGTAAAGAAATTCCAGAAAAACCTCTGTTTCATTGACTATGCTAAAACCTTTGACTGTGAAGATCACAACTGTGGAAAATTCTTAAAGAGATGGGAATACCAGACCACCTTACCTGCCTCCTGAGAAACCTGTATGTGGGTAAAGAAGCAACAGTTAGAACCATGGAGCAATAGACTGGTTCAAAATTGGGAAAGGAATATGTCAGGCCGTATAATGTCACCCTGATGATTTAACTCATATGCAGAGTACATCATGCGAAATGCCGGGCTGGATGACTCATAAGCTAGAATTAAGATTGCCAGGAGAAATATCAACAACCTCAGATATGCAGATGATACCATTTTTATAGGAGAAAGCAAAGAGGAACTAAAGAGCCTCTTGATGAGGGTGATAGAGGAGAGTGAAAAAAGGTGGCTCTAAATTCAGCATTCAAAAAACTAAGATCATGGCATCTGGTCTCATTACTTCATGGCAAATAGGTGGGGATAAACGGAAACAGTGGCAGATTTCATTTTCTTGAGCTCCAATATCATTGCGGATGGTGACTGCAACCACAAAATTTAAACACACTTGCTCCTTTGGAGAAAAGCTATAACAAACCTAGATAGCATGTTAAAAAGCAGAGATGTCTTTTGCAAACAAAAGTCCATTTAGTCAAAGCTGTGGTTTTTCCAGTAGTCTTGTATGGATGTGAGCATTGGACCATAAAGAAGGCTGAATGTCAAAGAACTGATGCTTTCGAATTATGGTGCTGGAACACTCTTATGGTGCATAGGACAGCAAGGAGATCAAACCAGTTGGTCCTAAAGGAAATCACCTGAATATTCATTGGAAATACTGATGCTGAAGCTAAAGCTCCAATATTTTGGCCTGATGCCAAGAGCCGACTCATTTTAAAAGATCTTGATGCTGGGAAGAGTTGAGGGCAGGAGGAGAAGGGGATGACAGAGGATGAGGTGGTTGGATGGCATCACCAAATCAATGGAAATGCGTTTGAGCTAACTGTGAGAGATAGTGAAGGACAGGGAAGCTTGGCGTGCTGCAGTCCATTGTAGAGTTGGAGGACTTAGCAATTCACATATAGCTGATTCACATTATTGTACATTGGAAACTAACAGAACATTGCGAAGCAATTACACTCCAATTAAAAAATAAATAACCCAACAGTCATGTAATAACCCCTTGTTAACTAGTATAGTCTTTTGAAAACTATGGGGATAAATATACTTAATGGATTATTCATCTGTACAGACTTTCTCACCTTTTCTCTGAGTTAGTTCCAGATAACCCTAGTTTGTTAATTATTTTTGGTGTAAGTGTACAGCACAGTGCTTCAGAATCTGGGATTTGAGATATATAGACAAAGGTGCCTGTTTTACTCTGTTGCTATAGGTATCATCTCAGCCTTAGTTTGTTCATCTGTAAAATGGGTATAATAGGAAACCTCATGAGATTGATATAATGTGTAATGAAATAGGTCAGTAGGGGGACAAGCCCTTAATAGCACATAAGAAATCAGTAGTTTAATTATTTTTAAAGTTTTTCATACCAGAATTATGAAATTCTGAAATTACCAGAATTATGAAATTATAGGTATTTTTCATACCAGAATACCTATATATGTGTATATTGGTTATGAGATAGAGTATACTTGAGGATAAAATGGCAGCATCAGATGCATAAAAGTTGACAAAAATGAGAAAAAATAACTTGAAAAGAAAAAGTTATTATTTGGTCCATGTCATCTGGCAGCCTGCATTCTCAGGGAACAAGATAAATTATGTGTGTCCCCCATTCTCAAAGACTGGCTCCAAATCGAGAAAGGAGTACATCCAGACTGTGTATTGTCACCCTGCTTATTTAACTTTTATGAAGAGTATATCATGAGAAATGCTGAACTGGATGAAGCACAAGCTGGAATCAAGATTGCCAGGAGAAATATCAATAACCTCAGATATGCAGATGACACCATGCTTATGGCACAAAGTGAAGAAGAACTAAAGAGCCTCTTGATGAAAGTGAAAGAGGAGAGTGAAAAATTTGGCTTAAAGCTCAACATTCAGAAAACTGAGATCATGGCATCTGGTCCCATCACTTCATGGCAAATAGATGGGGAAACAATCCCATCCCCACTGTTCCCAGTGGGGAGAGGAAACAGTGTCAGACTTTATTTTTTGGGGCTCCAAAATCACTGCAGATGGTGACTGCAGCCATGAAATTAAAAGATGCTTGTTCCTTGGAAGAAAAGTTATGACCAACCTAGATAGTATATTCAAAAGCAGAGACATTACTTTGCCAACAAAGGTCTGTCTAGTCAAAGCTATGGTTTTTCCAGTAGTCATGTATGGGTGTGAGAGTTGGACTATAAAAAAAGATGAGCACCAAAGAATTGATGCTTTTGAACTGTTGTGTTGGAGAAGACTCTTGAGAGTCCCTTGGACTTCAAGGAGATCCAACCAGTCCATCCTAAAGGAAATCAGTCCTGAATATTCATTGAAGGACTGATGCTGAAGCTGAAACTCCAATACTTTGGCCACCTGATGTGAAGAACTGACCCATTAGGAAAGACCCTGATGCTGGGAAAGATTGAACGCAGGAGGAGAATGGGATGACAGAGATTGAGATGGTTGGATGGCATCACCGACTCAATGGACATGAGTTTGAGTAAGCTCTGGGGTTTGGTGATGGACAGGGAGGCCTGGTGTGCTGCAGTCTGTGGGGTTGCAGAGTCGGACATGACTGATCGACTGAACTGAACTGAACTGATAAGCACCACCCAAAGTAAGATATAGAGCATTTCTCATTTTTTCAGAAAGTTTTCTTGTGCTCTTCCGAAATGGTTTCCCTCCTCACTAGGCAGTCATTTTCTGATTTTTATAATTTAAGATTATTTTTGCCTTGGACTTAGTATATGTGGAATTACACAATTTGTATTCCCTTGTGTCAGCTAGCTTGATCATTTTTTCCAGGGCCCAACACCTGCTCATAACACTCTCAATGATTCTCCTTTGGTTTTTGAGCTAAATACAAACTTTTTGCCTGGTTGTCCAAGCTAGCCACCATATGGTTGCTACCTTCCTCTCCTGGCTTAACTCACACTACTACTCTGCATTTATTATTTGCTTTTTCCTGAGTGCCTTTTCTCATGCAAGACCTTCTATTTGGCTCTTACCTCTGTTTCCAGCTATTCAAATCTTAATCATTTGAATGGATTCTTTGAAGTTCATATCAGGTACCAGTTACTCCATGAATTTTCCTGGTTCTCGTAATGTGATGGTTCTCAAGTTCTTTTTTCTCTCTTTTAAATCCTCATCCCAAGATCATCATAGAAACCTCTTTTGCACACAGAACAATTATTGTCAACTTTTCAAACATCTTTCTTCCCCTGTCCCCTGCCCCTCTAATCACTGCTCCCTACAAAATGCATCCCACATTTTTTGAATACCCTGTTGCACTTTTTAATGGAGCATTCATGGTTCCTGGTTTCCATGCTCTGGAATCTGACTGTGGGGGTTGAAATTCTCATTCTGCCAACTATATGGCCCTGGGTGGATGAACTAATTTCTCTGCATCTAGTTTCTTCCTCTATAAAATGGACATATGTGTTGTATACTATGTCATGGGCTCTTGTGAGTTTTAAAATGTCATTAAATGCTTATTACTTAGTAAAGACTCAATAAGTGATACCTATTATTGCTAGGTATTATCATATTGGAGTCTTTTATGTTACTGCTTCACACTGCCAGTTGCATTGCATTTTCCCTGTGACTTGGGTGTATTCATCTTAGTGGCTACCAAACTAAATAATAATAGTAGCTTGTCCATTTAATAGTTTTTTTGTACAAAAGTCTGTGACGTGTTGGGAGATTTATTTATTTATTTTTTTGCCTGTAAGGACTTAAGGATCTATTTTCCACTCCTCTTTTATCTCTCTCTCTTTTTTAATAATCTAATTTTCTTTCTTTCTTTCTTTCTTTTTTTTTTTAGTTTTTTGGCCATGTCATGTAACATGTGGGATCTTAGTTCTTGGACCAGGGATTGAACCCAAGCCCCCCTGCATTGAAAGCATGGAATCTTAACCACTGCACTGCCAGGGAAGTCCCTGGGAGATTTATTTAAAGACAGAACAGTAGTGGTTCTGGATTTTATGCTTACTTTGTCAAATATCTGTACTTAGTTCATCTCATTTTTCAGCGCCTTGCTTATTAAACACAATAATATCAGTGTCCTTCTCTTTGTTAAGGAAAATATGAATGAAATTCATGCCTTTGTAGTGGTACCATATGTTATCTTATCTCAACCTTGATATTTAAGGACAATCTTTAAATACAAATAATTATTCCCTAATATTTCTAGTTTATATGTTTGTGGTTTTTTTAGATTTTCTTAAAGTCATGCATGTCTGTAATTCTTTTTTTTTTTAAAGTTTCATGATACTTTGATATGAATGCTGCACATGCTTTGCATTGCTTCAGTTCAGTTCAGTTCAGTCACTTAGTCATGTCTGACTCTTTGTGACCCCATGAATCACAGCACACCAGGCCTCCCTGTCCATCACCAACTCCTGGAGTTTACACAAGCTCATGTCCATCGAGTCGGTGATGCCATCCAGCCATCTCTCATCCTCTGTTGTCCCCTTCTCTTCCTGCTCCCAATCCCTCCCAGTATCAGGCTCTTTTCCAATGAGTCAACTCTTCACATGAGGTGGCCAAAGTATTGGAGTTTCAGCTTCAGCATCAGTCCTTCCAATGAACACCCAGGACTGATCTCCTTTAGGATGGACTGGTTGGATCTCCTTGCAGTCCAAGGGTCTCTCAAGAGTCTTCTCCAACACCACAGTTCAAAAGCATCAATTCTTCGGTGCTCAGCTTTCTTCACAGTCCAACTCTCACATCCATACATGACCACTGGAAAAGCCATAGCCTTGACTAGACGGACCTTTATTGGCAAAGCAACGTCTCTGCTTTTGAATGTGCTATCTAGGTTGGTCATAACTTTCTTCCAAGGAGTAAGCGTCTTTTAATTTCATTGCTGCAGTCACCATCTGCAGTGATTTTGGAGCCCCAAAAAAATGAAGTCTGACACTGTTTCCACTGTTTCCCCATCTATTTCCCATGAAGTGATGGGACCAGATGCCATGATCTTCGTTTTCTGAATGTTGAGCTTTAAGCCAACTTTTTCACTCTCCTCTTTCACCTTCATCAAGAGGTTTTTTAGTTCCTCTTCACTCTCTGCCATAAAGGTGGTGTCATCTGCATATCTGAGGTTATTGATATTTCTCCCAGCAATCTGGATTCCAGCTTGTGCTTCTTCCAGCCCAGCATTTCTCATGATGTACTCTGCATATATGTTAAATAAGCAGGGTGACAGTATACAGCCTTGACGTACTCCTTTTCCTATTTGGAACCAGTCTGTTGTTCCATGTCCAGTTCTAACTGTCACTTCCTGACCTGCATAGAGGTTTCTCAAGAGGCAGATCAGGTGGTCTGGTATTCCCATCTCTTTCAGAATTTTCCACAGTTTATTGTGATCCACACAGTCAAAAGCTTTGGCATAGTCAATAAAGCAGAAATAGATGTTTTTCTGGAGCTCTCTTGCTTTTTCTATGATCCAGCGGATGTTGGCAATTTGATCTCTGGTCCCTCTGCCTTTTCTAAAACCAGCTTGAACATCTGGAAGTTTACCATTCATGTATTGCTGAAGCCTGGCTTAGAGAATTTTGAGCATTACTTTACTAGCGTGTGAGATGAGTGCAATTGTGCGGTAGTTTGAGCATTCTTTGGCATTGCCTTTTTTGGGATTGGAATGAAAACTGACCTTTTCCAGTCCTTTGGCCACTGCTGAATTTTCCAAATGTGCTGGCATATTGAGTGCAGCACTTTCACAGCATTGCTTACCTCCATTTAAATGGATTAATGGCATTCAGTAAACTCTTCTTGATTCTTAATTAGAATGGACAGAATTATCACTGTTTAAGGAGGACTAGTAGGAAAATTAAAACCTGTAAGTTTACTTTGGGGTTTATTTTATTGAGTTTTATATTAGCATATTTCAGAGATGTTCTTGTTTGTTTGTGTAAAGGGGAGCAGATAGCAGCATTACTCCTCTCTGCAGAGTTTGTGCATATTATGAAAGACTTTTACTGTGGTGGTACAGTATGCCTTGCTTCCCTTCAAGCTTTCATGAAGCAAATACTGTCTGTGCTTACATTTGATTTCATGTAGAGTTGGTTTTTTATTTATAAATACCCAGGTCCCTGAGTTCTTGGGTCTTCAGATGCTGGGTATTCACCAGCTGCCACCTGATTATCATTCATTTGTTTTTAATATTAAATTGACCTTTTCCAGGCTCTCTCGTTGAGGAAGTTGGAGTCTGCATAACACCAGCTGTGTGTGGTGTCAGAATGGAACAATAACTCAGGGATACAGAGTATGCCTCGCCTTTGTTTCCTGAAATTGTGCCTTGATTCCTTTTGTTAGTAGAATATTTCAAATGAATGAAAGCAACGTTTTCTATTTTTAGTTTTTGGGAGGAGGGTTACACTTCTTTACAAAGCAAATACTTGGCCTGAAAATTCAAATTTTATTTAGTATGTCTAATTTGCTTAAAGTAAAACGCACACATACAGGAGAGATTTTAGCTGTCTTCACTGTCATGGTTCAGACCCTTTCTCTTCACATTAACTTGATTATTTAAAGTTATTTTTTAGACTTTATTTTTAATAAAGAAAATATCTCCTTTCTAACTTTTGCTGTCAGCATGAGAGCAGGTGTTTTTTTTTTTTTCTTCACGAATATTTTCAGGATTTTTTCTGACATTTTTAAGTAGATAAAAGTGGATTGTGTTTATGGAGTTAATATTTCCTTTCCTTTGGCGTTAAAGGTACTATTATTTGTAACTTCCAAAAATTAGGATTAGTCTATTTTTTTTTCTTTGCCTGAGTAAGTTCTTTGTAGAACAGTCCTCAAAGAATTTGTTAGTTCAGAATCTAATATGAATCAATAAATATTTTCTGATTGCTAATTTGAACAACCAGATGATTGGGAGTTCTTGAGAAGCATACAAAGAACTATATAGCTTCATGTGTGTTTTAGAAATCATTCTGGTGATTTCTTAGGACATTGACATTAAAAGCCAGAGGTATTAATTTTTCTTTTTCTGACCTCAACTGCATTTGTGGAGGTCCCAGGCTGACAAGTAAAATAGTTCCTTGCTGTTTAGTAAATCTCTCTGGGAATTGTTTATGGTGGTTTGGGAGGCTCATTCCATGCATTAAAACTTGACTTTCCTGTGTTTTATGTGAACTCCTTACTCCTGAAGTGTTAAAATTTCTGCTTTCCCTTTCGTGCTACTGAGCCACCTCCTTACTAGAGGCCTACTAGAGACATTATCAATGATTGGATGTCAGGCGATGTGATGTAGCATATTTTGTTTTATCATTTCACTTGTGTAGGGCTCTCCAAAACATCGTGTCTGGAATAAGGGACAACATGGCACGTATCATGAATCAGTAGAACCTGGAGAGGAAATTCCTCGTTGAACTGACTTGACTTCTATTTATTTTTTGCTTTTGAAAATTAGTAGTAGAAACAAAGGTAAATACCAGCTGTGTGAGGTTTTATACTTTTAGTTTCCTTACTAGTCACTATGAAAATGAGACATGATCATTTAAGCTGCGTTTTCAAAGAACCCTGTTGAAAAGAAAAAGGAAGTGGGAACAGAACATTTAGGTAGCAATTATATCTTTTCCTGGGGCAACCATATATCATATTCATACACTGCTGTGTTTGGCTGCCTGTTTTGTATTCTGAAAAAGTATTTGCATAATAATAAAATGTTCTACATGTAGTGGAAAGACCACGATTGCTTGAATCTCCCAATCCAATCTTCATTTTAAAATCCTGTCCTAGGGTTGGGGAATAGACTTGGTAGCAGTGTCAGACTTTTTTATTTTTTCATGCCATTTTTCTAGCACTTCAGAATAAAGGTCCATTATATTCTTACAGAGTTGAGCAGGTGACTTCATATAACCAGATTTAAAAGCTGTTGGTTGGACCCAGCATTCTGGCCCTAGGAATGCTGGCAATACAAATAGAGCAGCTCTGCCCTGAACAGCTGCCATGGAAGCCACAGGGGCAACCAGTGCACTTGCCTGCACCGTGTTTTGTGAGGCAGCCTTCCCCTTAAACACTGGTATTTTATGCTGGTGATTAGAAGAATTTGGCATTTGGGAGCAAGGTCCTGTGACCTTCTGTTTTGTATGAATATGCACAGCATTGCGTTTTTATGTTACACCCTTAATATACAGTCCAAACACAAAAGCTTCCTGAGGAGAGCCAATTTAAAGCTGAAGAGGAAAAGATTTTATGATGCTATTTAAACTGAACAAGGCTCTCAAATGTAATGGATTAGAATGAAGTGAAAAACAAACAAGCCTGTGGTAAGACAGATCCAAAAAGGTTGAACCTAGCCTCTGACCATCACCTCTTGCATTGATTAGGCCTGATTTATCAATAGTTTCTTTCAGTCAAAATAATTGAAGTGCTTTGATCTTTTCAAATTCTTCTGTTGGAGATGGAGGGAATATTTTATTCAGTTTTCATGAAACTATTAAAATTATCTGTTACCATGTTCATCATACTGAGGTACGCTTAATTAAAGATTTTTTTTTTTAATTGTTCATGTTCTCTAAGGGCTTTTAGTGCTAGCTCATACTTCTGAAATGTATGAGGGTGGGATCAAATGAGATTTGTTTTAATTACACAACAAACAACATAACCTTGAATTTCATTTTTAGATAGAGATGAAATCTACTATATGACATTATAGTTTAGCTCATTGCTTCCCAACATTTAAACTAGTGGTAAATGGATGTTTTGAGAAATAGTTTACTGTAGCAGTCTTCTGGAGAACATTAGTGTTAGCCTATAGAGGGGCTTCCCTAGTGGCTCAGATGGTAAAGAATCCACCTGCAATGCAGGAGACCTGGGTTCAATCCCTGGGTCGTGAAGATCCCCTGAAGAAGGGAATGGCTACCCACTCCAGTGTTCTTGCTTGGAAAATTCCATGGACAGAAGAGCCTGGAGGGCTTTAGTCCATAGGGTTGCAAAGAGTTGGACATGACTAAGCTGAGACTAACACAACACTATGATTAGGAACAGGGCTTCCCTGGTGGCCCAGATGGTAAAGATCGGCATACAATGCAGGAGATCTGGGTTCAATCCCTGGGTTGGGAAGATCGTCTGGAGGAGGGCATGGCAAACCACTCTAGTATTTTTGCCTGGAGAATCCCATGGACAGAGGTGCCTGGGAGGCTACAGTCCATGGGGTCGCAAAGAGTTGGACATGACTGAGCGACAAAGGAGAGTGACCCCAGGCTGCATTCAAATAGTTGTTTCAGATGTTTATGCTCAGCATGTGGAGATGTTGAAGGGAGTTTTTGAAATAAAAACTCTTAAATGCCTATTGTTTTTTAAGCGGGACAATTGGGGAAGGAGGAGGCTAGACTTTCTATTACTACAACTTAAATGAAAAGTATGTGATAGATGTTAAGTGCTAAAAGGGTAGTGTAATATGACAACTTTTAAAAGAGATACTTCTAGGTAGATCTAATGTGATAACTTTTGTAATTTGCCTGGAGTCCTCTTCGTTGCCAATCATCAGTCCTAAGCTCATTGGGAAGGAGTCCCAGTTTACTAAGGAGACCACAGTGAGTTGGGCAGTTCCTACTGCTAAAAAAGGCTAATTAGGTCCCATTTGTTTATTTTTGCTTTTATTTCCAATATTCTGGGAGGTGGGTCATAGAGGATCCTGCTGTGATGTATGTCAGAGAGTGTTTTGCCTATGTTCTCCTCTAGGAGTTTTATAGTTTCTGGTCTTACGTTTAGATCTTTAATCCATTTTGAGTTTATTTTTGTGTATGGTGTTAGAAAGTGTTCTAGTTTCATTCTTTTACAAGTGGTTGAACCAGATTTAACCTTAAAAGCTTCTGCACATCAAAGGAAACTATTAGCAAGGTGAAAAGACAGCCTTCAGAATGGGAGAAGATAATAGCAAATGAAGCAACTGACAAACAACTAATCTCGAGAATATACAAGCAACTCCTACAGCTCAACTCCAGAAAAATAAATGAGCCAATCAAAAAATGGGCCAAAGAACTAAATAGACATTTCTCCAAAGAAGACATACAGATGGCTAACAAACACATGAAAAGATGCTCAACATCACTCATTATCAGAGAAATGCAAATCAAAACCACTATGAGGTACCATTTCACACCAGTCAGAATGGCTGCGATCCAAAAGTCTACAAGCAATAAATGCTGGAGAGGGTGTGGAGAAAAGGGAACCCTCTTCCACTGTTGGTGGGAATGCAAACTAGTACAGCCACTATGGAGAACAGTGTGGAGATTCCTTAAAAAACTGGAAATAGACCTGTCTTATGATCCAGCAATCCCACTGCTGGGCATACACACTGAGGAAACCAGAAGGGAAAGAGACACGTGTACCCCAATGTTCATCGCAGCACTGTTTATAATAGCCAGGACATGGAAGCAACCTAGATGTCCATCAGCAGATGAATAGATAAGAAAGGTGTGGTACATATACACAATGGAGTATTATTCAGCCATTAAAAAGAATACATTTGCATCAGTTCTAATGAGGTGGATGAAACTGGAGCCTATTATACAGAGTGAAGTAAGCCAGAAAGAAAAACACCAATACAGTATACTAACGCATATATATGGAATTTAGAAAGATGGTAACAATAACCCTGTGTACGAGACAGCAAAAGACACACTGATGTATAGAACAGTCTTATGGATTCTGTGAGAGAGGGAGAGGGTGGGAAGATTTGGGAGAATGGCATTGAAACATGTAAAATATCATGTATGAAACGAGTTGCCAGTCCAGGTTCGATGCACGATACTGGATGCTTGGGGCTGGTGCACTGGGACGACCCAGAGGGATGGAATGGGGAGGGAGGAGGGAGGAGGGTTCAGGATGGGGAACATATGTATACCTGTGGCGGATTCATTTTGATATTTGGCAAAACTAATACAGTTATGTAAAGTTTAAAAATAAAATAAAATTAAAAAAAAAGAAATAGGAGGGAAAAAAGGAAGAATATAGTGTTTTACATAAGCATTAAAATAATCTGGATGTAAAAAAAAATAAAAAAATAAATTAAAAAAAAAAAAAAAAAAAAAAGGCTTGTTCACTTTGGTTCCTGCATTGACCAATGATTAGTCTTTCTTATAAATAAGATTTTCCCCAGTGAGTATTGATTGATACCTAATGTTGGAGAAGGCCGTGGCAGCCCACTCCAGTGCTTTTGCCTGGAAAATCCCATGGATGGAGGAGCCTGGAAGGCTGCAGTCCATTGGGTCACTAGGAGTCGGACAGGACTGAGCAACTTCGCTTTCACTTTTCACTTTCATGCATTGGAGAAGGAAATGGCACCCCACTCCAGTGTTCCTGCCGGGAGAATCCCAGGGATGGGGGAGCCTGGTGGCTGCCGTCTATGGGGTCACACAGAGTCGGACACGACTGAAGCGACTTAGCATAGCATAATGACATTTTTATTTCTCAAGGCTAGGGTGAGAGCTATTTTGAAAACACAAAACCATTTAAATCTTTTTAGTATACATCTGCTGATGCTGTTGCTAAGTTGCGTCAAATCATGTCCGACTCTGTGCAACCCCATAGACGGCAGCCCACCAGGCTCCTCTGTCCCTGGGATTCTCCAGGCAAGAACATTGGAGTGGGTTGCCATTTCCTTCTCCAGTTCATGAAAGTGAAAAGTGAAAGTCTAACATAACGTATTATTTCCTTAGCACAGCAAAGTTCATTTTCATTGTGGATATCTTAACTAATACAAATAATGAGAAAAGGGAGAGAGATGAAGAAGAAGGCCTGAGCTCTGCAGCAAGGAGGACTTGGGATTGAGTCTTGGTTCTACCCTTTACTGGGCAAGTGATCTTTGGTAATCTTATAATAGAGAACAATACCCAGCCCATACTGAAAGGTTAATGTGATAGTAAATGCAGATAGCTTAAAAGAGTGCTCCACATGTAGTAAGTGTTGAATATGTACTTATACAAGTATAAATGCAAATAAATATGTATTGAATACTTATAGATTGGTGTACTGAGAGTTTTATACTATAGATAAATCTATATAAAATGTATATATGTGTAAATTCTAGTGAACATCTTCAGCTCTGTCTTTAAAGCAGAGTGTCCTGTTCAATAAATGGAAGGTTTTATGATTATCAATAAAATCCCCCCAGTCCTCTCCCTTGGTGATAATTTCTCTTAATTTCTTTTAACATAAAATAGTCAATGAGTGATATATCTATAAACAGGTATCACTTTCTAGATACTTCTTCACACCTACTTTTTAAAATTTAACACTAGTTTATAAATATGTTGTAACAATGCCAAATTTAACAGCCATTCATTTTTTACATTTATTAAATTTTTATTGGAGTATAGTTAATTTACATGTGTTAGTTTCAGGTGTACAGCAAAGTGAATCAGTAGTTATATGTAAACATATATCCACTCTTTTTTAGATTCTAGCCATAGATTATTGTGTTGAAGGTTGAAACATTTTAAAATTATCCTTCCTTTACTATTGTTACTGTGTTGTTTTTTTTTTTTTTTTTAATTTTATCTCCTATAAATATGTGGTAAGCATTCTTATGCTTAAATCTTGGCACATAGTGATTTCTTTTTCCCTTTAGGATAAATTCCTAGAAGTAGAATTGGAGGACAAAAGGCATGCAGGAGTTTAAAACACTTACAGGTTACTCTGGGAATTTGTTTTCTTTTGGTATATATTTTAAAATATTTTCGTGTAAAATCAAAAGTTATAAGGTTATGGAATATTTACTTCCTTTTGTATAAGAAAAAGCTTTTAATCTTATTTTTAAAAATTTATGATTTTTGTGTAAAAAAAAAGTGGCTGCAGTGAATCGCTTCTCCCTGTGCAGGTCCCTGAGGGGTTGTTGGGGTCCTTGGTTAGGTGGTGATAGACCATGTAGTCTATCCTGGCTTGTCATCCTGTAAATGTCCTGTAAATTCCCTGTAAAGTCCCAAGGGAAATAATCTACCTTGGGAGATAGAGAGCCCAAGAAGCTTCATTAGTTATGTGCTTGCTCAGGAAAACAGTTCATTTTAAGAAAATCAGACACTATCAGTTGGTAAGAATGTATTAGTATTTACACTATGCACAGTAAACTCCCTCTCTGGGCAACACACTTAGAGCAAGTTGCTTCATAATAAGTCTGTAGGAAGTGGTCATAGGTAAACTTTATTTTAAAGGTTGGAATCTTAATCTGCTGATCTGGTTCATTTCTTTACCAGTGGGTGTTTGGATGTATCTGTTTGTCACTACAGACTGTTGACAGGTGCCAGTTTCTTTTGGGAAGCCATCACTGGTATGAAAATTTTCCTGATATATTAGACTTCCATATTTGCATTTAATATAGCCTATGGAGAAGGCAATGGCACCCCATTCCAGTACTCTTGCCTGGAAAATCCCATGGGCGGAGGAGCCTGGTGGGCTGCAGTCCATGGGGTCTCTAAGAGTCGGACACAACTGAGTGACTTTACTTTCACTTTTCACTTTCCTGCATTGGAGAAGGAAATGGCAACCCACTCCAGTGTTCTTGCCTGGAGAATCCCGGGGATGGGGGAGCCTGGTGGGCTGCCGTCTATGGGGTCGCACAGAGTCGGACACGACTGAAGCGACAGCAGCAGCATGCAATAATATCATTGCCAAAATGTCTGCAATTAACTCTGAATTAATCTAGTGTCTTGAGCAGTATTTTCTTATTTTATTCTGTAAAACTTAGTTCATGGAATTATATACACACAGATGCACACACAGCATCAAATCTTACTATTCACATTTTTTTTTTCCTTTTCTCCCTTCTCTACTATTGTACTCCACCCTTTTATTCTGCATTGAGTTAGGGTACTTTCAGTAAAAGATACCTTCTGAAAATTCAAGGCTTTCTCTAGGAAAATCTGTAAGGACCGCATCTACTTTGTGGTATGAAGGCTCTGAATATGAGCAAGAAAGCCTGGTTGATGTCTGTGCATGTGTACTGCTGCTGCTGCTGCTAAATCGCTTCAGTCGTGTCCGACTCTGTGCGACCCCCAGAGACGGCAGCCCACCAGGCTTCCCCGTCCCTGGGATTCTCCAGGCAAGAACACTGGAGTGGGTTGCCATTTCCTTCTCCAATGCATGAAAGTGAAAAGTGAAAGTGAAGTCACTCAGTTGTGTCCAACTCTTAGCGACCCCAGGCTCCTCCGTCCATGGGATTTTCCAGGCAAGAGTACTGGATTGGGGTGCCATTGCCTTCTCCAGTGCATGAGTACTAGCTAATCTCTATTTAAAGGGCTTTAGAGATGTTTGATTCTGAAATGCAGGATTGAATTTTTACTGCATATTCATTTTTTTCTTCATGAGGATGAATTTAATTTTGGTAGGTTAGTAAGCAGATTGGTTATTCATTGCAAATTCTGCTGTTGCTGGAGAGTTCTGCTTTTCTCCTCCAGTGAAACCTAGAGAGAGACGTTTATGTGCTGAGGAATCATGTTGCGGTAACCAGCCAGAGCTATGAGACAGTTGTGCGGATACTTTTAAAGAATTGATGTTAGCAAAGGGTGAAGGTCTGAAAAAGGAGTTGCTACTGGGAGAATTAATGCTTGGTGCTAACTGGAATGTTTCCTTGTTTTCCATACATTTTCCTTTCTGTTATTTCTCTTGCATTATTACTGCATATACATATATGTATTCTTTTAATAAGATCACTTTTCTTACACATATATTCCCCTTCTGTCTGCACACCTATGTTCCTATTTTCTTAAAAGAGCTGTATAGGCTATTTAGGCAAAGCATATTTTGTTTTAAGGAAAGATAGGACTTTAAAGTCCCTTTCCCTAAACTACTCGTACTTGTGGTGAGCAGAATGGCCTCCAAAGAAATCTACATCCTAATCCCTGGAACCTGTGGCTCTATTATATTAAATGGTGATGGAAAATTAGTGTGTCAGTTGGAATTAAGGTTTTTAATGAGCTGATTATAAAATACAGATATTACCCTGAATTATCTAACTATTCCCAGTATGCTCACAAAAGTCCTTTAATGTAGAAGAGGAAGTAGAAGAATAGGCCAGAGTAAAGTGATGTGAAAGCTCAACCTGCTGTTGCTGGCTTTGAAGTTGGAGAAAGAGGGCCATGAGTCCAGGAACGTGGGTGGCCATATGTAAATTTCCAGAAATACTCTTGTGTAACAAATGCATGCATATTTTTCCTTCCTTTTATTTTGCACAAACTGGATTTTTTTTTTAATCTATACTTTTATATGCCTTGAGTTATTGCAGTTTAAATCAGGTGTTGAAAAGATATGTGGGCTTCCCTGGTGGCCCAGTCAGTAAAGAATCTGCCTGAAATGCAGGAGACCTGGTTTTAATCCCTGGGTTGGGAAGATCCCCTGGAGAAGAGCATGGCAGCCCACTCTGGTATTCTTGCTGGAGAATCCCCATGGACAGAGGTGCCTGGCTAGAGACTATTGTTTAGATCAGTTACATTTAAAAAAAAAAATAGCTTCATAGTTTTCCTTTATATGACCGAATAATAGTTTATTTAAATAGTCCTCTATTGATGGACTATGAGGATATTTTCAGTTTTGGTTGTTACATGTTGTCTTAAACCTTTGAGGTTTCTATAATGGAATACTATAGTGTAGGAGGCTTAGGGACAACAGAAATTTATTTCTCACCGTTCTGAAGGTTGGGAAGTCCAGGCACTAAGATCAAGGTGCTAGCATGATTGGATTCTGGTCAGGGCCTGCTTCCTGGTTCATGGATGCCATCTTCTTATGTCCTCTTAGTGCAGAAGGGCAGAGGAGCTCTTTGGGGTCTCCTTGGGGTTAAGATTCATCCTGTGAATTTGGGGGTCACAGACATTCAGTCAATGGTGTGAGTCTTTGTAAACATGCACAAGTATATTTTCAACATAAATTCCTAAAGTGGAACGGATGAATACGTTTATGAATTTAAAATTTTGATGGTTATTGCCAATTTAACTCTCCGAGGAGGCCATGCATGGTCTACTCTGTTTTATAGCCTCTCTCTGGGCTATAGTGTACCTTACCTTTTTAGTCGTGGTAAAGTGGAAAGTGCAAAACACCAAGGGGCAGAGAGCAGACTTTCACTCTCTCTATTCCCTATTAAACACAATGTCAAACACTGTCTCTTGATTTTCGGCTTTAGTTCTGCAGATGATCTGGGTCTTGAAGCCAGTGTGGTTCCATTGGTAGTGATGAGAGTGGGACGGCAGTTGGAGTGCCCATGTCCTGCAGCCTAGTTCCTGTGGGATGACTGTGCAACTGTAGCAGGGGAAGGAATGGGGACACATGTCCAGCCTTATCTTTTCTCTTATTTGGGATACTGATGGATGTAGAAATACAGTATTTAGCTAGTGTGCGTGATTCCTGAGTTAGTTCTGTTTTGGAAATATGCAACTTGTCTCTAGAAGGAGCACAAGGCTTTGGCATATTAATTTTTCAAGATAAGATGTTTGCCTCATAAGCTGAAAAAATCATGTAGCACTTGAAGGGCCATGACAGTGGGATATAGGGCATTTTCCTCCAGGAGTCTTCCATAAAACTTCATCAAAAATGATGTATAAACATACCTGCTCATCCCACTTTAATCAACTTAAACTTTGTCTGAACAGACTTTAAAAAAATGACAATTCTACCACTTCCTAGCTCTGTGATGTTAGGATGATCACAGTTTTCTCACTTATAAAATGAGGATAATAGTACATTGGAAGCATGATCATTTTGCAGCTATTACTGCTACTCTTTGTTAACCTGATGAGTGAAAATAATATCTCATTTAACTGTTTCTTTAATTGAGAATGAGTTTGAACATTGTTAAATGACGCCACCCTTATGGCAGAAAGTGAAGAAGAACTAAAAAGCCTCTTGATGAAAGTGAAAGAGGAGAGTGTAAAAGTTGGCTTAAAGATCAACATTCAGAAAACTAAGGTCATGGCATCTGGTCCCATCACGTCATGGCAAATAGATGGGGAAACAGTGGAAACAGTCGCTGACTTTATTTTTCTGGGCTCCAGAATCACTGCAGATGGTGGTTGCAGCCATGAAATTAAAAGACGCTTACTCCTTGGAAGGAAAGTTATGACCAACCTGGACAGCATATTAAAAAGCAGAGACATTACTTTGCCAACAAAGGTCTGTCTAGTCAAGGCTATGGTTTTTCCAGTGGTCATGTATGGATATGAGAGTTGGACTATAAAGAAAGCTGAGCGCTGAAGAATTGATGCTTTTGAACTGTGGTGTTGGAGAAGACTCTTGAGAGTCCCTTGGACTGCAAGGAGATCCAACCAGTCCATCCTAAATGAGATCAGTCCTGGGTGTTCACTGGAAGGACTGATGTTGAAGCTGAAACTCCAATACTTTGTCCACCTGATGCGAAGAGCTGACTCATTTGAAAAGACCCTGATGCTGGGAAAGATTGAAGGTGGGAGAAGGGGACGACAGAGGATGAGATGGTTGGATGGCATCACCAACTCGATAGACATGGGTTTGGGTGAACTCCGGGAGTTGGTGATGGATAGGGAGGCCTGGCGTGCTGCGGTTCATGGGATGGCAAAGAGTTGGACACAACTGAGCGACTAAACTGAACTGAATTGCTTATTTTATGTTAAATAGGTTGACTGCTTTTCTGCCATCTATTTTTCAAGTGATTTTTTTCAGTTTGTCATTTGTCTTTTATCTTTATTCATGGTACTCTTCTCTCATGCAGATATTTCAAATATTTGTGAAGTCAGTTTATATATATGTGTGTGTGTGTGTGTGTGTGTGTATATATATATATATATATCTTTTTCTTTGTTTCTTGCCTACAAAGACCTTCCTTTCTATAAGATTTTTAAAAAATTATTAAAACCTCCCATATTTCCTTCTAGAACTTTTACACTTTTCTTTTTACTTAAGAATCTTTGATCCACCAAGAGTTTTTTTTTCTCTTTTCAAGAAAACTTATAAAATTAAATATTAGAATGAGATTTGGCATAATCTTTGTATTAAATATATAGTATATGTTAACAAAGTGGTACTGCTCAGTATATATTTTTCCATTAATGATGATAATTAATGAATAATTCTTTTTTACTTTTGAAGGTTTCAGTATAATTATATAGGCGTGGGATAAGTAGTGTTTTAGACCATAATTATAACACAAAGCAAATCACCTTTTTAAGTTATTATAGTAATCAATAAAGAATGAGACATTCAACAATGAGTTGTTGAAGCATCACAAATCATGCTACTAGAATCAATCTTCAGAACACCTTCTGTTATCTAAGTCTACTTTGTCATGTCTAATTATAGTAGTTTGGAAGTGAGAGTGTTAGTAGCTCTGTAGTGCCCAACTCTTTGCCACCCCATGGACTGTAGCCAGCCATGCTCCTCTGTCCATGGGATTCTTCAGGCAAGAATACAGCAGTGAGTTGCCATTCCCTTCTCCCCTTTCACCTTCATCAAGAGGCTCCTTAGTTCCTCTTTCTTTTTGCTATTAAAGTGGTATCATCTGTGTATCTGGGGAAGTCATGAGTTTGAGACAAATTAACTTTTTACATCAGGAAATATTTCTACTCCTATATTACTTCTGTTGTAACTGCCTCATGTTCCCAGGTCAACACGACTCAGAGGAGGTCAGGGAGTTTCTCGTGTTTAATTGCCTTTCGTCTACGAAGATTTTTTATGAGTGGGATCTAAAAGGGAGCCTTACCTCATCTCCCAAGATGAGGAAGTAATTGTCTACACCATCATAATACATAAACATTGTTATTTATTGAAGTCCCTCAGAATATTCCATAAATGTTATTTCAGTTTTCAGATTTTAATATTAGTGCTATTATTTTTAAGTCCAAACTTGAAAATAACACCACCACTCCCTGTGAGATAGCCAATATTATTCCCATTCACAGTTGCAAGAGATTCCAATTGAGTATTAGCATCTGCTTTGCCTGAGGATGAAAGTACCAGTCTGTGTTTCTTAACTTTCTAGCCTGTTTTCCTTAATTACATTTATATTTCTCATGGTCTGCATTTCTCGGGGTCAAAAAAGTTTTGAGAGGATAATAGAAAAGAATACATTCGTAGCAGCTCTGAGGAAAGCAGTTTAAAATGTTAGGCCTCTGGACCACCCTGCTTGTTGTCATTATTTAGTTTTCACCCTGTGTTGTTCTTTGATATTGCAGGACCCTGGGATGGGTACTTAATGCCTGCCTTTTCCTTTTCCTTCTCTCTCAGATGTCTTTTCACCTTGGCTTCATAAAGAAAAGAAAAGAAAAGGGATTGTTACATTTTTGATTAAGGTATCTCATTGTTGTTGTTTAGTCCCTAAATTGTGTCTGAACTTTTTGCAACCCCATGGACTGTAGCCCACCAGCCTCCTCTGTCCATGAGATTTCCCAAGTAAGAATACTGGAGTGGGTTGCTATTCCCCTCCCCAGGGGATCTTCCTGATCAGGGATCGAACCCACATCTTCTACATTGCAGTCAGATTTTTTACTGCTGATCTACCAGGGAAGCCCACATATCTGATAGAATATTTCTTTTTAGGGGGAGAGGGAGAAGGAAATGGCAACCCGCTCCAGTATTCTTGCCTGGAGAATCCCATGGACAGAGGAGCCTGGTGGGCTAGACCATGGGGTCACAAAGAGTCGGACACTTAGCACATAAGGCATGAGGGAGGTGGAAGGAGAAAAAGGGAAAGATGAATCTTATCTTTCTAACAAAACAAATTGGATAACATCATTCATTTACTTAAAAATCTGATAACCCAGTACCATTTGACAGCTTGACATATACCAGGCACCATTCAGGAGCTTTGTGTTCTTAATCCATTTAATTCCTAGGGTACCTTTTATCATCCCATTTCACACAGGAGGAAATGAATTCAGAGACGTTTTAAAGGAAGTTTCCATGGTCACACAGTGTGAGAACCAAGAATGAAGAAAGAACTCTGTGACTCTAAAGTTAGTGTTTGTTTATTCATCTATTTCTTATATCTCTAAATACCATTCATGTTCAGACATCTCTCATATTTTTTATTTCTAGATCTCTTGACCTAGTCTAAACTGCTCTAGTCTAGACCTTTAGTCTAGTCTTGAGCTTTTTCTCTGAACTCTAGACCTGTTCATACGGTGGCCTAACTCAGCATCTCTGCTTGAGCAGCCCATAAATACATCAAACTCCGGATTTCTAGCGCCTCATCCACCTACTACTCATCCATTTATTTCTTTCTCAGATCCTGACTGCTCCATCCTTCTACTTGCTGAGGGCAGAAATTCCTGAAAGTTATCCATAACCCCTTTATTTGTTATACTCCACATGTACTCTGTTAAGAAGTCTGGTTGACTTTATCTTCAAAATTGCAGACACCATTTCTGCCTGGATTACTCAAAGGTCTCCTGGCTGGTGACCCTGCTTTCACTCTTGATTTCCAAATATATTCTAGACACATTAGTAAAGGAGACTTCTCAGTCAATTTCGTTTCTGCTCAAACCCTCCTGAAGCTTTCCTTCACCCTCAGAGTTAAAGCCCTAAAGGATTTGGCCCTGGCAGCACTCTGATCTGATCTCCTCTTAGGTTCCCTTTGCTGACCTGCCTTAGCCACACAGGCCTTCTTGCTGTCCCCTGAAGCACCAGGCTTCTGGAGGGTTTCTGCACTTCATGTTCCTTCTTCCTGGAATGACCTCCGCTCAGATATCTGCAGGGCTCACACCCATTTCCTCCAGTTTTCTCAGTGAGGCTGATGAAACAAAATTTATATTTTAAAGCAAGACAAGAAAAACTGAACATAAACTTCTCTCTCTGGGTTTGTTCAGGCCTCCATAGATACAGTGTGTAGCTGTGTTACACATTAACCAGCAATCCTCAAAGATGGGAATGCTGGCTTGAATGTTAAGAGCTATTTTTTCTCTTTCTTCTGACCCTACAGTGGCAGAACTTCTGTGACAGTAACTTTAAAAAAAATAACTTTCTTTCCCAACTCTGTTGGGAGTCATGGTGACTTGCTGCTTGCTTTGCATGTTTACCTGGACTATGTATCCTTGGTGAACATTATATAAAATATCTGTGTGTCATGTTGATGTACGAACTTATATCTGAAAAATGTATATGACTGCCTTTGACTTCTAACAGGTGAAATAATTCTCAGAGCTCTCTGAGAATCTGCTTCCTGTGTTATAATACTCAGTTTGGTTCAAATAAAATTCCTTTTTCTTCCACTGCACTTATAACCTCCTGAAAAGATTATAAAATTTTCTTGTTAATGTGTATTATCTATATCCCCTACCTACTCTTTCACTCCCAATTGAAAGATCCATAAATGACAGGTTTTTGCTTTTTTATTTTTTTGGTTTGCTTGGTTCATTTTGTATGCCTAGCAATTATCTCAAGGTCTGGTACATTGTTAGTTATCAATAAAATGTGTGGAATAAATTTATTTACAAATGTGTCCAGCTTAGTGCTAACAGTGAGAAATACAGAGGTCTTCCCTGGCTCTCAAACTTTTAATTAATCCATTCTTTTAGGATTTCTGTGTGTGTGTGCTAAGTTGCTTCAGTTGTGTCTGACTCTTTGCAACCCTATGGACTGTAGCCCACCAGGCAGGCTCCTCTGTCCTTGGGACCCTCCAGGCAAGAATACTGGAGTGGGTTGTCATGCCCTCCTCCACGGAATCTTCCTGACCCAGGGATTGAACCCATGTCTCTTACATCTCCTGCATTGGCAGGTGGGTTCTTTACCACTAGTGACACCTGGGAAGCCCAGAAAGAGTCAAACTTATGTCTCTCTGTCTCCTCTTTTCCTATGCTGCTCACAGCCTCTCAGACAGCTTCCCATCACCTGTGAGGTGAGCCCCGTTTCCCAAGCATGGCATATAGGACCCTTTCAGTCTGCATTAGCCTGTGTGGCCAGCCTTAGTTTTTCTTTCTCTTCTGGGTTACTGCCAACTCCAGCTTCTGTTGAAATACTTGCTCTTTACCTAATAGGCCATATGCTGTAGTTTCACACCTCTGCAAAATGTTTTTCACTAACTCAAATGCTTCTTCTTCCCATTTCTGCTTGGAGAGTCTATGCTTGTCCTTGGAATCTCAGCTCTTGTGTTACTTCCTCTGTGAAGCCTTTTTTTTTTTTTTTTTTAAAAGCTTCACTTGGGGAGGCAGTTGGTCACTGCACCCTGCTTCCCAGAATGCCACCTGTCATGTGGCTTGCTTACTTACACTTTCACCATGTTCTATTTAGTCTCCAGGAATGGGGCTTTCTTCTCTTCTTCGTTGCTTTGCCAATACCTAGTCCAGGGCCTGTTCACAGAATGTACAGTACCCTAAGAAAACATTTCTTCCATCACTTTATGATGATATGAGTTATAATGGATAATGCAGACATCTAAGGATTTTGAATTTAAAAACAGAAAATTGTCAGTTGTAATCTGAGAAAGTCTAGAAGACTTCTCATAAATGCTCTGTGGATAAAGCATTCATTCGTCTATTCACTGCCATAGAGTAGTTATTAAGTACAAGGAATTAATGGGTTCAGCACCTAGCCCTGCCGCTGTGTCAGGCTTAACCTCACTGAATTCCTCATCTCTCTAAACCTCCACCTAGTCTATGAAGTGGAGAATAATATTGGTGCCTACCTATAGTATTGGTGGGAAGATTTAATTGCAGTGAATATAAAGGGACTGTCATATATTCAGTACTAAATACATAAATAAAATGGCAGTAAAGCCTTCTGGAGGAGTTAATATTTGTACAGCATGATTTTAGATTTAAATTGCATTAAATAGATTGAGCAAAATGCTAAACCAAAGACAAAGGGTGTCCCTTGAGCACATTGAGGGGGAAGTCCAGACTGACTAGATCCTGAGGGCTCTCTACCTCACACAGGTGCACCTCCCCAAAGTGGCCCTCGCCAAGCTTCTTGAAGCGGAGCCTCGACCGAGGGAAATCCACTCTGGGGGGCCCATCCCCAGCCGCCCCTGGGGGCAGCGCAGGCACAGCATAGGTGTTGCCCCCGAGCGTTTACCCAAAAAAGTCACTTTTTTTTGTTACTTTGTGTGTTCATCCTTCAGAATTATTTCTGACTCTCATCTCTTTTCTTTTTTTCTGTATAGAGACCTCATTTGAGGTGACAAATTGAATATTTTAAACGTTTAAATGAAGAGAATTTAGAAATGGCTATTATAAACAGTTGTAACCTGAGAGTTATTACAGCATGTGACAGTCTTAGTGTTGTTTATAAAATGGGTTAGGGAGAGGTTTTACCAAGTGGAGCATTTGATTGCAAGAATGGAATCTCTCCCAGACTGTATGGTGGTCCCAGTGATATGGTGTCCAGATGACAGAACTTTGTTTAGAGAGTATTCTATTAGAAATTTAAAACCATGCAAATGTGCATGTCCAGCTGCAAAATGATTTTACGTTGACTAATGTCTGGCACGTTATACTCTTTGTGCATTGTCAGAAAACTTCCTAGGCTGCCAGTTATTAAAGGATTTGGATTAAATAGATGTAATGCGAAGTCTGAAATCTGAGGGTATGTTAGCCAGCTCAATACTGTGTGTTTGGAGGCTAGGGATGTTTTTTATGGTTATACATCTCCATGGCAAATATTTTATTCTAGAAATTGGTGTGAGAGAATATGCTGAGAAAATAAATGAAGACACAAAAAATGATTTAAAAAATCAGCTTGGAAGTCAGGGATTTATTTTCCCTGTCCCACTCTAATGTACTTGCAGAAATACCACCAGTACAGATGAAACAAAGTATTCTTTAATTCATTAAACATATTGTGTTTAGCTGCTAGAGATCGAACAGATTACAAGACAGAAATAGCCCTTCCCTTTGTGAAGCTTATCAGTCCAGTTCGGCTCAGTCGCTCAGTCCTGTCCGACTCTGCGACACCATGGACTGCAGCACGCCAGGCTTCGCTGTCCATTACCAACTTCTGGAGCTTGCTTAAACTCATGTCCATTGAATCAGTGATGCCATCCAACCATGTCATCCTCTGTCGTCCCCTTCTCCTCCTGCTTTCAGTCTTTCCCAGCATCAGGATCTTTTCAAATGAGTCAGTTCTTTGCATCAGGTGGCCAAAGTATTGGAGTTTCAGCTTCAGCACCAGTCCTTCCAATGAATATTCAGGACTGATTTCCTTTAGGATGGACTGGTTAGAGTTCCTTGCAGTCCAAGGGACTCTCAAGAGTCTTCTCCAGCACCACAGTTCAAAAGCATCAATTCTTCAGTGCTCAGCTTTCTTTATGGTTCAATTCTCATATCCACACATGACTATTGGAAAAAGCATAGCTTTGACTAGATGGACCTTTGTCAGCAAAGTAATGTCTCTGCTTTTTAATATGCTGTCTAGGTTTGTCATAGCTTTTCTTCCAAGGAGCAAGAGTCCTTTAATTGCATGGCTGCAGTCACCATCCCCATTGATCTTGGAACCCAAGAAAATAAAGTTTCTCACTGTTTCCACTGTTTCCCCATCTATTTGCCATGAAGTGATGGGACCAGGTACCGTGATCTTAGTTTTCTGAATGTTGAGTTTTAAGCCAACTTTTTCACTCTCCTCTTTTCAATTTCATCAAGAGGTTCTTTAGTTTTTCTTTTTCTGCCATAAGGGTGGTGTCATCTGCATATCTGAGGTAATTGATATTTCTCCTGGCAATCTTGATTCCAGCTTGTGCTTTGTCCAGCCCGGCATTTCGCTTGATGTACTCTGCATATAAGTTAAATAAGCAGGATGACAATGTACAGCCTTGACATAATCCTTTCCTGATTTGGAACCAGTCTGTTGTTCCATGTCTAGTTCTAACTGTTGCTTCTTGACCTGCATGAAGCTTTTACTTTGATGAATGAAGCAGACAATAAATACTTGCCAAAGTGCCAAGATAATCAGGCTATTGCTACAGATAAGGCGGTCAGAGAAAGCTTTTCTGTTGACTTGAGAGGTGTGGTGCAGGATTCCAGGAAGTTAGCCTTGTGAAGAGTTGTCTTTCAGGCACAGGGGCTCAGTGTGTACAAAGGTTGTGATAGGGCAGAGAACCTGAGTCTTGTTGGTGCCAGTGGAGCAGGAGTGAGAGTGGGAGGCCGATTAGGAGGCTCTTATGTAAAATAAGAAGCTGTGGTGGCCGGGATCAGGGTGGTCATGGTGGTGACAGAGAGAGAAGATGGTGTGTACAGGATGTCTCTGAAGGGTAGAACTAATGGGGTTTGTTGAATTGGGTGTGGGAGTGAGGTTAGATGGAGAAATCAAGGATGACTCCCAAGTTACTCACAGAGGAACTGAATGGATGGGCGTGCCATTAACCAACACAGAAAAGTATCTGAAAGAAATAGAGTAGGACACACAACAAAGGCAAAAGGAAATATGAAGGTTGGCAGCTCTTAGTAGAGTCTAGCCACCCACATGTTTTTATTCCCATTCTCTTGCTCTTTACCAAAATAAAAGCTTTTCATCTGCTATAGACTCTTTGAACACAGTGTAACCCGTGTGTCATCAATAATTTATGCAGTGTTCTCAAGTAAACGCACTAGTGTCCAAGGCCTTGTGATTCTGATCTGGTTTCTCAGAATATTTCACAGGGCAGATATGAAAGGGAAGGTTTAAAAACAAAAAAGATGCCATCATTTATTAGTGTGGCACAATTTAAAGGGCTATAATTAAATTTTACCTCTGGTAACTCATCTTTTCATAGGTGTGTCTAAAGGTTATTGTTCTTCCAGGACCTGTTGTACTAATACCTGCACCTTGTTTAAAGGGACCTGAACAGCTTGATTGGTATGTTATGCTTTCAGTTGATTTTTTTCACATGTAAATCACCAGAAAGACTTTTGGAGGTAAACTTTGTAGCCTTCCACCTGACATTGGATGTAATATAGTTACATTTCCAGGGAAAGTAATTATTCTTATCTGTTCTTATTCTTTTAATAATAAGTAACTTTTCTTGTTATAAACAAAGTATCTTCAGTGAAGGTGATTTAGAAAGTACAGTAAATTATACAGTCATTTATACTTTCAAAACCAAGAGGCAATAGATTTTCCAGTTTTTAAAAAAAATTTAATTGGTATGATGCTTCATATTCTGTGCAGTTTTGTATCATCCGCCTTTTTTTTTCCACCTAACATTCTATTGTGACTTTCTATATCTTATTAACTATTACTGAGAGACAACATCTTAAATGGCCGTGTACCATTCCACAGCATGGAGCTATCATTTTCCTGTTGTTGAGTATTTAGATTATTTGCTGTTCTTTGTAGAGAATTTTAAAATGAAGAGAAAAAGTCAGACAATTTTTACAGAACACAAAGTTTTAACGACAATTTTTACAGAACATAGAGTTTTAATGAAAGAAGTAATCTATTCAAAGAAAAAGTAATTTGTAAAACTGTAAACTTCTCCAGGCAGCTTTAGAAGAATGCTTGAGGCATCTGAACAACAGCAGTAAAAAGCCCTAATCTCCTGGGCTCTCTGCTCTTGCAGAGCTTTCCTGTGTCCTGGAGGTGCCAGGGAGGGACTCCCTTTGCCAAGCTCCTCAGCATCGTTTCTCACCGAAATCTTTGCCCTGGCCCTTTGGAATCTCTATTTCCATTCAGAGCTGGCACCTCTGAATCTTGCTTGGTAGCACTGCGGGAATTAAGGACATAGAGGCACAGCCCTCTTACGACAGTTTTGGGCTACCAGATTTGCATGGCTCCATCCTCAGCCCTGTCCTCCCCTGGGGCAGTCCCTGAAGTCTCAGCAGGGTGCATCCTTCTAATTATCCACAAGGGAAGCCCATAGCTAGTATAGATTATAGCTAGTATAGATTACTATATATTGTATTTTAAAACCTATGCACATACCCATTTAGGTATGAATTGCATCTGTCAAAACTATAAAATGAGACAAAAGAAGCCAGTAAGTGAAAAAGAGGCGTTGCTTGGTAATGTTGTTTCTCTCTGCTGACCTTTTCCATTATTGGAGTTGTCAGGCTAGATTCTCAAGTGCCATAGTGCAAGGCTATCAGTCCTTCAGGGATCAGAAACTGCTCTACCCCACTGTCAACAACTGGTGTCACATGTAATGTGCGTATGCCTCATGTTAAAGGTGATGGGTAGAGCTGGACTTGAAGTCTGCCTAGAAGGTGACAATTACTTTTGCATTTCCCTCCTCTTCTTAAGGGCTTCCCTGATGGCTCAGAGGTAAAGAACCTGCCTGCCAATGCAGGAGACTCAGGTTCCATCCCTGGGTCAGAAAGATCCCCTGGAGAAGGAAATAGCAACCCACTCCAGTATTCTTGCCTGGAGAATCGCATGGACAGAGGAGCCTGGTGGGCTACAGTCTACAGGATTGCAAAGAGTCAGACACGACTTAGCTACTAAACAACAGCAAACCTCTTCTTAAAAGGACATAGTGCTTCCCCTGAGGCTCAGTGGTAAAGAATTTGCTTGACAGTTCAGGAGAGGCAGGAGATGCGAGTTCAATCCCTGAGGCAGGAAGATCCCTTGGAGGAGGAAATTGCAACCCACTCTAGTATTCTTGCCTGGAGAATTCCATGGACAGAGGAGCCTGTTGGGCTACAGTCCATGGGGTTGTAAAACAGTCGGACATGACTTAGTGACTAAACAACAGCAATGAGCTAGAATAGAAAAGAGTTTTGCCTTTGTCTGGTCATTCCTTTGTCACACTTGGTCTGTACTATAAACGTGCTGTGCTTGCGGGCAGGGTAACATGTTGTGCTTTCTTTCTGTTTGATAATTTGGGAGATAAATCTTCATGGGTGAGGCACAAGATGGTTTAGCTTGCTAAGCTCTGTGTGAGCATTTTCCCAACACACTAATTGTTTAAAAAAAAAAAACAAACACAGTATTTCTGATGGACATAGTTGCTATGGAATTCTCTACTGGGTGTATCAGGAAAGGACAGCAGAGAAACAAATACAGATTTTAGCAGTACATCCATCTCATATTCCTTTGCAGAGATGAAGAAATGTGGGCTAGTTAAAAGGAAAAGCAGTTGGATTAGGAAGGTCTTATATTTAGTGATGATGTGGTGTAAGGAACCCTAGACATGATTCACATTGGTCATGTGTTAACACCTCTTATTAGTCGCATGAATCTGGGATTTATAATCAGGTCTTTATAACATGCACCAACCACTGCACTGTACTTAACCTACCTCCCTCCCATTTTGCTTAGTGCGGTAGTGGGGTTTTATTTATCTGATAAAATATTTATATATCTGATAATTGATGTTCATATTTTAGTAAATTCCAAGTACCTTCCTGGTGCTCTTCTTTCTTTTTGTCCAAATTGTTAGTAGGACTTTTTGTTCCAGCATAACAATCTAGGTGAGATGGGAATATTGATTGGTGCCAGGTGCAAAAGAGTTTCAGTGCATTTCTGAAGAGTGTATTGCTTGCTCAGACTTATGTGAGTTACTCAAGATTAAATAGGATAAAAATAGAAGAATGTGTAAATTGGAAATAGCTTTGAGCATAAAAGGGAGTCTTTTACAGCAGTGTCACTTGGGTGGATCTTGGTGGTGTACTGCAGGGTTCTAACTGATCCCGCCCATTTCAACACTGTATCAGTATCTGGAGTGAAGAAAATGGATACTTCTTATCAGCAACTTGTGGATGATCTAAAGCTGTAGATTTAGTTTTCATTGATTCCTTGTTTTATTTTTTCCTAATGATTTGAAAGGTAAACTTAAAATCTAGTGATTTTAAATTGTGGCCAGTTTAAACCTTTTTATAAATATGCTTAGAGCTGTATTTCACTATTTATCTCATTATACTTATATATTCATTATTTTTTCAATTGAGATATGATTGACATATAACATTGTATTAGTTCTAGATGTATAGCATAATGATTTGGTTTATGTCCAAATTCATTCATTCTTAGTATATCTGAAAGTGCCTTTCTTTTGCCATAGGAGTGATGGAAAACTGGTCTAGGACAAAACTAAAACAAGAATTTTAAATTCATTAGACCAGGGACTGTTTTTTCTACTTCTTTGTTTTTCCTATAGTTCTCAACATTATTTTTTGGATATAATTGATATTCTTTCCATAATGTTGATTTGATGTGATTTTTAAAAAAAATAAGTACTAAGCCTTAGGGAGTTGTAAGATATTGTTTACATGCTTTAAGTTAGGGCTCCTCCTAATAGATTGTTTGAGTTATGTACTAAAACATCTGTGCTTGATTATTTGGCATCAGGTGCCTAAACATAGAAAATAATAGCCCAGTTGAAGACCTCTGACATCCACTAGTTATTATGTTATTTCAGACCCATAGCAAACCATCAATTTGAATATAGTATATGGAACTTATTTTTTGGAACTTATTTTTCCTTTTAATAGAATGCTTTTGAAAAGAAGTGTGTAGTAGAAGAGTCGAGAGATCTGACCTTTGTCACTATGTCATATGTGATGTCACTATGTCATATGCGAACGTGACCTGTCACTTCTTGGGATCAAGTGTTTGTGCTTGAGAGTAAAGTAAGAGGGTTAAAAATTAAGATCCCTTCGGACTCTTTTTCAAGTCCTGTTACCATCTGTGGAGTCTGGCAGCTCCAGTAATCCTATCAAAGTAGGATGTTTTGCAGAACCCCAGTTGGTTTGAGGCAGTGCCTCTGACTCCTCTGACTTAGGGTAACAGCTGTTTCTTGTGTGTGGGCCACAGATTCTAGGATTTATGTAAGCTGTCATTGGAAAGCATGCTCATTTTTCATGAGTTTTTATTTTGAAATTCTTTATAAATTGTATTTGTGAGTGTCAGGAGTATCAGGAATGTTGCCTAATTGTGAGTGAGTGACTAGAAACACATCTGCTTTTGCTTTTTGAGAATAGACTATTCTTTAACTCAGGTTATCTATCTAAATAAGACAGGCAAATCCATAACACATTTTCTTTTTGCAGAAGAGCAATTATTTCCCATATAACTTGCATGATAGAAATTTTTTTGTTTTTATTTCCCACTAAAACATAAACTTTCTTTAGCTTTATCTGTTTATTAATTAATGATCATTTGCATAAAAAAGTTAATGTGGAATATGTAAAATGTGTTCTACTCAATACCCTTTGCTGTACATCTTTTCTTTTGGTTGTTAATGCAGAACTCTTTTTCATGAAGGAACATTGTACTTCTTTACTCAAAGGCTAAATTTCCGTTGATTTCATGGTTCAATGTGGTGAAATGGAGTATCAGAACCAAGTGTAGAAAAAGAGAAATGCTCTTGAATTATAAATCCTATATTCATAGCTATCCTGTGTCTTATGAGAAATTACAATCTAGAAAAGTTTTAACTCAGCATTTATAATTATTGGCCATACTTATACAAATACTATATGATGGTATCAAAGAAATAGGAAATACTATTTCTGCTCTTGAGTAGAAATTATTTTAAAGGGAAATGACAAGAAATGTTTTAAGTTAAATGTTTCTTATATGTCTAACACATGCTGCTGCTGCTGCTAAGTTGCTTCAGTCGTGTCTGACTCTGTGCAGCCTCATAGATGGCTAGAATAACACAAATCATGGCAACGCTGTATATGCATGTGTGTGTGATATTTCTGGCACATATAAGTGTATATATGAAATTCCTGCTAATTTGAAATGTATACATCTAGATTTATTCCAGAATTGAGAATAATGTTATTCTTCAGATACTTCATTTCATAAATGTAGTGCTTCGGTCATATGTACTGTGAAGTATAGGACTACTTTTTTTTTTTAAGTTGGGCATATAGTTGCTTTACCGGAGAAGGCAATGGCACCCCACTCCAGTACTCTTGCCTGGAAAATCCCATGGATGGAGGAGCCTGGTGGGCTGCAGTCCATGGGGTCGCGAAGAGTTGGACACGACTGAGCGACTTCACTTTCACTTTTCACTTTCATGCATTGGAGAAGGAAATGGCAACCCACTTCAGTGTTCTTGCCTGGAGAATCCCAGGGACGGGGAAGCCTGGTGGGCTGCCGTCTCTGGGGTCGCACAGAGTCGGATACCACTGAAGCGACGTAGCAGCAGCAGCAGCATAGTTGCTTTACAATTCTGTATTGGTTTCTGCTGTATGAAGAAGTGAAACAGTTATATGTATACATATGTCCCTGCTATCCCACTCATGTGTGTCACCACAGAACACCAATATTAGATCAAATTCTAAGATACCAAATAATTATTAGTTATATTTTAATTTATTTCTGACCTTGAGCCTTAGGCTTCTACCAGTTTATAGGATTTGATGCTTAAATATTAAAATTAAATATTACCGGCTTCCCTGGTGGCTCAGACGGTAAAGCGTCTGCCTACAATGCGGGAGACCCGGGTTCGATCCTTGGGTCAGGAAGATCCCCTGGAGAAGGAAATGGCAACCCACTCCAGTACTCTTGCCTGAAAAGTCCCATGAACGGAGGATCCTGGTAGGCTACAGTCGATGGGGTTGCAAAGAGTCGGACACGACTGAGCGACTTCACTATGCTCTATAAAATTAAGTTTTGAAATTTCTTAATCATTTGATCAGTGTAACTAGTCAAGGCATATGCATTAGCATCTTTTGCTGTGAAGGCCTGGGGTGTAGCCAAGCCCCATGGATAGGAAAGGAAGGGTCTGCTAAACATGAATGGTGGGTGGATTTAGACACTGGCTGGTCAGCAAAGAAGAGTTTGTGTATCACAAAGGTCAAAATGGTCTAAAAACTATGGAGTCAGTTGAAGCAGAATATGTAGACAAGGCAATCAGAGTATCAGGTTATTCATGACTGTAACACCATGTATAAAGGGACAGGTTTCTAATTACAGTGCTGAATTAATTTTCCTTTGCCTCTTTCACAATTCCAGCTGAGTGGAAAACCTTGTCTCTTTCTAGGTGTTTTGTAGCTAGAACAGATGGTGGGCCTTCAAGTATGTTTTGAACTAAGTAAAGCCTGAGGCATAGAAATAGAATCACAGAGACCTTGATATACACAACAGTCTCAATAAATAGGCATGAAGCTTCTTCACTCTGAGAGCAACAGAAAGCAAATATTAGAAAGCCAAAGCATTCTTTCTGTGTGCATGCAGCATTTTAATTTATAAATCCAGTCCATGACCTTTTAAAACTAATTTATGCATATAATATAATTTTAGTCAAAATCAGTCTGAGATTTTGGGGAGAACTTGAAAGAATGATCTAATGGAAAAATAAATAAGGCAGCTTTCCAGGGAACTTTCCAAATAGAGGAGCATGAGTAATAATGGTGAAAAAGTATAAACACAGATCTATGGAACAATACTTGAGTCTAGAAATAGATTCAGCAATATATAAACAATATAATGAAATATGTTCAAAAAAAAGAAAGATTAAAGTACCTGTGTTGGGGAGCTGAGTAGCAGTTTTTAAAAATTATTTGCATCAACTTATTTAACTATATACCAATGTAAAATTGAAATAAATTAGTGAACTTATGAAAAAATTGATGAAATTAATGAAAAAATGTTATAGAAAACCTAAAGTAATGTAAAGCAGAATATATATAATGGAACTGTGAAAGGGTATATATTTGGGGGCTTAAAAAAATAGAGAAACAAAGAAAAATATAGGTTTGAAAACTATTTTAAATGTATATTTGATAACAGTTTTTAGAATGAGGGGGAAAATAGACATGCACCTATATGACTGATAAGGAATATGTATAAAGCACCGTCATCCCTTGAAATCTATAGGTTATTGGTTCTAGGACTCCTACAGATACCAAAATCTGTGGATGTTCAAGTTCCCCTTGTATAAAATGGTATAGTATTTACATTTAACTTATGTACATCTTCCCATATACTGTAAATAATCTGTAGGCTCCCATATAATTCTCCAGGCATGAATACTGGAGTGAATAGCCATTCCCTTCTCCAGGGGATCTGTCTGACCCAGGGACGGAACCCAGGCCTCCCGCATCTCAGGCAGATTCTTTACCATCTGAGCCACCAGAGAAGTTCCTAGTTTACTTAATACAATGTGAAAAATACAGTGCCAATACTCAGCTAATTCAAGTTTTGCTTTTTGGAACTTTCTGAAATCTTTCTTCTAAGTGTGTTTAATTGTGGTTGGTTGAATCCACAGATGGGGAACCTGAGGATATGGAGGGTTGTGTGTATAAAGCACTGGTTTGTTTTTATTCCTCAAACATCAAGACTTTTATAGATGAATGGGCAGAACAGATAATTCACAGAAAGGGAAATAGAAGTAGTAAAGTGAACAAGAAAAAGTGTTCTTCATAATTCTGTATCAAAGACTTTGTGCAAATTTATAACACATAGATGACACTTTTAAATTATTGAGGTAATTCCCCCCTTCCATCACAAAAAGAGAACATCTCATATTGGTGAATTTACAGCAAAATTTGTATGTTTTTATTTTAAAAAGAAACCAGGAACTGTTCATTGCTGATGAAGTCATTGGCACAGTTCCTCCTGGGAATTAAAAAAAAAAAAGGTAAACCACAGAAAAGTAGAAAAATTGCTAAAACCCTTTGGGTTATTAGTCCATTCCCTAGCAATCCATCCCAAGTAATACGTGTTCACATCATGATCAAACTGTATTGTTTCACACAGTAGCAAATAATTGGAAGTAACCTCAATGTTCATCAGAAGAGAAATGGTATGTTAGTGATGCTATGTCACTAACATATTATATTATCATGACATAATCTCATCAAATCATTACAATGAAAACTATGAAGTACACTTAAGGTGTCATGTTAAATGGAATAGAACCTATAATATGATTTCAACAATAATAAATGTGTGTGAAAGCTAATAGGTAGTAATGAAAGTAATTCTAATAAAATGATAGCTTACAGGATATTTAAAAATAATTAACATAGTGTTTAGTATAATATTGCTTTTCCTATAAATAAATAGAAAAAGAAAATCTTAATTCCTCGCTTGTGAAGCCAATTATAAGCATCATGGAATCGAAACTCCCAGACATGAAGTTTCAGATCTCTGAGGTGAGTGGGTGTTAGGAAATGAGATAGATCAAATAGTTGGCCTTTTTCTTATAGTCCCTGTCATGCAAGTCAGCTCTAAAGACTCCTTCACTAACAGGAGAAGCCGTAAGGGCAGATTTCACAAGTTTCAAGCCCATTAGCCCAGCCTTTTTACTGTCCAGCTTGCTGAAATTTATTTGAACGTTTTACAACTTTTATGTCTGTGTGGTGGGGGTGAGAGGAGGGGAGGTAGAAATAACCTATGATGATTTTTACAGGTAATTTGAAGCAGGTAATTTATGATGTAAAATAATTAGATAACCAAAGAACAGCTTATATAAATGATCTAAATTCCAGATTAAGTGATAAGAAAAAATTAGATGTAAACGCTCTACTCTTCAGAGAACATTAGTCAGGAAGTTTGAATTTTACTTCTCTACATCAGAGAGGAAGAATATAAGCTGAAATAGTACTGTAAATGGCAGGTCTGAATCCATAGGTGTAGCAAAGATGGAGGCTTGCCTATGAGTGGGTACTGGAGAGTGATGCTGACGGGAAAAGAAGTGTGTAGCTATCACGATGACAGGAAAAGAGAATAAACAATAGTACACTAGTTGTCACTTGGAGAATTAATATATAGGACAAAGCTTAAGAATCCAAGCCCATTTTTCAGATTGTATTTGTAGTTTGTCCTCTATCGTAAAGGATACCTTGTTTATCACAAGGTGCCATAACAAAATACCATAGACTGCGTGGTTTAAACAACAGAAATTTCTCAGAGTCTGGAGGGTGAGAATTCCAAGATCAAAGTGCTAGTGTTTCCCATCTCTGGTGCTCTCTCTCTTCCTGGCTTGCAGACAACCACTTTTTTGGCATATCCTTGCATGGCGCGCATACACATACACACACAAAGAGAAAGCGCTCTGTTGTCTCTTCTTATTAGGATATTGATTGCATCATGAAGGTTCTACTCTCATGACCTCATCTAAACCTAATTGTCTCCAAAGCCCCAACTCCAAATACTATCACATTGGAGGTTAGAGTTTCAATATACAAATTTAGGGGGACACAGATCTGTCCATAGCAAATGGTAATCTTGCCAACAGGACCCTATCTTATATTTTTTTAACCTTAAAGCAGACAGCTCATTGCACATGTACTGCCGTGGAGATCAGAGTCATTATTGATTAATTATTGATTAATTAAAAGCTTTTAATTTTGTACTCATTGTGATATGAAATTCAATCACACTTTCATAGTAGTCCTTGGAATATATTTAAAAGAGTTAGTCTCCTGTTAGAATGCTAAGCAGCAATAGATCAGTTCACTTGTTTATTTTTTTTCCTTTCCTAACATGTTTTAAATGTGCTAAATTTTCTAAGATGCAATAAATCTGTGAAATTGCCTCAAAAGATGTAATTCCACTAGTTTATGATTAAATCTAGTTTATGAACTTGCATACTTTGAAGGAAAAAAGTAAATGTTTATGTACTCTATACATCAAACATTGGATAGACTTCAGCATGAGAGATAAAGGAAGAAATCATACATCCTGACCTTGGCCAACACACTTTGTGACCAACCTAGTGTATCTATTTTGTGCCAAAATAATGGGTTAGTCCTGTCACTTCAGGTAGTATTATTGGTGCCTCAATCCTCCACTTAAATAAGCAGATAGAGTGGAGCAAAAACTCCGAACTTTCAGTTTTTTCATCTCTCAAGAGGCAGAAAAGTTAAGAAATCCCTTGTTTTTGGCTTTTGCTGATTCTCTCACCAAGACCGGGAACAGACTGTGGCTCGGATCGTGAACTCCTTATTGGCAGATTCAGACTTAAATTGAAGAAAGTAGGGAAAACCACTAGACCATTCAGGTATGACCTAAATCAAATCCTTTACAATTATATAGTAGAAATAGATATAGTTATTTCTACTATAAATTATATAGTAGAAATAGATTTAAGGGACTAGATCTGATAGAGTACCTGATGAACTATAGAGGGAAGTTCATGACATTGTACAGGAGACAGAGATCAAGACCATCCCCAAGAAAAAGAAATGCAAAAGCCAAAGTGGCTGTCTGAGGAGGGCTTCCAAATAGCTGTGAAAAGCAAAAGAGAAAAGGAAAAATATGCCCACTGGAATGCAGAGTTCAAAGAATAGCAGGGAGAGATAAGAAAGCCTTCCTCAGTGATCAATGCAAAGAAATAGAGGAAAACAATAGAATGGGAAAAACTGGATATCTCTTCAAGAAAATTAGAGATACCAAGGGAACATTTCATGCAAAGATAGGCTCAATAAAGGACAGAAAAGGTATGGACCTAACAGAAGCAGAAGATATTAAGAAGAGATGGCAGAAATACAGAGACAAGCTATACAAAAAAGATCTTCATGACCCAGATAATCACGAAAGTATGATCACTCATCTAGAGTCAGACATCCTGGAATGCAAAGTCAATGGGCCTTAGGAAGCATCACTACAAACAAAGCTAGTGTAGATGATGGAATTCCTATTGAGCTAGTTCAAATCCTAAAAGATGATGCTTTGAATGTGCTGCACTCAATATGCCAGCAAATTTGGAAAACTCAGCAGTGGCCACAGGACTGGAAAAGGTCAGTTTTCATTCCAGTCCCCAAAAAAGTCAATGCCAAAGAATGCTCAAGCTACCGCACAATTGCACTCATTTCACATGCTAGTAAAATAATGCTCAAAATTCTCCAAGCCAGGCTTCAACAGTACATGAACCATGAACTTCCAGATGTTCAAGCTGGTTTTAGAAAAGACAGAGGAACCAGATATCAAATTGCCAACATCCACTTGATCATTGAAAAAGCAAGAGAGTTCCAGAGAAACATCTATTTCTGCTTTATTGACTATGCCAAAGCCTTTGACTGTGTGGATAACCACAAACTGTGGAAAATTCTTCAAGAGATGGGAGTACCAGACCACCTGACCTGCCACCTAAGAAATCTGTATGCAGGTCAGGAAGCAACAGTTAGAACTGGACATGGAACAACAGACTGGTTCCAAATAGATAAAGGAGTACATCAAGGCTATATATTGTCACCCTGCTTATTTAACTTATATGCAGAGTGCATCATGCAAAATTCTGGGCTGGATGAAGCACAAGCTGGAATCAAGATTGCTGGGAGAAATACCAATAACCTTAGATATGCAGATGATACCACCCTTATGGCAGAAAGTGAAGAAAAACTAAAGAGCCTCTTGATGAAAGTGAAAGTGGAGAGTGAAAAAGTTGGCTTAAAACTCAACATTCAGTAAACTTAAGATCATGGCATCTGGTCCCATCACTTCATGGGAAATAGATGGGTAAACAGTGGAAGCAGTGTCAGACTTTATTTTGGGAGGCTCCAAAATCACTGCTGATGGTGATTGCAGCCATGAAATTAAAAGATGGTTACTCCTTGGAAGAAAAGTTATGACAAACCCAGACAGCATATTAAAAAGCAGAGACATTACTTTGCCAGCAAAGGTCCTTCTAGTCAAAGCTATGCTTTTTCCAGTAGTCATGTATGGAGAGTTGGAATATAAAGAAAGCTTAGCACTGAAGAATTGATGCTTTTGAACTGTGGTGTTGGAGAAGACTCTTGAGAGTCCCTTGGACTTCAAGGAGATCCATCTAGTCTATCCAAAAGGAGATCAGTCCTGAATATCATTGGAAGGACTGATATTAAAGCTGAAACTCCAGTACTTTAGCACCTGTTGTGAAGAACTGACTCATTAGAAAAGACCCTGATGCTGGGGAAGATTGAGGGTGGGAGGAGAAGGGGACGACAGAGGATGAGATGGTTGGATGGCATCACCTACTCGATGGACATGAGTTTGATTGAGTAAGCTCCGGGAGCTGGTGATGAACAGGGAGGCCTGGCATGCTGCAGTCCATGGGGTCACAAAGAGTTGGATACAACTGAGTGACTGAACTGAACTGAACTACTTTTGACTTGCTGATTTTCTCATTCATCTATATTTAATGGTAGTTTGAAGCAGATTTTTTTTTTTAGTGTACTCTGATAGGGGCATTGTGCTGTACATGGAAAAATATCTCAATCAGAATTCAAAATAACTGAAAATAGAATCTTGTGTTTGCTTTTTAGTTTGTTTGCTTTTGTTTTTTATTTCACTCAGTTCTCTTTTGAGGCTATAGGGAGAATTAAATTTGAAAGAAAACCTGAGCGGTAAGGTTTTTTTTATAATATGACTGATGATTTTATGTAAACGATGAAATATAGTTCTAATTCTTTTCTTTTTTTTTTTTTGCCTTAAACCAGAACAAAGATCAAATGTTTTCAGAATGATAAAACTTTCGTTTCTATTCATTTTGTTTCCTTCAGTTGAGGGGTAGTGGAGAAAGATTTTTATGCTTACATTTGTGTAATTTCGTCTACTACTTTCTTGGTTTCTTCTCTTTTGCTATAGGAGCATAGTTTATTTGCTTCTAGGAAGGAGACTGGATTTTAAAGAACATAGAAACTCAGAAAATACTTGTATACACTGTTATCCTCCCAGTGTCCCCTTCACCCAGCTGACATAATTGTATGCAAATGTGTGCAATTTATAGCAATTTCCAACAGCCATTGTTTATATTAATCTGTATCAGTGTCTGTGTAGAGAATTTGAAGTTCAATAATTTTCCAAACGTTAAATCTCTATTCTTGGAAATCGTTAGATTTCCTACTGTACATTCAATAATTAATACAGCTATGACAACATAATATGGCATTTATTTAAAGATGCTTTTTGTTTTGCTACTTTTGGCTTTTTAATATGGTATTTTATTAAGACATAAAAATCTTTTTTTCCTCTTTAAGATAGAAGTTTATGGGACAATATATATGAGAAAGTTTTTCTTTTTTTCTTTTTCATTATCTGATTAAACATATTGGTAAATAAACGCATAACTCTTTGCTTTTGCTTTAATTAATGCTTTCTTGGAAGACTTTTAGGAAGGAATGTGATATAATTATAAGTGAGCAAAAACATTAATGAACGATCAAGGTAATTAAAAAACTACTTCCCTATATGCTTCTATCAGGGGCTTCCAGAAAAGTCTCAGAAGAATTTACTTTCTTTTTTTTTTTTTAATTGTTTAATTAACTTGAGAAAAATCCCAGGTGTACCCTTACTACAAGTATACTTCAGAGAAAGTGGTGACTCTAATGTGTACAGAGGTGTCTTCACCAGCAGGAAGACCAAAGTGTATTGTTTTTCAGGTAAAATTTGGGTATAATTTATTTCGGCAGAAGTTTAAGCATGTAAACAGGATAATTGTGTCATTTACTTTGCCGCACATCTCTTAAAATCAATCATTATATTAGTTGCTTCATAAACCTGTTTTATAGAAAATGTTCACTGCTTTTCTCTATGTTCATACATTCCTTTGCTGGACTTCTTTAGGGAAGAGTTTTCTTTATAGAACTTTCACTCCCCAGGCTGTGTCTTTGGGAAAGGACTTTTATCTGTAACAACTGTATGGTTTTCCCAGCAAGTAAGTGCTGTGGAACAAATAGATGGCTTCCTGCTGTCTTCTCAACAAGCCCAAGTATTTTAGAGAAGCTTAGCAGGTACTCGCTGAAACAAAACAAAAAACAACTTGACCTGAAAGAGAAACAATTAATCACAATCTGTACTTTGTTTTTGTTTTGGGTGTATCTCTTAAACTGACTAACACTATCATTGCCTGATACTCTGCAGCACTTTCACATGTAAGTCAATTAAGTCTTAGAGTACCTTAAGTCTACCTGTGAGGTAGAACTGTTACTCTGATTATTCTGATAAGCCACAAAATTAAAAGACACTTGCTCCTTGGAAGAAAAGCTATGACAAACCTAGACAGCATATTAAAAAGCAGAGATATTACTTTGCCAACAAAGGTCCATCTAGTCAAGGCTATGGTTTTTCCAGTAATCATGTATGGATGTGAAAGTTGGAACATAAAGAAAGCTGAGTGCAGAATTGATGCTTTTTAACTGTGGTGTTGGAGAAGACTCTTGAAAGTCCCTTGGATAACAAGGAGATCAAACCAGTCAATCCTAAAGGAAATCAATGCTGAATATTCATTGGAAGGACTGATGCTGAAGCTGAAATTCCAATACTTTGGCCACTTGATTCGAAGAACTGACTTTGTTAGAAAAAACCCTGATGCTGGGAAGATTGAAGGCCAGAGAAGAAGGGGATACAGAGGATGAGATAGATGGATGGCATCACTGACTTGATGGACATGAGTTTGAATAAGCTCTGGGAGTTCATGATGGACAGGGAAGCCTGGCATGCTGCAGTCCATGGGATTGCAAAGAGTCAGACACAACTAAATGACTGAACTGAACTAAACTGAAGGAATTGAGGATGAAGTCTGCCAAGATTGTATTGCTGTTTGGCAGTGGAACTAGGAATTTGAGGGCTTTTGGTTCAAGTAGGTATGGTGTGCTTTCTTCTACATCATGTTCACTTTTCCTTTGGTGTTCTGTTCAGTGCCGGCTGCATGGGTAGCAATGAATGGAAGGGATTCTGGTGCAGATCCTTGTTTCATTTCTGTATGTCTCAGTCCTGCCAGGGCTATTAGGATCTCTACCACAGTGGAATCCGGGTCACCTTATCTCTTCCCTGGAGCACACCAGTAGCCTTCTTCCCCTCATAGCAGCCAGGGATCTTTGGAAATGTAATTTGGATCATGTCATACTTCTGCTTAAGAGCCTTCAGTGATTTTCTGTTGTACATAGAATAAAATCCATTATTATTATTTTTGTCTACAAGACCTGGCGCATTCTGGCTTCTGCTTATCTTTCCCTCACTTAAGTGTCAGCTGATCACACATAGTTCTTGGAAGGCCTCAAGCTCTTCCTTGCCTCAGGACCTTTGTACTTGTATTTTCCTTTGTCTGTTCTTCTTTAAATCTTTCTGCCTTTAGCTGATCCTTCACATTTTAGCCCAAATGTCATTTTCTGAAGTGATACCTTCTACAGCTTCCCAACCTAAGCCTTCTTGTTTTATTTATATTCCTTCTCTCTACAGTATTTATGCTGTGCTTTTATAGTTACTTAATAATTACTAACATTCAGGAAGTCCTTCCAATTTGCCAGCCACTGGGCACTTGTCTTTTACCCTATTTATAGATGAAGAAGTAAGATACTTTCCCAGATTACAGTAAATTGTGAACCAGGGTTTAAACCCAGCCTTCCTCCACAAGACTGTAAGCTGTGGGAGGGCAGGAACCATGTCTGTGTTTTATTATTTTCTCAGTGCCTGGCATATAATAGGCCCTCAGCAAACACCTATTGAACAGACAAAGCTGTGCAAATGACTTATTTATTTACTTTTTAAATAATGCTTTGTGCTGTGCTTAGTCGCTAAGTTGTATCCAACTCTTTGCGACCCTATTAACTGTAGCCAGCCAGGCTCCTGTGTCCATAGGGATTCTCCAGGCAAGAATACTGGAGTGGGTTGCCATGCCCTCCTCCAGGGGATCTTCCCAACCCAGGGATTGAACCCAAGTCTCCTGCATTGTAGGAGGATTCTTTACCGTCTGAGCCACCAGGGAAGTCTCTTAGTGTAGTTACAGTAAAATGTATCCTTTTAAAGTATGCAATTCAGTGGTTTTTAGAATATCTAGAGTTGTCCAACCATCATCACCATCTGATTTTAGAATGTTTGCATCAGCTCCAATAGAAACTCTGTGTTTCCCTGTCCCCCTCACTCCCTGGGAACCACTAATCTGCCCTATGTCTCTGGGGTTTCTTATTTTGGAAACTTCATATAAGTGGACTCATGCAACGTAACAGTCTTTTGTGACTGGCTTCTTTTATTTTGCATGTTTCAAGATCCGTCCATGTGGTGGCATATTTCAGTGCTCTGTTCCTCTCTTTTGCTGAGTATTGATCTTTTGTATGGAGACACCACAGTTTCTTTATCCATTCACCATTTGATGGGGATGTGGGATGCTTCTAGTTTCTGGCTTTAAAAATAATACTGCTGTGGACATTTATGTACAAATATTTACAAGGACATATCTTTTCAGTTCCTATGGGTATATGCCTAGGAGTGGAACTGCTAGGTCTTGTGCTAAGTCTGTGTTTAACATTTTGAAGAACTGCCAAACTGTTTTCCAGAATGGAACAAGGACTAAGGCCTCTCAGAGAAAACCAGAGCTGGACGGACAATAGTTAAAGCAGTAAAAACAGGGACTGTTGCAGTAGGGAGAAAGAGATCTCAGTATGGAACTGGGATCGATTCTGATCACAACAGGGAAAAGTGGGGGTTCATTGTCAAGGAACAGCGTGGGGGTGGGGATTGGTGGGTAGAAAATTACTAAGAGGGTAGGGAAGTTCTTTGCTAAACTGCTGTAAAAGGATTCTAAAAGAATTCTTGCTGAAGACTGACCAGAATGATCAGTTATTGTTTTGGGGGATGGGGGAGGTGAGAAATTTGGTTAAATATTAAGGGTGATAAGATATCAAGGGTGGGAGATTCTGGCTAAACTTTTTTAATAAGATTCTCGCTAAAGTTGGGCGATGCAAAGACAGACATGCCAGTCTAAGAGTCAAGGCCTAGTTGGGAGAAATATTCAGAGGAGTCTGTTTAAAGGTTAGGTTGATCAAAGAGAGACTGTCAGACCCATAACAGATGATTCAGTATTACCCTTCCGGAGCTTTTCTTCAACTGTATTAGCAAGGAGGCTTCTGATCAATTCTCTTAAATTTCCTTCAACTCTATCCAGTGACATTTCATTTAGCATCCAACAGATATTTATTGACATGATGTTGGCTGAGCTGGGATACAGTTTTTGGAGCATTTTCTTGAATCTGGTAAAGTTGCTTTATTTTCTGTTTCATTCTTACAAATTAATGTTTTTGTTTCGTTTTTAGAAGCATTTAGCAGGTCTGATAGCTTAGTTCTCTTTGGAAGTCTCATTTATGCTGTAAAGAGGGAAAGACAACATCATATATTATCATGAGTTTCACAGTTTAAGACACTGGTCTGGTTTAAGTAAGTTGCTATTCATTCCCCAAATACACTTTTTAAGTGTGAATATCTTTTTTTCCTTCTTTTTCTTTTTTTATTATCTTTTCCTTTTATAGAAAACATTTTCTTTCTCTGCCTGTGAGTGGGTGATGTCTCCAGTCCAGTACTAAATTGTTTTTATTACTACTATTTGCTGGAGTCCAGCTCCAGCAGCCAGGGATTCAACCTGAAGAGATAGACAGTGTCGGCAATGAGGCAGCCTCTCAGTTTTCTTTTGGACTGCCTGTTTATTTCAAGTTTAAGATTCTCTTTTATACTTTTACAAAAACATTAGGCCAGAGGTTTGACATTTTCAGTTCCCCCTCTCCCAGATTTATTATCTCCATAAATCATTGTTGCTCTTCAAGCAGAGTTCCTGCTTCAGGGATTCTCTCCGAATCAGCCTTATCATCTATTATCTACCTCCTCTAATGTGTCCTATAGTTAACTTATGATTACATTGTAACTCATGCTACATTCCTCAGTTTACTACTTATCTTCCTAAATCCTGTTTGCCCCTAACATCCTTAGCTTACTATCTCTTAAAAAGGCTTCTAGCTATAGTGTCTCTAAAAATTCCTAACTTCTATAGGCTATAGTAAAATATGCTAACTTTACAACATTCCTTAAATCTTTAACTTCTAACTGTTTTAATTATTTCTAAGCCTTAAATTCAGTAAACTCCTTTGCCATAAACATTCTCCTCACAAATAGGCTTCAGATAGCAATCCCTCCCATGGCCTCAAACTATGGCCTATGTGCTCATCCTAGAACACTCTTTTGTAAAAGTCCTTGAACAAATGTCAATGATTAACTTTATGAATTATTTTCTGAGCACAGCTCCAGAAGGCTTTGTGCCTTCTCATGCTCCTCTCAAGAACAATAAGCACCTTAATATTCCTTTTCAGTCAACTCAGCCAAGGAGAGGAAAAGACAAGTCAGAATTACAAGGCCTAACTCCTTCATCCCGGGGCCGTGCCTGTAGAATGAGGAGAGGGGTCTGGGGCCATGCCTCCATTTTGTCAGTAATGCCTAACGCGGCTCCCAACAACTATTATTTTATCCCACTTATTGAAATATCGTTAGAGTATCAGATCAGATCAGATCAGTCGCTCAGTCGTGTCCTACTCTTTGTGACCCCATGAATTGCAGCACGCCAGGCCTCCCTGTCCATCACCAACTCCCGGAGTTCACTGAGACTCACGTCCATCGAGTCAGTGATGCCATCCAGCCATCTCATCCTCTGTCGTCCCCTTCTCCTCCTGCCCCCAATCCCTCCCAGCATCAGAGTCTTTTCCAATGAGTCAACTCTTCGCATGAGGTGGCCAAAGTACTGGAGTTTCAGCTATAGCATCATTCCTTCTAAAGAAATCCCAGGGCTGATCTCCTTCAGAGTAGGTTGTTTATAAATCAACCAGCAACTGCAAATGGAGAAGGCAATGGCAACCCCCTCCAGTACTCTTGCCTGGAGAATCCCATGGACAGAGGAGCCTGGTAGGCTGCAGTCCATGGGGTCGCTAAGAGTCGGATATAACTGAGCATCTTTCACTTTTCATTTTCATGCTTTGGAGAAGGAAATGGCAACCCACTCCAGTGTTCTTGCCTGGAGAATCCCAGGGACGGGGGAGCCTGGTGGGCTGCCGTCTATGGGGTCACACAGAGTTGGACACAACTGAAGCGACTTAGCAGCAGCAGCAGCAACTGCAAGAATGATTTTAACTATCACACGAACTGTTTCATCCTGTTTTTTCTACTTTACTACTGCCCATCTGTAGTATGTCATGTATCATCAATTAATGCAAATTCAAATTTATTTTGAGAATTTAGCAGTGCTCCTGAAAATAATTGGCTGTCTTAGGGAGCTGAAAATATAGCATTGTTACTCAGTTGGAAAAATGAAGGTTTCCTCTGAGTGACTCAAGCAGAGCTTCCTAACCTTCACCAAGGTTAACTGCTGCCTCTTCTGTGCAGTTAGTAACTAATGTGTGCCAGCTCCCATTGTAGTGATTATAATTGCTTAGGTTACATTAATATTCATGGCACATGCCTCTCACCCTACGTGGTACTCATTCCCTGTGTCTTTGACTAATGTACCCTTTTGCATTTCATCTTGGCATGGGGAACCATGATTTTAGAGGATGTGAAGCAGAGAGCAGCTGGGGGAAGAATGAATATCCAGCACCCAGTGCCAGGATGAACATACTGATGCAGATATTCTGAGAAGGGATCTTTTGAGACAGGTTATAAGTAAAGGCCAAGTGGAACCAAAGCTGACCTTGCCCTGGCACATGATGCTAGTCAAGGAGGCGCTTAGCTTCGTTCAGTTTTATTTCGCTCTTGGGTTGCCAGCTGCTTCAAGCCAGCTGTTTAGGCACAGTTAAAATAAAGGCCAGAAATCATCATTATGGTATATGAAAATATGCCAGTAATTTCTAAGCTTAGAAAGTTAGCAGTAGCATATGGATGAATGCTAAAAACTTAGAGATCTAAAAGGAAAATAGTTTATCCTTCCTATCTCTGCAGAATTATTTTTGCAGGGCTGGAGGAGAGGGGGAAATGGAGAGTTGTGGTTTAATGGGTATAGAGTTGCAGTTTTGCAAGATGAAAAGTTCTGGAGATTGCACAACAATGTACATATACTTAACATTATTGAACATATCCTTAAAAATGATTAAGATGATAAATTTTTGTTATGCATATCTTACCACAATTGGAAAAAAAATATATTTTTAGGACTCCACTCTTTAATAAAGATAAATTGTGTATTATACTCCTCTTCTGGAGAATTATAGGTATTCAGCATATGGAAGCTTTTGAGACATCCTGCACAAAAAAATTCTGCTTTAACCCAGTGTTTCTCAAATTGCCCCTCCCCCAATTAAACCAACATCTCTTAATAGTCTATGGAACTTATATTTGAAAAAGTTCCATTTAGAAAGAGGTAATTTGAGGTCTTTTCCAGCTCAAAAATGTTATCATTCTTTAAAGACACCATATGATAAAATGGACTATGTGGAAATAAGCCCTGGAAAACAAAGATTAACTTAGGGCTTCTCATTGTTTTCCATATCATGACAAGAACAGAATGTAATGATATTTGAATGGTACATGTGGGTAAACAGACAAGGTGGCTCTGGGCTAGGAGCTCTGCAATCCAGTCAGCACACCAGTTGGGTGAAAATCTGGCAATAAGATCTTTAAAAAGTTATCATTGAACAAGCTACATGAAATATCATGCTCTTCAGATGTCAAGTTAGCCTGTGAAAGAGGCATTAGAGGCAGAACATACTATATGTTCCGTTTACTTTTCATTGGCAGCAATTTTCCACTTTATGTAAATCAGAAACTCCTGATGATCTGCATGGCTGTGGTTATTACTGGTCATTAGACCTAACTGGAAATCTCCAGTGGATATGTGAGAGTGAAGGGTTAATACCTTTCCACAGTTGTTCAATATACCTAAGTGACTAATTCAGCAACGTCTTAGTTTTAAAGTGAGAGCATATATACTAATGGCATTAGCAGAGTAGTTCCCACTTAATGGGAAACATTTTGTTTTCGACTTCGCATTTCCTAGAGAAATAATTATTTGGGACAGTGATGTGAATTGGATGTGCTGGAGAAGAGTATATTTATATTAATGCATTTTTGTAAGAAATATGGTATAGATCAGTGAGGCCTTTTCCTCTTAAAGCCTTTAAAGTCGTCCTTGTCTCTCACACTTCACCCTATTCCCCTCAATGGTGTCATTCTGCAATATTATATCTTTTAAATAGCTTGCTTAAAGATCGTAGACTGAAGGAAAACCCAAGAGATTAGATTATATTTGAAAGTGACCTATATTACTGTTTAGTGTTTCTGTTTAGCTTACCTAGTAATGAAGATTAGTCACCATCTACCTAGTGATAGGTATTTTGATTGTGGAAATGCCAAATCCTCTCTTACTGCCTTTTTTTGCCATAAAACAATTCTTACTATTGCTTTTATTCACCCTTAATTGTTTTCTCTAGGAATCCTATTGGAGAAAGTTCAAGGTTTAAAACTAAATATAAAATTACATCCTTGCTTAGCAGCAGGGATCCATTGAGAAATCCCATTGACAACCTCTGCTGGGCTTTTAAAGCAGAAGTTTAATTACCATCTATTGATTGAGCTTGATTTGTCACTTCTTGGCATCTGGCTAGGCAGAGCTGTTCTTTCTAGCTGAGCAAGGCAGGCGGACAGGTGCCAAAATGGGAAAAGAGATGCAGCCACTGCAACTGGCCAGCTTCAGGTGTGGATGAGGGAAGTGAAGTGTGTCAGATCAAGAGACCAAATAGGTGCTCAGGCAGTGAGGGCACAGGGTAGGCCCCTGTGAAAGGGAATTTGAGACAAAGCAAACGGGAGCACAGTAACTCAAAATTTCAGGCTTACAGTTCTCAGGAGTGCAGGCAGACTATGCTAGAACCCCCCCAGGGAGCATTGAGACTGAGCCTCAGTCTTTGAAGAATAGGACTGAAAAGGGTTGGGATTTTAAGGAAGTTACTGGAATAAGACCCAGAGAAAGAGCAAAAGAAACTCAGTAAATAATAATCAGAGAAATCAATAGGATATTTAACCACACCCTGAGGCCTTCACACAATGTAATGCTGTTGCAGCATTTAATTTTGCTTATTTATTTTAAAATTGAAATACAGCTGATTTACTATCAATATACTGTGTTAATTTCAGGTATATAGCTATGTGATTCAGTTCTACCTATATATGTATACAGTTTCTTTTCCATTAGAGGTTATTACAAGATATTGAATATAGTTACCTGTGCTATGGGGCCTCCCTGGTGGCTCAGACAGCAAAGAATCTGCCTGCAGTGCTGGAGACCTAGGTTTGATCCCTGGGTCGGAAAGATCCTCTGGAGAACGGAAAGGTTACCCACTCTAGTATTCTTTCCTGGAGAATTCCATGGACAGAAGAGCCTGGTGGGCTACAGTTCATGGGGTCACAAAAAGTTGGATCAGACTGCATGATTAACACACACACACACCTGTGCTGTACACCACATCCTTGTTGCTTATCTGTTTTATATGTAGCAGTGTGTATCTGTTAATCCCATACTCCTAATTAATCCCTCCCTGCCTTTCCCCTTTCCCCTTTATTACAGAAAATAACTGTAAGTTTATTTTCTGTGTTTCTATTTCTGTGAGCCTACTTCTGTTTTGTAAATAGATTCACTTGTATTATTTTTTAGATGCCATATATAAGTGATATCATATAATATTTGTGTTTCTCTATCTGACTTCACTTAGTATGATATTTTCTAGGTCTGTCTGTATTGCTGCAAATGGCAATATTTCCGTCTTTTTTATGGCTGAGTATACACACACACACACACATACACACACAGAGCACAGCACATCTTTATCCATTCATCTGTTGATGGACATTTAAGTTCCTTCCATATCTCTGATCTTGTAAATAGTGCTGCTATGAACACTGGATGCACGTATCTTTTCGAGCTAGTTTCATCTCTTCTGGATCTATGCCCAAGAGTGGGATTGCTGAATCGTATGTTCTCTATCTCTATTTTCATATTTTCATAAATCATATCTCTATTTTCAGTTTTTGAAGGAACCTCCATACTGTTTTCTGTAGTGGCTAGACAAATTTACATTTCCATCAACAGTATAGGAGAGTTTCCTTTTCTCCACATCTTCTTCAGCATTTATTATTTATAGACTTTTAAATGATGGTCATTCTGACCAGTGTGAGGTGATAAGTCATTGTGATTTTGATTTGCCTTTCTCTTATAATTACTGATGTTAGGCATCTTTTCATGTGCCTGTTGGCCATTTGTGTGTCTCCTTTGGAGAAATGTCTGTTTAGGTCTTCTACTCATTTTTTATTGGAGTTTTTTCTAAATATTAAGCTAGATGAGCTGTTGTTGTATTTTGGATATTAACCCTTTCTCAGTCACATCATTTACAAATATTTTCTCCCATACCGTAGGTTGTCTTTTTGTTTTGTTGATGGTTTCCTTTGTGTGCAGAAGTTTTTAAGTTTGATTAGATCCCATTTTTAAATTTTTTCTGTTATTTCTATTGTCTTGGGACACAGACCCAAGAAAACATGGGTACAATTTTGTCCAAATGTTTTGCTAATGTTCTTTTTTAGGAGTTTTATGATGTCATGTCTTGTCTTATTAAGGTTGTTAAGTCATTTTGAGTTTTTTTTTTGTCTTTGGTGTGAGGGAGTGTTCTAACTTCATTGGTTTACATTTACTGTCTGGCCTTCCCAATGCCACTTGCTAAAGAGTCTTTTCTCCATTGTACATTCTTGTCTCCTTTGTCAAAGATTAATTAACCATGGATGTGTGGGTTTATTTCTGGGCTCTCTATTCTGTTCTGTTGATGTATCTTTTTTTGTGTCAGTGCCATGCTGCTTTGGAGAAGGAAATGGCAACCCACTCCAGTGTTCTTGCCTGGAGAATCCCAGGGACAGGGGAGCCTGGTGGGCTGCTGTCTATAGGATTGCACAGAGTCGGACACGACTGAAGCGACTTAGCAGCAGCAGCAGCAGCAGCAGCTGTGCTACTTTGATTACTATACCTTTGTAGTATTATCTGGAGTCTGGGAGGGTTATATCTCCATCTTTGTTCTCTTTCCTCAGGATTGCTTTGGCAATTCTGAATCTTCTATGGTTTGGTTCCATATATGTTTTAGGATTATTTATTCTAGTTTTGTGAAAAATGTCAAGGGTAATTTAACTCAACATTCAAAAACTAAGATCATGGCATCTGGTCCCATCACTTCATGGCAATTAAATGGGGAAACAATGGAAACAGTGAAAGACTTTATTTTCTTGGGTTCCAAGATCAATGGGGATGGTGACTGCAGCCATCAGATTAAAAGACTCTTGCTCCTTCGAAGAAAAGCTATGACAAATGTAGACAGCATATTATAAAACTTTGCTGACATTACTTAGCCAACAAAGGTCTGTATAATCAAACCTATGGTTTTCCCAGTAGTCATGTATGGATGTGAGAGTTGGACCATAAAGAAGGCTGAGTGCAGAATTGATGCTTTTGAACTGTGTTGTTGGAGAAGATTCCCTTGGACTACAAGGAGATCAAATCAGTCAATCCTAAAGGAAATCAACCCTGAATATTCGTTAGAATGACTGATGCTGAAGCTGAAGCTCCAATACTTTGGCAACCTGATTTGAAAAACCAACTTGCTGGAAAAGACCCTGTGCTGGTAAAGATTGAAGGAGTGACGAGAAGGGGACAACAGAGGATAAGATGGTTGGATGGCATCACTGATTCAATGGACATGAGATTGAGCAAGCTCTGGGAGACGTTGAAGGAGAGGGAAGCCTGGCATGCTGCAGTCCATGGTGTTGCAAAGAGTCAGACACAACTGAGTGACTGAACAACAAATTTAACAAGGATGGTTTTAAATTTGTAGATTGCTTTGGATAATTTGGCCATTTTAAGAATATTGATTCTCCCATCCAAGTACTATGCAGGTTCAATCCTGCTTAGCTTCTTACATCACACAAAATCAGACTTGTTCAGGGTGGTATGACCATAGATTAAAATATTGCTTCTTCCAATTCAAGAGCATGGGATATCTTTCCATTTCTTTGAATCACCTTCAGTTTCCTTTATCACTGTTAGATAGTTTTCAGCATATAGGTCTTTCATCTCTTTGGTTAGGTTTATTCCTAGGTTTTTTTTTTTTATGCAATTTTAAATGAGATTTTTTAAACTTTCTGATATTTCACTTAGTATAAAGAAATGCAACAAATATATGTTCATTTAATTTTGTATCCTGTTACCTTGCTGAATTTATTTATTCTAATAGTTTTTGTGTGGAGTCTTTAGGGTTTTCCATATAGAGTAGCAACCCGTCTGCATCCTGTTCTCTTCCAGTTTGGGTACTTCTTATTTCTTTTTCTTATCTGATTGCTGTGGCTAGGATTTTTCAGTACTGTGTTGAATAAAAGTGTTGATGGTGGATATCCTTGTCTTGTTCCAGAATTTAGTGGGAAGGCTTTCAGCTTTTCACAGTTGAGTATTATGTTAGCTGTGGATTTGTCATAAATGGCTTGTATTATGTTGAATATTTCAGTATTTTAAATGAATGAGGTAGTGCTGGATGTTCTGAAATGGAAAACTAAGTGAAAATACAAATTATATTATATAACATGTATTTTGAGGGCAAAATATACAGCCTAGCAAAAAGAACCTTAGGACATAAAACTACCTAAAGCAGCGAAACGTCACTGGTCCTCATGAAGACAGGGAATATATTATGGAGGGAGTGGGTAGTGTGTTAGTGTTTAGGGCACAAAATCCAGATCTAGACTACCTGGGCTTAAATTTTGACTCTACCATTGATTACTTGTATGACTTTGAGTGAGTCATTTAACTTCTCTGTGCCCATTTCCTCATCTGTAAAGTGGAAACGGTGGTAGTACTTTATAGGGTAACTATGAGGATTAAATGAGCTAATATTTGTAAAATATATAGAACAGTGTCTGGCACATAATAAGCTCTATACAAATGTCTGTTAAGCAAATTAAAAAAAAACAAACATACTTTCGCAGCTTCCAGAAATTAGTCAGAAGCTAACTTCAGACTTAATTTTCCATCTCATGTAGGTATCTTTCCTTTAGGATATTAAATTTTTAAAAAAGCATTGTTTCAAAGCACTGTGGGAAAAATATAGTTAAAATTCTTGTCGGCAGATTACTGGATTGGAATTTTTACCTTAATCCTTCTGAAATTAAGAAAAAAAATCACACTAGTTACTTTAGTTTTTCTATGCATTTACACGCTAATGGTTTTATAAGTAGATATTGTTATGTGTTTCTTATATACAGTTAATGTAATATCTAGTTCAGATGGCTGATTTTGTTCTCTCATGAGTAGTGCTTTGACAGGAAAAGTACCACACCCAAACTGTTTATGGACTCCTTCCATATATACACAATGAGCTAGTCTGACAGAAGGTAATGCGGTTGGTATATTGTGGATAGGCAAGCCTGGCAACATATGAAAGAAAACCCATTAGGGACACTGAGACTTCAAATAATGAGTTAGAGTAATGGGCTTTTGATGATGGACAGGGAGGCCTGGCGTGCTGCGATTCATGGGGTCGCAAAGAGTCTGACACGACTGAGTGACTGAACTGAACGGAACTGAGAGACTAACCCCCTTAAACCTTTGTAATGCTATCCAGTAAAGTTAAGGAAATCATCACTAGGTAATAAATAAATAATGGTGTTCTAGATACGACCTTTCAGAATTCGGAAATCTGGCTCTTCCTAAGACAATGAGCTGTACTTAACTCACATGTTTGTTTCCAGTGAGTAGTGAGGCTATGGTGAATAATGCTCTGTTTGCATTTGTACTCTTTTGGGTACAATTGTACAACTTGATAGATTATTTGAAATTAATCAATATTACAGCTTAACTATGAAGCTGATATTGGAGAAGGAAATGGCAACCCACTCCAGTATTCTTGCCTGGAGAATCCCAGGAACGGAGGAGCCTGGTGGGCTGCCATCTATGGGGTCTCACAGAGTCGGACACAACTGAAGTGACTTAGCAGCAGCAGCAGCAGCATGAAGCTGATATAACAATTTGGGTTATTAATGATTTTAACTATAGTTCATTCTTCTGAGTTTAATTCCAAGAAAATGAACATTTGAAAAGTATCCTTTGGTGAAGGTGATGCCAATGGTATGCTGATATATGTTAGAATAATTCTTATCCCTTCCTGAGGATTTTTATGAAGAATAATGATGGCAATAATTACTGTAAAATGTATTACAAATTTATTCAAATATTCTCTATCCTTTAATATTTATAATGACTAGTATTCTTTATGCTGCTTAGGTATGTAAACATCTATAGTTTAAAAGTTTGTGATTTATAATTTTGATTATATATCATAAGCCCATTGAACTCATCATGGTGACAATTTTTACTTTACTCCATTGCATAAATCCTAGTCACAGAAATAATGGAGTCGAGGTGAGTGGAGATAGATTGAAATGGAAGTTAGATAATGTAGAGGCTGTGTTTCTTTGCTCCCAAATTAAGACATTTGGACTATGGGGAGACTGAGAAGTTGAGCCTTTCCATGCAGCCCATTGTTGTCCCTGTCCTCTCCCCTGGACATCAGGAGGAAGTCAGGGAAGGAAAGATATATTTCTGTGCTTCCCTCTGTTGTGTACTGTTGTGTGCTGTCTGCTGCACCCAGGCCTGTCTGGTGGGGTGAGACCTGAGCCAGTTGTGAAAAGAGATCTGGAGGACATTCATCCTCTCATCTCCCAGGCCTTTTTTAGAGTTTTCTGGAACAGTTGCTCTATGAATTGCAGGGGATTCCTATAACTGATTCATCCTTATCATCTTTAGAAACACTGAGGGAATTTCAGAAGATCCTATTTAAAAAATGAATTGTTATACAAAGATGCAGAAACTGTCTGGCTAAATTTGTGGTAAAACTGAAAGTAGATTTTTCACTTCCAGATTATCAATTCAGGATTTAGCTAATCTAGTATGTCTGTGCATACATAGCATATACATAAAACTCCGTTTATTGTTGTTATTCAGTCACTCAGTCGTGTCCAACTATTTGCGACCCCATGGACTGCAGCATGCCAGATTTCCCTGTCCTTCACCATCTCCCGGAGCTTGCTCAAACTCAGGTCCATTGACTCGGTGATACCATCCAACCATCTCATCCTCTGTCATCCCCTTCTCTTGCCTTTAATCTTTCCCAGCATCAGGGTCTTTTCTAATGAGTAAACTCTTTGCATCAGGTGGCCGAAGTATTGGAGTTTCAGCTTTAGAATCAGTCCTTCCAATGAATATTCAGGACTGATTTCCTATAGGATTGACTGGTTGGATCACCTTGCAGTCCAAGGGACTCTCAAGAATCTTCTCCAACACCACACTTCAAAAGCATCAATTCTTCAGTGCTTAGCTTTCTTTATAGTCCAACTCTCACATCCATACATGACTACTGGAAAAACCATAGCTTTGACTAGATGGACATTTGTTGGCAAAGTAATGTCTCTGCTTTTTAATATGCTGTCTAGGTTTGTCATAGCTTTTCTTCTAAAGAACAAGTGTCTTTTAATTTCATGGCTGCAGTCATCATCTGCAGTGATTTTGGAGCCCAAGAAAATAAAGTGTCGCTGTTTCCATCATTTCCCCATCTATTTGCTATGAAGTGATGGGACCCAAAAAGAAGTATTTCTTTTTGGATATTCTGAGTCATTTATAAATATTGTCTTATTATTTTCTATAGCATCCTTGGAAAAGAGTAGAAGTATAAAATATACATGTATGACTAGGTATGGCTAGCACACCAATTTATTTAAGATCCTAAAGGACTTCTTTGGGGCCAGAGTCACATTTCAGGATATAACAACTCTGCTTTTGTACTGTTGCAGATGTGTATTAAATGGGTATTATAAGGTAAGCCATAATGGCTCCAGATTAGATTTTCATGGAAGTTAACAATTTAGAGAATATATAGTAATAATAATAATAATAATTGTTATTATTATAGATAGCATTTAGCATTGCTGCATTTTAAATAAATTTGACAGAAATACATGTTACAGAACTTGGATTTTTGTCAGATTCTAGTCAGTGAAAGGATTTAGGTATTGGTTCCTTGAAACTCTGTATTATTGAATTAGCCTTTTGTGATGTGACTTGCAAAGTTTGTGGTTTGTAGCTTAAATCTTGTGGTAGGTTTGCTAGTAGAGAATTATCATTTGTTCTTGAGTTGAAAAGGACTTTATAGTCAAAATCCCTCAATTTGTAGATGAGAAAAATTCCCTCAGAGACAGTAAGCTGTTTTGGCTCAAAAGAGAACAAACCTAATCCCATATTTTCTAGGAGGAGGTGTTCCATTTTGCAAGGAAGGCTTGAAGGACAGAAGGAAAAACTCTTAGTTGCAGCCATGGTTGTGTAACAACTTTATACAATGTTGACACAGACTCCAAAGCATAGTTTGTAGTTCTTTAGTGTTGAGAAGGCAATGGCACCCAACTCCAGCACTCTTGCCTGGAAAATCCCACGGATGGAGAGCCTGGTGCGCCGCAGTCCATGGGGTCGCTAAGAGTTGGACACGACTGAGCAACTTCACTTTCACTTTTCACTTTCATGCATTGGAGAAGGAAATGGCAACCCACTCCAGTGTTCTTGCCTGGAGAATCCCAGGGATGGGGGAGCCTGGTGGGCTGCCGTCTATGGGGTCGCACAGAGTTGGACATGACTGAAGCGACTTAGCAGCAGCAGCAGTGTTGAGAAGGTGCAACTAGTGTGCAGTTCTTTGTCACTCAGTCATGTCACGCTCCTTATGGCCCCATGGGTTGTGGCCTGCCAGGTTCCTCTGTCCATGGGATTCTCCAGGCAAGAATAATAGAGAGGGTAGCCATTCCTTTCTCCAGCAGATCTTCCTGACCCAGGAATTTAATCTGGTCTCCTCCATTGCAGGGGAATTCTTTACCTGCTGAACTACCAAGGGAGCCTGCAACTGAGCATTTCAACAATTTAATAGTAGGATAGAAAAGACAAGGATTTCAAAAAACAAAATCTTTTTTTTTATAATCTTAGTTTTAGAAACATTGCTGATTAGATGTTGTTTTATTTTTCTTATTACAAGTATTTTATTAAATTTTTTAAATGTGTATAATTTTTAAAGGTTACTTTCCATTTTCAGTCATTACAAAGTTTTGGCTATATTCTCTGTGTTGTACAATACATCCTTGAGCCTATCTTAGATCCACTGTTGTTATTGTTGTTGTTTCAGTACTAAGTCATCTCTGACTCTCTTGAGTTTGTATCTATTTGTCTCCCACCCCTATTCTTCCCCCTGTCTCCACCACTGGTAACCACTGGTTTGTTTCCTGTATCTCTGAGTCTGCTTCTTTTTTGTTATATTCACTAGTTTGTTGTATTTTTTTTTGATTCCACATATAAGTGATATCATACAGTATTTGTCTTTCTCTGTCTGACTTATTTTACTTAGCATAGTGCCTTCCAAGTCCATTCTCCAATTTTGCAAATTTTGGCAAATTTTTTTTCGTTTTATGGCTGAGTAGTATTCCTGTGAAGAAGGCTGAGCACTGAAGAATTGATGCTTTTGAACTGTGGTGTTGGAGAAGACTCTTGAGAGTCCCTTGGACTGCAAGGAGATCCAACCAGTCCATTCTGAAGGAGATCAGCCCTGGGATTTCTTTGGAAGGAATGATGCTAAAGCTGAAACTCCAGTACTTTGGCCACCTCATGCGAAGAGTTGACTCATTGGAAAAGACTCTGATGTTGGGAGGGATTGGGGGCAAGAGGAGAAGGGGACGACAGAGAATGAGATGGCTGGATGGCATCACTGACTCGATGGACGTGAGTCTGAGTGAACTCAGGGAGTTGGTGATGGACAGGGAGGCCTGGTGTGCTGCGATTCATGGGGTCGCAAAGAGTCGGACACGACTGAGCGACTGATCTGATCTGATCTGAGTATTCCTGTGTGTGTATGTGTGTACACCACTTCTTTATCCATTCATTCTCTGTTGATGGGCACTTAGGTTGCTTCCATATCATGACTATTATAAATAGTGCTGCTATGAACATGGGTGTGTGTATCTTTTCAAGTTAGAATTTTCATCTTTTCCAGATCTATGCCCAGGAGTGGGATTGCTGAATCATATGGTAGCTCTAGTTTTAGATTTTAGAGAACCACCCCACCTCCCCGCCCCCCATACTGTTTTCCACAGCGGCTGCACCAATTTACATTCCCACCAATAGTGTAGAGAGGGTTCCCTTTTCTCCACATCCTTGCCAACATATTATTTATGTACTTTTTGATGCTAGTCTTTCTGACAGGTGTGAGGTGGTATCTCACTGTGGTTTTAATTTGCATTTCCCTGAAGATTAGTGATTTTGAGGAGCTTTTCATGTGCCTATCGGCCATCTGCATTTCCTCCTTGGAAAAAATGTCTATTCAGTTCTTCTGCCCATTTTTCCTGATTAGTTGTATTAATTAATCCAGCCATCTGGGGACACAAATTAATTGTACTTACTGGGTTATAAGTATTGTGAATCCAGGTTATCTTGTTTTTTTATTTTTTCTTTTTGGTGTTTTATTTGGTCTTTTATTTTTTCTTAATGGTGTTATTGTGCAATTATCAGCTTATTACCATACAGTAACTCACATTATTTAAACAACACTGCTTAAACCCTGGGATGAAACATAGAAATTCACAGCCAGCTGGAGAAATCTGAATGCCAGCTATATGGTAGCAAGATAGATGTTCTGCATCAGGGTCTTTCCTACTATTGTAAAGCTTGATAAAGAATAAACAAAAAAATGTCGTGGCTGTATGGATGTCTTTATGGGTGATAAAGTTTAAATTAGCATATGCAGGACATTCTGAGACAGTTAATGTCTACTCTTAGTTAATTGGTTGGGGTGAATTCTCTCTTATTGTTTCATTTGCTGTATAATTAGCTTTAGCTCAGCAGTTAAGTCATGTCACCAGCCCACTGTGACACTGAAGGATGGCAGCAGGCTTGGGTGGGTGGCAAGCTCGGTGCAGACTGTGCAGGTTAAATGAATTGCTGGCTTCCTACATGGCTCTCCTTCTCTGGCTTAGGAACAGTCTTTCATGTTCTTGAATAAATCTGTGTGCTGTTCATATGCAATTATAAATATACTGAAATAATTCCATATAAGATTTTGTGACTGTAGCATTGTAATCATTAAAAGTTGCTCAATGTTCATTTTTATAAAACTGGAATTCAGATACATATAAACTTTTCCTATGTTGTTCTCTTTGAAAACTTCTGAGATTGTCCTCATTTCTTTTAATTCGTTTTTCTTTTATCCTCTCTGATTCATTTATTTCTACCATTCTATCTTCTAATTCACTAATCCTATCTTCTGCCTCTGTTATTCTACTATTTGTTGCCTCCAGAGTGTTTTTAATTTCACTTATTGCATTATTCATTATATATTGACTCTTTTTTATTTCTTCTAAGTCCTTGTTAAACATTTCTTGCATCTTCTCAATCCTTGCCTCCAGGCTATTTATCTGTGATTCCATTTTAATTTCAAGATTTTGGATCAATTTCACTATCATTATTCGGAATTCTTTATCAGGTAGATTCCCTATCTCTTCCTCTTTTGTTTGGTTTGGTGGGCATTTATCCTGTTCCTTTATCTGCTGGGTATTCCTCTGTCTCTTCATCTTGTTTAAGTTGCTGAGTTTGGGGTGTCCTTTCTGTATTCTGGCAGTTTGTGGAGTTCTCTTTATTGTGGCGTTTCCTCGCTGTGTGTGGGTTTGTACAGGTGGCTTGTCAAGGTTTCCTGGTTAGGGAAGTTTGTGTCGATGTTCTGGTGGATGGAGCTGTATTTCTTCTCTCTGGAGTGTAATGAAATATCCAGTAATGAGTTATGAGATGTCTATGGTTTTGGGGTGACTTTGGGCAGCCTGTATCTTGAAGCTCAGGGCTGTGTTCCTTTGTTGCTGGAGAATTTGCTTGGTATGTCTTTCCCTGGGACTTGTTGGCCCTTGTGTGGTGCTTGGTTTCAGTGTCGGTATGGAGGCGTTTGATGAGCTCCTGTCAATTAATGTTCCTTGGAGTCAGGAGTTCCCTGGAGTCAGGGTTTAGACTTAAGCCTCCTACTTCCAGTTATCGGTCTTAATTTTACAGTAGTTTCAAAACTTCTCCTTCTATACAGCACCACTGATAAAACATCTACGTTAAAGATGAAAAGTTTCTCTACTGTGAGGGTCACTCAGAGAGGTTCGCAGCGTTACATGGAGAAGAGAAGACGGAGGAGGGAGTTAGAGGTGACCCAAATGAGATGAGGTGGAATCAACAGTGGAGAGAGTGGGCTAGCCAGTAGTCACTTCCTTATGTGCACTCCACAACTGGACCGCTCAGAGATGTTCACGGAGTTATACAGGGAAGAGAAGAAGGAGGCAGGAGACAGAGGTGGCCAGAAGGATAAAAGGGGGAAATGAAAAGGACGGAGACAGATCCAGCCAGTAATCAGTTCCTTAAGTGTTCTCCACTGTCTGGAACACACAGAAATTCACAGAGTTGGGTAGAGTAGAGAGGGGTTAGGGAGGAGATACAGGTGACCTGGTGGAGAAAATGGAGAGTCCAAAGGGAGAGAGAGCAGTCAAGCCAGTAATCTCGTACACTAGTGAAAAATGGGTCCTGAAGATTGGGTTCTTAAAGGTATAAAATTGGTAACAAATACATAAAAACAAAAATTAGAAATCTAGAGTAGAGTTTGGAATTTCAAAAATGCGATGCTAATGAAAAGAAGAAGGAAAAGAAAGAGAGAAAAAACGAACAAAGAAAAACAAACAAGGTCGTGAAAGTAATAAAGAAACTACAGGTACAAAATTGATAACTAATACCAAAAAGCAAAAATTAAAAATCTAGAGTAGAGTTTGGAATTTCAAAAATACAACGTTAAAAAAAAAAAAAAAGAAGAAGAAGAAGAAGAAGAAAAATAAAGAGAGAAAACAAACAAACCAACAAAAACAATGTCGCAAAAATTATAAAGAAAATACAGGTACAAAATTGATATCAAATACCAAAAAGCATAAATTAAAAATCTTGAGTAGAGTTTGGAATTGCAGATATACGATGTTATATAAAAGAAGAAAAGAAAGAAACAGAGGAAAAAAAAAAGTCACAGAAATTATGAAAAAAACTATAGGTACAAAATTGATAACATATATCAAAAGGCTAAAATTAAAAATCTAGAGTAGAGTTTGGAATTTCAAAAATACAATGTTAAAGAAAAGAAGAAAAAGAAAAAAGAAAAAAAAAAAAAACACGGTCAAAAAATTATAAAATATATATATGAAGTTTGCTGAAGAAGAAAAAAAAATAGGGTCTTTTTTTTTTTGGCAAAGTAATAGTTATAAAAGTGAAAATTAAAGGACAATAGAGGACTTAAAAAAATTTTTTTTTTTAATTAAAAAAAAGAAAGAAAGAAAGAAAGATTGATCGTAAAAATAGTAAAAATATATCTAGGTCTTTCTCTGGTTTTGTTGTGAGTATTGTGGGTTCAGTTCATTTTTGGCAGTTCCTTGGTCCGACTTATATTTCTCAAGATCTATATGCCCCTTCCTATGTAATCCGTAGTAACCACAGGGTTTTAATCTATGGCCTGTAGCTTCCAAGGCGTTTCCCTCTGTTATAGCTTCTTCTGTTTGCTGGTCTCTTCAGTGTCTGGTTCCCGCCCTGACACAAAGGGGATGGTTGAGGACACTATTTTTTTTTTTTTTTTAATTTAGGCTCACTTGTTCAGCCGCGCTGTGGGGAGGGAGGGAGGGATGCTGCAAACAGATATCACTGGCATGCGCTCGCAATGCCGCAGCCACACTGGGTCTGCCCCCGCTCACAGCGCGTGTAGCCTCCCTGCCCACACTGCTTGGGCTCTAGGTTGTTCCGCCGGGAACAATCAGAGGCCGGCCCTGGGCTGAGCTCCCAGGTCCAAGCCGCTCAGGTTCAGGCACTCGGGTAGTCCTCAGAGGCGCAGACTCGGTTGGGCCTGCGTTTTGTGTTCTTCCCAGATCCGAGCAGCTCAGGTGATGAGATGTTTGGCGGGCGCCAATGCTGCGACTTATCGCCTCCCCGCCACTCGGTTATCTGGGTGTAAAACCGGCGCACCTTCTCAGGCAGATGTTGACCGTCCAGACCCCCAAGAAGTTTTAGTTAGCAAAGAAGCCTGCTTACAGTTTTATAGATAGTGTCTCTCTGGGGCTGCGATATCCCCCTTCCGGCTCTGGCTGCCTGTCACCGGAGGGGGAAGGTCTGCAGCCGGCTATATCTGTTCAGTCCTTTGTTCTGTGCGCGGGCCTGGCGGTGTCTTAGGTTAGGGCTGGCTTTTCGCGTGGTAGATATCCCACAGTCTGGTTTGCTAGCCCAAATTATTTCGCTCAGATAGCGCTCAGGACATTCGGGCCCGATTCTTACTCTAAGGGACACAGCCCGCGCCGCACTTCCCTGCCCAGCCCCCGCTTGCTAATGGCGTGTGCAGGCGTCTGCGCTGCTTCTCCGCTGGGGGAGTTACCGTAGGGCTCACAATCCGCGATTTTTAATTGTTTATTTTTTTTTTCCCCTCCCTTTTATGTTGCCCTCTGTGCTTCCAAAGCTCGGCACAGATTCGGCAGTGAGAGGGTTTCCTGGTGTTTGGAAACTTCTCTCTTTTTAAGACTCCCTTCCCGGGACGGAACTCCGTCCCTCCCTCTTTTGTCTCTTTTTTTGTCTTTTATATTTTTTCCTACCTCCTTTCGAAGAGTTGGGCTGCTTTTCTGGGTGCCTGATGTCCTCTGCCGGCATTCAGAAGTTGTTTTGTGGAATTTACTCGATGTTTAAATGCTCTTTTGATGAATTTGTGGGGGAGAAAGTGTTCTCCCCGTCCTACTCCTCCGCCATCTTGGCTCCTCCTCTTTGAAAACTTAATAAAAGTAGGAGCATTATGTTGTTGCTGCTCTTAATCTATCAACTTATCTTGAAATATCTTCTTTTAAACTAAAATAAATAGACATGTTCTTTAAAAAATCCCCTTAAATAAGAAAATATCTTATTTCTCAAAATTAAAAAGTAGCATGTATTGATTGTGTTAAAAGCACACATTTGAGTGATTATTGGAATAATACATGCATTTATTAAAAAATGTAAAACTATAGATAATGTAAAAAGTATAAAACGAAAGTTCGCATAATCTCATGCTCCAAAGATAACTACTGCACCATATGATTTTTAGTTTTATGTCATGCTCTGCAAATCTCTTTTTCCCCTGATTAAAAGAAAGAACACATATAGTAGAAAATTTCAAGTCTATAGTGAAGGAAAAAAAAAAATCACACATAATTGCATCACTCAGAGTTGAGCAATACTGGAATGTTTGCATTCTATCCTTCAACTTTTCTTCATGTGCTCAGAAACTGTACTTATGTACCTACAAGATAGTAGATGTATAATCTATGAATTTTTTTTACAAAAAGTGTCAAACTTGACAAGCTTATATAATAGGATTTTTAAACTAAAACATGGTGATCTTTTTTCCTAATGTGATTTTGTAGTATGATTTGTCATGACTGCATGCTATTCTGTCACAGTAATATGTAATATTTAGCCATTTCTTTTGTTGGATATTTAGTGGTTTTGATTTTGCTTTTATAATTAATATTACAAATTTATTTTCCTGAATAGCCTTGAAGATAAATATGTGCAGAAACCCATGATTATTTCCTTAGGATAAACTCATAGGTGTATAGTGATTTTAAAAAACAACCAAAATGTGCTTAATTCACAGTACAAGCTCTTGGGATTGACAAGTGGGGATTGACAAGATCTCTTCATATTTTTAGAATGATTTTAGCAACTAAATTTGCAAATTCCACATTTTAGGCTTTTGATTTATGTAGATAATCTTTTAGGTTCAAACATTCTGGATTTAGGTATTCACGTCCTGTATTTTTATAACCACTCCATTTGTGCAAGGGAAGCCTATTGTGGTGTTTTAATATTTGTATTTGTGTTTATATAACTGAATTTTACATCTGTTGAATGTTTGTAATTATGACTATCACATCAAATTCCAAATCCAAAGTGAAAACAGTCAAACATAGGTTTTATGGATCAGTGACAATTATAACAAGATTTCTTGGAGGGAAAGGATGTGATTTTATAGGATGCTCTAAACTTCTTTTCTTGTTTTAGCAGCTTTTACTCTAGGAGCAGAAAATAAATTATGTGGTTGTGTTTTTTTTGGTTTGTTTCAAGATAAAAATAATTATCATAACTTTAAAAATGTAAAAGAGTGCTTCTTCAAGTGTTGGCTCAATCAATATATGTTTCTATCAATATATGATTAGAATAACACTATAATTTTATTCATGTAATAACTGTAATAATTACTATGTAGAGATTAGGTGCCCAACTCAGCCCTCAGAGCTTCTTGCCACTCTTATTAATCTTCACTAACCTAACAGAAGCAGAAATATTAAGAAGAGGTGGCAAGAATACACAGAAGAACTGTACAAAAAACAGCTTCACGACCCAGATAGTCATGATGGTGTGATCACTCACCTAGAGCCAGACATCCTGAAATGTGAAGTCAAGTGGGCCTTAGGAAGCATCACTACGAACAAAGCTAGTGGAGGTGATGGAATTCCAGTTGAGCTATTTCAAATCCTGAAAGATGATGCTGTGAAAGTGCTGTACTCAATATGCCAGCACATTTGGAAAACTCAGCAGTGGCCACAGGACTGGAAAAGGTCAGTTTTCATTCCAATCCCATAGAAAGGCAATGCCAAAGAATGCTCAAACTACTGCACAATTGCACTCATCTCACACGCTAGTAAAGTCATGCTCAAAATTCTCCAAGCCAGGCTTCAGCAATATGTGAACCGTGAACTTCCAGATGTTCAAGCTGGTTTTAGAAAAGGCAGAGGGACGAGAGATCAAATTGCCAACATCTGCTGGATCCTGGAAAAAGCAAGAGAGTTCCAGAAAAACCTCTATTTCTGCTTTATTGATTATGCCAAAGCCTTTGACTGTGTGGATCACAATAAACTGGGAAATTCTTCAAGAGATGGGAATACTGGACCACCTGACCTGCCTCCTGAGAAATGTGTATGCAGGTCAGAAAGCAACAGTTAGAACTAGACATGGAACAACAGACTGGTTCCAAATAGGAAAAGGAGTATGTCAAGGCTGTATATTGTCACCCTGATTATTTAACTAATATGCAGAGTACATCATGAGAAACGCTGGGCTGGAGAAAGTACAAGCTGGAATCAAGATTGCCAGGAGAAAAATCAATAGCCTCAGATATGCAGATGACACCACCTTTATTGCAGAAAGTGAAGAGGAACTAAAAAGCCTCTTGATGAAAGTGAAAGAAAAGAGTGAAAAAGTTGGTTTAAAGCTCAACATTCAGAAAACGAAGATCATGGCAACTGGTCCCATCACTTCATGGGAAATAGATGGGGAAACAGTGTCAGACTTGATCTTTTTGGGCTCCAAAATCACTGCAGATGGTGACTGCAGCCATGAAATTAAAAGACGCTTACTCCTTGGAAGGAAAGTTATGACCAACCTAGATAGCATATTCAAAAGCAGAGACATTACTTTGCCAACAAAGGTCCATCTAGTCAAGGCTATGGTTTTTCCAGTGGTCATGTATGGATGTGAGAGTTGGACTATGAAGAGAGCTGAGCGCCGAAGAGTTCATACTTTTGAACTGTGGTATTAGAGAAGACTCTTGAGAGTCTTTTGGACTGCAAGGAGATCCAACCAGTCCATCCTAAAGGAGATCAGTCCTGGGTGTTCACTGGAAGGACTGATGCTGAAGCTGAAACTCCAATACTTTGGCCACCTCATGTGAAGAGTTAACTCATTGGAAAAGACCCTGATGCTGGGAGGGTTGGAGGCAGGAGGAGAAGGGGACGACAGAGGATGAGATGGCTGAATGGCATCACCGACTAGATGAACATGAGTTTGAGTAGACTCCGGGAGTTGGTGATGGACAGGGAGGCCTGGTGTGCTGTGGTTCATGGGGTTGCAGAGTCAGACACGACTGAGCAACTGAATTGAACTGAACTGAAGACCAGAATAATAATGTATACATGGCAGCCTTGAGTGCTTTGTTTGGAATGTTTCTCAAATTATTCATCTTTTTTATGTTTTGGATGCAGGAAATGTTTGGGTGTCTGTCTACAGTTTGTTGGACTTTTAGTGAACTAAAATTCCCTTTAGAGTATGGCATTTTCATAGAAACTATTTCAAGTGTGATTGTGCATAACCTGTATCAGAAGTTTTAATAATTTTATCTATCTTCTTACTGCTATAGTTTAAGACTTTTATACTTTCCATGAAAATTCAGTACTTTATACTCTCAAGTAGGTTTTGTTTAGCTTAATTTTACTCTTTTAGAATTTGTGGTTTGCCAGAGGGAAGTGAGGAATTCAGATGTAATAGGAGTGATAATATAATAATGTGACTATAAAGTAAAGAGTTTCATTTCTAGGTGGCTATATTTATCCAAGGGATTGGTGTTGTCTAAAATGCTAAGTATGAAACGAGAACTAAAATTATTTTTGAAATATTTTCAGACTTGATATATCAGGGTTCTACTAGTAAAACAGAACCAGTGGGAGATTCCTGTGTGTGTGTGTGTGTGTGTGTGTGTGTGTATACACAATAATGCAGGGGTGGGAGTGAGGAGAGAGAAAGGGAGAAGTAGAGAGCTGGCTTACATGATTATACGCTGCCTAAGTGAGTCTAAACTCCTCAGGACAGGCTGGAACTGCTATCCACTGGCAGAATTTCTTCTTTGTCAAGGGAGACTTCAGTTCTACCTGCTGATTGAATCAAGTCCATCTAGATTATCTAGGACAATCTTCTTAAAGTTAACTGATTGTGTACTTTAATCACATCTACAAAATACCTTTATAGCAATACTTAGATTGGTGTTTGATTAAATGACTGGAGATTGTAGCCTAGACAAGTTAACACAAGCAAAATAATATTTGATATCTGAATCAGTGCACAGGTCATATAAAAGAACCAGCTTCATAGTTTATCTATGAACTGGTAATCATAGTTTATCTGTGATTAAAAACCAAAAATACCAGTTTAACTAGCTAACTCAGGCACTAGTTTGGGCCATAAAAAGTTTTACATGTTACCAAAGATAAAATCTACCTTCAAAATACTAACATCTACTTGAGTTGAGATTGTTGAAAAGAAAGTACATCAGGCTACAATTACAATTTTTAAAAAGTTTGGAGGAATGGCAGCATTGTTGGAACACTGATGACTCCCCAACAGGATGTAAAGGGGCAAATGGTTGTTTAAATTTATGCTTCTCAAAGTGGGGTTCATGACTCCACTTCATTTTATTCTGCCATCAATAGAAAATACCAGAGAAACACTTTTTATTTAATGTAGGGCAGGGGTCAGCAAACTGTTTCTGCCAAGGGCCAAATAGTGTGAATTTTCAGCTTTGCAGGTCGTAGAGTCTGTCACAAATGTTCAGCTCTGCTTTTGTAGCATGAAAGAAGCCAGAGGCCATACGTAAACTAATGAGCACAGATGGAAAGAAATTATCTGACCAGAGACTTTGGGTGAGGGCTGTTGTGCAGTAGAAGATGCCGGTAGAACAGTGATGAAGTAAGTACTCAGCCTTCAGAGCCAGTTGCACCTGAATTTATGTCTTGAGTATGTCACTTTCTAGCCGTGTGACTGGATGAGCAAGTCAAGTAATTGTTATATGTAAAAATGGGCAGAATAATAAGACCCTACGAAGTTGTGAAAATCAACAACTGGGAGTCTTGTGAAGATCCTATAAATATTTTCTGCTAGTCAGATGTCAGGTTTTAGAGCCAATGAAAATTTTTAGCCATTTAAAAATTATGTTCCTTCTATTCCTGCTTTCTGGAGAGTTTTTATCATAAATGGATGTTGAATTTTGTCAAAGGCTTTCTCTGCATCTATTGAGATAATCATATGGTTTTTATTTTTCAATTTGTTAATGTGGTGTATTGCATTGATTGATTTGTGGATATTGAAGAATCCTCAAAGCTATATATGACAAACCCACAGCAAACATTATCCTCAATGGTGAAAAATTGAAAGCATTTCCTCTAAAGTCAGGAACAAGACAAGGGTGCCCACTTTCACCATTACTATTCAACATAGTTTTGGAAGTTTTGGCCACAGCAATCAGAGCAGAAAAAGAAATAAAAGGAATCCAAATTGGAAAAGAAGAAGTAAAACTCTCACTATCTGCAGATGACATGATCCTCTACATAGAAAACCCTAAAGACTCCACCAGAAAATTACTAGAACTAATCAATGACTATAGTAAAGTTGCAGGATATAAAATCAACACCCAGAAATCCCTTGCATTCCTATACACTAATAATGAGAAAACAGAAAGAGAAATTAAGGAAACAATCCCATTCACCATTGCAATGGAAAGAATAAAATACTTAGGAATATATCTACCTAAAGAAACTAAAGACCTATATATAGAAAACTATAAAACACTGGTGAAAGAAATCAAAGAGGACACTAACAGATGGAGAAATATACCATGTTCATGGATTGGAAAAATCAATATAGTGAAAATGAGTATACTACCCAAAGCAATTTATAGATTCAATGCAATCCCTATCAAGCTACCAACAGTATTCTTCACAGAGCTAGAACAAATAATTTCACAATTTGTATGGAAATACAAAAAACCTCGAATAGCCAAAGCGATCTTGAGAAAGAAGAATGGAACTGGAGGAATCAACCTACCTGACTTCAGGCTCTACTACAAAGCCACAGTTATCAAGACAGTATGGTACTGGCACAAAGACAGAAATATAGATCAGTGGAACAAAATAGAAAGCCCAGAGATAAATCCACGCACATATGGACACCTTATCTTTGACAAAGGAGGCAAGAATATACAATGGATTAAAGACAATCTCTTTAACAAGTGGTGCTGGGAAATCTGGTCAACCACTTGTAAAAGAATGAAACTAGAACACTTTCTAACACCATACACAAAAATAAACTCAAAATGGATTAAAGATCTAAACGTAAGACCAGAAACTATAAAACTCCTAGAGGAGAACATAGGCAAAACACTCTCGGACATACATCACAGCAGGATCCTCTATGACCCACCTCCCAGAATATTGGAAATAAAAGCAAAAATAAACAAATGGGACCTAATTAACCTTAAAAGCTTCTGCACATCAAAGGAAACTATTAGCAAGGTGAAAAGACAGCCTTCAGAATGGGAGAAGATAATAGCAAATGAAGCAACTGACAAACAACTAATCTCGAGAATATACAAGCAACTCCTACAGCTCAACTCCAGAAAAATAAATGACCCAATCAGAAAATGGGCCAAAGAACTAAATAGACATTTCTCCAAAGAAGACATACAGATGGCTAACAAACACATGAAAAGATGCTCAACATCACTCATTATCAGAGAAATGCAAATCAAAACCACTATGAGGTACCATTTCACACAGAATGGCTGCGATCCAAAAGTCTACAAGCAATAAATGCTGGAGAGGGTGTGGAGAAAAGGGAACCCTCTTACACTGTTGGTGGGAATGCAAACTAGTACAGCCACTATGGAGAACAGTGTGGAGATTCCTTAAAAAACTGGAAATAGACCTGCCTTATGATCCAGCAATCCCACTGCTGGGCATACACACTGAGGAAACCAGAAGGGAAAGAGACACGTGTACCCCAAATATTCATCACAGCACTGTTTATAATAGCCAGGACATGGAAGCAACCTAGATGTCCATCAGCAGATGAATGGATAAGAAAGGTGTGGTACATATACACAATGGAGTATTACTCAGCCATTAAAAAGAATACATTTGAATCAGTTCTAATGAGGTGGATGAAACTGGAGCCTATTATACAGAGTGAAGTAAGCCAGAACGAAAAACACCAATACAGTATACTAACGCATATATATGGAATTTAGAAAGATGGTAACAATAACCCTGTGTACGAGACAGCGAAAGAGACACTGATGTATAGAACAGTCTTACGGACTCTGTGAGAGAGGGAGAGGGTGGGAAGATTTGGGAGAATGGCATTGAAACATGTAAAATATCATGTATGAAACGAGTTGCCAGTCCAGGTTCGATGCACGATACTGGATGCTTGGGGCTGGTGCACTGGGACGACCCAGAGGGATGGTATGGGGAGGGAGGAGGAAGGAGGGTTCAGGGTGGGGCACACATGTATACCTGTGGCGGATTCATTTTGATATTTGGCAAAACTAATACAATTACGTAAAGTTTAAAAATAAAATAAAATTAAAAAAACAAACAAACAAAAATTATGATTATAAAAGCCTTTATAAATTTTCCACAGCTAGGACATGCTCTATTTTTTAAAAAATCTGTTGAGAATAAAGATAAATTTTCTGTTTTTACTTTGATCCAATGTATTAGGAGTGAATCAGTTTTAGACTTTCATTTTTTTCTGTTTCCTGGTTTTATTATAGAACATAAATACCTGTTCTCTATCATTTGGGTATGTCCATCTTTGTAATGTTTGAGTCGGCAATAGTCGTTATTCCTAAGAAAGAGGAAATAAGAGACAAGTATGTAGCAATTATGTACAAGAAAAAGAAGAAGGGGAAAAGCACCAAAAAGGAAAAACAAAGGAGTACTTCAAGTCACTAATGCTCTGTGGCAAAAAGAGACAGCATTTCTCTCTCATACTAAAATGAGGTAGACAGTTTAAAGTATTTTTAACCCCAGTACTCTGCAAGTGGGATTTTTTTTTCACCTAAGTGTTTCCTTTCAGCAGTTAGGTCCCTCGCTTCCCTGTTTTGAGAAATTGATCTTTTTCTGCAGCTGTTGACTTGTTTCATGTTATACTCCCATCATTTTTAGATCTGGTTTTGTCTGTGATGCTCCCCAAAGAATTAAAAACTAGAGAAAATAAACATGAAAAAATTTTTGCTTAGCTAGTAATCAAAGAAATAACTCCCTCCCTCTCCTTTTCTTCCTTTCTGCCTTCCTTCCTTTCTTCCTTCCTCTCTTACTCTCTTTATCTTTTTCTTTCTCTGTGTCTTCCCTCCATCTCTCCCTCCCTCCTTTCCTCTCTACTAATTTGGGAACACATAATGCTTAATTTGATGAGACAGATGCTCTCAAACACTGCTGGAGTGGAAAGCACCACAACCATTTTGGAAAGTAATTTGACAACTTGAATTGAGACTTTAAAATGCTTGTCACCTTTAGGTCATTAATATTACTTCTAGGAATCCATTCTAAGGAAATCATTAGAGATGCCTATCAAAGCAATAGTCACTTTCATTTTAATAGCACTGGTAACATCAAAAACTTTAGAAACAACCTAAATTTCCATTGACAAAGCAGTTTATATAAATTATATTAAAAAAAAAACTTTAGGAGGAAGTACTCTTACACAGCCATTAAAATCATGTTTTCAAAAAATATTTAATGAGACTGGAAAAAGTTCACACTGTAATTTTAAATGAAGGAGAATGAATGGTGCCTAATAAAGAATCAGAGAAAGGAGCCAGATCTACCAATATTCATATTTACGTCCTGACCGTGAGATGGTGCTGCCTATTTCTCTGTGAAATATCTGATTCTGGATTTTTATCTTGACCTATAGTAATTTAGGCTTCCCTCATAGCTGAGTTGGTAAAGAATCTGTCTGCAATGCAGAAGATCCCGGTTCAATTCCTAGGTTGGGAAGATCCTCTGGAGAAGGAAATGGCAACCCACTCCAGTATTCTTGCCTTGGAGAATCCCATGGACAGAGGAGCATGGCAGGCTACAGTCTATGGGGTTGCAAGAGTCCGACATGACTGAGCAACTAAGCATATTTATTTATTTTTAAATTAATTCATTTTATTGGAGGCTAATTACCTTACAATATTGTAGAGGTTTTTGCCATACATTGACATGAATCAGCCATGGGTGTACATGTGTCCCCCATCCTGAAACCCCCTCCCAAGAACATAATAATTTAAATGGGCAATATATAGAATAAAACAGAAGGCAGAGCAGAATGCATCAGAACTTGCAGATGTCATGTTTCATTGTCTTGTCTTGAGGGAGAGTCAAAGTCACTTAACATGAGGTTTGTGTGGTAATGAATGTCTCAGTAATCAGCCACCTTCACTCTCACCCTCAACTCAGGAAGTCACCTCAGGATCTCCGTGCCCCTGAGGCTAAGGTTTGGGGCAGTCCTTTGCTTTCAAGTCCTAGCGGGCTCCCTGAGCCCAGTCTCAGGGTCTGGCTCTGGAGCAAGTGCCACAGTGCCATTTCAAAAGAGAATAACTTTGGAAACCTCAAACAGCAAATGTGAAACTTGGGCATTTCTGTTTTACCTTGGGCATTTATGGTATCAGCTACCCCAAAGAAAGGTATGTGCCCAAGAGGAAAGAGCACAGGCTTTTGGGTCTGGCAGAGTAATGTTCAAATCGCTCAGAGCTGCATGTCCTTGGATGAGAATGGGAGTAATGATGTACTTTGTGGATCTGCTGTGGGGATCAAGTGATTAAAGATCTAAAATGTTTAACCTAAAACAGTGCCTGACACATAGTAGCCCTAGTACATCTCCTGAGTAAATATTAGTCAGTCTTTCTCTCTACACTTTGTTGAACTAAGTATTTTAAAGTATGGTCTGATAAGACACTTTTTTGTCCTCATAATGATGATGTTAGACATCTTGCACATAGTGATCTGATTTATACTAAAAGTGGCATTTTTGCAAATCACTTACTGTACTTGCTTACTGAGTAGTTATGTTAAATGTTGTTTTGTCCTTTAGTCTCTACATCTGTCAGTTTGCATGATTTTATCTTAGCAATATCTCCTAAGAAAAACTTGGCCTGTGCAGGTAATCATGAACAGTGCTATGTATGCTGGTTTTTCTTTTCTTTTTCTCTCTCTCTCTATTTTTTTTTTTTTTTTTTTTTGCAGGGGGAAGATTAATTTTTTTGTTTGTTTTTCAAAATGTTTTGGAAAAATAACCTTGAAAATTAATCATTTTCTTTGGTAATTTTTAAAAATTTACTTTATTTTGGCTGTGCTGGGTATTTATTGGGCTTCCCAGGTGGCTCAAGGGAGAGAATTCATTTACAGTGCAGGAGATGTGGGTTCAGTCCCTGGGTCAGAAAGATCCCCTGGGGGAAGAAATGGCAACCCACTCCAGTATTCTTGCCTGGAGAATCCCATGGACAGAGGAGGCTGGTGGACTATGGTCCGTGGGGTCGCAAAGAGTCAGACTCAACTGAGCGACTGAGCACACGTGCCTGGGTGTGCGTTGCTGTGTGGACTTTTCTCTAGTTATGGAGAGTGGAGGCTATTCCCTAGATGTGGTGCACGGGTTTCTCATTGGGGAGGCTTCTCTTGTGATGGAACACAGGCTCTAAGACATGGAGTTTCAGTATTGTGACTCCCAGTCTCTAGAGCACAGGTTCAGTAGCTGTGGCCCATGGGCTTAGTTGCTCCTTGGCATGTAGGGTCTTCCTGAATCAGAGATTGAACCTGTGTCTTCTGCATTGGCAGGTGGATTCTTTACCACTGAGCCATTAGGGAAGCCCCTGTTTTTTTCTTTTAAAATGTGGTTATTTTATACTAATGTGTTGCTTGGCTTCCAAGCGGTAATACCTATTTATAGTACAGCTGGCCAGGGGTGCTCTCTAGTTTGTGGCACAGGATTTCTTGGTATGAGATTCACTGACTCATTCAGACTTAGGACAGTGACCTCATTAATCCTGGGTTTTAACCACTACTGATCCACTTGTAGGTAAAATGCTGGATCCTAAGGAGTGAGGCATTAGACAATTCTAATTAAAACATGCAAATTTCTTTCTTTTTCCTTTTATATTATAGATGAATGGGTCACTCACAGTGAGGGATGACAATGTCTGAAAACTATTTGAGATGGTAAGAGTAGATTTGGAAGGGAAAAAAGTCCATGCAACAGGCACTAGGGGCGTTTGTATTAGGGATGGCATAGGGTGTCTGGAATTTAGATACATCTTTAAAAATATATTAAAAAAAAAACCTGGCTTACTAGCATTTGAAAATACCAATTTTCAGTTTCTATTGACTGTCACTTGTAGACGTTGATTTAAGCTGAATTTGTTTGAGCCTTAATGCTTAGAATTTGCAACCAGCCCTGGACCTGGGGAGATAATTTTAAGTGTCCTCTGGAATAATAGCTAGTCATCTGATGCAAATACAAAGCTGAAACTAGTTACTGGAATCGAAAATAATGAATCCAAAGGTTTATTGTAGAGCTTTGGAGCTGCTGATACCAAAATATTGGTCTGTCTAGTGGTTTCCCCTGTGGCTTCTTTACTCTGTGGGTTATGTGTCCTCACCGAAAAGGAAATAGCCTAACTTTGCTTCCAGTAGACCTTCTGTTGTGCGGCAGCTGTTCACTCAAAAGAGAAGTAGATTAGTCATTGATTTGTGGAGAATATAATAAAAAGAAACACCTAACTTAATTTTAATTTTACTACTCTGTGGCCTATAGTTGCTTCTCTGGCTCAAATTGTGATCTTCATGTGAGCAAACTCTTGGAGTTAGCAGAGGGTTTCAAAACAGAGCATGGAAATTATTAGACAGTACAAAAATCAAAATAAATTCAGTAGAAAACAATTTAGTTTTGTCTTGTCGTTTAATCCCAACTGATAAAACAGGAATGCACATAAGTGTAATTGTTAGGTTCAGAATCATGTCAATTAAAGTACTTCACACTGTTTTAATTATTCTTTCAGATGTATGTAAAAAAAATCTGAGAGAAAGTAGACACATTTCTAATGATTAACTATATATCTTTAAAAGCTTGGTATAAGAATGAATCAGTATTGGATTTCTTAGGGGGGCTAATATCACTGCAGTAGAATAAAGGTTTGAGTTTTATTCCTTCGTAGTTTACTTATTAACTCCTAAGGTGCTATTTCTGTTTTCTGTACTTAAGTCACACTTAATGATAAATGCTCTTCTTTCCTTTCCTGCCAGACTTCCTGTTGAAGTAGCCTGTGCCCGCTGCTGTAATTTCCTTACCACTCACTCACTGTCTTTAATCACTTGCCATTTGACTTTGGCTCCATTTGCCAACTGTCTCTAAACTCTTACTCTTTGTGTCACATTGTTAACAGCCAAATCCCATTGAATTTATCTATGCAGCATCTGATATGCCCAACTGCCCACCCTCATGGTATTACAGGAGCTCTCTTCTGAAATAATTCCTAAAGCTGTACATTTTACACTCTGCTTCATTACTACCAGACACACCTGTCTTGCTCACATCTTTGATCATGAATGGTGAGTATGTTCTTGCTGTCTTCTGTGTAAAGTCTGATTTTCTCGGCTTGGTATTTGAGTTAACATTCACCCACTGCTTCTCCTCATCTACCTTGTACTCCAACCCAGTTCCTTTGGGTGTGTTGTCATGTCTGTCTGGAGTCCTACACTATCTTTTTTCATCTCCAACCTCATGCTCTAAGCTTATCCTTCTTTCAAAGCCCAGAAAGAAGGCCATCTGATTCATTAAATTTCTCTCATCCTTCTAGAGGAAAGTGATATTTTATTCCTCTAAGTTTGGTCTGTACCTCTTTTCTGATGTGTTTCATGTTCTGTCCTGTGTTATTTGTGTAGGCATCTTATTTTCCTTTCTCTAGGTCAGTCTCATTATTTTTTAATTTCATGACCCCAGTGTCTAGTTCAGTGTCTTGTACTTTTTAAAAGCCAAGTACATTTTGGATAAAAGAGTGAACTGATGAATAAGTATAGAGAATTTGCTGAAAGATGTTTTAGACTGTGTTTCCCTTACTCTTGTTAATGTTCTTCTTACCTTTCTTAGTTACTTCCATGCATCTTAGATTTATCAATTATCTATTCAGACTACTGGGTTGCCACAAATATTTTGAACACTTTTAGGTAGTATCTCTATTCTAGTCCTTTAGGTAATGAATTTTGCAGCATGTAATCTAATCATTAGGTTAGATTAAATCAAACCATTAGGGCTTCTTTTTTTTTTTTTTTTTTAGGGCTTCTTTTTTAAAAAATAACTTCTAGTAAAGTAAGGGTGAGAAGCTGATGACCAAATTCTTATCAAGATGAGGGAAAAGTCCAAACACATTTTGCATGACTGATTCTGTAAGGAGACTTTTGGAGTCCTCCATTGTGAACACAGGAATTTTTCTGGTAGCTCAGACAGTAAAGCGTCTGCCTACAATGTGGGAAACCTGGGTTCAATCCCTGGATCAGGAAGATCCTCTGGAGAAGGAAGTGGCAACCCACTCCAGTGCTCTCGCCTGGAAAAATCCTGTGGACGGAGGAACTTGGTAGGCTATAGTCCATGGGGTCGCAAAGAGTCTGACATGACTGAGTGACCACTTTTATTGTGAACACAAGAACCACCAAGAGTGTTCTTATATTTACAATACTGATTTCAGCCATCCTATAGATGTGTGTATTATAGCTCACTGCGGTGATACTGGACCTTTCTAGAACTCAGCCATCCAGTCATTTCAACTCTTCAACCACCAAGCTATATATATATATATATATATATATATATATAAAGCCAGTGTATATAGCACATGCAGATAAGCATCAAAGAATTACCAATGGGAGGTCACAGGTCTTATTTTACCTAGTTCCGGTGCACATCCTTTGGCTTTGCTTAGCAATCTTATCAAAGGAACACTTATGATTGCATATTCTATCTCCTACCCTACAGGCCATAGGGTCGCAAAGAATCGGACATGACTGACGCGACTTAGCATGTACACGTGCACCCTAGCCCAAGGCTGATGTAGGAGTACCAACTTTCTATTTCCAGAGTAATACTCAGATTAAGAATTGCCTGTTAATTTGTTTCCATGTCTGTTTCTTCCACAAAATGCAGAGCTCCTTGAGGATAAGAACTATGTATTATATATCTGTGTATCCTCAGCATTGTACAGTGTTTGACATATATTGTGTGCTCAGTCATGTCCAATTCTTTGTGACCCCATGGACTGTAGCCTGCCAAGCTCCTCTGTCCATGGGATTCTCCAGGCAAGAATACTGGAGTGGGTTGCCATTTCCTCCTCCAGGGGATCTTCCTGACCCAGGGATCGAGCCATGTCTTCTGTGTCTTCTGCATTGACAGGCATATTCTTTACCACTACAACACTTGGGAAGCCCCCTTGACATACATTAAATATCAGTATTTATTGAATGACCAAAGTTGATTACCTGCCTTTGAAGGAACCGTAGATTTTTAAGTAGCTTATTAAAAAGGAGAGAAAGCAGTTTGAAGCAGGCACACAATGACAACAAATAATAGTATGCCGGGTGACAAAAATATGAGAAAGACTGAAAAAACACATTAGTCTGGGATCACTTCATTTTGGAGGGAAAGAACATAGGGTACTGAAAGGGCTTCTAAAAATATTGCTGAATGCTAGCACAGTACTATAGTTTATGTTCATTTTGATGACTTACAGCCGTCAAGTAAAGATTGAAATATTTTCTGAATATTTTGTTTAAAGATGCAGTCAAGTATGTGATGCATTTTGGAAAGATTTACTTATAAAATTGCTTTGAAAAAGAAAACTTCTGATTTTTAATAGGGCTATAACTAGGGCTTTCATGGTGACTCAGATGGCAAAGAATCTGTATGCGATACAAGAGACCCAGGTTCGCTTCTTGAGTCTGGAAAATCCAGGGAAGATCCCCTGGAGAAGGGAATGGCTACCCACTCTAGTACTTTTGCCTGGAGAAACCCATGAACAGAGGAGCCTGGCAGGCTACAGGCTATGGGGTTGTAAAGAGTCAGACCCACGACTGAGCAACTAATACATTCATTTTCACTTTATCCCAAATAATTCATTACTGAGGGTTCTATATAGCCAAGGCCTTACTGTGTGAGGATAGCATAAGTATGTCTGGACTTGCTTGATTTAGCAGTGAGTAGTGGTCATTCAGTCTACCTAATAAGCATCTCACAGTGTACAGGTACTCTAGGACAGAAACACACACACACACACACACACACACACACACACACACACACACACTCCCAGAAGAACAGGTCACAGCCATTGAAGAATTTCAATTTTTCTAGACTTAGGAATTTGTTTTTTTAATAAGAAGTCCTGAGGAATGGTTGTTAATGACTTTATCACCTACCACTCTTCCTTATGCTGTCCTGCAGTTTATCAAATGTTGAGTATCCCTGTGGCCCAGGTCTCTGTGCTGGGTGCTGGATGATGGAGACTCGGTGACTAGTTGGAGGTGAGAGGAGGCCTGGGCCTGGAGGACCATGTCTCCATAAGGCTTCTGCCTCATTGCAGAAGTTTCTCCCGTTAGAGGCAATTATGTCTTTTTTTCTTCCTGATGTCAAGCAGTTTATGAGAAATAAGAAGAGTCATAAATCTTCAACTCTAAATTAAAGCATGTTTTAAATAGCTAAAAATGTAAAAGACTTATACAAGCTGCTCTCCTGTTCTTAACTATAGTCTCTCATCATGAGCCTGCTTGCAAATAAAAGGGAACAGGTAATCTGAGATCTCGCTTCTCTAGGTCCTTTGGGTTACCAAGGTTTATATGTGACTGGGCTTTGGACAGTCCTACGTTGTTGACAGATGGACTCCCTCCAGCAAGGGACAAGGAGCCGTGAAGATTGAGCATTGCTTCAGTGTAGTTTCTCCATCACAACTGAGGACAGAAAGAATGTGCTCAGCTCCACTCCTCAGTCGAGCCAGGCGCCTGATAAAGCAGAAGCAGTGTACCTGTAAAGTTGCCAATGCAGCGTCAGGGGTAGAGGAAGAGTTGACAGAATGATTTATGAGGGTTTCTTGCAATAAGAACATGTCTAAAAATATACTTCCATGTCCTTCTCCTCTCAAGGATAAATGCTACAGAATTTATCCAGGGAATTGTGATACATAAAAGCCTGAGACCTTGTCACAGCCTAGGGAGACCAGGGTGAGGGGCAAGGAGAGGGGAAGCAGAAACAACAAACGAGAAAGCATGCTCTTGGTGTGCTTTTAATCTTCTGTTGAACTGACGTGGTTTTACAGATGTAAAACTGATTTTTTTTTTGAAACATGTAAATATTGTAAATTAAATGTGTGGCCTATTTAAAACAACAACAACAACAACAACAAAAATTTACTGGGGTAAAATGAAGATACTTTGTTTCCAGATTAAAAAAAAAAATTTCTTCTGAGCTTCTACTTTAATATCAGTAGATCTGCAAAGACAGCCACAGATTAGCATGTGGAATAGCTTGCTCTCATGGAAGCAGAGTTTGAAGCTGCATTTTATTTATGAACAGTTGAGAAAGAAGCTCTTGGAGCAGATAGAGTGGCTTATCTTAACACCCTTTCTGGGCTCACCGCAGTTAGCCAGAGCTATTGGATATCCACATGGATTTCTTTGCCTTAATGGCTGCCTTCAGACTCACCCTCAAGTTTACTTCCATCTCAAGCAGCGAGAATCCAGTTCAAAGGACCCTTCTGTTAACTGACTGTTTTGTAGGACATCGGTGTTTAGCATAAAGACAAATCACAGTGCAGGTGATCTATTTCTTGGGCTGTGGTGTGTACCGCAGTGCTTGGCATACAGGAGGTGCTCAGTAAATGCTAGATGACTACTATTCCTACTGTTATTTATACATTCAGCTCAGTCTCCTCTGCTTTCTATGCCATAGTAATAGAAGATGCCCAATCACAAAAGGAAGAGTAATATAAAAAACAACAATAATATTATTTGATGACATCTACTGTGTTAGGCAATTTATCTAAACTGTCACATTGAGTTCTCACAACAACCCTGTAAGACACATTATCTTATGTTGTAGATAATGAAACAGCTCCAGAATCATAGATTTTCAACTTGTATTGAAATAAATTTTACTTATACTTATTTTCTAAGAAAAGTAAGAATTCGGAGTTCCCTATTTCTTCAGTATTGTTTTATCTACTCCCTGCATAAAGTCACTAGAGAGAAGTCCTTGATAAATGATTTTGGAGAATGCCAAAGAGCGGTAAACACCTTTAATTTTGAGAAGTGCAATCTGAACTCATTTTCATTTGTCTCGTCTGAGAATAGCCCATGCAGCCACAAGTAATCTCACCTGGGTAGCTCTTGATTCATCCTACAAGTCTCAGACGGGATGCTTACATTTGGCAGACATTTCTGTTGATCTCCTAATCCCTTTGAGTGCAGTGTGTCCTCCTGACTCCCTCATGTGTTCTCTTAGTGGTTTACTTACCTCTCTCACGCCTTGGATTGTAAGCCCCTTGAGGGACTCTGCTCCTTGCTCTATCCCCAGCACCCCGCCCAGGGTGACACTCGGCAAGTATGAACTGGTTGTGAGGGGATGAGGAAAGGCCTGTTTCAGCCTGAGCCTCCGAGCAGCTCTGGGAGGGTGTCAGAATTCTGACCACCACTGCTGCTGGTTCAGTGCAGAGACCAAGTCTCCTAACCCCTCTCTTTCCCAGGCATCAAGCTTTCACACGAAAATCTCTCTCTATCTTTTTTTCTTTTTTCCAATACAGCTTAAATAGATTTAGTTTCTTTAACCTTTCTTCCTAAGGACTTTAGTCCTAATCTTTTCAGTGATTGCTGATTTTCATAACTTTCTAATTCTTTCTACTTCACATGCCCTATTTTAGCAAGGCATTAAATGGAACACGGGACAAAGCAGACCCATGTTTTTGGGTGCTGTAGACTTTATCACACTGCATATTCAGTTCTGTCTAGTCAGTACCTCCTAGTCTTTGATGCTGCCTTAACCTGTTCGTTCAAGGGCTTGTATAAAGTAGAATATATCTTGAGGAGTCAAACACTCTTTAAGCGTTACATGTTCAGTGTGTTCTCCAGGAGTGTAATTTGGGAATTGTTTGTGCTCTGAAGAATATGCAGGAAGACTCTTGATGTCACAAGGGCCAGAAACAGGGCTGGCTCCTTACAGACAGGACCTCACAGGGCCATCCCATGTGACTCCTGAGTAAGCCCTCTGGTATTCTAGTTCCCAGCTCACAGGGGTGATTCTTGACTTTCCACAGTTGACATGTTGTATTATCTTCTTACCTCCTCTCTTCTGTGATCCAAAGAGGTCACTGAGTTTTCAATTCATTTACCCACCCCTCCTACCTAGTTTCTTCTCAGACCTGTACTTAATTCCAGACTGTGCCAAGTTTTGACTTCCTTGGTGGCTCAGACGGTAGAGTCTGCCTGCAATGCGGGAGACCTGGGTTTGATCCCTGGGTTGGGAATATCCCCTGGAGAAGGGCAAAGCAACCCATGCTGGTATTCTTGCATGGAGAATCCCATGGACAGAGGAGCCTGGTGGTCTACATCCATGGGGTCACTAAGAGTCAGACACGACAGAAGTTCAGCATCTTCAGAATGCCTAAGAAACATTCCCTGAGGCCTGCCGTCCTTGAATAATTGATGCAATATTCTTTGAGCAATGACCTGTTAGTGTGTCCAGCAAGGTCAGATGAAAAGCCTTCTGACTTACTAAGTTTTTAATTTTATGAATTGATTCTTACCACAGCTAGATTAGTCTTTACCATTTGTTTTGCCTGAGTCCCAGCAGCTATGGAGATAGTATTCCTATGTCTATGCTAAGTCACTTCAGTCGTGTTCGACTCTGTGTGACCCCACAGATGGCAGCCCACCAGGCTCCTCCGTCCCTGGGATTCTCCAGGCAACAACACTGGAGTGTCTATAGGTGTCAGGAAATATCCAGTTTATGTTTCAAACTATACTCCCCAAAGTTTTCTGTCTAATTTTTAGGTATTTCAGCAGGCTCCCCCTCATATTTTCAAAAATAATTTCCAGTGACTCTGATGAAAGTAGGCAAGGTATTCCTAGGTTTAAGACAGTCTGGTTTGCAATGTGCGGCTCTCATTTAACGGAGGAATATTTAACTAGATGCTTCCCTTCAGGGTGGCATCCTGCCTCCTCCTGCCACCCCCCAACCCCGCCCCAGGGAATAGCAGTAAAATCATCCATCTTTTAGTATCTCTCCTTTAGAGCTTCCTCTCCCTTTCAAATGCAAGACCACTGTTTTCTTTTTGCTGTTTTGTTCCTTCATGCTTTTCAGCTTTATCCTCATATGCACCCTTGATAACATGAGCCTGAGCTCTGGGGGCTGGATAACTGTGTTTAGGGCTTTGCCCAGCCGCCAGCTATGAAATAAGATGAATAATAATATTGCCCTCACCGAGTTGAAGTGAGCATTGAGTTCTCCAGTCTGTGAAATTGCTATTGTAAACTTTAAATACATAGATAGATTCAAATGGCAAGTACTAATTGTTGATATTTGTGCCCAGAATTGCCAAATGCCATGTCTTAATGATGTTACCCAGAATGTCTAGTATAAAATTAGTAGGTTATTAAATGAACACCTTCCACTCTCTATAAATGCTTCTATCTCTGCTTCTCTCATTCTCTATTTGTCTGTTTTAGTTCCCACCATTCTCTCTCCCAACTCTGGAATATATAACTGGATGTAGTAGAGAAGCATGTTTTAATTGTTTCTGATGTTTGCTATATAATTTTAAGTAAAACTGAATGTATAGAATGTTTATTTTTCTCTCTTTTAAAAACTCATATACTTTTTTCACTTGTCAATTGGTTCTTCAAATTTTATCTCTAGTGGATCAGTAATTTTTCAGTAGCCAATCTTTTTCTCTCCATTACTTTATGCTTTTAGCTGGACTACCAAAGCACTTCACAATTCAGGCAATGGTTTCCTTCTTTCTTTTAGAAATAGATTTCGTTGAATTCTGTGTCCCCAGAAACTTACTGAAAAGTGTATGGTACAGATATGGATGTTCATAATTATAGAATAACAAAGTGAATGGTCTATTTTGGTGACTTAAAAAAAAAAAAAAAAAGGAAATGTTGAATCATTCATAGTGTGAGGAGGGGAATTTTGAGAATTTTAGGCACCTCAGAATCAGACTGTCAGTTACAAGCTTTAGGTTTGTAACTAGAATTGTTTGCTTGATTTTTAAAAATCTTTTTAGAAATCTTCCTCCTTCTATAGAGACTGTTATGTGGAAGTGACAAACCACAGTCTTGTTTTTTTTAATGGCCAAGTGCAGGACCACATTTCAGCTGTGCCTCTTCTTGCCTTACAGCCGATCCCTCTTTCTGTGCCTCCTCTACCTCCCCGAAAGAGTCCACTTAGTCATGTGACTTTTGACTAAGCGCTTTGTTAGTCCAGATTTGTGATGGCAAATGATAGACCACGAGTCCCTCAAACCAGTTTGATTAAAGTGGGTGTGGGGGGAGGAGGGTTTGCTGAGACCAGGCCCATGGTCAGGAAAGATGGAATCAGTTCATCCTTCTACATCTCTGCCTTTGGGAAGGTCCACAGACATCTGGGAAGGCTGTGCTCTTTCCTCAGGACCTCAAAGCAGGCACTGTCCTTCGCTCACATGGCCCTCCTGTCTTCCTCCTGCCCACTTTGGTGTGGTTAACTCCTGCTTACTCCTGGACATCTTCCTGACCCCCCAGACCAAGATGCATACCTTTTAGGTGTTTTCATAAAATTCTGTGCACAGGACCCTTCTATGCACTTATCAAAACCGTCTGGTGATTGTTTACTTGTCTGTTCCCAGCTAGACTTTGGCCTTCTAGAGGGCGGGAGCTATGTCTGATTCATGCTTCCATTCTTTGTCCACAGTCTCATTCATAAGCAGAGAGAGCGTTTGTTCAATGAGTGAGCATGGGATCTCTGTTCATGTTGGTGACTTTGCTTTCTGAGCTGAGCTTGGGACAAATGCCAAAGCCTTTTCTCCTAATGACATAAAAGTCCTACTTATAATGTTCTTCATTGAAACAGGACTGGATATGATCCCCTTCCACAAACACTTCAGTTAAGAAATGTGAATATGCAAGCAAAAAGCCATTTAGGTCAATTGTTGTTTGGTTTGCAAAGTTTTGTGCAATTTCTAGATATAAATAATGACTTAAAATATACTTATAAAATGTGTAAGTGACCTTACTTAATGGGCAAGCAGATCTACTGTAGTGTTGATTTGAACAGAGTGGCAGGAGCTAGTCTTACCACTGTACTTTCATTTTTATTGGTTTAGTTTTCATCTTTTCTCCATTGAATCCAATTACTTTGATGAGCAGTCTAACAACCTTATAAGTTAGTTGAAAAAACTGTATTAATATATGCTAACATTTCTTTTTCAGGGGTGATCATAGTATTAGAATCTTTAATAAATCTTTAATATAGTTAATTTTTGTTTGTTTTAAGGTTGAACTACCACTTGTTGGCTCATCAAAAACTCTGATGTGTGGGTCCCACACATCAGATATGTTTTATATTAGAGCACCTTCCATTCCTTTTAACAGTTTAGTAATCAGCTTTGATTTGACTCTTCAGCCACTATAAATTCATGAAAATTGTTCACAACGATAGTTTTCAAAACTGCTCTTTCTTCTTATATGTAGTTGTTTTCTTTTAGGATGTATAACTTGAACCTAGTATTCTGAGCCTGTGTGATGCTGACACATTTTAATGGCACTTGGCTATGATTCTAATAACTCTTGTCATCAGAAACGAATGATTTCACCAGAAAGAAAAAGGAGAGTTGGTGTTACTAATGATATACTCATGCATTCCCTGTTCTTCTCCCTCTTTCTTGTTTTTCAGTGAGCATGTTTTTGAACACATTAACACCGAAGTTCTATGTGGCTCTAACAGGAACTTCCTCACTAATATCAGGGCTTATTTTGGTAAGTGGTGGAATTCTTCCTATTTAAAAATGTGCTGATTATTAATATATGTGTTATATATGTGCAGGAAAAAACTCTGCAAAAGTACACAGCAGCAGCTTACAATGATTGCATGTATGTGTGTGTTGGGTGGGAGACCTGCTAGAAGCCTTGCACTGTCCAGATTATGTTTTTAAAATATATTTGAAAAGAAAATTTTAAAAATTGTATGCTACTTTTGTTGAAGGGAAAAACAAAATGTAGGCAAAATGGAAAATAAAGGAGGATGTAATTCTGTGTCAAATTCTAATGTCTGAGATACTCTATAGCAAGTGTGACTCAGTTAAACTAAAATGTTTTTCCTTCATTCAGTTCAGTTCAGTTCAGTTGCTTAGTTGTGTCCAACTCTTTGCGACCTGATGAATCGCAGCATGCCAGGCCTCCCTGTCCATCACCATCTCCCAGAGTTCACTCAAACTCACGTCCATCGAGTTGATGATGCCATCCAGTCATGTCATCCTCTGTCGTTCCCTTTTCCTCCTGCCCCGAATCCCTCCCAGCATCAGAGTCTTTTCCAATGAGTCAACTCTTTGCATGAGGTGGCCAAAGTATTGGAGTTTCAGCTTTAGCATCATTCCTTCCAAAGAACACCCAGGGCTGATCTTCTTTAGAATGGACTGGTTGGATCTCCTTGCAGTCCAAGGGACTCTCAAGAGTCTTCTCCAACACCACAGTTCAAAAGCATCAATTCTTCGGCGCTCACCTTTCTTCACAGTCCAACTCTCACATACATACATGGCCACAGGAAAAACCATAGACTTGACTAGATGGACCTTTGTTGGCCAAGTAATGTCTCTGCTTTTGAATATGCTATCTAGGTTGGTCATAACTTTCCTTCCAAGGAATAAGCGTCTTTTAATTTCATGGTTGCAGTCACCATCTGCAGTGATTTTGGAGCCCCCAAAAAGAAAGTCTGACACTGTTTCCACTGTTTCCCCATCTATTTCCCATGAAGTGATGGGACCAGATGCCATGATCTTCATTTTCTGAATGTTGAGCTTTAAGCCAACTTTTTCACTCTCTTTCACTTTCATCAAGAGTCTTTTTAGTTCCTCTTCATTTTCTGCCATAAGGGTGGTGTCATCTGCGTATCTGAGGTTATTGATATTTCTCCTGGCAATCCTGATTGCAGCTTGTGCTTCTTCCAGCCCAGCGTTTCTCATGATGTACTCTGCATATAAGTTAAACAAGCAGGGTGACAATATACAGCCTTGACATACTCCTTTTCCTGTTTGGAACCAGTCTGTTGTTCCATGTCCAGTTCTAACTGTTGCTTCCTGACCTGCATATAGGTTTCTCAAGAGGCAGGATGGATTATTGGACATAATCAAGATCAGGAGAAATATAGCTCAGTTTCTTTAAATGTATTGACATAAATGTGGCAGTTCTAACCTTTCCCCCCTTCATCTCCTTTTCTTCTAAAATTTACATGTATTTCCCTATTGCTTCCTTGAAAAAAATCCCAAATAGGCAAAAAGCAATATGACAATTATTTTCATTATCACATTGGCTCCATTGCCTTATGCTCTAAAACAAATTGTAAAGTGCAGTAAGTTATAATAGTGACCATAAAGGAAGCCATCTAAACTAGTGGAATCACTCTAATATAGTTAAATTTATGTCAAGAATCTTTGAGGAGAAAGAGGTTTTAGAAAGTTTTTTTTTCCCCTTCTGTACATAATGCTGTGATTACTATTAATTATAGAGACATGGGCAAGAAAAAATACAATGAGGTAGCTACTAGTATTGTTTTCATTTTACTAATACATAAGCTAGATAGGAAGTAACCTGCATTAGGTCACATAGCTGGCAAATGGTGGAGCAGGATTTCAACCCAGTCTGGCTTGCACCAGAGCCTGTGCTTTTATCACTCATTTCACCACCTCTCTGGTTAAGTGGGTGTCTCAGAAGTTAAAGAATCTACCTGAAATGCAGGAGACCTGGGTTCATTCGATCCCTGAGTCAGGAAGATCTCCCGGAGAAGGGAACAGCTACCCACTCCAGTATTCTTGCCTGGAGAATCCCCATGGACAGAGGAGCTTGGCAGACAACAGTCTATGGGGTTGCAAAGAGTCAGACATGACTGAGTGACTTTCACTTTCACTGGTTAAGTTCTCAGCTGTTTTTCTAGCTTCTGAACAAATGGCAGGTCTGAATTTTATTCTAGTAGTATCTCAGTGTGGGTTCACTAGCCTATAAACTACCAGAATGCAGGTTGTTTCCTTTCACTCTGGTGTGTGTGTGTGCTTAGTTCAGTTGTGTCTGACTCTTTGTGACCCCCTGGACTGTAGTCCACCGGGCTCCTCTGTGCATGGGATTCTCCAGGCAAGAATACTGGAGTGAGTTGCCATTTCCTTCTCCAGAGGTTCACTCTGGTGAGCTAAGCCCAACAGTCATTTTCCCTTCTCACTTAGGGATGGTAACGTTCCATCTGCCTGCTTCTCTCCTCTGAATAAATGGATTTCCTTGGACCATGACCACCTTTGCAGACCTAGGCGGGCGACGCTTTCTCCCTGTGTGTGAATTGCAGTTGCTGATGCCTGATGATCACTGCTGTGTTGTTTTATGATATATTTGCTTTGCTGCTTTCTTAGCAAGTAGAGGGTTCTCCTGACTGACATAAAACTTTGTGCAAAGGAAATCCTCTGATGTGGGAAGATTTTGAAAGGCCTTCTCAGAAATGCTTGGTTTATACTGAGGTCAAAGTCACTACCATGTGTGGGAATAACTCTCGTTTGCTTTAGGCTCCTGCTTTAGAGATTGTTGGCACTGGGGCTATTGGCTCTTGGGGACGCACCTTTGCTAGCCCTTGAAATGCACCCTGGGCTGAGGTTTCTGTTCAGCTACTGTTCCTTTCTGTCAAGTGCATTTCATGGAGAGGCAGCATTGGGATAAAGGATCAGGTGCTTTGCGAAATAGCTGTGTGCATAGAATTGCATAGCGGTTTCCTGGCACCAGAGAGACAATTACCTAACTACTCTTTCCTGAGCAATGTCAAGGGAGCCAGGTGGTGAACACAGAAGCTGCAGGGCTGCCCCTGAGGAAATTTCTTGTTTGGGGACCTCAGGATTCCTATGCTGGAGGCTGAAGTTATCATGCAGTGTGATGTCTTAGGCAAAGAGAGCTAAACACAAACAAACAAACAAACCCCCTGCTATTTTTACCCTATGAAGGAAAAATCAATTAACTGAACAACATACATAGAAATAAAATGTGTTTGGCAAATGTTGCTGTCTTTTACACTAATGTGTTTAAAAATAAATGAGGACTTAGCAGCGTGTATTTTACTAGATGTCACCGCTATCTCTTAATTTTACAGATTGAAAGCCAGCAATGAGTTTGTTACACCACCTACTTCTCAGTCTTCCCTTACAGTTCCCAGGCCCAGTCCCCATCCAGGCACCTCTATGCTTGCTGAACTTCATGCTGCCTGCCCCTCGACCCACTTGTCACAGTAGTTCTCATCTCAGCCCAGTTCCAGCCACAGGAACTGCACCTGCTATCACAGTCCAAACCCACCAATTTAGTCTTTTATCTGCTCTAGGAAGGACAGGCCCAGTCTGCTTGATGTGGCCTCTGTGGGTGATGTTTATATCTATGGAAAACATTTATGGGTTTTATTTTTGCTTTTGAGAATGGTAAGGTAGATATGTGGAGAAAATGCTCCCTTAATTTCTAAAAATGTTGGTAGAATAGAGAAAATGCTGCCATACTGACATTTATAATAGACCCCTGTATCCCCATTAATGTGTTAGACATGCTCCTATGCCTGCGGGTTGTGCATATATGTTCAATAGAGGGATATGGGAAAAGGCAGCCAAAGAATAATTTTTAAAAATGAGAATCAAGAATAAAAAAGAAAATTAAAATAGTAAATAAAAGAGTTAATTCAGGGATCCAGTGTAAAACAATAGTTTTCAGGAAAGTGAAAGAAGAGATAATAATTAGATAGGAATCAGTTGTAAATAAAGGCCCTTTTGTTGTGTTTTCCACTCTATGCCAGGTACTGTTTTAAGCACTTTGAATACATTACTTCATTTAATTCTAAGTGAATTCTAATATTAACTTTACTGAAATTCTAAGTGGTTGATATATCCAGTGCCTCTGTGCTATTGAGTATTTTTGTTGTTGTTCAGTCACTCAGTCATGTCTGACTCTTTGCAACACCATGGACTGCAGCATGCCAGGCTTCCCTGTCCTTCACCATCTCCTAAAGTTTGCTCAGACTCATGTCCATTGAGTTGGTGATGCCGTCCAGCCATCTCATCCTCTGTCATCCCCTTCTCCTCCTGCCTTCAGTCTTTCCCAGCATCATGGTCTTTTCCAATACGTCAACTTTTTGCATCAGATGGCCCAAGTATTGGAGCTTCAGCTTCAGCATCAATCCTTTCAATAAATATTCAGGGTTGATTTCCTGTAGGATTGACTGGTTTGATTTTCTTGTAGTCCAAGGGGCTCTCAAGAGTCTTCTCCAGCACCACAGTTCAAAAGCATCAATTCTTTGGCACTCAGTCATTTCTGTTGTCCAGCTCTCACATCCATACATGACTATTGGAAAAACCGTAGCTTTGACTATACAAACCTTTGTAGGCAAAGTCATGTCTCTGCTTTTTAATATGCTGTCTACATTTGTCATAGCTTTTCTTCCAAGGAGCAAGTGTCTTTTAATTCCATGACCGCAGTCACCATCCACAAGTGATTTTGGAGTCCAAGAAAATTAAGTCTGTCATTGTTTCCATTGTTTCCCCATCAATTTGCCATGAATTGATGGGACCGGATGCCATGATCTTCGTTTTTTGAATGTTAAGCCAGCCTGCTGAGTATAAACCAATGCAAAATTTACGTAATTTTGCCAAGGATACATATAACAGACAGATGGTGGGATTTAAATTTGGATCTGTCTGACCATGCCCTCTGTCTCCTCCTGTTTAAAAGTAAGGGAGTGGGACTAGAAGATTGTTATGGCTCCTTTCAACTCTTTTTCATTCATCTAAAATCTTGACCTCCACTTTACTTGAAAATTATGCAGTTTCAGGGCTAGAGGAAGGAACCCTCAGAAGTCATCCAGTGTAAGTCAGTAAAAACCTAAGGAATAGGCACCCAGAAAACCTATGACTTGTCAGGTCACCTTGCTAGGGAAGAGTATAAGGAAGATTAAAGTTTAAATTTTCACTGCTTTGTCCCAGCATCATTGTTCATCTCATAAATGTGTTGACTAGGAAGATGGATTGCAGCAGTGTCTAGCGGGTGATGTGTTCCTTTTAACAGACCCACAGAAGTGGACCACATAGATAAGAAAGCAAAAAGAAGAAAAGGAAAAGAGAAAAGAAGAGAAAAGAAAGAGGGAGGCAGGGAGACTATAAACGTCTCTGGAGGAAACTTTTTCCAATCAGCTGTGGCTTAGGTCAGATTTGGTTAGTCTAGAACATAAAGCATCACTTACCACAATTTATAATTTCACTTATGACATTTATGGTCTTATCCTGTCTGTGATGGAAGCATCATATAGGCTGAAAATATATCTGTGTAATGCCTTGCTAATTCTTAAATATTTGCTGAATTCACATAGATTCAGTGAACAGATGAATTAATTGACTGTGTCTGGGAATTATCTGGGACCTTGTTTAAAGTGATGGCTTCTGAATACCACTCCAGACTAATCAAGTCAGAATCCCTGGAAGAAAGCTGGCCCCCAGGATTAGCTGACAGAGCTTTGGGCATCATGGCAAAGGCTCACATCTCCCAGTTGTCAGTGGTCGCTAGGTGACTTTACCCCAAGACAGTGATCCTCCTGTCCAGGTCATAGTCATTAATGCTGCAATGCAGACACTGAGGTGGGGATGGATCACTGGCTGTTGACCTTGAAGAGAACCTCAGTTCCCCGTCTTTTTTCTTTTCCTGAAGCCTTGGCAGTAGGAGGCCAGGAATGGAAGTGGAAGGACATGAAGACAAGTTCTTTACATATCCCCCTCAACTGGTTAGGGGAACAGATGGCTGGTGGGGCGATTGGCTGAGGTCAAGGAAGCAGGAGACCAAGTCCTGTACCATGCTGCTGCTAAGTCACTTCAGTCGTGTCCTACTCTTAGCGACCCCATGGACTATAGCCCACCAGTCTCCTCCATCCATGGGATTTTCCAGGCAAGATACTGGAGTGGGGTGCCATTGCCTTCTCCAGTCCTGTACCATAGCTCTTCAGTATTTCTAAACAAAATAGGAAGGAGCCAGGAATGTTTAAAAGAAAGAAAGAAAATCGTCATGAGGAATTGGGAGGGACTTTGAAAAAGTCAGTGGTACGGAGAAAAGGATCTACTTGAGAATTCTAACAGGAAACTTCTAAAAAGGTTTCGGATATTACTATAACCCATGCCAACTGCCTTGGTTTATCTTCTTTAAGCCTAGAAGATCGCCTCTTGCCAAAAATCTGTTTACCACTGGATGTATTTCTGAAGACTTAGAGCAGGTGTCAATTTTGCAGTCTATTTGAGAGTAGACTGCCAGAGTTTCATATTTCCTCTTCAGTCTCTACCATAGCTGTATCTATCCTGTGATATCATCATCTACTTTAATCCTTGGGAAACACATAGCCAATTTCAGGCTGTGACATCTTTGTGTTTCCCATGGGTTTAATGGAATTGGTGTGGAATCATTATGGTGCTTCTCTGTGGAAATCTTGAAGCATTTTTGAGTAAGATAGGAAAGTCCCAATAAGTGAAGAGAAAGAAGTGTTATATATGCAAAACATGCAATTCAAGAAGGGGAGTTCTTAATGGATAGGAAGAATCTAGGCATCTTTAGGAAAGATTCAGCTGTTAGGTATGCAAGACAGATGAAAGGGCCTTATTTGTTTACTCTTTGCCAGACTTCTGTTCCTTCCCTGCAGGTGAAAATGAGGTGTTTGCATCTTAGGTCAGCTGCAAACCTGAATCTCCACTCCCAGCCTGCAGCTGCAGGGCTCCTTGATCCAACAGTAATGGAGAGGGTTACAAGGCCTAGGAAATTGGGTTCCTGACAAATGAGTCTTTGTTTTAAGTGTGATCTGGGTCCGGAGTATAGCAATGGCCCTTTGGTCCTGCAAGGTATAGATCCAAACCATTGATCCTCACAGGCCCAATTCCACCCCTGCTTCCCTTATTCTCAGATGATAACCCTTACCTGCATCTCCACTAAGATAACTGCCACCTACTTTTCATCCGTTTGTTGCCTTCTTACCTGTGAAACAGCTCCTCTCACGCCCTGCTTCCCAAGCAGAATGTATTTGTCTGTGCACTCATGCTTCCCATTCATCCTGCCGTAGAGGAAGAAATGCTAAGTTACCTTTCTGAGGCAGGGTAAGGGTTCTTCCTGGGCTCTTGGTGTCCTGTCTCTTGGTCATTTGTACTCTTTTGCACTTCAGTTTCTCTCGTTCCACTTGATTCTTTTCTTTCCAACAAATATGTATAGGTCTCTCTTTTTTATAACTAACAAAATGAACACAAAACCTCTCATTGGTCCTGCTTTTTATTTAGACAGTATCCCATAAGTCACCAGACCAACCCTTATCATCCATCCATTCAACCTTTCAGCCATCTCTCCATTCAGTTTTCAACAATCCATCCATCCAACATTAACTGAGTGACTTTATTTTACCGAGAATCAAGAGTACCAACTAAGACACACAACCTTGCTGTCTTTCAATATATTAGGGCCTTTACCTTTCAGCAGGATGGTAGGGTCTTACTGACTTCCCAAATGACAAATCTAATTGGTGCTTTTTAGTTCTCATCTTACTTGATCTGTATAATTCATGGTGTAGGCAGATTGCATTTTAAAAGACTATGAAATGTGTAAATGTATATTTTAATTTTATGGTTATTTGTCAGATTTAAAAACTGTTTTGTTCCACAATGGCAATTCCATTAAGCTACTAGCATGTCTAAGGGCTAATTTTAAAATCTAAATTTGTTTATGAGAGCTTTGCTGTTTACATTGTAGGTTATGCACCAGGGAGAATAATTCAAAGTGACACCAAATATGTGCGTGTTAAATAACACCATCTGCCCATTTGGATCTGTGCAGCTTTTTAAAAATACTGTGAGGTTCTGGCCCAAGCCTGCTGTGTTTCAGGATATGGGACAGATCATTGATGCTAAGACCCCAGATTAGAGGTTTTGGTTTTAAGTTTAAGAAGGCTTTAAGTCCTGTCCCACTTCCTTTTAGTAGCTGTTCGTTTAATTCATATTGGAGTGCCTGTCCCATGGTTGTAGATACCAGTATAAAGGTCTGTATTGGGTAAGAAGCCACATCTACAGCTCTAATAGGACAGGCTTGAGAAGATCCTCCTTTGCCTTCCAAACAGTTGCGTGAATAACCCAGTCTTCACTAAAGTCTGTTATTTTTGCATTAGAAATACTGGGTGGAAGGTCTGTCTCCTATTATAATGCAAATACTCCATTAATATGAAGCATTTTTACCTTGGGATGTATTATCCAGTCCCATTTGATAGACTTCTGGATTATGTTTGATAGCTAAGAAGGCAAAGAGACAGTAGAATAGGAGGGCATTTGAAAGTGAAGATTTGAAAAGGAAAATGACGGGTAAATCTGTTAAAATAAGCAAGAGATTTATAAAAAGATGTCTTGTTTTAAGGCCCTAGTAAGATTAGTGGCACAAGAACTGAGGCTTCAGGTTAAATAGCTACTGAGTTAGCTTTGTGACTTTGGACTACCTTAACATGTAGCCCTCATGCATTCTAAATGAAACTGTTCATGGGCCTTGAGGGTTCCTTTTAGTGCTGGGGTTCTCTGATTTGGCTGGATAAACTGAGAAATCCTAAAGAGTCACAAAGTGGGGTTTTGTGTGTGTGTGTGATGGGAGCAGAGTGTGAGAGGCATTGTGGGCCTGTGGCATGGATTGGTAGTGTCAGGGGCCCTATCTGTGCTCTGTGACCCTGGAGCACAGCCTATGCTTGTTATGGAGCGTTGAGTGCTGTGCTACTGAATAAATGAAGGCCTGGCAGGTGCCCAAGCAGCATAATATAAAAGGCAGAGTCTTGGGGCAAAGAAAGCTCTTTCCCACAAGTGATTGAGAGCCATTGCTAGTTCTGTGACCATTGTTCTGGGTCCTTTGGAGCCTTCCTTCTCTTCAATAAAGGCAAAGCCAAAATCTTTTTTTTGGGGGGGGGTGGTCAGGACCAAATGGTAAGCAGCCTCCTTTTTCACAATGATTACCAGGGCTTTCAGCCAACCATTTAGTAACAGACAATATGCTGTATTAGCCTAAACTATAGAGTAACAAGAGGAGTGCATCATAGCAGTATGTGAGCTGTGCTGCCTGTAGGAGGTATGCACAGCATCAGTGTGATAAATAATAGCTTTGCTGTTACTTTTGAGAACCAGCTATACATAAAGACATATATAAAAGACTGAACTGAGTCTTTTACATGGGGTTTGGATCTGGGTGATTTACATGAGTGTGAAATTAAGGACACTCAAGGATAAATAACAAATGTGATTTACACTTTATAGTTGAAGAAACTGATATTAAAATAGATAAAATAACTCACTTAAGGTTACAAACTCCCTTCTGAATCTATGGTTCATAAATTTACCATTCTTGAATGCTGTTCTTTCTTCAAACAACATCTCTTATTCCTCCTGTTCCTACATTATAGACTAGACCTATCCCTTCCTAGCTTTTATATCATATTCTTCCTGTCTGCACAGTTAGATTACTTAAATGACTTAACATGTGAAAACTCATAGAGTTAGAAGGGGTAACTCCTTGGCATTAAATCAAGTTCTCCTGTTATAGCATTGCAAACATTTGGTTTGATGGATAGTACCTTCTGGTCATTTGTAGGTGTTCTTTCTGTCTTTTAAAGGAATTTTTGGTAGAACAAAATAGAGAAATACCAATTTTTAAATGATAGCCCAAAGTCTATTACAAAGAACTTAACTTTTCCCTTCTTTCATGCGTTAAAAACATTAAGTCCTCTGTTTTGGAAGGCCAGTCTAGCTAAAGGTTTGTCACTTTTGTTGAACTTGTCAAAGAACAAACTTTTGGCTTCATTGATTATATAGTACTTGTTTTTTGCATTCATTCATTAAGTATTTATCAAATCCTGGATATACAATCATGAACAAAACATGTTTTTTACTCTCTCAAAACTCTTACTGTAGTGGGACATGTAGATATTAAACAAATGTCATAAATGCTGCCAAGAAGAAAAGCAGGGTGCTTTTGAGAGAAGCGAGAGAAGCTGACTGTAGATCTGGTGACTAGGAAAGAGCTCTGAGGAGGTGACATTTAGACTGAAATGAAAGGATGAGAGGCATCATCTTGTTTTTATGAAATAAGTAAGGATAAAGGTAATTAATTTTATGTAGTTCCACATTCTATATTATAAAAGTATAGTTCTTAGGAGACTCTGGGATATAGTTGGTTCTTAAATTTCTTCTCTGTAATGAATTGTGACTGCTTATGGAACAGATTCAAAATCAGACAGGGAGGCCAGGAAAGGATGTGGGGATAGCAGCTTCAGACAGTGGTGGAAAGTGTTCAAGGGGAGGTGGGGCAGGTGGGAGGAATTGTGGGAGGTCGCTTGCTTCCCCTTTGCTTAGAAGTCCTGATTTCAGTCTAGTCATGTGAGCATCATTACTTCTCTCCTCTTTTAATGAAAGTTATTTCTTTTCTTCTTTGCAAACAGCACATTATTAGTAGGCTTGTGAGCTAGGAAATGTTAATGGTGTACAACAGATACTAGTGTTTATAAAGCACATCTCAGCTGGCAGACATTACTGAATCTCTCAGCAGTTGGGTGCCAGAGTACCATGAAATGGGATAACTATTACTCTTCTTGTAAAGCTGGATTTCTCTAAGGAGAGGCTGTTTTTTTTTTTTTTTAATGGAATTTTGCTGTCTTAAAAATCTTATGCAGGTATGGCTTTATCAGAATATAAAATGCCAAATATTGGAATATTTCATAAGCCACACTTTTAACACTAGCTTCTTTGTATTTATTTCTGGAGTTGCTTTTCAGCTGTGGTGATTTTATTATCAATATTATATAAATTTGGAGGAAAGTAATAATGAGCAGCTCTTAACAATGTTCTTTTACCATGACTGGGTATATAAATTTTCCTTAAAAACCAGTATTAAGTGGATAAAACAACACTGAGAAGTTAAAATGTAAATGGTATTTGCTGCTGCCAAGAATTTCTTACTTTTTAGAATTAAACAATTTTTTCGGAATAAATATGTTTAAACCAGTATTTAAGGTGGGTATAATTAGTATATACAACATATTTTATGAGTATGTACAAAATTATAGCTGGTAGCAGGAACGTAATCATGCTTACTATTTTTCTGTTCTAGATATTTGAATGGTGGTATTTTCGCAAGTATGGAACATCATTCATTGAACAAGTCTCAGTAAGCCACTTGCGCCCCCTTCTGGGAGGGGTTGACAACAATTCCTCCAACAATTCTAATTCCAGTAACGGGGACTCAGATTCCAACAGGCAAAGTGTCTCAGGTATGGAAAGTCCTTCAGTTTGCAATATTTACTTACTTTTACTACATTATTATCACTATAAGACAGTAAGAATGTTGTTATTTAAAGATTAGACTTCAAAGAAAAATGCAATTTATTTTCCCAAGGAGTTGACAACTTCTACCAGAGAAGTTGAGTGTAAGCATCCCAGGTAAAGGAAATAGGTATCTTGTTTAATTTGACTTTTTCTTCCCTGGTGGCTCAGTTGGTAAAGAAGCTGCCTGCAATGCAGGGGACCTGGGTTCAGTTCCTGGGTTGGGCAGATTTCCCTGGAGAAGGAAATGGCAACACACTGCTGTATTCTTGCCTGGAGAATCCCATGAACAGAGGAGTCTGGTGGGCTCCAGTCCATGGGGTTGCAGAGTCAGACACAACTGAAGCAACTGAGCACTCACGCAAGCTGCTTCTCTATTGCCAGTCTTGAATTCTGTCACAAACTTTTCCCCGTCCTTTTCATTTTTTGAACATGCCTTTTTTTCTCACAACCCTCTGCCCAGAAGCCTGTTTACCCTCTTTCTGTGCTTGCTTATCTTTCACATGTGCTGTGCTCAGTCGCTTCCGACTCTTTGCTGGACTGTAGCCTGCCAGGCTCCTCTGCCCATGGGATTCTCCAGGCAAGAATACTGGAGTGGGCTGCCATTTCCTCCTCCAGGGGATCTTCCAGATCCAGGGATTGAACCCACGTCTCCTGCATTGGTAGGTGGATTCTTTACCACTGAGCCACACAACCCAACTCAAATGCTACCTCCCGGGAAACCCTCTCTGAGAGGCTGTGCACTCTCTCTCCACCTTTGTTGACTCATAATATGTTTACTTTTAGCAACATTTGCTAAATTATAATGAATTTTTTAACCTTACTGCTTAATCATAGTATCTCTAGCATTTTGAATAGTCTCTACTTTATCATTGAAACTCGGCAGATGAAAGAATGAGGACATACAAGGCCTGTAATTTCTCCCCTCATAAAGGAAGAGGGACAAATATAATTTCCTAGATTGGTCTCTTTATCAATTCAATAAACATTTCCCAAATCTCTAATGTGAACCTGGCCTGGTTTAAAAATAATGCCAGAGTCCTTGCCCCCATCGAACTCTTGTGTCTGTTGAAGGAAACAGTGTTCAGTGCTATGATCATATGAGGGAAACATGCAACACTATGGAGTACAAAGGAGGGGTTCCCAATCCAAACTAGGGGAAGAAGTTTGCTTCTTGAAGGAGATGGTACCAGTTCTGAGACTTGAAGGTTGAAGAAGAGATAAAAGAACTAAGTTAGATCTTTTTTTCTTTCCTCCCTAAAATAACTCATTCAATATTTCATAACTGTCTATCCAGGTGATAGGCATCAATGAGCATTGTGTGTGTGTGTGTGTGTGTATGGAGAAGGAGATGGCAACCCACTCCAATATTCTTGCCTGGAAAATCCCATGAACAGAGGAACCTGGTGGGCTACAGTTCAGGGGGTTGCAAAAGAGTCAGACATGACTCAGGAGTAAACAACAACTATATGTATATATGTATGTGGGCTTCCCAGGTGGCTGTGTGGTAAAGAACCTGCCTGCCAATGCTGGTGATGCAAGAGGCTCGAGTTCGATCCTTGGCTTGGGAAGATCCCCTGGAGGAGGGCATGGCAACCCACTCCACTATTCTTGCCAAGGAAATCTCATGGACAGAGGAGCCCAGTGGCCTGTAGTTCATGAGATCACAAAGAGTCAGACATGAATGAGCAACTGAGCACACAGCACATACACACGCACACACACACATGTACATATATATATATAATATCTGATGTTGATTCAATGCTCTTTTATTAATAATATACCCTTTGCCAGCCCGCCATGGTAATGGGCACCTCTGGGTACATATTTATTTCATTCTAAAGGGTGCATGTGTGAGAGATGGTACCACTGAGGTAACAAAATTGTCTGGGACTTTATAAACTCATCCATTTTGTGAAAGAAACAGAAAGAGATCTGAGCAAAGTAAAATACCACGTTGACCGACTATTCTTACATGGGTGGCATATTATTCTAATGAGGAATCTTGATCCTGCAGTCATTGTCACATAAGCAGTGTGGATAATCACCATCACTTTGCATCTGTTGGAAGACCCTGCAGGTTAAATGTACTCTGTCTGACCCAAGTTACTGTAGTCTTCGGATGACACAGAACATTGTAGAAAATTAATAGATTTACAGAAAGCAGCCTCATTTAAGGACATTTTTATTGTGAATGTGTTTTTATTTTCATTAAAATTCTTTCTACCTAATTTAAATCTCTTGACATCATTCCTTAATGTGACAAAGAGTTTATACTCTCCTTATTGTCACTCTTACTTTGCGCGCGCGCGTGCACGCGCGTTCTCTCTCTCTCTCTCTCTCTCTCTCTCTCTCTCTCTCTGTGGGTGCCTGGAACAAATCTTATGCATTATATAAATCTTGATGCTACTCTTAGTGCTTGTATAGCAGCTTTTAAAGGGAAAATTACAGTCCTTTATAAAAATATATTCTACAATAATGATCATGGAAATTCCCAGTTTTAATTGTACTGAGTTTTTACCTCACTAAGATTGAGCTTTTGAGTATTATTATTAATTCTCTTCCTCTAGTATTGGCTGAATGTCTACTACTATGCATTCAATATTTCTGTTCATCTCCTATAACAGATACAGCATTTATGATCTGATTTCATAACAATATTCAAATAATTAAATTTAGAAAAACAGAAATTACTTTCTCCTAGTATGTTTAGGGCTCCCTCAGCCCACTTCTCCTTGACATTTGGGTTTCTACTATTTCACTAACTCAGCTCAACACACATAAATGTTGTTATGGAAATGCCAGATAACATGGGACTAATACCATTTCTCACGTCTCTTTTCTTGTTGTGATTTTTATTTTTGAACAAGAAAAATGCTATTGTATGAAAGTATGTTGTCTCTCTATATCTTTACCCTTAACCATTGTCTACTTCATTGTCTGGTTTCAGTTAAGTATAAAGGAAAAAGAAGATCCAAAGCTGAGAGTAATTAATATATTTTATTAAAATGGAGGAATTTGTTTCAAAATTTATACTGCCTTAATAACAAAATTACTATTGCTTTAATAAAAGAATCATCACAAGATGTTTCTTGGCTGAATATTACATGAAATAAACATGGCTAACTGTCCCATGAACATTGGCAAAGGCAGTTAAATAGTATTCCTTATTTGAAAACATCATTGAAAAAGCTAAAACAGAGAATAGGATTTATATAAGCATTGGACTATATGAAAACTCATAGTATAGCTCTTTCCTTAAAGAATCATTTGTTTTATTAAAAGCCGAAAGACCTGGCCTACTAAGAATAATTTGCAGTGGAGAAATGGGAAGTGATTGTTATAGGACCGACTGTTCATATGCTGTTTAATGTTTGGATCTGTGTAAATTGGCCCAAGTGCAAATCCTCTCAAAATTTGCAGTGATCTTTGTTTATGGACCAGAGCAGAAATGTGTAATTAATAAAACAGCTTCTTAATCTAGCCAAATTTCTGATTGTTTGGCTTAGGTTAGCATTTGTGAACATTTCACTTGTCTCAATTTATTTGGGAGCTAAATGGCTTTTTTTGTCACAAATACACAATTTCTGATAAACTCTGCTGATGTATTTTCCACATCACCATGTTTCCTGTTGCCATTTTAAAAAATTCATTACATCTAATAACACAATTAATAACCTGTGAGCAGAATTATACAAAGGAAAGCTGAATATATTTATTCCTGTCTCCTCTTTCATGATTTGACATGTTCTTTTGAGTAATTCAGATGGTTTACTTTCACCCTTTTTCCAAATGACCTAGCTGCACAAAACTACATACCCAACTAAGTCTCTAAGTGAGCACTGTCTCATGGAAATGTAATGCTAACTATGAGTGTAATTTTAGCATTTTAATAATCATATGAAAATAATAAAAATGTACAAGTGAAATGTGTATTTTCTTTAAACAAATATGTCTAAATATTTTCATTTTAACATGCAATCAATATAAAAATTATTAATGGCATCCAGTGTGTATTTACACTTACTCTTGCTGCCATTGCTTAATTCGGCTTAACTTATGAACTGATGATGCATAGGGATTTAAAATGTGTCCACCTTCTCCTATCTTAAGGCAAGGGATTCTCAGGGTCTAAGAACATTCTGAATTTGGGTTTATGGGAATATCTGTTTGATAATTTGCCCTGTTCTCAAATAAGATGCCTCAAAGACAAAGGTTTGCAGTGTTCATCTTCTTCAAGATATTTACAAAAGTGCAGGGTGCTCCATCACATAAGAATTATCCTTGCCAAAGTCAAGTGTAAATTCTCTGCTGCTGCTAAGTCGCTTCAGTCGTGTCCAACTCTGTGCGAACCCATGGACTGCAGCCTACCAGGCTTCTCCGTCCATGGGATTCTCCAGGCAAGAACACTGGAGTGGGATGCCATTTCCTTCTCCAAAAATTAAATCCTCTGAGACATGTTAATAGCCTCTTGCATAGAACTGGATCTTTAGACAAACTCTGGTTATAGTCATTTGGCATAATGTAAGTCATCTCATTTTACTCTCACTTTAAGATAAATGTATATCATATCTTTTTTGACTCTATGGACTGTAACCCGCCAGGCTCCTCTGTCCATGGGATTCTCCAGAGAAGAACACTGGATTGGATTGCCATTTCCTTTTCCAGGGGGTTTTCCCGACGCAGGGATTGAACCTGTACCTCTTGCATTGGCAGGTGGATTCTTTACTACTGAGCCACTAGGGAAGCCCATATCATATCCATTTTTATATAAAACTTTTACTAAGAATTTCACCTGGAATTCTTAATTAAGGTTCATTACATCACTAGAGGCAGTTCAAGCACTGGTTTAATATAGGTAACAAATTAAAGAAAAGCAATGGAGATGAAGAAACTCATAGATTGTAAATATATATCCTAAGACCAGGCCTTTCAGAGCTTGCATTTCAAATATATCCATTAGCAAAATTTCAAGTTGCTATATGTCCAGAGCCTTTAGAATTGCTCTTTAATAGCCTCAGTCAGGGGAAACTCAGTTTATACTTGCCAAAATCTATTAAGTGTTGAAAATGATTCTCTTAGGCAATGCTTATTACATCTTTTAAAGTCTTTTGCCATTAAAAATGTGTGTTCTAGGATAGATTAGCTCTCCAGTTGACTGGTGAAAATTCCTCAAAAACACGTTTGGCCCCTGGTGAATATTTACTTAATAAATATTTTATGGTCTTCATATTATTTGATAGAATTGATTGACTTAGATCAGAAATGATCAATGAGAAATGTATGAGAGACACAGAGGTTAGCCATTTTAGCAATATTCTTGAAGAAAGTTATACACTGTCTTGAATAAAGCAGGTCAATAAAAATGATCTTAAAACTCATAATTATTTGCACCTTTCTCATTCCATAAAAGAATTTGAAAGGGTAATATATTTGTTGAATTGAATGCTACCTATATATTATTAATACTTTGTGCCTTTACTTCTAGTAATCTTTTCAAAATAATTATTTCAAAAAGTTATGAAAACAGTTAAAGTTTAATTATTTAAGAAAATGGATATTTTGTTACTCTTAATGATTGCTTAAGATGGACTTGTATTCACTGAGTATTCATTTCTGATATAGCACAGCTAATAAATAAATGCAGAATCACATGTTAGAAATTGACTAACTTGAGGTTAATCTTGATTGTCATAATATATCTGATGGAACATTATTTAGAGCCCTTCTCCATTGTACTTTGGAACTAAAATATTTTAAAGTATTATTTTCAAGTGCCTAATATTTGCCTAGAGGACTTCCAAAACTGTTTCTCTAGTAGAAAAAGTAATTGATAAAGTCACAGGATTTTTAAAATATGATGTTGCAGGGTAACAGGTCTGTTGTATATTGTAGGTAATTGTTAGGCAGGCTGGATACCAGGCCATAATCTCACTTACTTTTCCTTGGGGAAATTATGTAGCTTTTCTATGCTTTACCCTTTACTTATATAAAAAGGGCTTACTCTGTGACCCTCACTAGCTTATGTAAGGAATATAGATGACTTGAGCTTTAAGCTTTTGTATAGAAAGGCTCAATGACAATCAAGCTTATAGCTATGACACAGTTGCTATTGCTGCCATTTGTTCTATGTGGTATTACTGTCATCATTACATTTTGGATCCAGGGACGAGGTGGTAAATTTTAGTATAGTGCATCTTCCTAGACTATAAATTAGTTGTATATTTGAAAGTCCTAGGAGTGGGGATTCTTTCTATGTCTATATTTTTAATTTTAGGAGAAAAAAGTTTCCAGAGTTCAAAAAATTGGATATAGAAAAATATTTTCTTCCATATGATGATAAAAAGCCCTATGACTTTAAAGTCTTTTGGTTTTTCCCAAGAATTAAGTTCTCTTTTTACTTGAGGACTGTGATCATGTTCTCTCAGTATATTTACTCCTTTTATAAGAACTTCTTCATATGGATACCAGATAGTAGTTAGGTATCTTTTTCTTTTTCTACCAATGTATAAGTGTGTCTAGGTCATAAAACGGAGAAGGCAATGGCACCCCACTCCAGTACTCTTGCCTGGAAAATCCCATGGGCTGAGGAGCCTGGTGGGCTGCAGTCCATGGGGTTGTGAAGAGTCAGACACGACTGAGCGACTTCACTTTCACTTTTCACTTTCATGCACTGGAGAAGGAAATGGCAACCCACTCCAGTGTTCTTGCCTGGAGAATCCCAGGGACAGGGAAGCCTAGTGGGCTGCCGTCTATGGGGTCACACAGAATCGGACAGGACTGAAGTGACTTAGCAGGTCATAAAATGTATCTTTTTGGGGGGGGGGCAGGGACCTAGGACTTCCTGCAAGGACTAAGGCGTAATAGCCATTCTATTAGTGCTTAAACCCTTAGTCCAGTGAGTAACTGGGGTGGGGTGTGGGTGGGCGTGTTTGGGGGGGAGGATATGAAAAGACAGAAGTAAGTATCCGCTGTGATGGAAAGTTGTGGTAGGGAATGGTGAGCGGGAAGACTGAAAAAAAGATTTGAGCATTTTATAAGTCCTTGAAAGTAGTAGGCATTATTTTTTATGTTCTTTATCTCTCACACAGAAATTTATTATCATCCTATGGATGAATGGAATCTTTTCTCCAGACTTCGGGAACTAAACAAGTGCTTTCCCAATATTTAGTGATTTTCTTTCCTTGAATTGCATTCTAGCTTGCTTGGTGAGGTCTGAACATTTCAGTCAGCAGTTGTAGGTGGAGACTTCTCTGTGAGTTGGTACAGATGGAACCAGAGAGGGCATGGTTAAGTATATCAGGGACATATTTTTAACTATTAATGATGTTAGCAAGCCCTTGATGAGTCCCAGTCAAGCTTTAGTGCTTCTAAAGAGCACTAAAATTGTTGATATTGATGGATAATGCAAATACCTTTTGGAGGTAAAGTTTTAATTCAGATGTAAATAAGAAATTTATTTCCCAAAGATACAAGATAAGAAAGTAGGCCTCATAAAGAAAATCTTTTATCCGCTGAAGACCTGAGTTTAATTTCTTGACTTAAATCTTCATATTATGATAATTTTGGCATTTACAACCTTTGTCTATATCATGAAAACATCAGAAATTTATGGGGTATGTTCCCTAGAATGATTCCAGAAAAGAGAGTTTTTGTAGTAAAGATAAAATCATGAAACAGCAGCAAAGAAGAAATGAATGTAGCTCTAAGCTAATTTGAGGAGAAATTTTACATGTGTTCATATTAAACCTGTAGATTGTTTATTTCTTAAAAGAAAATTGTACCTTCTCCGCACCCTCAACTTAAAGGATACAGCTCATGAAGACATTTCTTACATATTTCTTCATCACGTTTGTTCTCATTCAGAACATTTAACATCTGTTACAGTTGCTCATATACTCATTTCTAAGTTTTAGAAGTAGCTGAAGAAACTGCATACAGACCATATGTATGACACTAATAGTAACAATGATTTTTTTTTAAGATCAGTAGTCTTGAAGGCATAAAAACAATATTTCAAAATGTTTGCAGCACCCCCTGCTGGCTATATCTTGGCACTTCCTAAATAAAGATGGCATCTTTAAATACTGCTAAGTAAAGCTTTAATTATACACACCCTTTCTCTTTGGGGTTATTTTTATTTAGAAATAATTTCATTTGCATCAACTGCATAATAGAGTTAAAATTTTAATGAAAGATAATTTTCTTTATAATTTGTCAACTGATATTTGAATAGCACTTATCCTTCCAGGCAATATCATGTCTTTGATGGAGACAAAATTTTTGCCATAACTTTTTTACTGATATTTCAGATGAAATTTGTTAGGGGAGAGGCTTCTACAAATGTCCCTATTTATTTTAAATAATGTTAGAAATGACCATCATTCAATACAGATTTGTTTGCCTGTTTATTATATGTTAAATACAAACCTTGTAATATTCATGAAGCTTTCAGAAGATTTAAGAAGAGCATTTGGAATCTTAAAAGACATCATCTTAGGAGGGATTGGGAGCTGTGGGGACCTCAGAGCTATAGAAGCTATAAGTACTGAGATCATGGTTGTTTGGCTCACCAGTTGTTTCAAGCCATAATTTGAAGTACGTTAGTGACCCCACTAAGGAGCTTCATGTCTGGAAAAAAAGTATTTACTTAAGGGAAGTGTAACTTTCTAATTAGTTTCATATGAAATGACAGCCATTGAATTTCAGTTTCTCAAGAACAAAATTCAATAATGCTAAACTAACTTAGCAAAGATCATTTCTTAAATGGCAAGTTAAGCTAAGTGACAAAAAATTTAGGACCATTGTTTCCAAACATAAAGTAAATTTCAGGTGGGATCTTGCCCTAATTTAAAGATAAATTTTTTTTTTTAAATAAGGACATGACTTCCTGTTATGTGTACACCTTTCATTCGCTGTTTTTAAAAAATGTATTGAGATTGCACACGGTGTTCCCATAATGCTTTATGTTTTCCCTCATTTTCATGCTGTATTGTAACCCATGGCTTATGCATTTGTTTGACCCACTGGGTGCTCAGTTAATATATTCATATATTGGATGGATGGATAGGTGAATGAATGGATGGATGATATTGAATGTAACAGGACTGAGGGTAGAGTCTTAATGAATCATTTATGGCCTTTAATGTTCTTTCAATTTATGCAATAATTGCTCACTTTTGTGTGTCCTTGTCTTTGGGTGTGTTTTTTTGGCTGACAGCACACATGGATTTTTAAATACTGTTAACTGATTTTATTTTCTAATAAAAAATTATTCATCCAAAGAAATATTAATAGCATTCTGAATCAGTAGAAAGTCTTAATCATAGACTGTTTTAAAAGAATTGCAGCTTATTAGTCACACATTTACTATAACTGTCTTAAAAAGCTAATGGTTTACTTTTCTAAGTTAAAGTCCTATGGTTCTGCCTGTGGTTCTCGTATAACAAAATGTATAATCTATTAGTACATGTTATCATTATGATATTAGTATGATGATTAATTACCTGTTTCTGCATAAGTAAACCATGGTAAAGTATTTGAAAACAATTTTTTTCATAACATTTTTCCCTATAGTGATGGTAGCTTTAGTATTAATTTTCTTGCCACTCCTTTCCAGCAGTATAAAAGCAACCTGGTGAATTATCACAAAATAAATATTAGCATAGGCCGTAATTAAGAGCTGAGGTTCTTTGCACATTGTACTCTGGAGCTTAAATTTAGCTTGTTACATAGATAGACACTGTAAGATATATTTTAGAGTTATAGAAAGTAGTTTTGCCTCTACCTATCATTTAGAAATAAATTTATAGAATGTATTTGAATCTCTTGAAGTGACTATGGAAGTTATGAACTAGCTGGTTTTGGCATGTGCCTTGATTTAACAAATGAGGAAACTTCAGTCCAGAGAGATTAAGTGAAACTTTCCGAAGTCCTGGTGCCTAAGCTACATTTCCTGATTAACTATCCAGAGTTTTTCCACATTGCTTCCCATGTAGAAGATAGAGAATAAAATTATCTTATCAAATGGCCAGGAAGGGTGTTTTGCTGAATTAATTAGCTTGTAGTGTCTCTGAACTTATGTGTAACATTTTCACATTCTTTTTGTTGCAGAATGCAAAGTATGGCGAAATCCACTTAATTTATTTAGGGGTGCTGAATATAATCGGTAAGCATTTTGACAGCTTGGGAAATTAATGGGTCTAGTTCAGAGAGCAAAGACAGCAGTAGATGTTTTTGCAGGTTCATTTAGGGGTCATTTAACAGTCTGTTTAGTGCTTCCATTTTTTGATGCTCAAATATTTTGATTTTTCTGTTTTATAAATATTTTAGCTTTGAACTTAGGATAACATACAAACCTGTTGTTTTTAGAGATTTTTCTATTACAGTTATTTTTTCATTATATATTATACAGTCAAAATATTTTGTAGCTTACCTGGAACATGGTTATAAAGATGCCCCAGAAGTGATGTTAGAATTTAATTTTGTAGAGTAAGTAGGCAAATCAGAATTTTCATAGCTTTGGGGAACTCTCTATGCATAATACTAATTAGGGAAGGTTTTCATTAGCTAGTGCTACTAAAATTTTAAGACAAAAATATAGCAGAATTTTTAAACTTTTTTTCTGCTGATATACTTCCTAAAAGGAGACTAGCATGATTATTTTGTTTTTAATTTATTGGCAGTAGTACTTCGTTAATGGGTTATAGTTCAACACCTATGCAGCTTAATATTTTGTAGGTCTTGCTTTTCTCTCTCAGAAGTGTCTGATCATTTTACTTCTCTTTTACAGGTACACTTGGGTGACTGGACGAGAACCTCTGACTTACTATGACATGAATCTCTCTGCGCAGGACCACCAGACCTTCTTTACCTGTGACTCGGACCATCTGCGTCCTGCAGATGCAAGTATGGAAAATCCTTTAGATAGTTACTGAGTGGGAGGGCTTTTTGTTTGTTTTAGAGATCAAAGTTACTACTTTTAGAATGTATGCTGTACAAAAACCCTGATGAATAAAATATTAAATTGGAGATTGACCAGTAAGACACAGAAAGTTGCTACTTAAATAAAGCTTTATTGCCATGAAGTGTTATTGCAGACATGAGTCCCCTCATTATAATTGAAAATGTTATTTTTAAAACGTATACCAAAGTTGGATTTACTTACTTTAAATTTACTTTCTATATTAAGAAATATAGATCTTATATGAAACTAACTAAATCTTTGGTTGTGACAGAATGAAAGGTCATGTCTCCCAGATGAAGAAATCTTAATTAAGTCTCTATGATTATAGACTATGGGTTAGTATATAAGATATTAGGTCTCTAGTTTTATGAGCCTAAGAAAGATTTTATATCAGCTGTTGAAGGACAATGGAATAGCAAATTAGAATGTATTTGTTTGACTTTAGAGTTTTGGGCTAACCCACTTGGTAAGTGACCTCCTCTTTTGTAATTCAAAAAAAGCTATTAATTTAGCTCTTGTACTGAATCTTCCTGAGTATATATTGACTTCTCTCTTTTTCTAAAATAGTAATGCAGAAAGCCTGGAGAGAGAGAAACCCCCAAGCTAGGATTTCTGCTGCCCACGAAGCCTTAGAGATAAATGAGTAAGTGGGGGGAAATCTTGCTTTGCTGAATGTTTTCAGTTGCCATTCATGGGATACTTACACTAAACTATGTATTTGAATTTGAGGATTATTTTGGGGGCATTAATTTATTTAAAAAAATTTTTAAAGGACATCCATGTGAAGGTAGTTTTAGTCATTTTAGAGAAAAATTTAGTGGCTTTGCTATGGTCCTAAATTAAATCATTTAAGGGCTAGCCGTGGAATACTGTGTGGACATAAAATAAATACAGTGCTTTCATACCTAACACATTATGACAGGGACATTTTTCCAGACATACAGTGCTCATTTGTGCCATCAGATTTTCTAGGTAGAACTTCTACTGGGGGGGAACATAGTAAAAACATAAAGTGAAGAAATTACACTTTAAAAATATTACAAGGTCAAGACAAGGAGGAAATGATGTCCTTAGTGTTGTTAAACATTCTGTGGGTCACCAAGGAAGGCTGGAAACTCTTGTCTGGAGATCTCAGAAAATGAGAGATTCTTAAAACTGGAGTCATAAAAGCTCAGGGTTGGCAGAGGCCTTAAAGGTCATGTAACTCAAACACCCATCTGGTGCTTGAATCACCTCAGCACTCTCCCTGCCAAGTGGTCATTGTTAAACTATTTTATGATTTTTCTGAAGAAGGTTACAGAATCTTCAGAGGTCTTAGTGAAAAGATTCACTTGAGAGTTGGAAATCCTGCCAGTGTAACCTGTTGATCTATTTGGTTTCTGATTCTGTCATGCAACATATTTATTTTCCAGTTTCTTGTCATCTGTAAATTTGATATGCCTACGTTCTATGTGTCATCCATGTTTCTGATAAAAGTGGCAGGACCAGGGAAAGAACCCTGTGACGCTACATATAGAAACCACCCTCTAGAGTCATGTTTTCACAAACCATCATTCTTTGGGTTTTATTGTACAACCAATTACTAAGCCACCTAGTTACACCGTGATTCAGCCTGTATTTCTGCGTTTTGAGATACTAGTTGTAGCTATGGATCTTTAATGTGCAGTAAATCCATTAGAGTACATTAGGTTAACGCAGCCTGATTTATTTATTCTTAGTGAATTTAAGCTAGCTTCCAGCATTCACTACCTTCTTTTCAAAATGCCTAGAAACTATCCCTTTAATAATCCATTAGAATATCTTTCCAAATCAGAACCAAATAGTTCTGTAGTTTGGGAAGTCTGCCTTCTTCCCCTTTTTGAACATTTTTACTACATTTGTCATTTCATCTTCTAGTACCTTTCCATTGTTTGTGATTTCTTAACAATCCTCAGAGAGCAATTCCATGGGCTGCCTACAAGATCTGTTGGCTTTCTGGGATTTGCCCATCCCAGTATAGTAATTCATTTAGCATAGATCAGTTATGTGCTATCTTACATCTTTTTAATTCATTTTAGAGTTTAATTTCTTCTCCCTTTGTCAGTCTGACAATCATTCTTCCTGATGGAGAAACCAGGAAGAAAATAGGAGTTAGAGAGTTTTGTTTTCTCTTTACTATCTGTTGCTACTAACTATAAACTTTCCTCGTTTTGACGTTGTTGTGTTGTTTGTCTTTTTTCCTTACTTATATTGTCATGGTTTTGGAGAAGTTGGGGTGGTTACAGGGCCTTAAACATAATATGAATACAGGGAATAGATGGTTGTCTTGAGCGTTTTTCGTTTTGCCTTTATTTTGTTTTGCGAGCTTCAGCTAATGTGAAGTTGCAGCTCTCCTGACATTCTTATAAGCTCATTTCACTCTCTTATAGCCCTTCATCACATACCTTCTTTCCATCTTTTTTTATATGTCCTTTAAAAATATGATCTTGTGAGCGACCTCTGCGCAGCCATAGTGGTTACTTGTCACCCCTCTTTTCTTCCCGAGAGGATCATTTGTGATTGCAGTTGTGATTAGACATTTGGAAGCTGCCAACCCTCTTAAACCATTTGCCTTTTGCATCTCATGCCATTGAATCATGCCTCTTTTCTTTGAATTTTTTGAAGTCCACCTTACCTTCTTTTACTATCCTAAACTCTGAAATGACATAGTAACTCTCTGAATGTTCCTATCAATTTTCATTTCACCAACTATTTTTTTCTTCTTGGTCAGAATTAGGTCCAGAGTTGAAGTTCCCCTAATTGCTTCCTCTACCATCTGGGAGATAAAATTGTTACCAAAGTAAGTCAAGAACCTGTTAAGTGCCCTCCTTCTAACCAAATGAGACGTATTCTAGCAGATATCTGGATGGTTGACACCCCCATCACCATACTTTCTTGCTTCTGTATGTGTATTGTGTTGTGACAAGGACACATCATCTCTATCTCCCATTGAGCTGAGCAGTCTGTTTTGTCCCCACCAACCATTAGCACTTCTACTGCTCTTTCCTTTCTCCTTCACTCATAAACTCTTAGCATGTTTCTACCCCAGATTCATGAGTCTCCACATAGATGTATGTTTTCTTGGCCAGTAGTGCTACTCTGCCTCTCCTCCTAAGAGTGCTATTTGCAATATAAATACACAAAGCAAGCAAGCTAGCCCCAACCTGTCTTGAGTTCCCAGCCCACCGACTGTAATCTTATAGCTAATTCCTCTGATATTGTGTCTACCACTCAGTATTATAATCTCAATTTTCACTTTATAACCCTGGACCCATATTCATGTGTCAGCACCTAAAGCATGAAGTATTGCTTCCTGATTGCCCAACCCACTTATTTTCTCCAGTGAGTTACTGGGCAGTTTCAGCATCATGTTTATTCTCTCCAAGTCATATCTGCTGCCTTCCACAGTAATTGGTTTTACAACTTTTTTTTTCCTGGGCATTTTTCCTCCCTACCTCACCACATTCAGTTTAAAGCCCTATTGATCAGTCCTGCCTGAAATTAGAGGGATTGGCTAAAGAATTAAAAGACCTCTCCTCAAGGCTGAGATTAATGAGTAACCCCAAATCTCATATTACTCATGAATTCAGCCTCCGTTTCCTAGCTGGCTATTTTAGTTTATGAATAGTAGAAGCAACATTTGGTTTCCCTTTCTGTTTTTCTCTCTTGTGGTCTGATGGAGGCTCTGATAAATAGGGAAATGACCACGAGAGAGGCAGTGGAGAAAGCCAAGGGATGTTATAGATCAGGACCTGTGTGGTCTGCTCTGGCCTCACCATTTCCTTATCACATTCCCTTTCTTTGGCAGTTGAGTTGTTCTACGATTTGAAAGGTTTAAATTTTCAAGAGTTCCCCTTGTTCATTAGTTGACTATCCTTTCTGACTTTCTACATTAGAGGTTGTTGAAAGGATTAAATGAGATGATATATGTTAAGTGCCTGGTACAGTCCTTAATATATAGTAAGCATCAGGTGGTAGCTATTATTGTTAAAGGTATGAAATTTAACTCTTGCTTGCTACTGAGGCTGAATCAAATTTTGAGCTCTTCTGAAATAACCTCTACACGTAGGTTCTTTTAGGCTTCTTCTCTGACATAGGAAACCAGTGCTAACTGTAATGAGATGCTGAAGCACTGCTTGTGAAACAACTTACTTGGTTTAATGAATTTCTCATTCTGAATAAATCCTAAGACTAAAGAGAATCTGTGTGTAGTAAATAGAAGTAAGCTTTCTGGTATTTCTAACTGAGTGTCAGAAGGAGATGTTTAACAACAGCTATTACCATTGCCATCATTAATGACATTGTTGAGCATGTACCACATGCTGGCTACTACTGTACTGAGCACTTTTCATGCATCACCTTACTTAACCTTCACAACAATGCTGTGAACAAGTAGATTCCATGTTGTTCTCCATCAGGGAGGCAGAGTAATAACTCGCCCAAAGGGACACACTAATAAGGGGCAGAGTCCATATGTAAGCCCCATGCTCCTAATACTACTCATCGTCCCTTTCAAGCTAAAACACAGACATTTCTTTTGTACCATTATTTTATGTCAACAACTGCAAACAGGGGTGCATGAACCGGTTGGCCACTCTGCATGTTCTGGCGTAACTCCTGCCCTTCTGCATGCACTCCTACAGCTACTACAATGTCCCTGGATTTGTAATTGATGGTGGCTATTATCTGCATGGACAGGTGTGCAACTGCTTATATTCTCTTGGCTGAAGAAGAAGCAACAACCATTGCTGAAGCAGAGAAGCTGTTTAAGCAGGCCCTGAAAGCTGGAGATGGCTGTTACCGGCGTTCTCAGCAGCTGCAGCATCATGGATCCCAGTATGAAGCCCAACACAGTAAGGTTTCCTCCAGGTTGATGTGCTGGGGGATCAGAATTGTAATATGATTAGTCAGAGCAAATTTTCAGGCCGGTTCAAAATATGATTCTCCGAGTTTAGAATAAATGAAGTTTTTGGTCTTTCTTTGTTTTTGTTAATTTTTCTTCTCCATAAGAGCACAGTACATAATTAAATTATAGCTTCATTATTGTTCATATTTTCTTTCCGCCCCATAGATTTTTAACTCTAGAAATAAATGATAATAACCTTTAATGGTGAACCTTTTTTCTCCTCATAATTCTTACACAGTTCTATATACCAGTTGCTTCTCTGCCCCATAATTTTAAGTCTTAGTTGGCAAACAGGACTTAAATTAGTGTTAATGCTATCAGAGGTTTATCTCATGGGTCTTATACAGCATGAATTGAAATAGGACAGCTAAAGAATTTAACAGTGATTGGTGATTGTCTCAGTATTTAGCTATTGTTTAGGAAGCACTGTTGCTGGCTTCTAGGGAGGAAGAGCCCTAAATTCCTAATTATTTATATTTTTTATATTTAAAGTGATGACTTCCCATATTTAACACAACTCTTTAACATGAGGCCTTTCATTTTAGTACACTAAACTGAGAGTTTAGTGGCCCGTGTACATGTAAGTGTGTCTACATAACCCCTCAATGCACAGGTTTTTATTTTTATTCTGTAGTAGTGTATATGTTGTGACTTAGACGGTAAAGAATCCGCCTGCAATGGGGGAGACCTGGGTTCAGTCCCTGGGTTGAGAAGATCCCCTGGAGGAGGGCATGGCAACCCACTTCAGTATTCTTGCCTGGAGAATCCCCATGGACAGAGGATCCTGGTGGGCAACAGTCTGTGGGGTCGCAAAGAGTTGGACACGACTGAGCAACTAAGCACAGTGTATATGTTAATCAGTTCTCTAATCATCATGTCGCTCTTGCTTTTTTTAAAAAATATGTATAACACCGTGAATTTTGTAGACATATATAGTAAATGTCTGTTTTGTGAACTAAATGAGGATTAATACATAAAATTACAAAATCTGTAATACAACTTGAGAAATTTTCTTTATTTCTTTTCTTCTGTAAATTAATCCTTTCAACCTGTTGCCCAAATCTATCCAAAAATATAATCACATCTTTAAAATAATTGGTAGGTATCTGGCAAATTGTCAACACACATCTTGTTCTCATTGTTTGAAACTTGAAATGTTAGGACTTTGGTCTTAACATCTTTTAATAGCTGTGTATTATACATATACTTAATCTATAACAGGTGTGTCATATTTTTCTAAAACATGGTAATTTTATTGAGGATTAAGTACATGCATGTTCTCACTGGTCTGGAAACATATCCAAAAAGACACATAATTAAATAAAGAGATTAAGATGAGAAGTTGTTAATGTGCTTTTTAAGAGCCATTTTGGTGACTATTATTACAACTATTTAGCTTGTCAATACTTTCTCTAACACTAGGGTAGTTTTTCATTTTGTTGCATAGTCTGTTGTCATATCTGGAATGTGTTATGTTGCCATCTGAAATTGACTGCTTTGGGGACCTGGAGATGATTATGATGTCACTAGTGTTAGGGAAAGAATAATATAAAACAGAAGTTCAAGATGAGGCTTCTCTAGACTTATTGTCAAGAAGGAAAGAAATAATAGTTCATCAGGATGCAACCTGAGATTCACCTCTTTGCATCTTCGCCAAAGGCATGCACACTAGAAGAATGTGGAATTTTTGCTTGTAAACCGCATGCAATGTTGATATGTCCATTTTCCCAGCACTTTGTGGCAGATGATTTTATTTATCGAATATTCAATATCCTAACTCAAAAGCATGGATTAATAATCAGTCACATGCTTTGACCTTGGAAGGCTAAGTACTTTGACTTCACTCTGTATACCTTCTGCTATTAGCAAAGTTGTCAGTGCTCTTCCAGTAAGAAAAAGTCAAAGAAGCAGACTGTTCTTTCTGAGGTTTTCCTTCAAGGGCGTGGAAAATACTCCTCTGTATTTCTGTTTTTTTTTTTTTTTTTTTTTTGCTGCTCAGCTGAAAGCTCTTTTTTTTTTTTTTTTTTTTTAAGTTTTCATGTTTTATGTCTCCCTCTTCAGGACGAGACACCAATGTCTTGGTCTACATCAAAAGAAGACTAGCCATGTGTGCCAGAAGACTCGGGAGGACCAGAGAAGCAGTGAAAATGATGAGAGATGTGAGTGTGAAGCGGTGTTTGGGAGTAGTGGCAATGCACCTGACCTAGAGAAGGAGGAGCTCGCCAAGTGAGACCATAGCAGATAGTACCGCTGATGGTGTGGTGCTGTCATGGGGGCTGGGCTTCTCTTCTAACTCACAACTTAGTCAGTGAGTGATCTCGGACAAGTTACTCAGCTTATTTGTGCCCTATTTCCTCATCCATAAAATGGGAATAACAATAACTTTAGCAATAGCAACACACTAATAATAATGATTACTACTTAGGATCATGGTGAAGATTAAATGAGATAATACATGCAAAACTTTTAATAGAATGACTAGCCTGTTAAAGGAGTATTCTTGTTATTAGACCTTTGGGGCTGTAGCCGGAAGCCAAGAATGAGATCAGCCATTTTAGCTAACTGACATTTTTTGTATTTAGTTGTTAGGACGATTTGAATAAACTATGGCTCAAATTGCTACTCTCAAATTTAATAACATTATGATCTAATCTTATTAGAGTCATTTCAAACATTTTCCTAGGTTCTTGAATCAAGACATTTTATTAATAGTAGTCAACATAATAAGAGAAGAAATAGGTGAAAGTTTTAAAACAAGAGAACCAAAGGAGGTTATTATTATGTAACTTTAAATAAAAACAGTGGTTTTAAGGGAAACCAGTGGAGGAACTTTTACTTCCACTTTTTCTTTTTTTATAGTAAGAAATGCTTTTCGTAAAGAAACAGACACCAGTGGGGATTGTATTTATAAACCATTTTCTTTTGAAAAACAGTCTCAGAAAGCCTTTGTCAACATTTCATTCCTTTACTGTCTTACTTAATTAGGAGGCATAGGTAAACTGCCCATTATAAAAGTAAAAGAAACATGGGGTAAAGTAAAAGTGGTGTCTTGCACAGGTCTCAGCTTTGGGGTTGAGAACAGGATTGTGTAAACCCAGTGAGCCCTTTCTCAGTTTGTCTCTGGACCAGTATTATTCATGTAAATTCTCAGTTACTCTTTGGCAGTGGGAGTCTGCACTTCAGGATCACCCCTGGTTGTTTCTGCAAGTTACAGCATAATGGGATGACACAAGTGAGACCCATGCTTCTGGCTTGGGATCTGGCTACTCCACTAAACAGCAGTATAGCCCCCAGACCTGCAGAGAGGAACACAGGAGGGAGATTCCAAAATAACTCTAATTTGACTGAAGGTGATAGATGTTTCTTAGGCAAAGCCACTGCAAAGGGAACCTCCCAGGATTAAATTATTTTGTTGAAGGAAAACACATGTATACCTGTGGCGGATTCATTTTGATATTTGGCAAAACTAATACAATTATGTAAAGTTTAAAAATAAAATAAAATTAAAAAAAAAAGAAAGAATGTTTATTATATAGTATAAGTGCTAAATTTTAGAAAAGGTGATTTCTGTAGAGACATGACTTGCTCTCAAAGCTTTTTCACTTGCAGAAATTCCAGCCTTTAATAGATTGAAGAAACGCTGCCAGTCACTGAAAGAGCTGAGAATTTTATGAAGGATAGGGTATTTCTCTATGTGAAAGTGGCCCAGCTACATTAAACTGGCCCTGGCACATTCAGCCTTTAACAAGGTGTTTTATATTTATTGCCTTTTCTTAACCTTAATTAGCCTGGGACAAGCATGCATGGAAGAACAGATTCTGGTGATTTTCTTTATTATATGCTTAAGCAACTTCATAGGAAAAACAAACTCAGATGATTTTAATTCCAGTTTTTTTTTCAATCAGCTTCATTCCGATTGTCATAATTTTTAGTATATACATATAAAGTTTCACATGATTAAAACCAATACATCTATACTGTGGTTTAATTTTTGTTTAACATTATTTTATATTTGCAATTCCATTTATTGACATAGTCTACAAACAGATCTTGGGCAGGGGTGGGGGTGGGGGTGGTAAATCTGGGATCCAATAAAATAAATGCTGGGCAGAGAGTAAGAAAACCTGCAAGTGAATCTCAGATTCGCTCTTCATTAACTTTGTGACTCAGGGCAGCTTTCTTCCCTTTCATGGGCTTTTCATTTGTCTTCTGTAAATCAGGGATAATGATTCTTATCTAAAAGCTTAATTGAGGGAGTGATGAAGTGACATAATGTGAAAACACCTGACATACAATAGATATGCTTCCCTTTTTTGCCCTACTTTTTTTCCCATTATATAATTATGTCTTAAATTTGCTGAACTGTTCCTCTGATGAGCATTTTGAGATATTTCTGATTTCCTTTCCTTGAATGAATCAATTAGTCTTTCTCTTTTCATATGTGTATGCTGCTGCTGCTGCTGCTAAGTCACTTCAGTCATGTCCGACTCTGTGCAGCCCCATAGATAGCAGCCCACCAGGCTCCCCCATCTCTGGGATTCTCCAGGCAAGAACACTGGAGTGGGTTTCCATTTCCTTCTCCAATGCATGCAAGTGAAAAGTGAAAGTGAAGTCGCTCAGTTGTGTCCGACTCTTAGTGACCCCATGGACTGCAACCTACCAGGCTCCTCCATCCATGGGATTTTCCAGGCAAGAGTACTGGAGTGGGGTGCCATTGCCTTCTCCGTCATATGTGTATAAATATATATATATATATATATATATATATATACACACACACACACACACACACACACACACATACATGTGTATATCTATATATGTTTCTTGGGTTACTTTTCTTAAAAAATCATCTGTCATATTATTAGAATACCAATACATGTTGTCTTTTGACTGGGTTTCTGGAACATCCAGTAGATAGGGGCCCCAGTGTTGTAACAGTCCTGTGAAGGACACTGTCAGACATGGTAGAACTGTGTTTTGAAGAGAAATATCCGAAATACTCTCTCCTTCAGAAGCTCCTGGAACCCTAAGCGGAGGAGGGAAGATTGAAGCATCTCTCTGTTGAAGCTGCAGCTGGCCCCAGCCCTGCAGGAGACAGTTGGTCCGTCCTGACTCTTCTCAGGTCACGGGTCATGCATAGACAGGAACTTCACCGAGGGGGTACTCCTTTAACAGTGTGCACATGAGCCATCTTGCTGGAAAGCTTCCTTTGATAAAACAGCACACTGGATTCCAGGCACCCTCCTGATAAAGCCTTAGGGCAGAAGGACCTAATTTTTCATTAAGACACAGCCATCCTACCCCATATGTATTAGTTGAAACTTTCCTAGAGCAGATTTTAAAGTGGAAACAGAAATGGTAGAGTCAAAATGCCTTCCGTGTAGAAAGTAGACTCTTTAAAACATTTCTCTGGACATCTCTTAAGAAAGGGAAAACTGTTAAAAACTGTTCATTAGTGATTTATCCTGAAAGAGTGAATGGATTTCTGGGAAGGCTGTCGATGGTTGTGGATCCAAATATTGATCCTCTAAGTGAACTATTGATGAGAAAAGAAAACATAGGCTCCTTAATGTCAAGATTCATGGTTTCTTTTTTAAAAGCAAGACATTAATTATTTTTAACTCTCAGGATATTTTCTCAAAAAACCCACTTTAATTAGCTTCCTTTTGCAGTCAAGAATACAAGAGTACCTTCCCTATTGAAGAGTGTTTGGCAGCAAGCAGAGCTAAGAGAGCATGGTGGCTTTTGAACTTCACTATAAGGTGTTATTTAATATTCAAAATGAAAAGAGTTGTATTTTCTGCTTTCTTAACTTAAAGCAAAGTCTGTTTGCTTGTTTTCATTTAAAAGAATTTTGTCTCTCATGTTAACATTTGATATATAACACAATTTATTTTCTCTTTTTAACTTTTACCAATGAGCTAACCTCAAGTTTTTCCTCTATGCTTCCCTGGTCCTGTTTGAGTTGATTGGAAATGGAATTCATGAGACTGACTGGTCTGGCTCCTAAGCCATGCTCCATCTGGCCCCTGGTATGAATGGGAGTGTGTGCCCAGATAAGAGAACCTTCTTAAAGCTCATCTTGCCGCAGGTCACTGAGTCTAGGGTGGGGTTTCCCAGCCTTGGCAGCATTGACATTCGGGGCCACCTGTCTTCGTTGTGTGCATCCTGTGCATTGTAGGATGGTCAGCAGCATACCTGGCCTCTACCCACTAGGTGCAGTAGTTGCCCCCTCGCTTGTTGCTTCCCCCACCTTTAGACATTTGTCCCCCACTAAGAACTGCTGATGTGGAGAATCCTGAAGTGAGTAGATGTGTTTTGGGGCAGACATCAATTTTTTATTTACTCTGCTTATCTGTAGTCTGAGTTTCCCCTGTGGTAGGTACAAGCCTCTAAAGCATCCCTGGGATTAATCAGTTCCTACTAGAACCCTTGACTGACCTGGGACTGTGCTAGTTTGGGGAGATGAGTCTTAGATGGGACTCACTGAATAGGGATCTGGGGAGTCAAGAGTAAGTGAACTTAAAGAGTTTGGTGAGGACCTAGTTGGAGGGGTAAGAGAGAGGCAAAATAAAGGCTAATGTGGGGTAGTGTCTTCCTTGGTCCTTCCTTGGTCTAGATCATCATCTTCCCCTCTTCCCTAAAATGTATAGCTCCTTTGAAAGTTGACCACAGGCTCTTGGACTTACCACCTGTTTCTCTTCCTTTCAGTAGTTTTCTACAGACCTCTGCATTGTTATCCCTGATTCTTGTTTCATCCTGTCTCTGCAGCTCTACCTCTTTCGCTATCCTGGCCTCTCATTTGACACAGGTCATCACAAGTTTATTAAAACATTTTATTTCTTTTAGGAAACCATGCTTCTTAGTCCTCATGAAGTCTCAGTCTTCCTGGCTAGTTTCTCCTCATCTTCCTAACTTCCCAAATTTGAAGTGTTTCCTGGACTGTTCTAAGCCTTCTTTTTGATTTCCGTCTACAACTCTGGAAAATGACATTTAGACTCAGAGGTTTGAATGCTGATGAACATATCTGCAGTGTTTATTATGTTCTAGGTATTATTTTAAGTGCTTTACAAATATAAATCACTTAATGCTCATAACAGCCCTTGACGTAGGTGCTTGTTCAAGGTTGCATAGCTAATGCATAGTTCTGAGAAGGTGATCTTCCAATCACCTGCATCAGTGATAGCCAGGGTGCTAGTGGAGTACCTACTTCATAGGATTGGTATAAGAATTAAATGGAATAATTCCTGCAAGGCACTTGGTACAGGACTTTACAAAGAATAAGTACTCAGTTAGTGTTGCTATTCTTACCATTACTGTCTAAGATATATTGTTAAGTGATAAGGAAAGGTGTAATAATAGATATAGTTTGATTCCATTTTTTTTCAATTAAAAATAGATGCTAATATCAACCCTTAGTTCTCAAGCTTTTTGGTCTCAGAATCCTTTTAAAATTACTAAGGACCTCGACTTTTACTTGTGTGGGTTTATCTATTGATGTTAATCATTTCTGAAGCTAAAACTTATTTATGTTCTCAAAGAGCCTGTTTCCAAGTAAGGTCACTTTCATAGGAACCGAGCGTTAGGACTTCCGTATAGTTTTTTGGAGTACGCAATTCAATCCATAGCACCAGGTTACATACAAAAGCAAAACTCTCTGTCAGTACTTTCATTCTTTCAGAATTTCACCGCCTATATCACATTTAGCTAAAGACATTTTTTTTTTTTAATGCTTTTGACCATGTTAAACCTTTTCTCAGTCTAGACGATAGGGTTATAACTGCTAAACATTATTCTTTTGTTCTTAGTCAGGGTTCTTTATAAAAATTAGTGAGAGGAAACTGCAGTTACCTCATCCCTGGGTTGTATCCTTCCTATATTTTCAGCCTCATTTCTACAATTCCCAGTTGAGAACTGGAAGGTTTTCAGTTTTTTTCATGTAAGACACATACTGAGTATTACTATGCACCAGACACTTTGCTAAGAAGTTTACATATACCATCTCATTTAATTCACATACCATGGGTGTCCTATTAAATTGGAAGAATAATTTTTACTCACTGTAACAAGTCAAGAAATAAGGATGTTATTTTCTCTCCTCCACTCCTGCTATGCCATCTCACTGAGGTAACACACTCATAAGTCAGTGTACATCTTTTCACCCCCTTTCTTTGTTGCCTATAAATTCGTATCTGATCATGTAAGGATTTTGAACAGAGTTGATTTGTATCTTAACCAAGTTTCCATACGAGAATTAAGCCTTCTTGGGGATGTTCAATTTCTGAGCTTCTTCCCTAAGGGGTCTCCTCCACAAGTTTTGAGGTAATACAGTACCATTTTCCCTGACCTTTTCTTTCACAAGTATTTTATCCCCGTACTTTACTGTTCTCAATTTTTATCTCACATCACTTATTGAGATGATCCCTTCATTAAGAAGAAATTAGGGCCAATGAACAGAGAGAGACAGGTGTTTTGAGCCAAATTTTAATAACATACAAAAGGGATAAGTGAAGTTCATTAGATTTTGAGCTTCTTGAGTGCTGGTGTGGTATTTAGTTTTCTCATGTGTCCCTCCCAGCACACTGCACAGTGTCTTGTAGACAGACAATCAAGAAAATATTTGAGTCTGTGAATTGGAGCTGTAGCATACAAATTCCCAGTTAGCACTTTGCACCTGTGACTTTTCTTTGCCATCCTTTGTTAAGACACCTTTTTGGTAACAGTTTAATTCTACCTTCCTTGGAAGTGGTAATGTTTATTTTTAAACTAATGTAAATTAAAATGAGTTCTATTCAGAAAATTATTGTAGATGTTCATTTTATATAATCCCTTCTAGGTCATTAGAGGTATCCTAGGGTGTAAGCAATTGACCTTTGGGGATTAATTTAATAGTATTAATAGCAAGAGGGTTCCCTTTAAATGACTTATGAAGAGAAGCACTTCTGGTGAAAGCACACTTTAGAAAATATAAACCTCTGGGACTAATCAGAATCTTTGGAACATTAAGGACTGTTGATTTGTGTTTTTGTTTACTTATGGTCATGAAGAAAAATCTTCATGAAATTAAAGATTAAAAAAAAACTGATACACCCTTCTCAAATTGTTTTAAAAAATTAGAGAATATTCTGTAACAGAAATTCTGTTTTATTGCATAGGTAAAAAGATCTTCTCAGGAAAAAAAAAATTTTTTTTAATTTTATTTTATTTTTAAACCTGAAACACTGTATTAGTTTTGCCAAACATCAAAACAAATCTGCCACAGGTATACATGTGCTAGTTTTGCCAAACATCGAAATGAATCCGCCACAGGTATACCCGTGCTCCCCATTAATTTCTATTCCTTTTTCATCTTTTTCCTTATATCTTAAATGTGCTAATTTTATAAGGAATAAAACTAGAGCATTTAAGGTCACATGATTTCCATCTTATTAGTATATCCTTTTTTTCTTGAAATTTATCTTGGATTATTATGAATAACTTGATTGATGAATTTATTTAGATGTTGATTGTTGAGAGAAGTCAAGTACCATTATGTGGACAGGAGGCATAGGAGTAGCATTTTAATAAGTTTAGGCAACCAAGTATCACTTAAACACAGTTCCATTCAAGCTTTTACAACAACCAAACCACATATATCATTGAACTAAAGACAATGGGACCCAGGGATTGAACCCGGATCTTCTGCATTGCAGGCAGACGCTTTACCCTCTGAGCCACCAGGAAGCCAGGTGAACTAAAGACAAAGTATGCAGCAAAATATATTAGTTCATAGTAAGTGTTCCTGAAGTGTTTGTTGTCATGTTTTCTAGATTCTATCTTTGCAATACTTACAAATAAAGAAAAAGTGAATTTTGAAAGCAAATGCTATAAATAGTAATGCACTGATCTTCAGAGTTTATATGACTTTGAAAACTTTATATGACCTTTGCTTTTTTATCATGATTTGCTTCTCTGGATTTGCCTGATTTATTGAGTTAACTTATTTAATAAGTTATTAGAATTAGTGATTATATAGGAAGGAAAGTTATTTAACTACTAAGAACAAATAATAGATTTATTGGTTATTACCTTGTTGCATCAGTAGTGATGAAGCACAGTTTCATCAGCATTATACTCTATCTTCACAGTGAAGAGCTGTGGCAGATAATCCCTGAGGCAGATGAGAGTGTTATATTTATTTACACATGTCATATACATGAAAGTTTTACTTGTAGCGTAATAAATATATGGCTGATAAGCTAACTCTCAGTATCAGGGTTTTTCATATATGTGGCCCACGTTTTTCCACGTGGAGAGTAGAATCCACTGTTGAGCTGAGCCTTCAATATATATGCAGTGTGAAAAAAAGAGAGAAGTCAAGGATGTTTCCAAGTATTTTCCCATGGAAGAGGAGTTCCTATTAGCTAAGATGTGGAAACCTGCAGGTTTGCGGGGGGAAAGGTTAGGAGTTCAGTTTTGAACATACTGTATTTGAGAGAGCACATTACTCATTTTTATCATAATGGCATCTTGATCTTTTTGTGAATTATAACAAATCTTCGCTTTGCTGACGTGAGGAAACCATTATATAGAGGAAAAATAATGGGACCTCTGGGTTTGATGGAAGAATCTGTCTGCAGTGTGGCAGACCTGGGTTTGATCCCTGGGTTGAGAAAATCCTTGGGTTGGGAAGATCCCCTGGAGAAGGGAAAGGCTACCCACTCCAGTATTCTGGCCTAGAGAATTCCATGGACTGTATAGTCCATGGGGTCACAAAGAGTCAGACATGACTGAGCAACTTTCACTTCACTTCTAAGATATAGTTGATGAGGAACTCCCATTGTCATACCTTTCATTTTAGAAATCCCAGGAAAGTAAAACCTAATTGATTTTAGAGAGACCAGGACCATCACAGTCTTGCAAAATATGTAATGCAGTATGTGTTTAACTTATATCTCTATAGATTTTCTTACCATTTTTACTCAACATTATTTTTCAGGCCTATCTATTTTTACTTCTCATACCTCTGGTATATGTTTGCAAGTTCTAATTTCTGCATTGTATTCTCTCTTATACTCTTACTCTATTTTACCTATCCTTTCCCCAGTGAAGGCCCCCACATGGCCTCCGGTTTCCCATTATCACAGCAGTGCTGCAGTGAACATCCTTATAGACATGTGAGAAGCCTTCACTGGGTGTGTAGCCAGGAGTGGATTGTTGGATGTTAGGCATATGAATATTGATTTTAGCATGTCCTGCCAGTACACTTCCCAGAATGGCTGCCTGTGATTGTTTAAATTCTCATCAGCAATACATGACTACGCCCATTTATCTCAATACTAGGCTGTTTTAAGCACTATATATATGTTATATATATTTCAAATTTATTGCCTATAGCTTTTTATAATGTTATTTCATAATTAAAAAAATATTTTGTTTGTAGTTTTCCCCCCCTTTTCATTTTGTGTTCTCTTTGTCTTTTTTAACTTTTATTTTTGCTGATTAGTCTTGACAGAGGTGTGTCTTTTTTATAAAACTTTTCAAAAGAACTAGGATTTGGTTCTATTTATTTTCTCAACTTTTTGTCTTTATTCCAGTTTTTCTGGTCATACTTGTACTTCTCTTCTCATACCTGCTTCTCTTCCTCCCCTCCCCCATTCCCTGTTTGTTGGCTCTTTACCAGTTTCTTATGTTAAACACTTAGCTCCCTTTGATTCTAAGTAAGTATCTATTTCTTTATAATTTTATCTTATTTCTGATTTATAATTTCATCTTAGTATTTTTTTAGCCCCTTGTCATTGATTCATAATCTTCTTTATATTATCTTTAGAGAACTTAAATCATATGATTTTGAACATAAATCATATGATATTGATTTGGGGAAAATTTAATGGAAGCCTCCTCTGAGGTCTAGTATATGGTCAGTTCATAAATGTTATATCTGTTTGAAAGCAGTATGTTTCTGTTGGTTACAAAAGTCTATATGTATTTACTAGTTTAATTGTATTGTTAATCATGTTATTCAGATCTGTATCTGAGCATATTTTGTTTGCTTGCTGTATCAGTTTCTGAGAGGTGTGTGATTGATTATTCATTTCTCATTGTTTATGAACCTCCTTTTTTCCATGTTCAATTACTTGTTGCTTTATATACATTGAGGCTATATTGTTAAATACATTTATGTTGATAATTATTTTGTCTTACTGATTATTGAGTGTATAATGCCCCTCTTTGTCCCTTTTACTTTTTTTTTTTCCTATTTATTTATTTATTTTTTTAATTTTATTTTATTTTTAAACTTTACATAATTGTATTAGTTTTGCCAAATATCAAAATGAATCCACCACAGGTATACATGTGTTCCCCATCCTGAACCCTCCTCCCTCCTCCCTCCCCATACCATCCCTCTGGGTCGTCCCAGTGCACCAGCCCCAAGCATCCAGTATCGTGCATCGAACCTGGACTGGCAACTCGTTTCATACATGATATTTTACATGTTTCAATGCCATTCTCCCAAATCTTCCCACCCTATCCCTCTCTCACAGAGTCCATAAGACTGTTCTATACATCAGTGTCTCTTTTGCTGTCTCGTGCACAGGGTTATTGTTAAACCCTTTCTAAATTCCATATATATGCGTTAGTATACTGTATTGGTGTTTTTCGTTCTGGCTTACTTCACTCTGTATAATAGGCTCCAGTTTCATCCACCTCATTAGAACTGATTCAAATGTATTCTTTTTAATGGCTGAGTAATACTCCATTGTGTATATGTACCACAGCTTTCTTATCCATTCATCTGCTGATGGACATCTAGGTTGCTTCCATGTCCTGACTATTATAAACAGTGCTGAGATGAACACTGGGGTACACGTGTCTCTTTCCCTTCTGGTTTCCTCAGTGTGTATGCCCAGCAGTGGGATTGCTGGATCATAAGGCAGTTCTATTTCCAGTTTTTTAAGGAATCTCCACACTGTTCTCCATAGTGGCTGTACTAGTTTGCATTCCCACCAACAGTGTAAGAGGGTTCCCTTTTCTCCACACCCTCTCCAGCATTTATTGTTTATAGACTTTTGGATTGCAGCCATTCTGACTGGTGTGAAATGGTACCTCATAGTGGTTTTGATTTGTTCTGCCTTGATTTTGTTTTTAATTTGGGTTAAGATGGACTGTTCTAGCTATTTGGATTTGGATTTGCCTAATATATGTATTTACATTTTTTATAATCAGGTTTTCTGTAACTTTTTGATAGACCATTTGGATCTGTAAAATGTTTTGCTGAATATCATCTTTATTCAAATCTGACAGTTTTTTAATTTTGGTTCATATGTTTTTCCCATTTGTGTTTATCATCATTATTATTCTGTTTAGAGTTATTTTTGCTGACATATTCTGTATGTCATGCTTTACCTCTTTATTTCTTCTCTTCCATTGAATAGGTCTAGTGGTTCAATATTTAAAAAATCTGTTTTATTCTTGTTGTTGTTGTTCAGTTGCTAAGTCATGTCTGACTCTGCAGTTCTATGGACTGCAGCATGCCAGGCTTCTTTCTCTGTCCTTCACTATCTCCCGAAGTTTGCTCAAACTCATGTCCATTGAATCAGTGAGGCCATCCGACCGTCTCATCCTCTGTCAGCCCCTTCTCCTCCTGACTTCATCCTTTCCCAAAATCAGGATCTTTGCCAATACGTCAACTCTTTGCATCAGGTGGCCAAAGTATTGGAGCTTCAGTTTCAGCATCAGTCTTTCCAATGAATATTCAAGATTGATTTTCTTTAAGATTGACTGGTTTGCTCTCCTTGCAGTCCAAGGGACTTTCAAGAGTCTTCTCCAGCACCACAGTTTGAAAGCATCAATTCTGCATCACTCAGCCTTGTTTATGGTCCATTTCTCACATCTATATATGACTACAGGGAAAACCATAGCTTTGACTATATTATTCTTGTGGTCCCTACTAACTAAGGATCCGTGATTATATTTATGTTTCTTGATCAGCTATTAAGTTTATCAGTGCCTATATCATTTTCCCAAATGATAATTATCTTAGCCTGTACTTGTACCTTCTCTCATTCACACCTCAACCAGGGACTTTTGTAAACAGTTTTTCCTTCTGTGAGATATACAGGGAGAACTGATGTCTGAGTCTCTGCTCTCTTGGCCAGACTGCTTCTGTCACCAGGAATCAGTGAAGCTGTTGACTTCTAGGGTGAACAGAGACATGATTACTGAAAAAAAGACATTTTGGCTGACCTGGGCCGGGAGGAACAGAAACCATAAAGCAGGCAAAGCCAGCAGTGCATGTGATGACCACGGAGGCCAATGATCTGGCTCTTTTGCATTCCCTTTTTAAATAATCATTACATAAGCATTGAATATATCTCCTTCCTGGTCAGTTGTCTGTCCTGCTTGCTAAGAACAGGTACCCCCATAGCCTTCTGCCTCTCCATGGGCTTAGAGACATTGCCTTTGTGACTCAGGAGTTCACTGGTACACAAGGCTGCTTTCTGAGGTATGAGTCTCTCCACATAGCAGCTAGGATGAGCCATTTAAAACATAGTCATTCTTTGGCTTAAAACCTTCTAGTGGTCTCTCATCTCATCCTTAACTTAAACTCTGTGAGTGGCTTAGAAGGCTCTACATTCTGCAGCCCTCCTTTCTGCTCTGTGTTCACTGTGCTCCAGGCACACTGGCCTTCTTCCTGTTTGCTGAATGCGCCAGACTCACTGCCTCTTCAGGATCTTCACTTTCTGGAAGTCTTCCCTGGAATTCTCCTCTTCCAGTCTCATGACTGGCTCCCCCACCGCTTCAGTTTCTGCTTAAACAGCTTCGCAATCCCACCTTCTCTGTCCTCCCTCTCTGACTGCTGTATTTAAACCTGCCTCTGCCTGCTTTGCCAGCATTCCCTAAAACCTTTCTTGGCTTCATTCATTCTCTTTAGAATGTGTACCACCTGATAGTCTCTCCATATATTTATCTGCATATTTATTATTCCCCCTTCACTAAAATGTCCCTTTCAGGAAGGGAGGTTTTGTTTTTTTTTTAACCTTTACTACTGTACCCCAGGAAAGCAATGCCTAGCACGTAGAGCCTCTCAGTAACCAGTTGAAAAATTAGCCACTGAATGGAACAGATGTGGAATGAAAGAAATTGTATAATCAGGAAAACCTAGAAGTCCACAGGTTTTTAGCCTGAGCGGCTTCTTGATGGTCATAGCATTTATAGAAAGGAAGACAAATAGGAGAGGAACAGAGTTTCAGGGGAAAGCAGGGATTCTGTTTTGGCCACATTAAATTTGAAATGGCCTTTTTACCTCCAGGTAGGAATATCAGGAGGGCAACTGGGTATGTGTCTAGAACTCAGGGGTGAGGAATTTGGGAGTTATCAACATATCCGTAGGAGTTAAATCCCTGGTATTGCGTGAAATCATGTGTGCAGAGGTGAACAAAGGTTCATCTCTATATGAAATCACGTAGACAGAAAGAAAGAAGGTTAAGAAGTGAGCTCTGTGGTCTCCAGCATTGATGGGTTGGGTTGAGGAGAAGCATCCAGTGGCTTCTGAGAAAGAGCACCTGGAAATAAATGAGATCAGTAGATTTTGGTCAAAGAGTTGCATAGATGGGACTCATCTAGATGTCACAGTCTGGAGTTTGGCTATAACCTTGGGTTATTTAACTACAGGAGAGGGACAGTTTTTTCCTTAGAGATGGTAAAACAGTTGAGGATCTTGAATACTAGGTGGGATGTTTACACGGACTGTAATCATCTATATGGAGGGTAGGACTTGAGGTTAAGAATAAGAGTTGGAGACAGGTGTCAGAATCTTCAGTGTATGAGGGTCTGTCACCTGGTAGAAAACCCAGTCTGATGGTGGCAGATGCTGGTGCTTTATGGCGTGTGCTTCAGAGGAGTAGGAAGTGGGCCCCAGGGCTGAGCAGTAACAATCTAGATGTGCTTTGGGGAACTAGGATGCAGCCCTGCATCCTGCTGGTAGACACAAGCTTTGTCTGGGAAATTGACAGAAGCCGTGAACTCAGGCTCATGTTCTGTAAATAGCTAATAGATGTGTTGGAAAATTTGTATGTCATGGACTTGGGTTTCAGGAGGGTAGAGTGGAAAGACTTTGGGAGGAAGAAGAACACTGGAAGGCCAAGGGATTACAGAGTGGTGTGTGGATGACTGTCAAGGTTGGAGTACTGACCTTCTGCCTGTTGCTATAAAAACATCTCTCATAACTGTAAACTTTCAGCATGACCCTGTTGTGAAATGCCTGTCAGGATGAGTATTTGTTCACTGTGCCTGAGATAACCAGATGACTTTATCTTCTGACCAGAGTTATTTACCATTACCTGTGTGGATGTGGAAGGGTGTCTGCCAAACACAGTTATTGTGGTTTTGACATAAAAAGTCCTTTCTGGCAGTAACTGTTGGCCAGGATGTTTAGCTGCTCCTTGAGGCCACTCCTGGAACAGGAGAGCCACGTCATGTCATCACAGATGGAAGGATGTTTATCATCTTATTTCCTGTTACCAGGCTTGTGTCCTACCCATTTGAAATAGGCATCAAATTGTTCAGATTTTCATGATTTCAGGGCTAGGACATAGCCCTATTTGAAGCAGTTTAAGATGATAAAGAAAATGTTTTACTCAATGTGTTCCCTCTCAGTTTTAAAGATCGGTATAAATTATTATTTCCCCAAGACAGGATGAGGCTGACTTCTCTGCTGTCTTCTCCAGCTTCACATTCAGGGTTCCTGAAACTGCAGTTTACCCTAGAGTTTAAAGTAAGGAGAAATTTTAGATGTATATTGACAAAGTATTATAACATAGATGAAACAGTGGTACTATCAAGATCCTTGCTTTTGGAAAGGAATGTTAGATGTCTTGCATGTGTGTGCATGCATGTGTGTTCATGTGCGTGCTCAGTCATGTGCGACTCTTTGCAATCCCATGGACTGTAGTCCACCAGGCTCCTCTGTCCATGGAATTTTCCAGTCAAGAATACTGGCGTGGATTGCCATCTCCTCCTCCAGGGGATCTTCCCAACCCAGGGATCAAACCCGTCTCTCTTGCATCTCCTCCATTGGCAGGCAGATTCTTTACCAACTGGGCTACCAGAGCAGGTGAAAAACAAGAAGGTCACTAAGGAAGGTAGAGGTTGAGGAAGAGAATCTTTGGAGATTTCTAAATTATGACCAGGGCTGCCTTTGTTTTATCTTTAACTGATTGAGTAACAAATGGAAGAGGAAGTTTTACACTGAAAATATTTTTATTGGGATCTCTATAAATCCAAAGCTTGTCTCATTCACTAGAAATTTTTAAGGAAAATTTCTTTCTCTGTAATGAACTGAGCATAATTCTGACAAGAAAAGTAGGTAATTAGATAACCTTCCATCCTTCTGAATTTTTTGCGAGGGACAGGGTGGGGGGTGGTCATACCAAGCTGTCATTGGATGATTCACCATCATCCCCACAACTGCCACTTCCCTTTCCAGTTCTTGGTGATGAATGTTTTTACATCATGTACTCAGTTCAGTGAAGAACTAGTTAACTAGTGATTTAACTAACTGTGAATATCATGCATTGGTCATATAACTTTGCAATAGATACAAAGTTGGAATCATAGGAAAGTTAATGTTTTCATTGTACATGAACTGTAATATTTGGGCAAAACAGGGCATATAAATTTCTTACTGCCAGGAGAAAGCAATTACCAATTCAGGGAAGATAGCTGACAATAAATAAACAAAACTATACTAGTATTTTCTTTTACATTCACTCTGAAAATGACATTGTCTTATTAAGGTATGTTTACACCTCTCAGGACTGCATTTTGTAGAGGTCTGTGTAACTGGAACTCGCAGAGGCCTCTGAGGACACTAGTAAACAATTGTTTCGCTTTCATGGCCCTCAGTGTCAGTAGAAATCAATGACAAAATAATAGGCATGCAATACAGAGTGTATTTTCTATTTTCTGTATGTGTCCTTGTTTGAAACTGTAATTAAGCAATGTCAAACTTGCAACTGTAAGAAAATAGTATCTGCTGTTTGAATATAATACAGGCCAAGTTCTATAAACTTTAATTAGGCCAAGCTTGCGTTGACCTCAGTAGGAATCTGGCTAAGAATCTCTTTTAATTACCTCTGCCTTAAAATATGTAAGAATTTTCACATTGCTTTTCTCACTCAAAGAACAATGCATGGATAGCTAAACTAATAAAATGTTTAAATAGATACAAATCAAACTTGAAAAGTTTAAACTGTTGTTTTCATCCTGTAAGTCAGCTGAGAAAAAGCATACAGATTGTAGTTCTAAATTATGTCCATAGAGTATTTCAAATCCAGTAAATTAACTCTCCTCTTTTTCTTTTTTTCCTACTTGAGCTCATAAATGTTAACCTTAGAAGTGTCTCAAATTCTTTCATTGAAATAAAGTTGAACTGACAATAGCCAGATGATGTAAAATTGAAACTGAAATTCTATCCTTGGCCCATCCCATGTTCTTCCCCCTAGGTATTAGAGGAATCATAGGAAAGTTAATGTTTTCATTGTACATGAACTGTAATATTTGGGCAAAACAGGGCATATAAATTTCTTACTGCCAGAAGAAAGCAATTACCAAAGCAGGGAAGATAGCTGACAATAAATAAACAAACCTATACTAGATAGGAGTTTAAACATTTATTTAGAATGACTTAGATTATAGAAAACAGGCCTTTGTAGTTATCATATGCCTTCATTTGAGTTTCTTAGTAGAAAGGCTAATTATGTCACCAAGCTATTTGTTGCACATTATTTTAAAATAAATAAATAAATCAAGATATGTTATATTGTGCAGTTAAACTCCAAAAGGAAACTGTCACACACAGCAAAACAAATAGCTCGCTTTTCAAGCCCCGGATTGTGTCTGGGTGTACTGTGAGCTAGTGCACATATTATCCTTATCTTGCAGATGAGAAAAATCAGCTCACACGGTGCTAAGAAACTCCACTGTCCCTGCATGGGAACCAGGTCTATCTGATTCCAAAGACTGTGGTGATCTTGGCTTTTGTAATGTACCACCTCCCCTACATGGAGTCCTTTTCAGCAGCCCCACTGCCATGTCCAGTGCCTTCTCCTTTACTTTGAAAACAATGTGTCATATGAATCTTTGTGGTTCTGGAGAAGAAGCAGGAAGGAATTTTGTGACAGAAGAGTTTTCTTGTTAGGTGGTCTCATCTAAGTCTAACCCCAACCCCAACTCCAACCCCAGTCCCAGGACTAAGGGGATAGAGAGGGAAAGAATTTACAGTCATCTTAACTCTGAGGCATCCTTCAAGATAAAACAATAATTCATATAGTTCTTCACACCACATCTGTCCAAGGCCATACTCTCTGGAACTCAGATGGAGGAGAATTGGGTTTCTAATATGTGGTTCCTCTGAGATTAGCTATCATTATCTTGTCATTATTATCAGATTCAAGGGCGGTACATTAAAATCTATTAGCTCAAATTATTTTTTTTTGTTTGTTTTTTTGAGGAAAATCTCTAAATGTTGTTTAATCAGACATTGACCTTTTCTTAGATGCTAGCCATGAAATTAAAAGACACTTACTCCTTGGAAGGAAAGTTATGACCAACCTAGATAGCATATTAAAAAGCAGAGATATTACTTTGCCAACAAAGGTCCATCTAGTCAAGGCTATGGTTTTTCCAGTGGTCATGTATGGATGTGAGAGTTGGACTGTGAAGAAAGCTGAGCACCAAAGAATTGATGCTTTTGAACTGTGGTGTTGGAGAAGACTCTTGAGAGTCCCTTGGACTGCAAGGAGATCCAACCAGTCCATTCTGAAGGAGATCAGTCCTGGGTGTTCATTGGAAGGACTGATGCTGAAGCTGAAACTCCAATACTTTGGCCACCTCATGCAAAGAGTTGACTCATTGGAAAAGACTCTGACACTGGGAGGGATTAGAGGCAGGAGGAGAAGGGGACGACAGAGGATGAGATAGCTGGGTAGCATCACTGACTCGATGGACATGAGTCTGAGTAAACTCCGGGAGTTGGTGATGGACAGGGAGGCCTGGTGTGCTGTGATTCATGGGGTCGTAAAGAGTCGGACATGACTGAGCGACTGAACTGAACTGAGCAATATTTTAAGGAGCTATAGTCAAACCCCCAACAGGAGGAAGTAATTTTGCTTCAAAAGGCAATTAGAAAATAGGAAAACAAAATCTAAATGAGGAGTATGAAACTCTTGAGGAATTACAAATGAAAAGTACATCTAATGAGCTTCCTGTGTTTGAAGAAGCGACTTTATATATAAAAGTTTAATATATTGAAAAATAACCTCACCACTCAGAATTAATTATAGTTAATAATAAATAGCAGTAAGCTAATAATTAAAACTTTTAAAATAAAACAATACAAAGCTATAGACCCCCATGTGACTACCATTCACAACCATCCATTAGGTACCAGGAACTTTGTATTTTCAGTTAGTTTTCATATGTTTATATATAATATACCCATAAACAATATGTAGGATCATTTTGTGTGCGTTAAAAGTTTTAATTGTTATACTCTACAGGCTGTTTCCTATAGTATTTTTAGAGAACTCAAAACTGCTTGATTTGTCTACATTAAGATGTATTAAACATAACTTATTCCTTTTTCCTGCTGAATAGCATTTTTTCATGAGTATGCCTCATTTGATCTATCCATCCAGCATGTTTATACAGTGCTCCTCCTCCTGTGTGAATATCCCAGTATGTAAATCCTCAGAAATGTGTGTGAATGGTCTCTAGGAAACAGAGCTGGGAGAGGAAGTGTTGGGTTGTAGAGTAGGCCTTTTTCCATTTTACTATGGTCTGTCAAACCAGCTGTGTGTAAGAGCTGGTTTGAGATGTTCTATTTTTCAAATGTAATATCACTATGATACTCATTTTATGAAGGCTTTTTGATTTTTGAAACTTATTTGTGTTAACCAGGGCTTGACAATTGAAGGCCTGTGGCCAAATCTGATCTGCCTGTTTCTGTAAGTTGTTTTATTGAAACCTAGCCTCACTCGTTCATTTATGTACTGTCCATGGCAGCTCTCATGCTGTAATGTCAGAGTTGAGTAGTCACAACAGAGACCATATGGCTCACAAAGCCCAAAGTATTTATTGTCTGGCTCTTTAAAGAAAAAAATTTGCTGACTCCTGAAATTATAGTATTACCTACTGTCACTCTGTTTATTGTTTTGTTTTTTAAATTATCTAGTATTCAGCTACATAAATAAATATCATAATTTCAGAATATGATACAAGCAATGGAAAATGGTTGAGTGAGCTGGTGACAATAGCTAGATGGTAGAGAGAGTCTGGGAAGATGCCATTTGAACTGAGACCCAGGAGATAAGAAAACGGAGGTAGTCACACAGGTAGTAAGTGGTATAAGTGGGATTTAAGCTCAGGAATTACTCCAAATATAGAGGGCTCTTTCCTCTGTAATATAGCCATCTTCATATATTCATGCAAACACAATACCAAGCAAATAGGTAAGTGTTATAACAAAGAAGCATCAGCAAAATTGTTTAGTTCTCCTAGACTTGGCAAGCCAGATACAGGGTTTTGATGTATTGAAATTTGGATTTGTACTGGGCTTGAATCATAGTCCCAGCACTGACTTGGCTGAGTCACTTAAATTTGCAGCCTTCATTGTTGTTTGGAGGGATGAGGGCGGGCGGGAGCTGTCTGTAAACTGAGGAGGGTGTTTGGATGATCTCCGTGGGCTCTTCTGGCTCTCACTTTCTATGATGCTGTGACTTTAGGAGGTGGCATTTGATCTAGGCTTTGGAGGGTGGGGTGATTTTGACAGGCTGCCTTGTAAATGAAGAGAAAAGGTATTCCAGGTGGTATGAAGAGTCTGAATAAAAACACAGTGGCTAGTAACTGTAGAAAGAATTCTAGGGATGGTTATAATGGTCTGATCTGACAAGGCTAGAGTTTAATCCTGAGAAGACAGGGGAGGCAAGAGTCTGGCACTGAGCTGAGGGAAAGCCTGAAAGTTATGCTTCATAGCTGGGACATTTTCCCTTGGAATTAGAGGATTTAAAATGTCCTCCGTCTTGATCATCCCTGCCCAGTGAGCAGCCTCTCTCTCACTATGAAATTTCAGTGATGGAGACTTCTATAGACCATCTGTTCATTTTCTGACAACTCTAAGAAAATTCTTCCTTACCTTGAGTCAAAGCGTATGAGTTCTAACTATACCTTTTACAAGATGCAGTTTATGCACAGTCACTGGAAGATTTTAAATGGTAGAGGAACATATATACATATATATGTGAAAATATGCTTATACATATTCTTTTCTAGATTCTTTTTCATTATAGGTTATTATAAGATATTAAATATAGTTTCCTAGGCTGTACAGTAGGTCCTTGTTGTATATCTATTTTATAGTAGGTCCTTGTTATATATCTTTTATATATAGTAGTGTGTATCTGTTAGTCCCAAACTCTTAATTTATCCCTCCTCCCTCCTTTCCCCTTTGGTTAACCACATGAGTCTGTTTTGTAAATAAGTTCATTTGGACCATTTTTTATATTCCACATGATATCATATGAAATTTGTCTTTCTTTGTTTGACTTGCTTTTCTTAGTATGTTAATCTCTAGGTCTGTCCATGTTTCTGCAAAGGACATTATTTCATTCTTTTTATTTTATGGCTGAGTAAAGTTCCATTGTATATATGGACCACATCTTCTTTATCCACTCATCTGATGATGGACACTTAAGTTGTTTCCATGTCTTGGCCTTGTAAATAGTGCTGCTGTGAACATGGAAACTGACATGAAAGTGTTGATTGCTCAATTGTGTCCGAGTCTTTGCAACACCCTGGACTGTAGCCACCAGGCTCCTTGGTCCATGGAATTCTCCATGCAAGAATACTGGTTGCCATTCCCTTCTCCAGGAGATCTTCCTGACCCAGGGATCAAACCCAGGTCTCCTACATTATAGGCAGATGCTTTACCATCTGAGTCACCAGGATGCGAACATGGGGGTGCATGTATTTTTTTGAATTAGTGTTTTCGTCTCTTCCAGATCAATGCCCAAGAATGAGATTGCTGGATCTTATTGGCAACCCTGTTTTTAGTTTTTGAAGGAACCTCCATACTGGTCTCCATAGTGGCTGTACCAATATACATTATCACCAATGATGTAGGAGGGTTTCCTTTTCTCTACACCTTCTCCAGCATTTATTATTTGTCGACATTTTGATGATGGCCATTCTGACTGGTGTGAGGTGATATCTCATTGTAGTTTTGATTAGTTTCCATTGCCTGGAAAATCCCATGGATGGAGGAGCCTGGTGGGCTGCAGTCCATGCTGTGGCTAAGAGTTGGACACGACTGAGCGACTTCCCTTTCACTTTTCACTTTCATGTATTGGAGAAGGAAATGGCAACCCACTCCAGTGTTCTTGCCTGGAGAATCCCAGGGACAGGGGAGCCTGGTGGGCTGCTGTCTCACGGGGTCTCACAGAGTCGGACACGACTGAAGTGACTTAGCAGCAGCAGCAGCATAATAACAATGTTGAGCATTTTTTCATGTGCTTAGCCATCTGTATGTCTTCTTTGGAGAAATGTCTATTTAGGTCTTCTGCTCATATTTTGATTGGGTTGTTTATTTTTTTGATAATGAGCTGTATGAGCTCATTGTGTAACTTAGAAATTAAGACCTTGTCAGTTGCGCTGTTTGCAAATATTTTTTCTCCCATTCCATATGTTGTCTTTTTGTTCTGTTGATGATTTTTGCTGTGCAGAAACTTCTAAGTTCAAGATCCCATTTAAAAATTTTTGCTTTTATTTCTGTTGCCTTGGGAGACTGACCTAAGAAGACATTGCTACAATTTATGTCGGAGAAGATTCTGCCTATATTTTCTTTTAGGAGTTTTTTGTGTCATGTCCTATATTTAAGTCTTTAAACCATTTTGAGTTTATTTTTGTATATGATGTGAGGGAGTGTTCTTACTTCATTAATTTACATGTGGCTCTCCAACTTTCCCAACACCACTTGCTGAAGAGATTGTCTTTTCCCCACTGTATATTTTTGCCTCCTTTGTCAAAGATTAATTGATCACAGGTGGGTAGATTTATTTCTGGGCTCTCTTTTCTGTTCTGCTTGTGTGCCAGTACCATGCTATTTTGATTATTGTAGCCTTGTAGTATTGTCTGAGGCCTGGGAGAGTTAGACCTTCAGCTTTGTTCTTCCTCAGATTGCCTTAGCAATTCTGAGTCTTTTGTGGTTCCATATAAATATTAGGATTTTTGTTCTTGTTCTCTGAAGAATTTCATGGGTAATGATAAGTATTGCATTAAAACTATAGATTGCTTTGGTAATATGCCCATTTTAAAAATATAAATTCTTTTAATCCAAGAGCATAGGATTTTTTCTATTTCTTTGAGTCATCTTTAATTTCCTTTTTCAATGTTTTATAGTTTTCAGAGAAGTCAATATTCTCAAAAAGAGTTTTTCCACCCCCATATAAAGAATGTACATATATTCCTTTTAAAAATATTACAACTTGTGGTAAATATGAAAGAAGCAATAAAAATCACCTTTAATCTCATTAACCAGAAAATAACTACTAGTAAAACATTTTGGTGTATTTCTAACCAAGTATGTCTCTATGCATAGATACAAAAGAAAAGCTTGATATTATTGTCAAATTTTGTTCGTATCTTGCTTTTTCTAATGTCATGTCACATGTCTACATTTCCCAGGCCACACCATTAATAATTATTTGATAATTTAGCTACTAATGACTATATATTATAGTCCCAAAGATGACTATATCTTATTTTATGTAAATATCTCATAATACATAAATTTTTAAGTTGCTTGCATTTTTCATCACTGTAAATAATGTTGTAAAAAATAGTCTTGTTTGTAAATTTGTATTCACATCTGCCTGTTTCCACATGAGTGGTTGCCTTTTAAGCAGGGTTGTGACGAACTCAAGTGTGTTTATTTGAAAAACTGTTATGAAAGTAATGTGAAGAGTGGGTTGGAAAAAGGTGATTCCAGAAGCAGGCAGAGGAAAGATGCCATTTGAGCAATTTAGGCCAAGTATAAGAGCATAAACTAAATTATTGGTAGCAAGGTCAGAGAAAAGAGGAAGTAGTAATGTTTCTTAAAGTGTTTGTTTGTTTTATGTTTGTTCTTTTGCATGACAGAATTTTCTTTGTACTTGATGAAAGCTGCCAGCATTTTTTTTTTTACATATTAATTCAGGGGTTTAAAGATCTCTAAGGAGGTGGCTATAGTGGGCACGCCATAGAGATTCTTAACGCAGGGCTTAAAGGTTCTTTTCCAAAATACGAAATACCAAGGGGACGAACAGGTTTGAAGGGTTGGCTTTGAAATTTATGAGCCTGGTATTAGATGGATCGGGTAAAACTGTCAGTGAGAGAGCTTATAAATTGATGTAATGGCTTAGGAGAGAGGTCAGAGCAGAATATGAGGATGTGGGAGCCATCCCCACAAAAGTGGTGGTATTGAGACCCCGGACATGAAAGTGTCCTAGAGATCAGTGTGTTTATGCAAAGAATACTTGGGACATACCCAGGCAGACAGCTTACTCCTAAGTAGCAGAAAAGGGGGAAACTAGAGAAGGAGCTATAAGATGAGTATGAAGAAAACCAGAAGAAAATGGTATGGAGGAAGCCAAGAGAGACAAGAGTTTCAAGAAGTCATCAAACTGTCAAATGTTGCAGAGGTCAAGCAAGAAAAGGACTGGAGGGCATCCACAGGAGCAATTTAAGTCACCTGGAAATGTGGGATGAGTAGATTCAGAGAAATTGTGGGGCTGGAAGCCAGACTAGCTTACGGTGAGGAGTTGAAGGGAGTGGAAGGAGTGGAATACTCATGGCTCTTCTCTAAGAAAGCCTGTTGTGAAAGGCTGGAGAAGGTCAGGTGATAACTGGAGTGAGATGGGGCAGTGGAAGGTTCACTATTTCTTCTTGTTTATATTCAGGAAGCAAAGCTAGATTTCCAAATTGTAATATGACTTCAATTGCCTTTCCAACATTTGCTATTTGCTATGTTTAAAATTCTTTTATTGGTGATTGTTTTTTGGACATGGTATGTTCTGTCCAAGCATCCAGTGAAAGCATTGCTGCCCAAACTCCTAGCATCTTCGAGTTCTATTTAAACAAGCCCAGACCTCCATGTTTGCTCAGAGTTTCATTGGATCTTTTAAATGTATTTATTTATATTAATCGAAGAATAATTACTTTACAATATTATGATGGCCTCTGCCATACATCAACATGAATCGGCCGTAGGCATACATGTGTTAGATTTTAATTAGATTCCCCTTTCAGTTTTTAAGCTTCAACATACTAGTATTTGGAATTGCAGTTGTTAAATTACAGAATATGACTTGAGTCCTTGAAGTTTGACCTCTACCTAAAGAATTGATCCAAAATGGTTAATGTTTAAATGTTGCAGTTTAGAGAATATCTTTATTGTATTGCCAAATGCTGAATGATAGAGAGATTTAATTCTAAAAAGCACTAATTAGAAAGAGAAAAAAAAATAAAAAGTGATGTGAACCAGAATCAGAATAAACCAGACAAGTAATACTTTTATTGGTTGCAGAACATCAACAATGTGTGATACAGTCTTATTCACTTCCTTTACTAGCAGTGGAAATACTGCAGGCTGTCTCTAGGGGGTTTAGACAGGCTTATTGAAGACATAATCATTTTGATAGGTGTTATTTGTTGGTAATATGATGCCTTGAAGCTGCAGAAAATTATTTGTTTTTAGAGATATGCTAAATGGTTCTTGGATTTTTTAAAAACAAAACAACATGGCAAAGGTTTCTAACTTGGAATAAGTGAATAGTCAATGCAGTGTCTCCACTGGTTTCTTGTTTAATAATAAATTTGTCTATTTTGAGGGGTATTATTTCTCTCAGCACAATTGCTTTAAATATGTTGACATCGAAAAAAAAAGTATTACTTCTTTAAAGGTCACTGTGTTATAATAGAGAACACTTATCCATTTAGTAAATTAAATAGAGGGTATATATGTATACGGGCTTCCCTGGTGGCTCAGGCAGTAAAGAAAGTGCCTGCAATGTGGGAGACCTGGGTTCGATCCCTGGGATGGGAAGATCCCCTGGAGGAAGGCATGGCTACCCACTCCAGTATTCTTGCCTGGAAAATCCCCATGAACAGAGGAGCCTGGCGGGCTATAGTCCATGGGGTTGCAAAGAGTAGGACATGTCTGAGCGACTAAGCACAGTTCAGTTCAGTCACTCAGTTGTGTCCAATTCTTCACGACCTCATGAATTGCAGCACGCCAGGCCTCCCTGTCCATCACCAACTCCCAGAGTTTACCCAAACTCATGTCCATCGGGTTGGTGATACCATCCAGCCATCTCATCCTCTGTCGTCCCCTTCTCCTCCTGCCCCCAACCCCTCCCAGCATCAGGGTCTTTTCCAATGAGTCAACTCTTTGCATGAGGTGGCCAAAGTATTGGAGTTTCAGCTTCAACATCAGTCCTTCCAATGAACACCCAGGACTGATCTCCTTTAGGATGGACTGGTTGGATCTCCTTGCAGTCCAAGGGACTCTCAAGAGTCTTCTCCCAACACCACAGTTCAAAAGCATCAATTCTTTGGCACTCAGCTTTCTTCACAGTCCAACTCTCACATCCATACATGACCACTGGAAAAACCATAGCCTTGACTAGATGGACCTTTGTTGACAAAATAATGTCTCTGCCTTTTAATATGCTATCTAGTTTGGTCATAACTTTCCTTCCAAAGGAGTAAGCATCTTTTAATTTCATTGCTGCAGTCACCATCTGCAGTGATTTTGGAGCTCCCCAAAATAAAGTCTGACACTGTTTCCACTGTTTTCCCATTTATTTCCCATGAAGTGATGGGACTGGATGCCATGATCTTCGTTTTCTGAATGTTGAGCTTTAAGCCAATTTTTTCACTCTCCTCTTTCCCTTTCATCAAGAGGCTTTTCAGTTCTTCTTCACTTTCTGCCATAAGGGTGGTGTCATCTGCATATCTGAGGTTATTGATATTTCTCCCGGCAATCTTGATTCCAGCCTGCTTCTTCCAGCCCAGCATTTCTCTTGATGTACTCTGCATATAAGGTAAATAAGCAAGGTGACAATATACATCCTTGACGTACTCCTTTTCCTTTTTGGAACCAGTCTGTTGTCCCATGTCCAGTTCTAACTGTTGCTTCCTGACCTGCATATAGGTTTCTCAAGAGGAAGGTCAGGTGGTCTGGTATTCCTATATCTTGAAGTATTTTCCAGAGTTTATTGTGATCCACACAGTCAAAGGCTTTGGCATAGTCAATAAAGCAGAAATAAATGTTTTTCTGGAACTCTCTTGCTTTTTCAATGATCCAGTGGATGTTGGCAATTTGATGTCTAGTTCCTCTGCCTTTTCTAAATCCAGCTTGAACATCTGGAAGTTACGATTCATGTATTGCTGAAGCCTGGCTTGGAGAATTTTGAGCATTACTTTACTAGCGTGTGAGATGAGTGCAACTGTGCAGTAGTTTGAGCATTCTTTGGCGTTGCCTTTCTTTTGGATTGGAATGAAAACTGACCTCTTCCAGTCCTGTGGCCACTGCTGAGTTTTCCAAATTTGTTTGCATATTGAGTGCAGCACTTTCACAGCATCATCTTTCAGGATTTGAAATAGCTCAACTGGAATTCCATCACCTCTACTAGCTTTGTTCTTTGTGATGCTTTCTAAGGCCCACTTGACCTCACATTCCAGGATGTCTGGCTCTAGGTGAGTTGATCACACCACCATGATTATCTGGGTAATGATACACACACATGTATGAATACATCATTACATACTTACACACGTATATGTGTGCGTGTGTGACTTTGCTTTGTAAAGAACCTGGTTGTCTTCTCCTTAAGGTGAGATTTACTTTTCTTGAGGATAAGATTTTACTCTGAAATTCTTGGTCATGTCCTTTCTTCTTTCTCTTTGTTTTCCAATGACATTCATTATCATATCTTTTAACTCCCTTTGGACCTCTCTTCCTCCTTATGCTGTCTAGAACCTGAGCCTTTCCTTTAATCATTCCTTCACCATTCTAGCCTGTTTTCTTGCTCCTTGACTTTTCATTGAATCTAATTCAGTTTTCCCAGGCTCAACCTTATCATTTGACATCTTTGCCACTGTCCCTGGGCTGCTGAGCCCTGTCAGCTGAAACTTGACAACAGTGCCAATTGTACTCTCTAAATCCGTGGTCTCCAGTCTGTTGGGGTCCCAAGACAGCCTCTGTAATCCTTGATTGTTCCACACTTTCACTGCCATCTTCCTACTTCCTCCCTGTCACCTGTTCCCTCAATTTCGAAAAATAATCTCGACTCCTGTTTTATTAAGAGCAACAGGCAGAAACTCCTCAACATCTTCTTTTACTACCATTCTCTGTCTACCTGCAAATGTTCTCAGCACATATCACCTTCTAGTTATTTTCCTACTTTTTGTCTTTAACTTGGCTATCAGGCTGCTCAAAAGAGCAATGCCTTTTGCTTCTCCTTCTACCCTCTGGCTTCCATCTAGAACTGCTAACTGTTAACAAGTAGGAGATAGTTTTCCACCTTCACCTTATTTGGCCTTAAAGGCATTTTAACATTCAGTACTGCCTGTAAGCATCTTCCTCAGTGTTCATAAAACTCCGCACTTTTGGATTTTTCTCCCACCTTAGATTCTCACAAATTCAAAGTTGCTGTTCCCAAAAATAGCATGAAAAAATTTAAGCGTTTAATGCTTTACAACATAATAATTGATGTGAATGCTTGTAATTTAGTATTAATTGTACTTCTAAAAAATATACTATACTTTTATATATAAATAACTCAGTTATACCTTAAAAAATAAGAAACATATTAATTTTCCCTTGATTTCTTCTTTCCTAGTTAATGAAGGAGTTCCCTCTCCTGAGCATGTTCAACATCCATGAAAACCTTTTAGAGGCTCTCCTGGAACTACAAGCATATGCTGATGTTCAGGCAGTCTTAGCAAAGTATGACGGTAAGTCCTTGGATACTTTTATCTACTTGAGTATTCCTCTCTTCTTGATGTGTTTCAATGATTAGATGAGAAGGATCATTTCAAATAGCACAGCATTGTGCTAACTATTGTCTTATGAATTTCCACCTGATTTCCGTGGTCAGGAATCACTCAGAACCTCTGTGGGCAGCACGTGCCCTGTAGGAACAAAACTGACCCCTCACTGGTTGACTGTGACCACTACCTGTTGGTCATGTAGATCTTTGAAGCAATAGAACAGCTGGGTTTTGTTGTTCTTTAGCTGCTAAGTCGTGTTTGAATCTTTGCAACCTTATGGACTGTAGCCCGCCAGACTCCTCTATCCATGGTATTTCTCAGGCAGGAATACTGAAATGAGTTGCCATTTCCTTCACCAAAAACAGCTGGTAGTTTCTGCTACAAAACTTGTGACAGTTCAGTAATGTTTGAAGAGGAAATCATGGCCCCTTCACCCCAGGTCTTCTCTTTTTTAGCAGAAAAACTCCCATTTCTTCACATGAGAGCCTTTGCAGTCCCTTTGCCATTCTAACCTACTCACCCATGAGCTTATTTTATTTTGCCTTTTCTTAATAAACCAGAAAAATAAGCTGATACCACCCAGATATTTGAAAAATCTTCTTCTCAATTGCCATTGTCTTTGAATTTACTATTTGATTAATTATACACAATTTTCTACATAATTAGCTGCTAGAATCTCTGCAGAATTTCATACCATTCTGCCATGTCCCATTAACTCTCTCCCCAAAATAAATATATTTGCTTATAAAATGGATGTTAGGAAGTGATTGTTTATGTTACATGATTTTTTTTTTACTTTATAAAATATTCTTTATTAAGTAAGCATTTTTAGTGCATTTAAAGAATTATTGACATGTACACACTGCTATATTTAAAATAAAATGCCTTTCCATGAAAAAAGAAGAATTATTGAGGTCAAATTTTCTAGCAATTCATCAAACATATAGAGCCAACTATACTATTTGAGTCTTATTTTTGACACGCAGTTCCTCGAAAGGTATATCTGAAATAGGTTAGAGTTGTTACCCCCTGCAGCTGGAGGAACTGAGGCATCGTGAGACTGTTTTCATTTTGTTTTATTGTTAATTCTTGCTCAGACTGATGCAAAATCTAAAAGCCCTCAGCCAGTGATGGCACCGCTTGGCCTGTGCAAACATGAGCACCCTGAGTAAGAAAATACAGGCTACCTAGTATGGAACTGATTTTAGAAAGAAGTAAAAATGTGGCACACTTGACAGTAAATGAAATAAAGACTGGCCTTCATGTCAGCTCACTTTTGTTCTCTGTTTATATGCTGGAATCTCACTGTTGGGCTGACCTTGGGAGTCTAAGCCAGGAGACTACCTTAGAGGCAGAATGCTCATGGTACACTGAGGGCCTTTTGGTGCCTAAGAAACCCAGCACATGGGCTCAGGTGGTCATGCGCCTTCCACAAAGTACCTCAAAGCCAGCAGTGTCATGGCAAGGCTTCAGTTCTCATCCCCAGAGTCAGCCTGCACTCAGCCTGCTACATCAAGGCGTGAGAAAAGGTTTAGCCAATAGAGCCTTTGGGATCTCAGGTCTCTCCTAAGGCTCCTTTCATGAAGATCTCAGTTCATTACAGAAATCATCAGCTTTGTGTTACAAGACTGATTGTAAAATAAAGCAGTGAACTCATTTGGAGCTTTCTGTCGTCTGTCTCTATCCCATTGCACAGTCTCCATGCCACAACAACTGAAAGCTGATTTATTAGATTCTGATAACATATGTTCACATTATTTGTTACAAGAGCCTGTCCCACCCTCCACTAAAACTTGGCTCTCACTTTGCTAAATTCCTTTGTTGCAAATGGACAAACTCACTATACCAAAGCCCTGTGTTGAGCTTTGTTTATGTTTGTACCTGGCAACAGAGATGATGTTCTTTCTCATTATTCATGGAAAAAGAGCCTCATTAGTGGCAGGACACATACTGTTGCTGAGATGCCTCGTTAGGGGTTTAGAGTTCAGCAGTGGTCAATCCGCTGCAGATGACCTAACCCCAGCTGAATCCTGGAGGGTGTTTTGGCTCAGACTTGGCTCAGGCCTGTGTCATTTACAGTAGAAATATAATGAAGTGGCTGCTGAAGTTACTGTTCTCGAGGAGTGAGCTGCAGCCACACCAGACTATTAAAAACATGCCTCATCTTCTTCTCCCCGGACCAGAAAATGGGCTCTTTCCGGCTCATCCCTGCAGCTTTTCCTTGAGACCCAAAGGCCCTCGACCCAATTCTTATCCAATTTTCTTGCTCTGTGTGAGGAAGTGGAAGCTTCAGAGGGCTTGGAGTACAGAGAGCAATTGGGGCGCCCTGCTCTTCACCCTGGTTCTGATGTCATCATTGTAATCTGTGAGATGCTGGAGACAGCACTTTGAACCCCAGCCTCCCCATCCCTCACCATTGAGCCACACCCAGAGCAGCAGGATTAGATGTTATCTTTGCAAATCGGAATGCTCTGGTTGGGTAGCTGTTTCTTGGATGTTTTATGGGTACAGCAATCCTTCTTTATTACATTTGCTAGGTGGCTGAATTTTTTTAAGTAGTATGAGGGGAAGTGACACAATGGGATTGGTGCTGCTTCTCTGACCTTTGCAAAAAGGATTTAGAAATATGGCAAAGCACAGGGGAAAAAAACACAGCATGTTCTGAGGAAAGGAGGAAGGCAGCATATATTCCCTTTGCCTCATTCTTATTCTTCTTCACTTCTATTTTTTTTTTTTTTTTTTTTGCTTTGACTTTTTAAAATGACATTTACAAAGTCCTTTTATAGGGAAGCCCTTTGGCAAGCCTGGATTCCAAGTAGGGATTACCAGTTAACTAGTCACACCTCCTTGTAAACTGCAATCTAATTTTTACTTTTCCCTTCAGATAGCTTTTGATCTTATGTTATTCCAGCCATTAGTCTGAAATGCTGTCTTGCCATTCTTAGGAATTTTCATGATCTTCTAGTTTCAATCTGTTAACCAACATTATGGGTGAGCAATTTTTATCCAGGTGGTTGGTGTTGGTTTTGGAGGGTCCTTCATACAATGACTGAAAAAACAGCAGCAGCTAACATTGAGTTCTTATGATGTGGCACAGTCAGACATGATCCTAAGCTTGGCGTGGATGGACTGGACTCATTTATTCTTGCCACAGCATATGAGGTAGATACTATTATTAGCCCATTTTACAGCTGTGGTAACTGGTACAGAAAGGAGTTAAGTAACTTATTCAAGTGAAGAGCCTGAGATGTCACAGTAAAGCCATGGAGATATTATGTTGTGAGGGCAAAGAGAGAAACTTAGAACAGCATTTGTTCGATATGATGTGAATTCTACGAGGAAAGGAAAGCAAGAATAAACTGAGGTCATCTGACCCCAGGCCCATGCCCTTAACCATCATCCCACTTCCACTGTCTCTGCTGTTGGCAGTATATTTAACTGTTTCTATTAACACTCTTCTTGTTGTTATCATTGGTTCCAATTATACACATTACCTATAACCCTTACAATGTCCTTGCAAGAAGGTAGGTATACCTTGCAAGAAGGTATTCTGTTTTATCAGATGCAAAGCTGAGGCTTGTGAATTTAAGTAACTTTCAAAACCACATTCCTTGAAAACTGCAAAACTGCAGAACTGAGATGCAAATTCAGGTCTAGCTGGCTTTAAGAGTCCATGTGTTTTTCATAAACGTAAGCCTCGTTGAAGTGACTTTCTTTTTCTCCCTCCTCTTATAAAGAATGAATTAGGCAGGCTGGAGCCATGGTGCAGAATTTCAGTGATGCCAAATTGTCTTTTAAGATTTTTAAAAAATTATTCCTTGAGAACTGGGCATATCTGTATTTGTCTATCTTTCTGAAACCATCTCCAATCACCTTGTTCCTGATTTCATTAGTCACAAAAGGGATTTGATGTATGGTGTTCATTTAATTTTAATTTATCTTTTTTTTTTCCAGTCATACATTAGCTATAAAGACAATGTTTTTAAGATCATAAGGTCATCAGAACCTTCTATATGAAGCCATTGAGAAAGTTGTTATAAGCTTTGGATTGCCTTTCAAAGAAGTTTATAGGCCACCTAGCTTGAAAGCTTAAGTCTGAAGATTAGGGTGGGAATGAGGAAAATAATTCATGAGTTTCTTATTCATTATCATTTGCGCATTTGAATTTTAGAAGAATCTCTCAAAGCAAATGAATATGAATATGAGTGCTCCCTTTGTGAGCATTTCCTTTGGGAGTACCTAGCTCTGTCTCTAGTTAGTAACTCCTGAGGATACCCAAGGCAGTCCTGGTGGTGGGACAGAGGACTAGCCCTGGTGCCAGCCTGCTGAGAGCAAGCCCAGTTCTGCCTTTCACTGGCTGGGTGAACTTAGTTCAGTTCAGTTCAGTCTCTCAGTTTTGTCTGACTCTTTGTGACCCCATGGACTGCAGGGACCCCATGGACACCAGGCTTCCCTGTCCATTACCAACTCCCGGAGCTTACTCAAACTCATGTCCATTGAGTCGGTGATGCCATCCAACCATCTTGTCTTCTGCTATCCCCTTCTGCTCCTGCCTCCAGTCTTTCCCAGCATCAGGGTTTTTTCCAATGAGTCCGCCCTTTGCATCAGGTGGCCAAAGTATTGGAACTTCAGCTTCAGCATCAGTCCTTCCAATGAATGGTCAGGGTTGATCTTTAGTATTGACTGGTTTGATCTCCCTGTAGTCCTAGGGACTCTCGAGAGTCTTCTCCAACTTCACAGTTCAAAAGCATCAATTTTTAAGCACTCAGCTTTCTTTATGGTCCAACTCTCACATCTCATGGATGTGAGAGTGAAGTTAAGCAAATCACCTAACCTTCTAAACTTCCATTTCTTTCTCTGAAAATGGAATCAAGACTTAGAAAGCCTAAGCAACTTGCCCAAGATCACACAGCTGGCAATTTGTTGTGAGGATTAAAGCATTAATCAATGGTGGCTCAGTAGTAAAGAATCCATCTGCCAATGCAGGAGATGCTGGTTTGATCCTTAGGTTGGGAAGAACCCCTGGAGATGGAAATGACAATCCACTCCAGTGTTCTTACTTGGGAAATGCCATGAACAGAGGAGCCAGGTGGGCTACATTCCGTAGAGTCACCAAAGAGTCAGACATGACTTAGTGACTAAACAACAGTGTTTAGAAAAGTGTGGGGCACACAATAAGAATTCAGTAACTATTAACCATTATAAAGAGACAAGGTGACCACTCCTGAACTTCACCCACTGTTCTCAACCCATTTTGTTCAAATGGAAAACTGTATATAAAATGTCAATTAAAATTATGAGAGCAGAAGAGCCCTGTCTTGTGTCCCCTAAAAACTGTTATAGCCTCTTGTTAAAATTAATTATACATCTAACAGGACATGTGAACTGACTCATTGAAAAAGACCCTGTTGCTGGGAAAGATTGAAGGCAAGAGGAGAAGGGGACTACAGAGGATGAGATGGCTGGGTGGCATCACTGACTCAATGGACATGAGTTTGAGTGAACTCTGGGAGTTGGTGACGGACAGGGAAGCCTGGTGTGTTGCAGTCCATGGAGTCACAAAAAGTAGGACATGACTGAGTGACTGAACAATAAAATAGGACATGTGTGTAGATATTTAAGAAGAATGGAAACACTTAGTTTTATCTCTAAAAAAATTCTTAAACATTTGGAAAACTGAAAAATAAAAATTGCCCAAGATTTTCACTCAAGATAAAGACAGATCGTTTCAGCCTCGGAGCAATTTGTACCAATGGAAATACAAATTCAAGCTCTTCTGGATACTTACTGCATTAGGGCATCTAGTGATTGCCCTAAATTTGAGGTCAGAAGCTTCCCTGTGAAGGACAGCTGGTCTTTTTATATAGTCATGAATGTTATATAAATGCAACAGCTATATCAAGACCATTTTTACTGGTACCATCAAGCCCATCCTAAATCTGTATTCTTATTTACCATCTGGTAATGTGCAGAAGAATTTCCCTGGTGGCTCAGATGGTAAAGCGTATGCCTACAATGCAGGAGACCTGGGTTCAATCCCTGGGTTGGGAAGATCTCCTGGAGAAGGAAATGGCAACTCACTCCAGCATTCTTGCCTGGAAAATCCCATGGATAGAGGATCCTGGTAGGCTACAGTCCATGGGGTCGCAAAGAGTTAGACACAACTGAGCGACTTCACTTCACAGTGTGCAGAAGGAATACTTTTAAGTACAGGACATGTTTGTAGCATTGGGGGAATACTTTCATCTCAGTAGATTGAAAGCAGAAATTCTAAAGAAAACATGAGGGAATCACTCTATGCTGAGACTCTTCAGAGAGTAAACTTTCTGCTGATCATTGTTTTACAGAGTCAGCATGTAGTTATAAGTAAAAATTTTATACACTGTTCATTGCCCAGGGCCTTACAGCTAGAACAAGTTACTCAGTGATCATCTCTGTTCCTTTGAAGTGGTCACCAGATACCCTGTCTTTTGGCTAGGCTGTTTTTCACTTACGTTTGTGAAACAAGTGGGATTTGAGATTTCAGAAGAACCATTGAATAGAATTTGTATTGAGGCTGTCAGCATCAGACTATCAGATTAGGCTGTCCAGACCTCCAAAATGGTACATTTCAGTCAAGTATATCTATAGATGTGAGTTTTGATACCACAGACATAAGCAGCTTTGGAGACATATCCACTGCAAAATTAGGTTGCATTCGAGAAAGAGGATTTGAAGTGCGGTCAGTCCCAAGTGACAGACTTTAAGCCTAGTCCAGCTCCCTTCCTCGGCCTGGTTCTTATGGAAAAGATCAAGGATACCGGGCAAATGTTGAAGAGAATTTTTGTGTAAAAGATGGGCAAATAATCACATTGCTGCTTCAAAAAAGAAAATAATTATCCGCCCTGACACCATGGACTATGGCTTCAGGCTGGTGGGCATAAGTCACTGAGAAGTAATGGCCCTGTATAGCTTTGCACTGAGTGCCCTGCTGACTGGGAAACCAAGAAGGATGTCTGTCATGAGGACTGGGCCTTTGAGGTTACAAAGTGGTTGGCTGTCATGCTATCTGTGCAATGAGCAGGACTACTCACAGGTGCTATTTCAGAGTAAAGACTGTATGTGTGAAAAGTTTCTACAATTTCTGATGATGGAAGACATTTTATGAACACATACATCTATAATTCACAGAATTGGCATAGGAACAACCCTCTAAATTTATGCTTGCTTTAGTAATCCTTATGGCCCAGTTATCATAATTTACCAAGGTAACATTTCTCTTTAGCTGGCCATCACCATCACATAAACTTCCATATTTGGTTCTAGGGCACCAGCCATAGAAGTGCTTTCTGACACAGACCCTCTGGGATAATCCAGTCCAGAAGTTGCAAATAACATCTGGTGTTTGCTTTGTAGCATAAGATAAATATTTCTTCATGTAGTTGAATCTGTGTTGCCTGCCACTCCCTTTGCTCCAAATTACTAAGATCAGTGGTGTTTCCTGATTGAATCATTGACTTCCCAGGTGACACACCTTTTTGAGGTTCTTTTTATTTTATATCAGTCCTTTTTATTTCTTCAGTGAAGCTTTCTCCTTGGATTGAAAGGGGACAACCTTAGATTGACTTTTTGAAGGTGGAACCAAACAACTTCATACTATCTAGAATCCCCTGAAAGATTTAAGAACACAATTATGCATATATGTTGTTGTTTTCTTTGCATCATATCATGAACAGGAGTAAACAGAGAAATCTTATTGAAGACAGTCACATGGAAGATAGAATCACATCATGGTACAGTAATAAGACATTATGGTCCACTGACAGGAAGGAGAAATGGGATGTATTTTCCTTAGTTTGTTTTTCACTTTTGTTTGTTCAGTTGGTCTGTTCATGGCTCCAGAAGAATCTGTCAAGGCTACATAAACTTCGTATATCAACTTGGTGTCTAAGAAAAGTGATACTTGATACTCTGTAATCTTAGGTGGTTACAGGGAGCCTAAAATTAAAACCTAAAAACCTAAAAATTAATTAGGTTAATTTTTTCAAATTAATTCAGCAAACCTTTATGCTGAAGATACTTTTAGGGACTTCGAGATTTGAAGATGAATATTATTTATTCTGTGTTGCCAAGAAGCTTTCAGTCTGTTGGAGAAAGAGGTTAAAAACAAAAAAGCAACCCATAATGAATCAAGGTGGGGTGAATCTGTGCTCAGTGAATCAGTTTGAAACATGCTGCAGGCAGTAGTGAGAAAGAAACTCGGAGAACAAGCCCTGTGTCCTCTTCTTGGACACGGATGTACTACGGTAGATGTTCAGAGTGCCTGTGGGAATGATCGACTTGTCAGATGGAGCTGCACTGTGAAATAGTGCTCTTACTTGTGAGGTGCTTTGGGACTTACTTATCTACTGGCTGCTGCCCTTGAAAACATTGTTTTAGACGTTTCAGTGTGAAATTGACCCTCAACTGACCAATCTCATACATAGGAAGAGTAATGATATTTTTAAAATTACATCTTGATTGTTATTATTATTACAGATGAACAAAGGGAAATTAGGCAAAAAGATCATCACTGGAAAAAAATTCTATCCTATCTAAGGTTTTGCCCCATGGGTTTTCTGAGACATTAAAATGACAGCTGTACTCATAATCACATGACTTTGTCCCAAGATTATTTCATTGAATTTCAAGTTTGTTGGCATGAGCCATTCATGACTTTTGAAAACTTAAGAGTCATCCTCCCCGAGATGACCTTTCTTTTTTTTTTTTTTTTTCCAGTAGCACCATTCTCATAAAGGGTGCTTGGGAGCCAGAAGAGGTGTGGTTTGCTTTCTTTGTTTCTGGACAAACTTTTGTTCAACCTTGCTTCAGCTTTTACTCTTGGTTTCTTCCTGCCCCACTTTCCCACTATACTGCTTTGTCAAATAGACATCTAGATTTAGAGCACAATCCAAAGTCATGCATTCTGCTGGAATGCTGTGCGTGCGTGCGTGCTCAGTTGTGTCTGACTCTTCCAGCCCCAAGGACTGTAGCCAGCCAGGCTCCTCTGTTCATGGAATTGTAAGCAAAGATAAATGAAGTATACATGTTGAGAAATAACACGTTTCTGACTCCCTCTTAAAGTACACATCAATACAGATCACTCTTGGCTCCTGGAAGCTAAATTAGAAGTAAATGTTTGCATGTCCAAGGAAGGTGATATAAAGTGATTTAATATGTTACTATGTTAATTTAGGATTTTATTCAGCAAACACTGACCACCAACTATGTTTCAAACATTGTTTTGTATTGTGGGTATGAAGTGATGAAGAAACACAGCTTTAACCCCTAAAGCACACCATGTGAATAGGAGAGGGAAATGAGAATGGACAGTTGATGTGAAGTGTAAAGACTGACAGAGTTTAACCCAAGATGGAAGGGACACCTCACCCAAGGTGATGAGAGAAACCACCCCCATGGAGGTGGGATCTGTGCTGAACCAAACAGTGAAGGTGCTGAAGGCAAAGAAAACACATAAAACACATTTGGGGCAGGACTGACACAGCTTGTATGGAGAACGTTGTTTCCCACAGAGCAGAGGGGTGGAGGAGGGCTGCAGCAGAAGATGCACTGGTAAGTTAAGCAGGACCCAGACCTCAAAGAGCTTTGATTCTGAAGACTATGGAGAGACCCTGAAGGCAATTTCAACAGAGGAAGGGCTTCATTCTGCCTGCAGAGTGAAGAGAGTGGCACAGTGAATTCTCACTCAGCCTAGTTTTGACTTGAGGTGGGTCAGGAGGTGAACACGGTGTGAAAGCCCTGAGACCTGGAGGGTAGGATGCCGAACTCCTGTGGCAGAGCTTTCAGACTCTGCAAAGAAGCAGAATTCTATCCTTCAGGGAGACATTTTCTAGGTTCTCCAACCAAGAAGTGTAAAGGAGTTATTAATAAGAGTTTGGTTTTTCTTCCTTTAACAACAAATGCAAATCCCAATGCAGAAACTTTTTATTTCATGGATAATCAAAACTTATTTTAAATGATAAGCACTTAATTTCATTTGGTCTCTGGTGATCTCTTTCTTAACTCCAGGAAGTCAAGACCTATATAGACCAGAAAAACCCTTAGATAATCTGTTTTTCGAGGGGAATGTAACTAAGATGTTACATTAAGAGTCTGCCAGGATTCATGTATCCTACCTACTTTCATCAATACCTGGATGCTTCTGCTGAGTGATAGCAGTGACACAAGGAGGAACAAAGTGAAATGTGAGGAAGAGGTGGAAGGTCTTTAGGGACCTTGCTTCTCGACACTATAATTACAACTAACGTAGACAAAGTCTGAGAGTAATTAATACCTTGGATTTAATTCTTATCAAAAAAAAAAAAAAAGAACTTTCAGTTCAGTTCAGTCGTTCAGTCATGTCTGACTCTTTGCGACCCCATGGACTGCAGCACACCAGGCTTCCCTGTCCATCACCAACTCCCGGAGCCTACTAAAACTCATGTCCATTGAGTCAATGATGCCATCCAGCCATCTCATCCTCTGTCGTCCCCGTCTTCTCCTGCTTTCAATCTTTCCCAGCATCAGGGTCTTTCAAATGAGTCAGGTCTTCACATCAGGTGGCCAAAGTATTCGAGTTTCAGCTTCAGCATCAATGAATATTGAGGACTGATTTCCTTCAGGATGGACTGGTTGGATCTCCTTGCTCTCCAAGGGACTCTTAAGAGTCTTCTCCAATACCACACAGAGTTCAAAAGCAACAAATTTTTGGTGCTCAGCTTTCTTTATACTCCAACTCTCACATCCATACATGACCACTGGAAAAACCATAGCTTTGACTAGACGGACCTTTGTTGGCAAAGTAATGTCTCTGCTTTTGAATATACTGTCTAGGTTGGTCATAGCTTTTCTTCCAAGGAGGAAGCGTCTTTTAATTTCATGGCTGCATTCATCATCTGCAGTGATTTTGGAGCCCCCAAAAATAAAGTCTCTCACCGTTTCCACGGTTTCCCCATCAATTTGCCATGAAGTGATGGGACCAGATGCCATGATCTTAGTTTTCTGAATGTTGAGTTTTAAACCAAAAACTTCTGGCTCTCCTCTTTCACTTTCATCAAGAGGCTCTTTAGGTCTTCACTTTCTTCCATAAGGGTGGTGTCATCTGCATATCTGAGGTTATTGATATTTCTCCCAGGAATCTTGATTCCAGCTTGTGCTTCATCCAGCCCAGCATTTCTCATGATGTACTGTGCATATAAGTTAAATAAACAGGGTGACAATATACAGCCTTGACGTACTCCTTTTCCAACTTGGAACCAGTCTGTTGTTCCATGTCCAGTTCTAACTGTTGCTTCCTGAACTGCATACAGGTTTCTCAAGAGGCAGGTCAGGTGGTCTGGTATTCTCATCTCTTTCAGAATTTTACAGAGTTTGTCATGATCCACACAGTCAAAGGCATTGGCATAGTTAATAAAGTAGAAGTAGATGTTTTTTTGGAACTCTCATGCTTTTTCAATGATCCAACAGATGTTGGCAATTTGATCTCTGGTTTCTCTGCCTTTTCTTAATCCAGCTTGAACAGCTGGAAGTTCATGGTTCAGGTACTATTGAAGCCTGACTTGGAGAATTTCGAGCATTACTTTACTAGCATGTGAGATGAGTGCAATTGTACAGTAGGTTGAGCATTCTTTGGCATTGCCTTTCTTTGGGATTGGAATGAAAACTGACCTTTTCCAGTCCTGTGGCCACTTCTGAGTTTTCCAAATTTGCTGGCATATTGAGTGAAGCACATTCACAGCATCATCTTTTAGGATTTGAACTAGCTAAACTGGAATTCCATCACCTCCACTAGCTTTGTTTGTATTGATGCTTCCTAAGGCCCATTTGACTTTGCATTCCAGGATGTCTGGCTCTAGATGAGTGATCATGCCGTCATGATTATCTGGGTCATGAAGATCTTTTTTGTATAGCTGTTCTCTGTATTCCTACCACCTCTTCTTAATATCTTCTGCTTCTGTTAAGTCCATACCTTTTCTATCCTTTATTAAGCCCATCTTTGCATGAAATGTTCCCTTGGTATCTCTAATTTTCTTGAAGAGATCTCTAGTCTTTCCCATTCTATTGTTTTCCTCTATTTCTTTGCATTGATCACTGAGGAAGGCTTTCTTATCTCTCCTTGCTATTCTTTGGAAACCTGCATTCAGATGGGTATATCTTTCCTTTTCTTCTTTGCCTTTCACTTCTCTTCTCAGATCAGTTCAGTTTAGTTGCTCAGTCGTGTCTGACTCTTTGTGACCCCATGAATCGCAGCACGCCAGGCCTCCCTGTCCATCACCAACTCCCGGAGTTTATCCAAAGTCATGTCCATTGTGTCAGTGATGCCATCTAACCATCTCATCCTCTGTCTTCCCCTTCCCCTCCTGCCCTCAATCTTTCCCAGCATAAGGGTCTTTCACATGAACATCTCTTTGCATCAGATGTCCAAAGTATTGGAGTTTCAGCTTCAATATCAGTTCTTCCAATGAACACCCAGGACTGATCTTTAGGATGGACTGGTTGGATCTCCTTTCAGTCCAAGGGACTCTCAAGAGTCTTCTCCAACACCACAGTTCAAAAGCATCAATTCTTCAGCGCTCAGCTTTCTTTATAGTCCAACTCTCACATCCATACATGACTACTGGAAAAACCATAGCCTTGACTAGACACCTTTGTTGGCAAAGTAATGTCTCTGCTTTTTAATATGCTGTCTAGGTTGGTCATAACTTTCCTTCCTAGGAGTAAGCGTCTTTTAGTTTCATGGCTGCAGTCACCATCTGCAGTGATATTGAAGCCCCCCAAAATAAAGTCTGACACTGTTTCCACTGTTTCCCCATCTATTTCCCATGAAGTGATGGGACTGGATGCGAAGAGTTCACTCATTGGAAAAGACTCTGATGCTGGGAGGGATTGGGGGCAGGAGAAGAAGGGGATAACAGAGGATTAGATGGCTGGATGCCATCACCGACTCAATGGATGTGAGTTTGAGTGAACTCTGGGAGTTGGTGATGGACAGGGAGGGCTGGCATGCTGTGATTCATGGGGTCGCAAAGAGTCAGACACGACTGAGCGACTGAACTGAACTGAACTGAACTGATGGGACCAGATGCCATGATCTTAGTTTTCCGAATGTTGAGCTTTAAGCCAACTTTTTCAGTCTCCTCTTTCACTTTCATCAAGAGGCTTTTCTATTCACAGCTATTTGTAAGGCCTCCTCAGACAACCATTTTGCCTTTTTACATTTCTTTTTCTTGGGGATGGTCTTGATCCCTGCCTCCTGTACAATGTCACGAACCTCCATCCATAGTTCTTCAGGCACTCTATTAGATCTAATCCCTTGTCTTCCACTGTATATATACTTCCACTGTATAATCATAAGGGATTTGATTTAGGTCATACCTGAATTGTCTAGTGGTTTTCCCTATTTTCTTCAATTTAAGTCTGAATTTGGCAATAAGGAGTTCATGATCTGAGCCACAGTCAGTTCCTGATCTTGTTTTAGCTGACTGTATAGAACGTCTCCATCTTTGGCTGCAAATAATATAATCAGTCTGATTTTGGTGTTGACCATCTGGTGATGTCCATGTGTAGAGTCTTCTCTTGTGTTGTTGGAAGAGGGTGTTTGCTATGTCCACTGCGTTCTCTTGGCAAAATTCCATTAGCTTTTGCCCTGCTTCATTCTGTACTCCAAGGCCAAATTTGCCTGTTACTCCAGGTATCTCTTGACTTCCAACTTTTACATTCCAGTCCCCTATAATGAAAAGGACATCTTTTGGGGGTGTTAGTTCTAGAAGGTCCTGTAGGTCTAGAAGGTTCTTGTAGAACCATTTAACTTCAGCTTCTTTGGTATTACTGGTCGGGGCATAGACTTGGATTACTGTGATTTGAACAGTTTGCCTTGGAAACAGAGAGAGATCATTCTGTTGTTTTTGAGATTGCATCCAAGTACTGCATTTCAGACTCTTTTGTTGACTATGATGGCTACTCCATTTCTTCTAAGGGATTCTTGCCCACAGTAGTATATATAATGGTCATCTGAGTTAAATTCACCCATTCCAGTCCATTTTGGTTCACTGATTCCTAAAATGTCAATGTTCACTCTTGCCATCTCCTGTTTGACCACTTTTAATTTGCCTTTATTCATGGACCTGACATTCCAGGTTCCTATGCAATATTGCTGTTTACAGCATCGGATCTTGCTTCCATCACCAGTCACATCCACAACTGGGTGTTCTTTTGGCTTTGTCTCTGTCCCTTCATTCTTTCTGGAGTTATTTCTCCACTGATCTCCAGTAGCATATTGGGCACCTACGGACCTGGGGAGTTCATCTTTCAGTGTCCTATCTTTTTGCCTTTTCATATTGTTCATGGGTTTCTCAGGCAAGAATACGGAAATGGTTTACCATTTCCTTCTCCAGTGTACCATGTTTTGTAAGAACTTTCCACCATGACCTGTCCATCTTGGGTGGCCCTACACGGCATGGCTCATAATTTCACTGAGTTAGACAAGGCTGTGGTCCATGTGATCAGATTGGTTAGTTTTCTGTGATTGTGGTTTTCAGTCTGTGTACTCTGATGGAGAAGGATAAGGGGCGTATAGAAGCTTCCTGAATGGAGAGACTGACTGAGGGGGAGACTGGGTCTTGTTCTGATGGGCGGGGCCATTCTTTAATCCAGTTTTCTGTTGATGGGTAGGCCTGTGTTCCCTCCCTGTTATTCACCTGGGGCTAAACTATGGTGGAGGTAATGAAGATAATGGTGACCTCCTTCAAAAGGTCCCACGCTCGCACTGCTGCACTTAGTGCCCCCAACCTGCAGTTGGCCACTGCCGACCCACACCTCTGCTAGTGACTCCTGGACACTCACGGGCAAGTCTGGGTCAGTCTCTGGTGGGGTCACTGCTCCTTTCTCCTGGGTCCTGGTGCACACAGGGTTCTGTTTGTGCCCTCTAAGAATCTATTTCCCCATACCTGTGTAAGTTCTGACAGCTATATGATGGGGTTGATGGCAACCTCCTCCAAGAGGGCTTATGCCGTACCCATGCCTGCTGCACCCTGAGCCCCTGCTCCTGCAGCAGTCCACTGCTGACCCGTACCTCCACAGGAGACACTCAAACACAGTTCTGTCTCAGTCTCTGTGGGTCTTTGGATCCTGGTGCACACAAGGTTTGTTTGAGCCCTCTGAATGTCTCTGGCAGGTATGTTTGATTCTAAACACGATTTTGCCCCTTCTACCATCTTGCTGGGGCTCTCCTTTGCCCTTGGACGTGGGGTATCTCCTTAAAGTCTCTCCAGTGCTGCACAGTTTTACCTGTCGTAATTATTAATAAATAGTTGCACAAAGATTATTGCAGAGCACTGCAAATACAGGGCGATCTCTAGAATACCATTTCTGGACTCTCTCCTTGGTATTGCTGTGGTCACTATGTTTTTAAGTCAGACCTTGCTGACAGCATAGCACAGTTAACAAGCATGTGCTCTGGGGGAAGCTCATATTTGTTCTAGGTGTGTCGTGTTGTCATATTTCTTAACTGTTGTATGCCTCACTTTCCCCATCTGTAAAACAGGGCTAGCAGTAAGTCCTATCTCATAGGACCTACTGGTCTGAGGATTAATGTGTATACGCAATTAACACCAGTGTCTGGGACTTAATAAGCCTTCAATAAGTGTTAGCTAGTGGTAATTTTGATGATGATAATGATCATATAGGAAGGAAGGTATACTTATGATGTGTATGGAACAAAGCTGTAGGTGATAGGTTGAGTTACAACTATGACTGATAGGCTGGAATGATATGCTGAAACCATTAGTATTTAATAGTTTAGATTTTATCTTAAGATTTAAAATTTAATGGAGGCATATGTGGAAATCCTGCTCATAGATTCCAAAATTCTCCTGGCTGAAGTAATAGAGAGAAGACCTGCCTTTGGGTGAAATTGGTTTGGATAGAATGTGGAGTGAAGGTTTGTTGACCACATAGTCTTAGGAACAAAGTGCTGCAGCTGCTCAACTTCAGCTGCTCAACTTGCTGGTACTCAGAGATGGGGCAGTGGCCATGGGCTCCCCAGGCTGCATGTTTCCCTGCCTCTGTACTGGTCAGGTTTCAGGGATCCAGAGGATTATTTACAGTTGTAAATCTCATATTTTGAAATCACCCATGGCTCTGCAATAAAAATAAGTGAGAAGTTCTGAATACTGTGTCTTCAGTTAAAGGGCTGCTGCTGCTAAGTCACTTCGGTTGTGTCCGACTCTGTGCGACCGCATAGATGGCAGCCCACCAGGCTCCGCCATCCCTGGGATTCTCCAAGCAAGAACACTGGAGTGGGTTGCCATTTCCTTCTCCAATACATGAAAGTGAAAAGTGAAAGTGAAGTCGCTCAGTCGTGTCCGACTCTTTGTGACCCCATGGACTGCAGCCTACCAGGCTCCTCCATCCATGGGATTTTCCAGGCAAGAGTACTGGAGTGGATAAGATTAGGTTTAGAGGAGATAATTTAACCATCTTAATAGTTGAAAGGTCAACTTGAGAAATAATCAAATTCTGTTTATTAACCTAAGAAGGAATTTTTAGATAAGGATCCATAGAGGGAATGGAGGGGCCAAAGTGATGAAAGGCAAGGGAGAGAAGACAGCTTCAGGATCATAGGTTTGGCTTTTTTTTTTTTTTTCACCTTTTTTTTTTTTAATTTTATTTTATTTTTAAACTTTACATAACTGTATTAGTTTTGCCAAATATCAAAATGAATCCACCACAGGTATACATGTGTTCCCCATCCTGAACCCTCCTCCCTCCTCCCTCCCCATTCCATCCCTCTGGGTCGTCCCAGTGCACCAGCCCCAAGCATCCAGTATCGTGCATCGAACCTGGACTGGCGACTCGTTTCATACATGATATTTTACATGTTTCAATGCCATTCTCCCAAATCTTCCCACCCTCTCCCTCTCCCACAGAGTCCATAAGACTGTTCTATACATCAGTGTCTCTTTTGCTGTCTCGTACACAGGGTTATTGTTACCATCTTTCTAAATTCCATATATATGCGTTAGTATACTGTATTGGTGTTTTTCTTTCTGGCTTACTTCACCTTTTTTTAATTGAGATATAAATTACATGCTGTAACATGCGCAAGTCTTAAACATAGAGCTGGATGACTTTTCAGTTATGTACGAGTGAGTGAGTGAAGTTGCTCAGTCATGTCCGACTCTGTGACCACATGGACTGTAACCTGCCTGGCTCTTCATTCCATGGGATTCTCCAGGCAAGACTACTGGAGTGGGTAGCCATTTTCTTCTCCAGGGGATATTCCTGACTCAGGGATCAAACCTGGGTCTCCCACTCTGCAGGCCGACTCTTTATCATCTGAGCCACCAGTTATGTATACGCACCTCTGTGATCACCGCCCAGGATCATAGAATTTTCCATCATCTCAGAAAGTTACCCCTTAACCCAGCTGTAACCGTTTTTCTGACTTCTCTCACCATATATTAGTTTTGCAAACTTCACACAACCTCTTTGGAGTACTATCCACCAATCATTTATCTGTCTTCTGACTAAATTCCATTTCCAGCTATATATCTAAGAACAATGAGGTTTTTGTTTTTTTTTAAGAAAAAAATATACACAAGAATGATAACAACAGCTTTCTATATAATAGTGAAGAACTGGAAAACAATCCAAATAGCCATGAGCAAGAGAATACCATATTGTGGTATATTCACACAATGGAATACTACTCAGCAATAAAAAGGGATGAGATACTGATGTACGCTACAACATGGATGAACCTCAAAATATCATTTGGAATGAAAGAAGCCTGACACGAAAGTGCATACACTATGACTCTAATGCTGTGGAGTTCAGGATTGTAGCTTTTAATTAAAGTCTTTTATGTCTATTTGATTTTACACGCCTAAGATGCTTAGAGAAAGTTCTTCCCTTTTCATAAAAGGATCTATATGAAGCACAAGATGGCAAAGAAGTGGAAGGAGAATTAACATCAGCAGTTCAGCTTTGCTTAAGTGAGAAACATCAGCATTCCTTCTTTCTATAATGAGTAATGGAAATATGTGATGTCTCATTATTTCCTTTCATTTCCTCCTTGGATTCTAATCCTTAAAGAGACTTTCTGGCAATAGTGGTAGCTACACACCACTTAAAAAGAAAAGCACTGCATAGTTAGAGTCTCTTCATACAAATTGGACTTAGAATAATTTCAAGTCTCTTCCTCAAAATAAAATTTCTGAATAAATTATAAGAAGTCTAGGAAAGCATCTTATTTGGTGTTATTTCCTGCTTTAAACTTCTAATACTACCATTTTCATCACTACTGTTAGTCACTCTGTTCCCCTTACCATTATATTCATTTCCCTGATTGCAAAAGCATAAAATGATAGTAGGCAGACAAATTTATGGAGATAGAGAACAGATTAGTGGTCACTGGGCGGACAGGTATGGGTGAGAAGGGAAAGAGCCAGCATAAGAGAATTCCTTTGGGAAAGTTGTATGTTTTGATAGTAGTGGTGGTCACATGAATCTAGCCTTGGGATGAAATTGCATAGAACCACAAACTCATAGGAATGCATGTAAAAAATGGTGAAAACTGAATAAGGTCTGTAATTGACTTAATAGTACTATACCAGTGTCAGTCTCTTGGTTTTTATATCATTATACAGTTTTGTGAGTTGTTACCATTTGAGGGAAGCTGAGGGAAGCTTCACAGAACTCTGTGTACTATGTTCACAACTCCCTGTGACACTATAATTATTTCAAAATAATAATTTTAAAAATTATAATAGGCAGCAACAGCAAGTCTCAGTCTTTTATTTTCCCTACAAAATGAAAAAGGCAGTGCTAATGGGGCAAGCGGCCCATAGTAATTAGCTTTCTCCTAAAGGTAGTGTATATGGTTTTTCTTAAAAACTGTGCCAAAACATGCAGTTCCTGCCTCCGATTTAGATGTTAGGCAGTTATTAGATTAAAATATGGTTAACAATTGCACACTGCAAAAGAATACACTAGCTTTTTTAAAGGCATGTAATACATTTTCTAGATCTGCAGGGCTGACAGCACTTTGTATAAGTTCTGCCTTTGTCTGTTTATGCTGTCTGTGTCTGGCTCTACCAATGTATTTGCCCATGATCTTGCTTCAGGAAGTTAGTAAAAAGAATCCTTCCATTTAGCATCATCATCTTTTAAAATACACTTATTACATGCACATCACAGGAAGCTTTGGAAATTCAGATAAACAGTAGAAAACTGTCTTATAATCCCAGCACCCAGAAATAAAACTTAATATTTCATATGTATAATTCCAGCCTTTGTATCTCTCTGTATATAAATGCTTTTTTTAAAATATGTGAAATCATAATTTTTGTAAACTTTTTTACTTATTGATGTGTACACAATAATGCAAAACTTTCCCAGCTCATTAAATACTTATCTACTGTACAACTTAATGACTGCCCAGAATTGCACCTTGTGGATGGTGTAGCACCTTAGCCTTTCTTCTATGATTGAACATTTAGGCTGTTTGCAGTTTTCTACCATTAGAAACAATGTTGTGATCAACATCCTTAAGGTTAAATCTTCATGCACAATCATGATGACTTCCCTTAAGATAAAGCCTTAGATGTAGAATTGCTGGGTAGGCAAAATGTTAAAGTATTTGATTTATATTATCAGAAATAAGTGTCATTTACAAAAATATGTTGTAAAAGAAGGCCTTATTTGAACAAGATGCTTTACCTGAAGGGATATTTAGGATCAGTTTCTTTATAATGATTCATCCCTCCTTAGAGACAGATTGCCATTACCAAATAGATGTCTTGCTTTGACAGAATTAAAAGAAAAATATTGAAACTATATAAGTAAGTTATGCAAGAATTGTTTGCTAGTTTTTCATTTTTGTTTAACAGTGAAAGCAAAATAGTATACTAAAGAGATAACAAATGAAATAAACTTGCTACTAGTGGAGAATTGTGGTATTTATATTTTTCCTTCCCCCATTTGATACTGACTAAACTATATATTTTTATTAAGTATTATGATCATGCACATATACTACCAACATCTTCACATACAATGAAGGAATAAGGGTAAACATTTTTTAAATGGTAGTTGTAATGTTGCAGAGTTGTGAATGTCTTGTCTATAGGAGTGAAAGAGTTAAAGATTGCCTTTGATTAGGCATCTCTAATATTCTGCTGGAACACCTCAGTCATATATATGTTTTTGCATTTCCAACTAGGTGAATGTGTTCCTTTGCTTCAAAACAACCTGATCCTTCTCCTTGAGAAGCTAAATCCTTAGCAACAGGTTTTCTTTAGTTTTTCAAGTGAGGCTTCCTCTTGTGCTGCCACCTTCAAATAATTTTGACCATTATTTTCAGTTTCAGCTCCTTTCTAGGACTAATCCTTTGTTCCCATTTCATAGAAAGGTGCTAGATTGACACAGAAGGAACACAGATCACTCTAGGAAGGGTGAAAACAGGGCTTGCATGAGTGCTAAGTCGCTTCAGTTGTGTCCAACTCTTTGTGACCCTATGAAATTTAGCCTGCCAGGTTCCTCTGTCCATGGGATTCTCCAGGCAAGAATACTGGAGTGGGTTTCCATGCCCTCCTCTAGGGGATCTTCCCAACTGACCCAGGGATTGAACCCACTTCTCTTATGTCTTGTGCATTAGCAGGAGGGTTTTTCATGAGGGAAGCTATGGGGCTTCCCTCAGAGCTCAGTTGGTAAAGAATCTACCTTCAATGCAGGAGATGCCGGTTCGATTCCTGGGTGTGGAGGATCTGCTGGAGAAGGGATAGGCTACCCACTCCAGTATTCTTGGGCTTCCCTTGTGGCTCAGCTAGTAAAGAATCCACCCGCAATGCAGGAGACCTGGGTTCGATCCCTGGATTGGGAAGAATCTGCCTGCAATGAGGGAGACCTGGGTTCGATCCCTGGGTTAGGAAGATTCCCTGGAGAAGGGAAAGGCTACCCACTCCAGTATTCTGGCCTGGAGAATTCCATGGACTATACAGTCCACGGGGTCACAAAGAGTCAGACACAACTGAGCAAATTTCACTTCACTCTTTACCACTAGTGCCACCTGGGAAGCCTGAAAACCAGGCTTAAATAATGTTTAGATGAAAGGTCTGAACTTAAAAACAGAGAAGGCAATGGCACCCCACTCCAGTACTCTTGCCTGGAAAATCCCATGGACGGAGGAGCCTGGTAGGCTGCAGTCCATGGAGTCTCTAAGAGTCGGACACGACTGAGTGACTTCACTTTCACTTTTCACTTTCATGCATTGGAGAAGGAAATGGCAACCCACTCCGCTGTTCTTGCCTGGAGAATCCCAGGGACAGGGGAGCCTGGTGGGCTGCCATCTGTGGGGTCGCACAGAGTTGGACACGACTGAAGTGACTTAGCAGCAAAACTTAAAAAAAGGAAAAAAGGTTTAAACTTTTAAGTAGAATGTGTGTTATCTGCAATTTTTTTTTATTATCTTCTAATAACAATCAATAAGTGGACCCTAGCAAACAAGACAATTGATTCCTGGACTGATCTCCCATACTGTTGTTCAGTTGCTAAGTCCCGTCTGACTTTTTGCGACCCCAGGGACTGTAGCATGCCAGGATCCTCTGTCCCTCACTACTGGGAAGTGGTTAAATGTTTAGATATTGGAAAAACAACAAGACAAATCCATGAGTGTCTGACCTTTTTTTTCTTTCTTAGTCACAAGCACATTTTATACTGTGCTTACAGTGCTTAAGTTTTGTTTGAATATAACTTATGAGATCAGGATTGCAGAGACATCTGGCCCTTTCAATTCTGTATTGGTATTTTCTCTGATTATTTGTATTTTATCAATGTCATGAAATTTCCTTCAAAGAGAAATTCCTCATGCTGGAGTTGGTGGTAAATATTGGTTATTGAATGAGAGATTGTTTTTCTTTTATGAAATTATTTTCTCCTGCTGCTGTCTGTTGTCTAGTTATGGACTTTCCTTTTCATTCCTACTATAATGTCATTCTTCTAAAGTTGAAAACAGCCCTACAAGAAACTTGAAGAGAATTCCAAGTGTTAAGAGTTCTTCTAACCTAGAGTGAATTTTGTAGCACCTTAGAATGGCATATTTTTACCTGGTCTGAATTAAGAAAGTATTTCTATGTCATAGTAGTATAAATTACTATGAGTGTTAAAGAAATACAGTTCTGGTACGAAATAAGATCATAATTTAAATACAAGTCTGCCCCCATCAAGGGACTACCCTCTTTGAGTTGATCCACTCTTAGTTGCACTCTGCGCTTTATTCCCTGTGAATGGAATCTGGTTCTCATCCTCACCCCTCCATCTGAAATTATCTATACAAACCAAAAGGACCTGTTTTTCTGGACAACAGATTAGGCTTCATAATTTGAAAGAGGCTTTGTCATGAGTTTTTAATGAACAAAAATTATATAGTTTTATAAAGTTTTCATATGTATATATAAATGTATATAGCTTTATAAAGATTTTTCTTCTCACGGTTAACAAAAAAACTGAATATAAATTTCTTGAAGCTTAATGCAAAGGAAATCTGGCTTAAATTTAAACCAGGTTTAAATTTTTAAAGAATAGTTTTTAAAATAAATTGATTTATCAGTAAAATACTTATATTTTTAAAAAATCCAGGTAATATTTTTTTCTTCACTTTAGTATTTCATATACCTCTTGAGAAATTTTATAAGTAACAAAGAGGTCCTGTTTGCCTTTCTTGATATCAAGGCTCTTCATGTAATATTTATTTTATGTATTTATAGCTATTCTCTGCTTAAACTCAACATATGAAAATATACATTTTAAAACAGAAGATGATTGCCAAACAGTGTGGTGGGCTTTAAACCTGAATTACTTACAGAAAAATGAATTACCTTGTTTGTCACATACCACCCAGATACATAAGAAACAGCTGTGTACTGCATACATTGATTGACATATTCTTAACTTATGCTTTAGTAGGCTTATATGATTAAAATGCTAGTGTATTTAAAATTATTGTTCTTTGTTTGTACAAACGTATAACAGCTCCTACTTTTCTTTTCTCTCTGACAGATATAAGCTTACCAAAGTCGGCAACAATATGCTACACAGCTGCCTTGCTCAAAGCAAGAGCTGTCTCTGACAAGTAAGTGGATAGTGACCTGGTGGTACTAGGTGTTGGTCTGGACTGAAGGAGATGTGTTGTGTCTGAGGGTTTCTCTGGAAGTTTTCCTTAGTCTACGAGACCCCTGCTTATGAGCATGCATTTTCCAAAACCTGCTGATCTTTCCTTTTACTACTAGAAGGAGGGAATGCATATCCCCAGGAATTGTAATGGTGAATGGGTCCCTAAAGAGGGATTTGTATGAAATTCCATGCCTCTGAGGTGACTTTTTTCCTTTTTTTTTTTTCTTTTTTTGCCAGACCACAGATACCAAAAGGCCTGCTTGAGACTTACACAAAAATGCCTTCTTTGATTCATTTTTTTTTTTTTTTTTTTTTGGCGTATTCCTCTTCCTCCAGCGGTCCAGGATGGGGTAGTGGTCATAACAGAGATGTAATACAGTAAAAAGGGATGGCCATCCCCCATATTTTATCTCAGCAATTCCAAACTGACTCCCCACCCAGGGTTCGTTTACTTTGAGTCGCCATCTCAGTGGGACCTTGGCCCTTTTTATTCAGGCAGGTGACAATGGCATAGAGAATTTCCATAAACCAGGTGACTGGCAGGTGAAAGAGAACAGATGGCTTAACTGGTTTTGAGTTCATAAATGCTTACATGTCCCACTCCACTCCCTCTGGAGCATTGAAAAGCAGATACCAGGAAAAGAACACAGCCTCTGCTGTGTCAGACAGGTTTGCTGTTCAGTGTGTGTGCACTTCAAGACCGAAGTAATTTTCTTTCATTCTTTTTTATCCTGTAGATCGCCAGTACCTACTGCAACATCTTTTCTCCCTACACAGCGACTCCAGCTTGGGAGGGCAGGGCCAGGGTTGTCACAGCTTCCCCTGTGGTGTCTGCCTGCCAAGCACAGCTCTGGAGTTAGCCCTGGGTGTGAGGTGAGAAAGAGATTGCATGGTCTGGTTTTTTTCATTCACTCGGGCAGGTGTCTTGCCCGCAGTTTGGGCATGCACACGCCCCCTGCCGGAATGGCCCCCAGCAGGCTCGCCTGCTGCTGAAGCTGTAAGACTTAACCCTCCATCGCAGCACTGACATGGGGTTGGGAGCCTCCTTTAAAATTCTCCCCAGTTCTGTTTTTAACCAAGTGCGCTCTTCTGTAACCTAGTTTTCTCTTTTTCCTACACTGTCTGCCCTTGTCAGTCCTCCCCCCTCCCCTGACCTAAGCAGGTACCTCCTAGAAAACTTAGATTAGCTATTTAGACAGAGAGACTTGACAGCTGAATTGAATTCCTTCCATGATTAGACACAAGCACGCTTTCTGCTTCTGCTGGGGTTTTTGTTGGCCTCTGTCTGAAGGGTCTCTCAGAGGTCTGATGCAGTGGAGGTTTGGAGAGCTCATGGCTTTGGCTCGCTGTGGTTTTTCTGGGCCCTTGATGTGTGGATGCCTTTCCGGGTTAATGCCCAAGCAGTGGTCCCAACTGGATGGTGTTTGTCTTTCTGCTTTTCAGATTCTCTCCTGAGGCTGCATCTCGGCGGGGGCTGAGCACAGCAGAGATGAATGCGGTAGAGGCCATTCATAGAGCTGTGGAATTCAATCCTCACGTGCCAAAAGTGAGTCTGGAATCCCCGAAGGAGCTCGTTATGAGAGCAGAGAGTATGTAGTGACCACAATGTCATGTCTCGAATACACCCAGTTCTAAAAAGACTGAATTGCAACCAGTGAATTTTGGTTGAGGCCCTGCATAAGCTATGCTTATTAGCCTCATTTTTAAGCAAAAGCTACATTCAAGAGGCTTTGGGGCCCATTCTCGGGCTTCTTATAGTAAAGGTAAATTGATAGATCCAGCTTAGGCAGGCCAGGTCAGGAAGCCTGAAATTGGCAAAATATGGAGATCCCCAAGGATGTTGATGCATTTGATAGGAACTGCACATCAGTTATGGTCTTACTTAGCACCAACTGGAGAAATGAACCTTGCTGTGAAAAGCAATGGTAAAAAAAATTACTAATATGGAATTCTGTGTCTCCATAAGTGAAGTGAAGTAAAAGTCTTGCAGTTGTGTCAGACTCTTTGCGACCCCATGGACTATGCAGTCCATGGAATTCGCCAGGCCAGAATACTGGAGTGATAGCTTTTCCCTTCTCCAGGGGATCTTCCCAACCCAGGAATCAAAGCCAGGTCTCCCACATTGCAGGCAGATTCTCTACCAGCTGAGCCACAAGGGAAGCCCAAGAATACTGGAGTGGGTAGCCTAACCCTTCTCAAAGCAGATCTTCCCAACCCAGGAATTGAACCAGGGTCTCTTGCATTGCAGGCTGAGTCTTTACCAACTGAACTATCAGGAAAGCCCATAAGTAAATGATAATTAATCAGTATTGGCCAGAGAATAATGAGGAAAACCTCACAGTATGGAGGAGTATTCTTTTGACTTGTGAGTGCTGTTTTAATAGGAAATATTTGTCTTATTAACTACAAGACTGATCAATTTATAAATATTCAATATTTCCCGTGTGTTTTTTATCAATTTGATTTTAAGGGAGTCAAATCATGGCAGAGGATATTTCTGTAATCTTTTATTCAGAAGGAGAGTGTGTGTTCATGAATTACCTGTCTTTGAGTACCTGCTCCATGATAAGTTTATTGCTGAGGGCCATTTCTGTTTCTGGATATTATAAAGCACATTTTGACCTCTAGGAAACCTCCTATCGTTCATATCAGGTACAAGACAGTTTTCTTGGCAGAATGTCTGATGAAAATTTCCGTTGGTGAAAAGTGACAAAATCAGGCTGTTTCCTTGTTTTGTTGCAGTACTGTAGCAAAAGGGTGGGTTTGGGGTATGTGTATGTGTGCCTGTGTGATGACTTATGGAGTTACCTACTTTAATTTACTTTGTTGCTCTCCAGAGTGGCAGAAATAGGTGATCTCTATCATTCCTAAGGTTTTACTCAGATCATGGTCATCTTCTCACAAAACAGGAAATTGAAGAGGGGTGCACAGTGCCACATTTGCAGAAGGATATATTTATCCACTGTAGTCTCAGTGGATAATGAGTAGCGTAGTATTTGTAGACTTAGGTATTGTATATAGGGTGGTATAAAATATATATCTATTTAATATCTTTTCAGATAAGTTAAAAATATATTATCAAATTTAATTAAAATGTAAAATGAATCATGAAAATATTATCCTGAATTACAGTAAACTTAGGTCATCAATTAATATTTATTGAATGCCATTCTCTAACTACATAGCTTTTATGAGCACACATAGGTCTCTTTTACAAACAGTATTGGGCAATTGAGTCCTAGATTCTGAAACAAAAACTTGGGTTCCTGTTCTGGCTCTGTCATTTACTAATCATGGGATCTTGAGTTTAGCATCTCTGAACTCAAAGTTTTCCCTTGTCTTCCAAGTGAAGATAAAAATATAAGCCTCTCCTATGTTCTGTGATAAAGATCAAGTGAGATAATATATTTGAAGTTCTTTGAAAGTACTTGAGCGCACCATATGTTTGTAAATCATTAAAATTATTGATATTTGGCTTGTTGGCAGCTCTTCAAGTATGGGACCTGAGTCTTAACTTTTTCGGTTATACCAGCCTAAGCCTTGTCATCCTAAGACACAAGCTAGAAAACTGCACCAAACCTTGGAACAATGCTTGTTGATTAGACATTTTAACTGAAGCTGTCATTTAATTCTAGATAATGGTCTTAAATGGTTGAGCCTCCAGAAGAGTTGTAAGAGCCCTAAGAAATAGTTTAAAGCTGCCATGGAAGAATTTGACTCAGTCAACTAGTATTCTAGTTGTAAAATAGAAGTCTTATAAAAGTGGAAATAACTAGAACAAGTTGAGAATATTTGATTTCACTCTAGCTTCCAGTCATTAAACCAATAGGGCATAGGAATAAAATGATTCTCCACCACTTTGCTTTATTGATGATTGTGCTGAGGAGAAAACTTGTTTCCAGATCCTCCTCATTATTGACATTTCTATGGGGGAAAAGCCCCATGAATCACTGACCTCATATGTGCAGAGTTAATCACAAACCTCTGGTTCAGTTCAGTTTAGTCGCTCAGTCGTGTCCGACTCTTGGCGACCCCATGAATCACAGCACGCCAGGCCTCCCTGTCCATCACCAACTCCCAGAGTTCACCCAAACTCATGTGCATCGAGTCGGTCATACCATCCAGCCATCTCATCCTCTGTCGTCCCCTTCTCCTCCTGCCCCCAATCCCTCCCAGCATCAGGGTCTTTTCCAATGAGTCAACTCTTCGCATGAGGTGGCCAAAGTATTGGAGTTTCAGCCTCAGCATCAGTCCTTCCAATGAACCTCTGGTACATGTGTTCATATGCAGACTGCTAGTAATATCTTTTTTTTTTTTTTTTTTAAATTTTATTTTATTTTTAAACTTTACATAACTGTATTAGTAATATCTTTTATACATGTTCTGTTTGTTGGGACTGCTTCCTAATGTGTGCACACATGCACGTGTATGTGTGTGTATGTATATGGGTGCCTTTTCAGGCAGAGAATAGCCTTAATTCTAATGAGACATCAATGGAGGATATAAACACTTAAGATTCTTTCAGTAAGAAGGGACTTTAAATGTAATGTGGGACACCTCCAAGATTTTAAGCTTAAATTTCTCATAATGATACTATGAAAGTTATGTTTATTATTGGTGTCTGTTAATGTTTACTATGTGGCAAGCACAGTGCTAACTGAACCACATATGCCATCTTATTTATTTTTCATAACAACACTGTGATACTGTTATCCCTGCTACATAGAAAAGGGCACTACAGGTTTGGAGAGGTTAAGTAATCTGCTGTTGGTTACACCGTTAAGTAAATGACAGAGCCTGAACTGAGTCTGGGTTATCCAGCTCTTAAACATCTCCCTCCACTGTCCCCCAGATCCCGCCAGGTGGCAGACCATCCCAGGCAGGAACCTTGAAATGATGGCAGCCACATCCCCTCCCCAAGGCACTTGATTCCTGTGGACAATCCAGATTTCTTCAGGGTGTTATCGTGTCTTACTTACTTCCATAGTTTCTTTTCCTCTTTCACAAGAAGTTTTCAGTGGTCTAGCCCCGGAATTTTCAGTATATACATGCTGTTTTACCCAATTATAGCCTCCTTAGAAGGAGAAAAAATACCAACTATGGTAACTGTGAATTGCCTTCCATAAATTTATAGTTTAGTTCCAACCCCAGTAAGAATAGTTAATATTTCAATGTCCAGTGATAAATATTAGTTATTTACTCCAGGAGGGTTATTCCTGGGAACTCTCTTCACCCGCAAACATAAAGAATAGAGAGTATTCCTCCTAACCACACCACAGGACTGAGAAATAAATAACAATAGTACCAAGTTGTGGATTTTTGTTCTGAAGGAGAGCCTCAAAGTTGTTTGACTCCAAACATGATTTCTAAAGCTTTAGATTGCAGCAAAGTGTAAGGAGGAAGCACCCCATAGACTCATGCTGCTGCTGCTGAGTCACTTCAGTCGTGTCCGACTCTATGCGACCCCATAGATGGCAGCCCACCAGGATGCCCCATCCCTGGGATTCTCCAGGCAAGAGCACTGGAGTGGGTTGCCATTTCCTTCTCCAATGCATGAAAGTGAAAAGTGAAAGTGAAGTCGCTCAGTTGTGTCCTACCCTCAGCGACCCATGGACTGCAGCCCACCAGGCTCCTCCATCCATGGGATTCTCCAGGCAAGAGTCCTGGAGTCGGGTGCCACCGCCTTCTCTGCCATAGACTCATACTGCCATCAAATTGTGTTACTCCCTTCCCGAGGAAGTGCAGCTGTGTCTCCAGCCCTACAGAAGGTGTCAACTCCTTGGATAGTTCTTCAGGACTGCTTATGATCTAATCCAACTTGTCTTTTTATTTTTTCCTAGTTTCTTCCAACAGGCCATCCTCCTCACCCTTCACCCCCACCGTTGCAAGTCACTGCTGGGAAGCGTGTACCTCCCCATACCAGAATTATTCTTCCCCTCTGGTCTCTCACTACACCACACTGATTATGTACCTACTGGTCACCTCTTTTGAGTTTGATGAGGGGTCTTAGGATCTTAATCATGCTGGTGATTTTCAAGACCTGGGTACACAGTTCAAAAAGACAAAGCTTTAAACCATTGGAGGAGTTTCCCATTCAATGTGCTTAAAATAAGAGTTTTGAATTTAAGGAGAGTTTCTCCATTTTTTAAAGAAAATTTCACTCACGTTGTTGTTGTTCTGTTGCTCAGTTGTGTCTGACTCTGCAACCCCATGGACTACAGCATGCCAGGTTTCACTGTCCTTCACCATGTAATGCTGGACCAATGAAGGGCCAGCTTGGTTCTATATTTTGTATTGTTACATTGTATTGCTATCTATTGTTTAATGGATTTTTAGCTTCAGTTTTTTTCTTCTGCTTTCCCTACAGATATGCTTTCGCACCTGCTCTGCTCTTGCTCAGCCTGACAAGGAGGGGTACATTTCTATCAGAGATCTTTACACAGATCTAAGTTAATGAGTTTATGTGCTCTTAGTATGCCACACCTCCATCTCAAGGTGAAGAGACACATTTTTGGTTTGGAGGATGTTGCATTCACTCCTTCAGGGTGCTAAAGATAAATTTCACTTTGACAAATGTCCAAAAAATGACTAAATTATTGGTTTGTTACAAGCTGCATTAGGTATGGTTTTTCCCTCCATGCTACTGCTGCTGCTAAGTCGCTTCAGTCGTGTCTGACTCTGTGCGACCCCATAGACGGCAGCCCACCAGGCTCCCCCGTCCCTGGGATTCTCCAGGCAAGAACAGTGGAGTGGGTTGCCATTTCCTTCTCCAATGAATGAAAGGGAAAAGTGAAAGTGAAGTCGCTCAGTCGTGTCCAACTCTTCTCGACCCCATGGACTGCAGCCTACCAGGCTCCTCCACCCATGGGATTTTCCAGGCAAGAGTACTGGAGTGGGTTGCCATTGCCTTCTCTGTTTCCCTCCATAGTGGTATTATAATTTTATATATATATATATATATATATATATATATATATATATATTTATTTGAGAAAAGAGTAAAGAAATCATTAATAATCCCTTCATATCTAGTCACGGTGGTGGTGGTTTAGTCACTAAGTCGTGTCTGACTCTTGCGACCCCATGGACTGTAGCCCACTAGGCTCTTCTCTGCTCATGGGATTCTCCAGGCAAGAATACTAAAGTGAGTTGACATTTCTTTCTCCAGGGGATCTTCCCAACCCAAGGATCAAACCCACGTCTCCTGCATTGTAGGTAGATTCTTTACCAACTGAGCCACCAGGGAAGCCCCCATATCTAGAAGGAGTAAGTGAAGTGAAGTCGCTCAGTCATGTCCAACTCTTTGCGACCCCATGGACTACAGCCTTCCAGGCTCCTCCGTCCATGGGATTTTCCAGGCAAGAGTACTGGAGTGGGTTGCCATTTCCTTCTCCAGGGGATCTTCCCAACTCAGGGATTGAACCCGGGTCTCCCACATGGCAGGCAGATGCTTTACCCTCTAAGCCACCAGGGAAGCCAAAAATATTTCTTTGAGCCGCTTTTTGGCGAGGGGGTCGGCAAGAATACTAGGGTGGGTTGCCATTCCCTTCTCCAGGAGATCTTTCCAACCCAGGGATTGAACCTGGGTCTCCCGCATTGTAGGCAGATGCTTTACCATCTGAGCCACCAGGAAAGTCACAGGAAGGAGTAAATATATCCCTAATTCCCAACCATATACTCCAACTGAACAGTCCATGTTAATTTTCAAAAATATGCCGTGTGATTGTGATTCCTAAGTATTAAAAAAAATGCATAGAAAAAAGGCAGGAAGAAAATAGTCTTGAATATAATCTTATGGTTGGGAATCAGGGTATGTTTACTCCTTCTTGGGGAGGATCATCAGATTTTCAGAGTTCTTTGACCTTAAAATTGTTATCCTCTAGCTTCACAGTAAAGTCCAAGTCTTTAGCCATGTGCTTTCAAAAATTTAAAAATATTTTCTGGATGATTTACTTCCTTTTTCATTATAAAAAGTATATAACATAAAATTTACCCTCTTAACAAATTTTTAAGTGTAAGCATAGTGTTGTTAACTATAAGCCCATTGTAGTACTGCAGATCTCTAGAATCTTTTCTTCTTCCTGACTGAAACTATATGCCAACTGAACAGCAACTCAGCATTTCTCTTTCCTCCCAGGTCCTGGTAACAATCATTCTACTTTCTGCTTCTATGCACTTTACTACTTTAGCTACCTCATACAGGTGGAATCATGTATTATTTGTCCTTCTGTGACTAGTTTATCTCACTTTGCATGACATCCTCCAAGTTCATCCATTTTGTTGTACAAAGCAGAATTTCCTGCCTTTTTAAGACTGAACAATATTCCAGTATGGTGTTTATATGTATACACCACATTTTCTTTCTTTATGCATTCATTGATGGAAAATTAGATTGTTTCCACTTCATTACTGTTGTGAATAATGCTGCAGTGAACATGGGAGTGCAAATATCTCTTCAATTCTGTTTTCAATGCTTTTAGATGAATCCCCAGAAGTGTGATTTTTGGATCATATTTTTTATTTTTTGAGGGGTCTTCATATTGCCTGTCCCGTTTTACATCCCGCCCCCGAACTGTGCACAGGAATTCTAGTTTCTTCACTTCCGTGCTAACACTTGTCATATTCAATTTTTTGATAGTGGCCAATCTAATATGTGTGAGGTGGTATCTCATTGCGGTTTTGATTTGCATTTTCCTGATGGTCTATGATGTTACCTTTTCATGTACCTGTTGATCATTGTATGTCTTCTTTGAAGAAATGGCTATTCATGTCCTTTGCTGAGTCTTAAATCAGTTCATTTTCACTGAGTTGGGGTTCCATTATTTATTTGGATATTAACTTCTTTTCAGATATGGTTTACAAATATTTTCTCCCATTTCATAGGTTGCCTCTTCTGTTGTTTCCTTGACTATGCAAGAGCTTTTCCTTTTAATGTAGTCCCACTTGTCTACTTTGCTTTTGTGGCTAGTGCTTTTGGTATCATATCCAAGCCATCATTGCCAAGACCCAGTGTTAGGAAATTTTTCCTATGTGTTTAAGTCTTAATGCATTTTGAGTTGATTTTTGCCTATGGTGTAAAATACAGGTGCAATTTTATTCTTTAGCACGTGGATATCCAGGTTTTCCAGCACCATTTGTTGAAGAGAATGATTTGTTTTTTTGTGTTCTCTAATTGTAGGCATCAGTTTGAGGTCATCTCAACTAGTGAATGTCTTTGGGCATAAAGATTTTTTTTGGTCTTTAAGATTATTAAATTTATCTTAGGATAAATTTACATAATAAGAATGACTGAATAGCATATAGAAGCATTTAGGGTTCTTAATATTTATTGCTGAATTGCTTACCAAAAAAAGTATAGCAGTTTACACTCGCATCAGCTGGTGACTCTTTTCCATTTTATCACACTCTCACCAACATGGAGCAGTTTGTCTAAAACCAAAAAAAAAAAAAAACAGAAGGAAAATAGAAATGATGATTTTTATTAAGTACAGACAGATGTAATTCTGTTCTTTTACTTTGTATTTCTTTGCCACTGCTAGTAATGTGGAACATCATCAGCTATTTGTGTTTATTCTTGTCTGAATTGTCAGGCCCAGTATGTAGAGTTCCTGTTGTTACTGGGAAAATGTTAATTACAATGATGATGCAAGGGGTATGAACATAAGTAAGCAGACTCATCAAGTATTATTGGAGAAGTTCAAAAGTATTTGAAACAAGAACTCCCACTTCCTGTCCACAAGACCAGAGGGAAGTATGGGAAGGAAGAGTTAATTGGCTCCCTGCTAGGTTTCTTGTTTTGATAAAATGGGGATAAGAATAAAGGCTTCATAAGGTTGATGAAAAGTAAGTGGAATTCCACCGCGTAGCTTGTTCGGAACATAGTAGGTGTGCAGTACGTACTGGCCCTTTCGTCGCCTCCTCCCTCGTACCCTTGGCTATTTCCGCACTTGCACGCTGGCCAAGTACAGGCTGTTTAGAAACGTACTTTAATGACTTCTTAGACTGCCATAGTCTGAAGAAGTATAGCCAGAGAGAGTAACAGTGGCGCTACAGTGCCCCGACCTGGAGTGCCCACGGGTTCTCCTCAGCCTCCAGACTTAGAAGAGGCTCTAGCATGTTCCGGCTGCAGCTGTTGTCTTCATGAATTTCTAGTTGTAACTGCTGGCTAAGTCCTTCACTTGTGACTGATTAAGAGTTACCCATTTCCGACCTCTGCCTCGTACCCAGATTCTAGCACAGTCATTCCTACTTGCCACCACCAAAAAAAACCCAAACCAAACAACAACAAACTAATTAATAATGATGTATTATTTTTAAAGCAATAAACAGTTTTTTTTTCCCTCCTATTGCAGTTTTACGTGAAACCTCAGTGAACAAAGTAATTAAAAGTAGAATCACTCTGGTTGAAACTGGGATGAGAAGGCTGGTAGCCCTGCAACCCCAAGGCACCTCTTCATACAGTTTAAAAAATAACAGAAGCCTGGGAGCCATCCCCATCACCGCAGGATAGTCCCAAACTCATGAGGTCCCACCCTTAGAATAGGAGGCACCACACATTCTGAGCCCTGGGTGGTTGGAATACTTGGGTGCTGTGGGTGGAGCTGTTGAGGGAGAAAAATCAAGAAAAATCACCAGGACCAAAGGAGGAAAACTTTCCTCTTCATCTTGCCCCAAATCCCAGTGCTGCTAAATCTCAGGCTTGTCTTCCTGGGCCCCGCCAGGGGCCTGCAGGGGGTGCATAGACATCCTGAGGGTGCTGGCAGAAAAGGGCTCACCACACTCCTGACCCTCAGTCAGCAACAGGGCAGCCTGGGCGCCTGCCACAGAACTTTGAGGTGAGGGTCTAGTTTTTAAATGATAAAAGGAGCATGGAAGGAAAGGCATAAGAAAATGTAGAGGGAAGAATGAAGAATGTTATGACAGAAATGCACTCCCATTAAAAATTTTGCATTTTTCTTTAAAAGAAAAGTTCGTCTCATGTTAATCTAAAATTTCATGGGGATTTCTAGAGGTTTGTGGGGAAAAGCATCCTGGTAAATGTATATGCTAATGGTGTATCCACGGGACTTTGTTATAGTGATGGAAATTCTGTTTCTTGCAAACACTAATGTAATCCTCCCTTTATATCTTAGTAAAGCTGATTGACAGAGTATAAAATTGCTTTTTAATCAAATTTAGGAAACAAAATGTGTCGTGGGTTTTAGCATTTAAAAGTGCTTGAAGCGTGGAAGCAGAAACTTAGAATGCCCTGGCAGATTGTCTATGATATTGTATGTCTATGGTACATTTCAGAAATATTATTATTTCAATATAAGTTTCTTTGACTTGAGTCATATTTTGTTCCAAAGCTTTTTTGGATTAGAGAAAGGAGAATGTATTGTGGAAATAGGACCCAGGGAAAAATGAACACAAACCAGTTTTTAGCCACATTTCTCAAAAACAGAAAGTTTCTAAGAGGTCTCTCTAACAAAAAGCAGTGTAGCTGCTTCCACAGAGGATACTCCCACCCAGAACCCCCTGTCCCCCAGCTCATCCTATGTGATGTTTCCTCAGCCTCTGGTCCCCCTGACCACGTTCTATATCGAGGGCATCTTGGCTCTGTGCCACCTTCTCCCTGTGCCACTGCTGCCTCTCCGGGCTCTCCTCCTGCAGCACTTCCTCCCTGCCCTCCCTCAGGTTGGCTCTCAGTTCTCTCCTTTCCTTCTGGAAGCCCTCCTGGGAGACCTCGTGTACTCCCGCTTCTTCTGCCTCTCTGCTCCCCGCACATCCAGACCAGCATGCCTTCACTCCTCCCTTCAGGCCGTCACTCCAGAGGTGTTTTGTAGGCACTTCAGTTGTTTTTGTTATTTCCCACCACTAAGCCTCTTCCTCCTCTGGTGTCTTTATCTTAGCTGATGATCTCCCATTATGGTAGTTTCCTAAACTAGAAATATCTCAATCACCTTGAGTCCTTCTCTCATCCTCAGACTCAGCCAGGTGGCAAGTCCAGGGGAAGTCCCCCCTCTTCAGTCTCATCGGCCCTCACTTGGACAGGAGCTTTTTAAGACTTTTCTAACCTTAGTCTGTTCCTATCTGGTGCTGCTACACATGACTTGCCCATTTCTTTATGGAGAAACTTTGGTACAAACTGTACCAACTCTCTTCCCAGTGCCTACTGCAGGGGTTTTCAGACTCTGCCTAGGAGCCATTAGAGTCTTCAGTCCTTCTTGGGTGCTTCCCTTAAGATCCCCCACAGCTTTGTTTTACATCAACTTCACATTCTGTGTTATGTTTCTTTTTCTCTTCAAAACAGAATTTTCAGGGTCTCACAGTTTGAAACCACAGAATAACTCAGGGGAAAGGTTGTACTCTGGAGCAAATCACGCAATGCCTTTTACATGCACGTTTCCTGCTTCACCCCCTGGAGAGTAGCATGAAACCTGAGTTCCAGGGTAGGTTCCATCACACACAAATCGTGCAACCCTGGGCAAGCTATTTAACTTCCCAAAGTGTCCAGTTTTTTTTTTTCATCTGTAAAATAGGAATAATAATACCAGCTCCCTCACACAGTTGTAAGGAGTACCTGAGATAAGTATGCTTGACATGTGTTAGTGCTTCATCAGGGTTGGCCATTCCTGTCAGGTTAGCACTCAAGCCCTTCAAGACTGCAAACCCATTATGCCCTGTGATGCTTTGGCCCAGCCTTACAGTGGCTTCCACCTCCCCTCATCTTTACAGTTAAACTCTTGTTTATTTAGTAAGACTGACTCATATTTTCCTCTTTCTGTGAAGCTGTCCCAGAGACAATGTTCCTCATTTGCTTCCTTAGTACTAAGTATATGCCTCTTACTAAGATAGTTATCATGTTGAATTTTATTGTTTCTTTGTCTGTACATGTGTGCACATATGCATGTTCTCACACACACACACACACACACACACACACACGTATACTCTCTCTCTCACACTCACACTCCTACAAAGATTAAAGGTCACCAAGGTAGGGACCTGACCTGATCATGTCCATGCACTTGAGGTGACTTGTGGATGTGCCCATATCTGTGCCCCTGGGGTAAGCTATGGGTCCTTCCACATGTGTCATTGGAGAACACTGTGGCCACTTCTATGGGCTTCCAAGGTGGCACAGAGCCCGCTTGCCAGTGCAAGAGCTGCAGGAGATCCAGGTTCCATCCCTGGGTCAGGAAGATCCCCTGGAGGAGGAAATGGCAACCCACTCCAGTATTCCTGGTCTGGAGAATCCCATGGACAGAGGAGCCTGGTGGGCTACAGGCCATAGGGTCGCAAAGAGTGAGATATGACTGGGCATGTATGCGTAACATGTGGCCACTGCTATATCTGTGCCCTTGGGGGACAGCACTCCCATAATTTTTCTTGGGATAAACGGTGGACATGCTGTATTTTAGGAATGAAGCAAAGTAGCTGATGAATAGGTAAGTGAACCAGCAAGAAGCAGTGAGCTTGAGAAGAGGACCCGTGGGTGGTACTACAGCTCACCAGGCTGAATTTGGCATTTCAGCTTTGCTTTGTGCTTGTCTTCATACCGGTCAGTTGATGACCCCTGGCAGCCAGTTCTCTTTAGCTGAACTGCTACTACTATAAAATTGCTGAAGTGTTTTACCGAGAAACAGATTCAATCATCTGTGGGACATATATCCACAGGAAACACAACTTCCCTCCACAGTAATTTAAATACTTCATTTGTTTGTTGGTTAGCAAAAAATAGCTTCTATTTAGTGAATACTCATGTGCCAGGAACTGTGTGAATGCTTTACAACTATTATCCTATGTAGTATACATAAGTTAGAGCAGCAAGAGGGTGTTTTATTATTCTGTTTTAACAGATGAGCAAACTGAGTTTAAAAGAATTGCATAACTTGTCTGAGGCCTCTTAGCAGAATAGTGGAGACAGGATTCAAGCAGCAGTTTAAGGGAGCAGGGAGCAGATGAGCAGTGGGACTGGGCAAAGGACTGTGCACCTGAGGCCCCACTGCAGCATGGTCAGAGCAAGCTGTGGTCCCCTCAGGCATCTGTTCTATTCCAGCATGTGTCCTACTGACTCCAGGGAGTGGACATCACTGGAACTCAGAATATGCAGCATGGCTTCCCGGTAGCACTAGTTTATTCTCCGAGCCCTTTACTGGTGTTTTTAACACATCATTTCTAAGCTTAAAGCCTCTTTCAGAGCCAGTTGCACCAAAGCACTGAAGACATGAAAAATTGCTCTCCCTGGTTATCTTGTTTGTGTGATTTGCTTTTTATGTTTCTGATATAAGTCTAGAAAATAGTTTTGTTTTTATATATGCACACACACGCATGCACATACACATATATGTAGAGAGAGATAAAATATTAAAATGCTTATTACAGAAAACTTGGAAAGCATAGAAAAAGTGGAAAAATCTTCATAAGATCAGTATTTTCCACCATTAACATTCAATCTGTGACCTTCCAATGCTTTTAATCACTACACGTACATTTGTATTACCAAAATCACAATCTGTGTGATACATTTGTTTTGTTCTTTCTTCATTTAGTGATATATCATGAACGTTTCCTCATGCTAATAAATATTCTTCCACTACCTGATTTTGGATGAGGAACATGTACTTCATGTTCCTCATCTAAATGTACTGGAGTCTAATTAATTTGTTCTTTCTCATTTTCTTTATCCCATGTTTTTGCCAGTTATTTTCATAGGACTTTCTGCTGTTACTGGTGTTGAAAATCCAGAAAGGGAGTATGGACTATTTGGCATTAATATCTGTGTGAAGGATAACTTTGGAATCATGTTCACTCTAATTATTATAGAATTTTAAGACCTTAACAGAAGAGATCTGAGCAGTCACCTGGGGTAGCCTATGACGGGGCACCTCCCTCCTACACCTTTCCTGACAAGTGAACCAGCCTCTGCTCACAGACCTCCATAAGCAGACACCACTCAGCTCCTATTCATCTATGCTAATGCGTTATGTTCCTATCTTGAGCTTAGGAACCAGATTCTGACACAAACAGATTTTGAAAAGTTGTTTCCGAAACCTTTAGAAGCATGTGCTTCAAGAGCAATGTGATTTGAGAATTTGGGAAGGAAGTCAGAGGCAGGATGGCAGGCAAGATAGCGCAGAATGCTGGCTTAGCTAATCGAAGCCAAGGAACTGCTGCAGACAGGCAGGGAGTGTTCTCTGATTTGCAAGCTACAGTTATTCTAATTGATTTCTGCATAGTTGTGGATAGGGATCTGCCCTCTTCCATTTATTTTTCTCTCGACAAGTAAGATGTGAAATGTTGTTCCATGCCTTTCTAATTTAAATGTTGCACATGTTGAGAACTAATCTTGCCAACCATTTTCAACCAGGCCAGAAACATAACACACTGTTGTTATTAGCCTTCATTATTTGGTTAGAGCCAACATTTTGTTTGAAACCATGCTGCAGTATAAATCTCCTTTATAGACAAAACCTGTTTATGCCATAAAGTAGATGCAATGGGAAGGCAGCTGAGTTTTCTTGGTGAGCTGCACTGCTTCGTCTCATGAGGCTGATAAGGCCAGGGATGCTCATTTTGAGAGACTTCTTGGGAAATGAGATTCATGTTCTTTGGGATCTTATGCCTGAGCTGAGACATATAACTAATCTAAGGTGGTATGTGAAAAGTACACATACACAGAGATCAGAGGGAGCTAAGAGGAGAAACAGAGCATTACCTCACAGCCCATCCTGGGGGCTGTGGACAGTGTCCTTGAAGCCATATGCACCACATTCAGTCAACAGGCTGAGTAAACCAGCTGTCTCATACACATGTGCATTACTGCTTTCCAGATATTATGTAGACACCCTGGTGGCCAGTAATATTTTTAAATGAATTCTTGTATTATTACTATTTATTGTAACTTTTTGCCTTTCTGTGTATTTTTGATCAGTAGATTCGACACACATCTGTGAAATTTTTTCATGTTATAAATGGTTTCGATTACTTGAAGATTAGAAGCTTCCATTGTTTGAATCAGTGCTGTCCACTAGGACTTTCTGTGATCACGGAAATGTCTCTGCCTTGTTCAGTAGTGTAGTCATTAACTCCTTACAGCGCTTGAGGACTTGAAATATGGCTAGTGGGAACTGAGGAACTGAATTTTTAATTTAATTTAATTTTAATTGATAAATAGATACACATTAAATAGAGGATACCATGTTGGACAACACAGATCTAATATATCCCTTTGTAGATAATTTTCTAAAAGTCCTCCTTCCTTCCCCAAGTTCCTTCTGCCACACCCCTTCCTGGGTTGTTTAGGCTTCTACCCACTTGTGGGTATCTACCAGGCCCACTTCTTCTCAGGTGCTCCTATTCCTGAAGGTTTTTTAGCCCAAGAGAAGGGTTCTCTCACAGATGCTTAATGATATGATTTTGAAAGCCTTTCCTAATCATAGAAATGAAACGGAATGGTAAGTTACACTTTTCTTTCAACTACCATCCAATCCTTAGGAACTTGAGGTTTCTATTTTCTTGGGGTACATGAGATAGTGGTTTTCATATTGAGTTTTTTTCAAAGGTCATATAACATGATCCTTCTTTAGAGTTGACTGTTTGGTAGGCTGTAAATAATTATTCAGTTCAGTTCAGTTAGTTACTCAGTCGTGTCCGACTCTTTGTGACCCCATGAATCGCAGCATGCCAGGCCTCCCTGTCCACCACCAACTCCTGGAGTTCACCCAAATTCATGTGCATCGAGTCGGTGATGCCATCCAGCCATCTCATCCTCTGTTGTCCCCTTCTCCTCCTGTCCCCAATCCCTCCCAGCATGAGGGTTATTAGAAACTCAGAAATCAAAGTCTTATTCTAGGGCACTCATTAAGCAAGAAATTTTCCCTTTCCTTTGCTCTCTTGATGATTATTGAGAGTGACCAAAAGGTCTTCCTTCTCTAACTTTGAAAAAAATCAACACAGCTCAGAGCATTTTATGTTATGACTCTTGGGGCCTTCTAAGATCATCATGGGCAGTGGCAGCATATGATATAACTTCTGTTAAGGTAAAATCACAAGATGATAGCCAAATATCTCTGAATGTAAAATTCACCTTTATATTATGTTGATATTTATTATAGATACAGTGCTAGTACGATTAGTAGGTAATTCAAAATGATTATCTTTCCCAAAAGATTTGTGTTGTGCAGTGTTTTAAAGCAAGATGAAGGAAGAAAGCAACATGTAGAATTCAAAAAAGCATATGAACTCCTGCCCTAGGAGCTCTCATCAAACTAATGACCACCTTTCATGGACCAGCCTGGGAAGAGGTCTCTCTCTGGAGGAGGGCCTTCAAACCCATTCGCTCCACAAGGGTGAAGGTGCAAGCTGCTCTCTGCTGCCCTTGGGGTGAGCCTTCTCACTTCCTGCTCTTCCTGCTTTGAGGCTCAGAGTTCTTTTCAGATATCAGACCCAGAGCAAGGGAAGTTTCATTTGCTGAACCCAGAGGCCAGAATGTGTCCACCCGGCTCCTGCTTGGCAGTGTGCCCTGACACCGAACACGCCTAGAGGCAAGGGAGCTTAAGGCCACTGTGCTCCCGTGCCAGTGTACACAGTGAGATGAGAAGGGAACGCTGATGGGTGTCTCGTAACCTCCATTCTGTGTCTTTGGATTCTTCCACTCTTCACCCTCTCTTATAAATTTCCTCCAACACATGAATCCAGACGGTTGTTTCTGACATTAAAGTTGTGTTGGACATCTCTTCTCATAGCACCTCCATTCGCTGTGGTGGTGCCGTTTTCATGAAACACGTCCCTCGGTGGTCTGCTAATCTCCTTCTGATAGGAGATGCGTGGGTTGTTGCGACTGTGGTTGACAGTTGGGTGGGTGTCTGTGTGCTGGGGACAGATCCAAAGGGGAGGTGGTGAGGCGTGGAGCATGGGGAAGGCCAGCCAGCAAAGACCAGTGAGCTTTTGCAAATATAAAATACCAGCCTGAATTTGCTTCCCTTTCTATTCTGTAGTAAACACAGGAATACAGACAGAAACTTAGTCTTCTCTGAGCCCCCAGGAAGAATATCCATCCTCTCCCTGTGCTCTTGAGGCCCCTGAAGTGTTTGAAAGGAGCCAAAGGAAGAGCATGCTTTGGGGTCTGTTCTGCTCCCTCCCTCTGGGCCTTCCTGTGCCCCGGCTGCCACCTGTCCTCCAGCATCAGAGAAGCTACAGGTGACCCTTTCCACAGGACCCTGGCCTTCTCCTTGATAGATCTGTATAGAAAAACTAATGGGCAGTGCTCATCGTCCTCGTCTCTCTACTGCGGTTGGTTTAGGCATATGACTTCTTACCCTTCATGTGTGTGTTTCATGTATTGTCCTTCTGGTTACAAAATTATACCAAATGATCGTATCTTCTAAATTTTCCTTTTTCTGCTTGAGTCTCTATGTATGTATTTCTTTGATTAGAATGTCTTAGCCTGAAAGCCTCTGATCTTCACTGTCGGAAACTAGTACAAGGCTAATTATCTGTCAGCAAACTTTGGATTGCTGGATGTTTCCATAATTGCCCTCAAATGTGGTAATGAGGTTGCAGGTTTGAGGAAGCACTTATGAACAGCGGCTTTGGGGAAATTAACCTCTCCATTTTCAATATTGAATTCCAAATTGCTGTGTATTAATGCATCTGTCTCCTGCCTTTTGTTAAATTTCAGTACCTACTAGAAATGAAAAGCTTAATCCTGCCCCCAGAACACATCCTGAAGCGAGGGGACAGTGAAGCAATAGCATATGCATTCTTCCATCTGGCGCACTGGAAGAGGGTAGAAGGAGCTTTGAATCTTCTCCATTGTACATGGGAAGGCAGTAAGTAATTTTCTTTCTTTGAAATATATATATTTTTTTAAGCACGAAAACATGCTAAAGCTGTTTTTGCCCTGAGCATTTGTGATGAATGATGAAGATTTACATATCTATAGGCAATGGCAACCCACTCCAGTGTTCTTGCCTGGAGAATCCCAGGGACAGGGGAGCCTGGTGGGCTGCTGTCTATGGGGTCGCACAGAGTCGGACATGACTGAAGTGACTTAGCAGCAGCAGCAGCTCTGCTCTCTAACCACATCACAGAGATGTGGTTAATTACTCAGGCTCTCTGGTTTCCCAGTGGCAGTGGGTGTTATTGTGGTGATGCTGCCTCTGCACCTCAAAAAGGCAAGTTTATACAGCAGAGGGGTTGAATCTGGACTGTTCCAGCAGTTGTGCTATGCTTAGTTGCTCAGTCATGTCTGACTTTTTGCAACCTGCCAGGCTCTTCTGTCCATGGGAATTCTCCAGGCAAGAATACTGGAGTGAGTTGCCATGCCCTCCTCCAGGGAATCTTCCCAACCCAGAGATCAGAGGAGCACTCTACTCCTGGAAACCCTCCTTGGAGACCCAGACAGCCCCTCGGCATCATGGGAGTCTTTGGCATGAAGCCAGGCTCCTTGCTGGGCTCTGATGACCACTTCCAGATGGCCTTTATGGGAGGGTTGGCTGAAGAGCCACAGTTCTCCTCTAGGAGACCTCTGTTGGCCAAACAAAAAGGAGCAGCAGTTATACTTCAGGACAACTGGACCCTAGTATGGTGGCAGGGGTAGCCTTGTGTGTTGAAGAATAAATGCCTGTTAGATGGATGTGGGGATACATTGATCTGAGCAGCTACACTAGCATTCTGTGCAAGAAGAAGTGGCTGTAATGGTGGGTGAGACATGCTCCCAGCCCCAGAGAAGCATCTCATCCAATTGGAAGGAGTAACCAGCAGCATTAGCAGCTGCTCAGTGATTTTTCAAATGGGAGAGACCTATGGGGTAGAGCAGTCATGGGTAACCTTATAGGTCACATGAGATTTGAACCAAGCCTTGAAGAACTAGGACAGTTTTATACGCAAGGACATTGTGAACAGTGCTAAGTGTGTGGGAGGAGCTGTTGGGGAGAATGAAAAGGGCTCAAGATTGTGGATTATTGAACAACATGTATGTTGACACTGCTATCATAAATTTAAGCAAAACAAGCATAACATGTAGCACGGGTTTTCCCCCCCTCATGGGGAAAACAAATTTTAGAGTCTTCTGATAATTTTTCCTTAGTTCACCCCTACTCTGATCAGCCTCACAAGCAAATGTCTTTTTAATCCCTTTCACTGTTTATTTTTGCTCCTTCCATTTCCATTTTGCCAATCTTCTACTCTTCCCTTTTCCTGCCCTTCCCTAACCCAGCAGGAATCTAAACTGGTACAGGAAAGGGGTGGGGAGCAGTCAAATGAGATGGAGTAAAAGCAACTTGACAGAGATAGGACTCCAGTTGATTGAAAGTTTTTTTGTTTAGTTGTTTGGAAAATACTTCTTCAGAGAATTGTAGCGGGTCTAGTCAAATCATTTACTGTTTATACCTTGAGGGGTGGTGACTTGGTGGGTATTTCTGCACTTACTCTGTAAGTGTAATAATCTACTCCAAGTGTCCTGGTCCTGGTATTTGGATGTGTTAAGACAGCAGACTCAGGGTGTGTGTGGACACGTGTGCAGTTCTCTCTGGCTTGGGCTTATTGTTGCATTTATGGTGTTCTATACAAATGAGACAAAAGGAATTTTTATTTAAACATAAGAAAGGAAGAGATAAAGCCCAGCAAGACTGAACATGAGAGGCCTTTCCTAGTATTAGTCATGGTAAAATTAAATGGACAAATTGGCTTACCAAGTAAGAACATATATATATAGATTCAGTTCAGTTCAGTTCAGTCACTCAGTTGTGTCTGACTCTTTGCGACCCCATGGACTGTAGCACGCCGGGCCTCCCTACCCATCACCAACTCATGTCCTTTGAGTTGGTAATACCATCCAACCATCTCGTCCTCTGTTGTCCCCTTCTCCTCCCGGCCTCAATCTTTCCCAGCATCAGGGTCTTTTCAAATGAGTCAGTTCTTCACATCAGATAGCCAAAGCATTGGAGTTTCAGCTTCAACATTAGTCCTTCCAGTGAACACTCAGGACTGATCTCCTTTAGGATGGACTGGTTGGATCTCCTTGCATTCCAAGGGACTCTCAGGAGTCCCCTCCAACACCACAGTTCAAAAGCATCAATTCTTCGGTGCTTAGTTTTTTTTATAGTCCAACTCTCACATCCATACATGACTACTGGAAAAACAAAAGCTTTGACTAGACAGACCTTTGTTGGCAAAGTAATGTCTCTGCTCTTTAATATGCTGTCTAGGTTGGTCATAACTTTTCTTCCAAGGAGCAAGTGTCTTTTAATTTCATGGCTGCAGCCACCATCTGCAGTGATTTCGGAGCCCAGAAAAATAAAGTCTGTCACTGTTTCCATTCTTTCCCCATCAATTTGCCATGAAGTGATGGGACCAGATGCCATGATCTTAGTTTTCTGAATGTTGAGTTTTAAGCCAACTTTTTCATTCTCCTCTTTCACTTTCATCAAGAGGCTTAGTTCTTCTTTGCTTTCTGCCATAAGGGTAGTATCATCTGCATATCTGAGGTTATTGATATTTCTCTCCACAATCTTCATTCCAGCTTGTGCTTCATTTAGCCTGGCATTTCTGATGATGTACTCTGCATGTAAGTTAAATAAGCAGGGTGACAACATACAGCCTTGACGTACTCCTTTTTCAATTTGGAACCAGTCTGTTGTTCCATGTCGAGTTCTCACTGTTGCTTCTTGACCTTCAATTTATAGATTGGTATCTTGGAAATATAGTAATAGAAGCTTATTGATTGGATCTGATTGATAAAATAGTCCTATAGAAAAGGTCAGAAGAGGGATGGGGCAATAAGTGATAAAGACACAGTGTTAGGAATGGCATAACTGTAAAAATAAAAAATAATGAAAAAATTGTTTGGAAGTTAGTTACCCATATTACCAGATAACAATGGGGAGATGCTTTGGAAACACTGGGAAGGACAGTGACATTTTGAGAGAAGGGAAGTGACACAGTGATCCCCACATCAAGCAGTGATGTACCATTGGGGGGATGTAATTACCTCAAATTAGATGGGTGGAACACTTTATTAGAATAAAAAGAAATGGTGAGTTTTTAGACACTAAACATTATGGCAGAGCAGTCAGGGACCTATATGAAAGGAAAACTCTGCATTTAATCCTTATAGATAATTAAGAACCAAGCCAGGAAATTACACAGCTTTTCAGTTTTCAAAAAGAGAATTGTACCATTCAGTTTTAGAAAAGAGAACCATGAGAGTGCTTACCAGGTGGCTACCTTAGTTAGTAGTTAATTGAGGGCCTTAGTAGAGGATCCCAAGAACCTTGAAGAATGTTTGTGTAACAGTGTAATTCACAGAGGGTTTGCATTTCCATCATTTCATGGACTCCTGATAAAGTTCTAAGTCAGGCAGGACAAAGGTGGTCATGTTAGATGTTCAAGAGAGAAGCAGGTTCGCTGAGGTGAGCAACCTATTGAACGTCCTGCAGGCACTGATGTTAGAATCAGGCTTACTGTGTCTTCACTGCTCTTTTCTGTAATACCAGCTATTTAGGCCTTACCTGGATAGATTAAAGAGAAGAGGAGCAACCATCTCTGAAACATTTGTTTAGAAGCCCTCAATTTGTACCACTACTTACTTAAGGCTGGGGTATTCCTATGCTCTTTCTAATGTTTTGAAAGCTAATCATTCTACATAAAATTATATGTTTTTATTAAATATTGACTTAAACATTTAAAATATAGAATGAGCCCAATTTAATATAAAAATACATTGTATGTATGAAAAAAGGTAAAAGAAGTTAGAAATAGATATACCTTTAAGTAGATTTTTAAGTGATTTTTTTTCTTCATATTTGTATTTTTCAAACGTGCTACAATAACCATATATATTTTCTTTAAGCATAAAAACTTACATGTATATATGTACATGTATATATATGTATATGCATGTATTTAGAAAATAATCTTTCATTACAAACAGTTTTGTCTTTGTTTAAAAAATACAAAGCTATAAATCTGTCTTGAAATTTAGGAGAAGGAATTACCACTCCAACTTCAGGCAGTTGTGTGCGATTGTTTGACAAGACTTCTAGATCTCTGTCCATTCTAAGTTAAGTGGAGGCATCAAAGCTCTGGATTTTAAATCAAAAGACTTGGATTAGAATTCTGGCTCAGCTACCCATTTACTGATACTAACATACCCGTTTTTTGAAAACTGTGAAGTGCTGATGATATTGAATGCCACCGCCCTATTCCAAGTTGGTGAGCTTCAGGGCAGTTGCTCTGAGGGCTGCTACAGTACAGGAACCACTCCTTTTCCCGCTCCGGAGTCAGTGGGGCTCCCCTAGACTGCCCGTGCCTAAGCGCAGGAGGCTGCACTTCCTCCAGTTCACCACTGGGTGGCGCCTTTTGACATCTCCAGTCTCATAGTCTAGGTTTTCACCTTTAAATCATTTTTTCCTTCATTCTGAAATTTAAGACCATTCCCCAACTCCCTTCCAGTTCCTCTTTTTCACTAGAAAGAGAATTCAGAAAGGAAGGTAACTACCTAATTTCAGTAGGTTCCGTGTTAAAAGTGAGTATTCTTTCAAAAATTCACTTTATCTTTTAGAAAAAGAATTAAAAGCCTTATGTCAAAAGTGTTGGTTAGGGGTAGGGATGGGGTATAGTTTTCTTTGCTTTTTAATGAGTTTATTATGTTGGAGCACTAGTCATCTTGTGGAATTAAGTGACTCTCCCACCAATCAGGCTGAAATAACTCACATTTTTGATAAAACCCCAAAGTCCAGCTGATGCATGGCAGAGATTGTTTGGGTTTGAAACATATGGTGGTTTGAAGAAAAAAAAAACCTGAATCCTCAACCACAAATACATCAGCATTTCAAAGGTTTGTAAAATGTTTGATTCATCACTATCCCAACCCCTGAAATTACACAATGTGTTTCTAAAAGTCAAGATAATCAAGAAAGGGGAAATGTTTTAATTTATTTAAGATTTAAAAACATGTTCTTAAGTTCATTACACAACTGCCACATTATCTGAATTATATTTATTTTAAGCACTGTAGGTTCTGGTTATCTTTACAAACATGTACACACATGACTGCAAGTATATGTTGAATATAAAAAACATACATGAATGAGGAAACTCATTTGAACTGTGTCTTTAGTTACAATGGTATTGTGCCTTATGGTGCCCTGTTTTAAATGGCACGTCTTCTAATTTACCTGTATTAAATTCTGATGTGGCCTTATCTCCCTCCTGCCTTGATATTTTCAAGGCTCTGATTTGGCTGTATTTATTTTATAAAGTGAGGTAGTCTGCTGACCGCAACTGGAGATTTAATTTTCAGGTTCCATATATCAGAAAACTAGAATACCATGGGGTAAATCACTTAGCTTTTCTTTGTTTCCATTTTCTTCCTCACTTGATCTTTATTTTCTTTTTGAAGATTTTTTTTCCCCAAAAAATTCACTAAATAATGTATAAGATTTGAAGGTGGTGTTTCTTAGGGGGATTAAGGCAAATCTTTCCTTTGAGAGGAGAAAATGGCCCATTGTTGAAGCAAAGGATGAGATTCTGATTCTAATTTATTCTCTTTGAACCCGATGGTAAATGCTACTGGCTGTAAGATGTGATCCTTGGGGCATTTCCTCTAATCAAACCTTTCCTCCAAATGCCTGGCACCTTTGAGACTGCTAAAGAGAAATTCTCCCACCCTTCAGCCCATGGATCCAAGGCTAAATTTTATACTTTGGGAGAAAACAGTGGCAGCTGAAGTCCCTGGCCATAGCCAACTTATACTAGTAGCTGGAATCCAGATATTGTATGATGCTTCCCCACCTACTGCCCAGTAGAACCAGCTTGCTCCTTTCACTTATTCAGTTTTGAGCAACTGACCATAATTTGGATCCACTGGGGCTTTTAAAGGGAAAATTCTGTCTCTTCCCTACTGTGCATTAATTTATTCATTCCTTTATTCAGTGAACATTTATAGGCATTCTTTTGGGGATATCAAGATAAGTAAGAGTCTGAAATGCTTTGGGAGAAACAATGTGTGTGTGTGTGTGTGTGTGCACATATACTCACATACATGTGCACATGTAGGTGTACATATAGTGTGGGTAGGAGCAGAGCTATCAAGGAAGCAGGAACAGAGTATTAGAGTGTTACAGGTCACTAAGAAGCTAGTGACTCTGCTCCAAAACTCTAGAATTTTTCTTTGAAATTGGAATAGAACATCTTGTAATCTAAAAGGAAAGTGGTTTTCCAAGGCCATATAACTAGATAGTGAAAAAATGTGTATCAGAATCCAGAGTTTTGGCTTTTGAATTTTCTTTGTTGTTGTCCCCAAAGCTTCACAAAAGACAGAGAACCTTTATGGCCATTGCCTATGTTACAGTCAATAGAACATAAAATGTGGGTTGTGATGATAATTTTCTATTCTATCATTTGTACTTCTAATTGTTCACAAATAAGCAGCATTTTTACTTATAAGCTAGAGTATGACTTATAGAGCAAGTAGGAGCTTGGGGTTGGTAGAAAGGGAAAGTAAAGAGAAAACTAACTTTCACTGAGCAGTCAGGCCCTATTTGTAGACACTTTGAGCTCTGCTGTCACGCATAGTCCCTTTAACAGCCTCTCGAGGTCCTTGGAGTCCTCATTTTTATGGACACATAAAATGACTCGCTGGACACAGAATAATGACCGTCCTGAGGTCACACAGTTGTCAGCCTGGTCCAGTTTGGCTCGTCGTGAGCTGTCACCTCCACCGCTACCCCATTAGGTATACGCTATCACAGGGGAGCTTTCACACTTGTTTTCATGATTATTGTCTCATCTGTTTCCCACCCTGGGCAGTCAGCTCCATCAGTCCAGAAACAGTGCATGCTTGGCTCACATTCCTGTCCCTGCTGTACAAGAAAGACACTCACATTTTGACCATGTAGAGCTGGGATTCAAACTCAGTCCTTAGTATTGCGAACAATCTGTATAAAGTTCTCTGAGATCCTCTTTGAAAATTCAACATAGGCAAAGTACCAAACATTGCCTTCTATCCTTGCCTATATTGTGGATAGGATGAAAGGTCATTAGAATTCAGTGGGAAAATCAAGAGTTAGCTTGTTCATGTATCCATGCTTGTGTCCATTCTTTGGTTCTCTTGATTCTTTATCCAGAATTGGTTAAGTCTCTGATGGGTACAACACTGATATAGGCTTGAAACCTGTCTAGAAAATGTGTCTGGGTGAGCCAGAAGGCAGTAGTGTAATGTCTCACACGGTATTGTGGAGGGCCTGCTGTGTTCACTAAGTAGTTCCCGGTTCATTTTGCCTCTCCCCCAAAGGCACAGTAGAAACCAAGGTAGGGGAGGAGATGGCACAAAAGGAAAATGCAAAAATGCCACTGGGTTCTATGTACTAACACTGAAGAGTCCAGATTTTTTGGTTTTTTTCTAACCAAATGCATGTACATTTTCATGTATTTCTTCTGAAATGTATGTGTGGTTTTTTTTGGATGGAAATATTTTAGGAGGTTTTTAGTCACTCATGAAGTAGATCACATTCATAAAACAGTTCAAATGACCTTTCTTTTGATTCTTACTTGCCCGGCTGAATCAGTGTGTTACTACTTGCACTTGCAAAAGTTGTGGCCATTCACCTAAAGCCACGAGGTCCTCGTGGAGCAGTTATACACGTCTGCAGTGAAAGGACCAGGAGGGGGTGCGCCTGGCGCGGCTCACGTGCTGCCTCTTCCCGCTCTTTCTAGACCTCCAGTGCTTATCTCGCACTTTGCTGGACCCCGCCCAGCAGGGTGGATAAAGGATAGAATTGCAAACAGAAATTGTGTTTGCTTTTGTTTAGTGAAGCCAAAAGTCTTAACGTTATTTTATGAACTTCATGTAAATGACAACTGACACGAGAAAGAGAAATTTTAAAGGCACATAAGCATCCTTACTATCATGGGCCTTGGGGGCAGAGGATGGTACAGGAAGAGTGTGTGTATATTCTTTGTTGAATCATATATAATCAGTGTCTTCACCCTCTCCAGAAAGACCAGAACTGATTAGAAGGAAAAGAGTAACTTGATGCACAAAATTTGTATGCATGCCAAATACTGGAGTAAAAAGCATTTGGTATTTGATTGAAAAGACACCAACCAACCATTTGATTTCTATGGTTGAACACTCTCAAGATCTCGCACTCCTATATTTCATTAAAAAAAATTACTCCCTGAAGTGCAAACTGACTTCAGTTTTGAACAAAATTTAGCATTCAAATTTATAGCCACTTTGAAAACTGAGGGTTTATTTATATCATATGAACCTAGACAGATTCTTAATTACAGGAGCCCTAGTGCACATGAAAATCTGCATTTAAAAAAAACCTTCCACATAGGTTTTTCTACATTTTGGGGGTGCTTTCATAGCAGCCATCATTTATGGGAAATGGTATTAAAATCCTGCCATATTGCAGTTTAAATGTCCTGCTTCCCAGAAGAGAGTTTAGTGTATCCTATAAAGCACTAAGTGAGTTTTTCTTTTTTTTGGTTTTGTAATTTTTTTCCTTCTCTTGAAAGCCTAGTTCTACTGAGAGAAATGCTGGTTCCTTCGAGTAATCTTGGTGTGTTAACAGCTTATGCAGGGAACCCCTCTCTTGCTTGCTGTAACGGGCAAAAGTCATCTTGTTTTGCATGAAAGAGAAGGTCTGATTGAACTAGGGTGAGCCTTTCATTTTAAGAAGAGTTAAAGTCTGGGGTGTTTTTAATGTTTTAATCTCTGTTTAAGAGGTTTCTGTTACAAGAGGAAAATTGATAACATTTTTACCTCAGCCAACTGCCAGCAAACTGGCTCTGCTCTAATCCCACGTTTGTAGTGATTTATATTCTCCGTGGCAACGCGCTGTAACCTCAGAGTGATAGCACTGTGGTGCAGATTGACTGCATTCCAAATGCTGGGATCACATACATAATGTTTTTACTTTTAAATAATATTCAGACACCAGAATAAATACCATATGTGCACTGATGCTGGTTACAATGGAACCTTGTCATGTCTCGTGAGGGAGAACATTCTTTGTTTCTGATTTCTGTTTGAAATAAGTATGCAAAAGACAAATATGTACATTGACAGCATTTTGAGAAGACTTCAGTAATTACACAGCTGAGGACATAGCTAGGAGTCCTTGAAGTGCAGCATTTAAGGCTGAAAAGCTTGCTGTGTTGCCACCGTCCCTCTTTGACACACACGAAGGCAAGGATTGTAATTTGACATTCCCAGTGTAGGGTCTAGTTTTTTTATATTTTATATCCATAGCATGCTGTAGTTGCCGGACATCTGTGGAAGAAAAATTACCTCCTTGAGTACTGTTCATAGGAACAGTGAGACTAACATGCTGTTGACATTGTAACAGGGAGAGTAACGCATGTGAAAATGGGAAGAGATGGACTGACTGGAAAGTCATAATTCAGTGTGAGACCTAATGTTATCTGATGCCCCAAAAGCAAAGCTTACGTGGCCTGACATCCTCAAAATACAGATACTCAATCTCTCCAGGTCCATTTTTTCCCCCACATGATGTTGAAGATTTAAAAGTTTCATAAAGTTTAGAAATACCTCCCAAGTCATGCACTTTTAGATTCTTGTTTTTATCCATCTTGGTTGGAATTCTAATCCACCTAGACATATTTTTAAAATAGACATGCTAGAATGCCTTTCATATTTGTGCATCTGTGACATGCTCCTACAAGTCAGTCCACATTGCTTCTTGGGGAAGCATTTCAATCCAGGTTTGTGTTATTACTATCAGTTGAACTATATTGAATTAGTGCTCATGACATGTTCATAATATTTTGTAGCTGAGGAAACCCTGGGCATTGGAACTGATGGCTTTGCCTACTCTTCTGCACCCCCATCCCCACATAGTGTTGTGAGGTTTGTCCAGATATATAGTGTGAGGTTAATGTGTGAGTCATTTGTCATAATGCATCTCTGACAATTTCTCTGGCGCATGCCTCAGCATTTGGGTAAGTGTCGCATCCTTTCTGAAAGTTACTTGTAGACATGTTCACCGTTATAAAAATGCTCAAAATGCTCTTCGTGAAGTTGAGATGTTATGAGACAAATATTGTACCTCTAACATATTGCCTCTCCTTTTCAGCTTTTCGGATGATCCCTTATCCCTTGGAAAAGGGGCATCTGTTTTATCCCTACCCCATCTGTACAGAGACAGCAGATCGTGAGCTGCTTCCATGTAAGTCTCCCCTCCGAATTCCTCTCCTGGGCTGGTGAGGGTGGTGTGCCGACAACAGGGATAGAAAGAGGTGGGAATGATAAATGTTTATGATGTTCCTTGTCTTCTATTACTCTTCTCCCAAACCCTGTCCTCATTTGATAGCATAAGCATTAAAGTGAGTTATGTGTGTAGGCTTGGCTTCCTGCTCCTCCACATCTTTCCAGATTCATCAAAGGGAAAGACCCCTGGTGACTGAAGTTTAGATGAAGAGGCATCATGTCCTGGCTGGTCTGAGCACAGAGACCCTAGTTTGAGGCAGATGCCCCTCGCTGGGCCGATCCACTGTGCAGGGCTCGGCCTGGGCTCTCCCGCTGGTCAGAGGCAGTCTGCACACACTGGAGTCTAAAGGAGAAGCAGAGGAGCTGCAAAAGAGTCTGGCGGGGAGGGCAGGGCAGCATGAGGATGCTGGCATTGCCACCAGAGGCGGACCCATGGGCCAGGTGGGCGTGCTCTCTCCAGTGATGCAATGCTGTTGGCCGGCATGATTTCCTGCGAGCATCTCTTGGATGGCATGCAGTGAGCCAGTGGGATGTGTGCAGGGCACACGTGCAGCCTCAGCTCTGTCCACAGCAGGCAGAGGGCAAATCCTACCCTCGAGGGCCTTACCAGCTGGCAGTCAGAGGACCCGTACCACACGTGGAAAGTATGATTTGGTTTACTGTAATCCAACATTGTTTTGACAATTCCAGCTAAATAGTTATTATCAAATTATACTGTGTATAAGGAATCGTGTCCAGGCCCTTCATGTGGCCCTGCCTTAGGACATACTTTTCTCCCTCAGATAATAAGCTCCAAATTTTGACTAGTCTCTCTTTCCTGTCTTCTCTCCTGCCACTCCCACCCTGCACTAGCCCCAGTTCTATCCCATCTCATAGCTCTAACATAGTTAGATGCTTTGCCCAGAAGACCAGCTGAACTTGGAGCCCTGGGTGCTTATAAACTGTCCAATGGCCATATTTTTTGAGACAGTTGTAAATCTCCAAAATGGTGGGGTCCGGGTGCAAAATGAGCTGCCATCTCAGGATGAAGGAGCAGAAGGCAGCTCTCTGCTTTCTTTGCTGCGTGACGAGTTACCTCGGGAGATGGAGGCCTCAGTGGTATGGTGTTCCTCACCATCTGCATTTATTGTGTAAAGGGGTTGAGTGCCTCACTCTGCAGTAGATTTGGTTTTAGAAACAGGGTCTGTGATGGGCCCACACTTTTTCATTTCAGCTCTCCCTTCAGGGAGATCCTTATTAGTATTTCTGATTTCTGGTAAGAAAGGCAGTTTTCTAAAAAGTTCATTGTTTTAAAATGTTTTAATTGAGTTCAAACACATTTCCATGGGGGATAGATTCACTATTAGAACAAGATTATAGTTCTTAAAAGACAGTGTCTAGGAATAATCTTTACGGTCCTAGAATAGAAAATTATGACTCACGTTGATTTAATTGAATGCAGTGGTTCAAGTCTGATTTCCCGTCACACTCATTGAGTGTTGAGGGTGAGGATGAGAGGCAGATGGGTGGTTTCACATGTTACCTGCGTTCGGCACATTAGTGGTGCGGCATCCACAGTGGCCCTGAGCACACGTCCGCCCAAGGAGAACCCTAGCAGGTTGACATCCCTGGGTTCAGATTCAGGTGCTGTTTGTCTTTGTCCCTCCCTGGCCCTCTACCCTGTCATGTTTTGGGCTTAGAGTTGAAAAGTCGAGGAGAGGCTTGAGACCTTGGGTTTCCTGAGGAAGATGGAGGTTGGTTGGAATGGCAGTGCTGTTCACACACAGTCACACGGCTTCCTTCCACGGGGCCAGCCTTTGGTGCTTTTCTTTCTGTTCAGGTCACTTGAAATTTAAAAGTTATGAAAAGCTCTAAAATCTCCCCTTGTTGATGGATGGATGGTCTTTGCTAAATGTCTCTCCCTCAGGGTAGTATCCTCCACTGATATAGTTAGATTGTACCAGGAAAAAATACAAGCTACACTCATATCTGGGCTTCCCAGGTGGTGCTAGAGGTAAAGAACTCGCCGGCTAATACAAGAGATGCAGGTTCGATCCCTGGGTTGGGAAGATCCCCTGGAGGAGGGAACGGCTACCCACTCCAGTATTCTTGCCTGGAGAATCTCATGGACAAAGGAGCCTGGCAGGCTACAGTCCATGGTCACAAAGAGTCAGACATGACTGAGTGACTTAGCATACGCACATACACACTAGTATCTCCCTATGACAATGATTTAAAAATTACAGGATGATGACAACCTAGAGAGAAGAGTTTTTATTTCAGGATACTTGACTTTGGATTTTATAGGTTTTGTTCAGTGAACATGTGTTTTATAATTTGAATAAAGTTTTGTTTATGTTTCCTTTTGAGAAAGGAACACTGTGTATTAGGTGTAGATAGTGTCACTGTCCCTGCCCATGAATGTGTGACATCCCCATGTTAGCCTCATCATGCCCTGGATAGAGTCCTGAAGGGTAAATATGGACTTGGGAGAAGCACTAGGCTCCAGAGGCTGGCGGAGACGTTGGCGCTCATTCATGCAAGGGCCCTACGTTTTTCCTTTCCAAAAGGCTTCAGCCAAAGCTCTGAAGAGTCTGTCCCATCTAGAGAAGTTCCCTGAGAGTGCATTTCACGGCAGCCCTAACACTTCCCTTTTGTTCCTCTCCACAGCTTTCCATGAAGTCTCAGTTTACCCCAAAAAGGAGCTTCCCTTCTTTATTCTCTTTACTGCTGGATTGTGTTCCTTCACAGCCATGCTGGCCCTCCTGACACATCAGTTCCCAGAACTCATGGGGGTCTTTGCAAAAGCTGTGAGTATTTGCCAAGAGAGAGGCCTCGGGCAGGGGGCAGGGAAAGTCATGAAAAGCAGCATAAGAGAAACGGGGAGGGTCATGTAAAAGTGGATGTGCTTGTACTGATCCTTTGCTCACTGATACTGAATTTTCAGTATCATCAGTGGAATCAAAATGAGAAAGTGTAGCTTGTTTATTACTGCATGCCTTGCCTCATTTCACATACAAAAAAATTCTCAGCAGTTCCCCAAAATATGCGTGAGTTCTAAAAGAATTACATGAAGAATTAAGGAAATCCTAGAAAATGAAAAATATTTGGGAGGTTATTCAGTTTTATGTACATTGAATGACATTATTTCTAATCTTTAGATATTGTAGGTCTTTCCTTCAAGAAGGATAGAATTTACATTTTCAAAGATGATTTAAATTTTAAAAGTTGTAATGTTGACAAATTAAATTGTTTGGGGAATGAACTGAGAGGGTGTGAAGGGTGTATAGTATTAATAAGTATAGAAATATAATGTTTAGAACCATCAGAATCCATTAAGACTCTTTAAAGAAGGTTATGGTATACGTATAGCTGATTCACTTTGCTGAATAATAGAAACTAACACAACATTATAAAGCAACTATATGCCAATAAAAATTTTTAAAAAGAGATGCACTGAGACTATAATATATCCACCAAATTTCAAACTTAGTCTTGGAAAAGAATATACAATATCTCCTTAGTTATTGTACTGAATTCATGTTAAAATGATAATTTTTAGATATATTGAGTTAAATAAAATGACTATTAAAATTTTTTTCTAAAAAAAAAAAAGATGGTTATAGAGAAGAGCTTTAATAAGAAAAGTCATCTGCATTGAGAACCAAGAACCATTGTTTCCTTGATGAAAACTGACTATTTCCACCTGCACACACAGTGAGGATAAGTTTACTAATTTTGCCACAGAGGAGTTTCAAACAGAAGGAGTCAGAAAAAGAATACCAGTTGTTTCCCTGGAACTCCATTCTGATTTCAAGGCAAGTGGAGTCAGAAAGGATGATTTCTAACTTGGCTGGGTTGATTTAATCCCTTTCCAGATGATTGACATTTTCTGCTCGGCAGAGCTCAGGGACTGGAATTGCGAGAGTATTTTCATGCGTGTTGAAGATGAACTGGAAATCCCACCGGCACCTCAGTCTCAACATTTCCAAAACTGAACTCATCACCCTCCTCCCCCCACCACCAAAACTGCTCCTCCTCCCGTATCCCTGACCTCCGCCAGTGGCTTTGACATCCACCCAGTCACTCAAGCCAGAAACTCGGCAGCCCTCCCAGACTCTTCCTTCTCTCACCCTTTACATCCCATCTGTCTCTGTTTCCACAGTCTGTCAGATCTAACCTCCTGAGCTGCTCGGTGGTCAGTAGATGGAATTCACCTCTTCTTATCTTCCTTCTTATCCCATGACTCTCTCTGAGTTTAGATCTCTGTGATTTCTTGCAAGAGTCTTAACTGGTCTCCTTTTTTCCAGGCTTCTCCTCTGCCAGTATTTCCTTTGTACTGACCCAAAAATGATCTTTTTTTTAGAAAATCTGAGCATGTCACTTCTGTGCTTGAATTTCCCCAATGGTTTCCCACCAACATCGGGATAAAGTCACAGGTCTTTAGCATGGCACACGAGGTCCTTTGTGATCGGGCCCCTGCTTGCCTCTTCAGCCTAGTCTCTCTCAACTCTTGCCCAGGCACTGCTCTTGGGCCCCAGTGAATTGCTCACCATTCCCAGATGCAACAGGCTCTTGTGCACCCCAGTGCTTTTGCACGTGCTGTTTGCCCTGTGTGGAATGCCCTTCCCCATTACCACCAGCACTTGTCCAGTCTACTAATGCCTCTTTATTCTTTCATACTCTGCTTGCTTTCTAAATTCCTCCTAAGCTGAGTTAGAAGCCTTTCCTCTCTGATCCCACCCATGAATACCTATATTATTACATTTATTGTACTGTATTATAATTGTTAAAATCTTGTCTGACCCCCTTTTAGAATGTGAGCTCCTTGCGAGCAGGACTGTGTCTTCCTCATCTCTGTATCCCCATAGCTTTGCCTTGCACATAGTAGGTTTTCAATAAATGATTATTAAATGAATAAATGGTAGTGGTTTCTGCAGAAAGAATCAGTGTAAAGACTCAGATACAGCTTAGCATTTCTTCTTTTATAATTATAATCATAGATACTAAGAGTTGAAAGGGACCTTAAACAAATTGCCTGCAACAGTAGCTTGATGGAGATCACCTAGATGCATCTTGAATACTTTTAGCCATGGGGCACTCAGCTGTTCGACGTGGAAGCCTGTTCCATTATTGGATCACTCCGAACTCTCCTTTTATTGGTCAAGTCTGCCCTCCTTTAATTTCTACTTATGTTCCTATTCTACTCTCCAAAACTATAGTGAACAACTCTACTTCCTCTTTGAAATTCTTGAGGCAGTTACTACATTCATGGCAACTTCTTACTTCTAAGTTAATACCTTCTCTTTTCTTCAGGCAGAATATCTTAAAGTTCCTTAACATGATATGATTCCTGAACCCAGTATCATCCAAGCTTCCACTGTGGATGCTCCCTAGTTTATGAGCCTATGCTATTCATTATTTGCTTCTATCCCAAGCCAACCTCTGAATTAAAGTAGCTGCCAAAAGTCTGGGTAGATTAGAGTATAATGTAAAATTTTAAATAGGAGTGTATTTACAACATTAGACAATGTCATTGGCCCGGTATTCTTCCTTAAACTAATGTACGACTCTTGGTGGGAGTTTGGGATCAGAACAGTGATTCTTAGCCTCTGGTGCACGCAGTATTCACCTGGCCCCACCATTAGGAGTTCAGAGTGTTGAGTGTTAGCACCCAGGAATCTGTGTTTTTAAAAAGCTCCCTCCCCGCCCACCACTCATTATGAAGATGGATGGGTTGAGGACTATTCCTTCAGAGAACGCTGGCCTCACGAAAGCCCGCCTTCTAGCAGCCATCTGTGGATGCCTGGTGCAGTGTCAAAGCCATTAAGGTGACCGCTTTCTGGAAACCAGTGGTTTTACCCTGGCTGCACCTTCAAATTGTCTGGGAAGCTTAAAATTTACTGATGCCTGATCTTCCAAACCCAGGGGACTCTGACTTAATTGGCCTGGGGTGCAGTCTGGGTATCTGAGTTTTCAGATGCTCCCCCTTGGTGATTTGGGTGTGCAGCCCCGGCTGAGAACCACCATATTATATGGAATGACTGCCTGGAGCTGCATTAACCAGGGAGAGGGCCAGAGGGAATGGCGGATAGTACCTAGACTACGACTGGGCATTCCCTAGGTTAGGCTGTGTCACTGCCACAATATCACAAAGGTGTATTCATTACAGATTAGACCAAAGGCCACTCTCCTCATTTAATATTTCCATAGCTTTATTTTGAGTCAGAGACCAAATGATTAAATAAAATATAAATTTGCCTTTATGGTCCTCTTATTTTATATGCTACCAAGGTATGATAGTTTGGTCAGCTACTCACAGTTTTCAAATGTAGTTCAGATAAATTTGCTTTTAAACCTCTGCCTGGAGGATCACATTCATCTCCCCCTTCATTAAGGTTTAGCAGCTTCCAAAATGTCTGGAGAGCTTTTGTGGGGAAGGAAGATGGATAGCCTGGAGGAGACAAGCCCCATCTCTCTCCTCCTCCCCCCGCGCCCCCGAGTCCTCGCCACATCTTCACTCTTGTCACTTCATCAGGCCCCTCGTGAAGACCCCCACAGGTTATCACAGCCGCCCTATAGGCTGCCTGCAACCATTTGCAGCTTGTGAAAGTGATTTTCTCAGCCCTCGCCTGAGATAATGTCCCTGGGATAATGACTCTTAGTAGATGGAGAGAGATTGCACCGCCACCCGCCAGGCTGCGTGCAGCTTGGGAACTCTCCAGTGTGTTTACATGTTGATATGCAGCCAGTAAGGAAGCCCGCAGCCAAGTGTGAGCCACTGGAAAATAGTAAAATGAGAGGCTTCAACTGGCTCTCCCTGCCTAATCTAATCTACCTCAATGACTTAGAACTAACTCTTCCTAGAATGTTTGGTTACCAAGATAAGGTTGCTCATATAAATAAGTGATCGTTCCAAACCCAGCCCCTCACAGAATGTGGGAAGGTCAGCGTGCTGACCTCTTCTGTTTGAAGGGCCCTGTCTTTACTCCTCTGGTCTCTCTCCTTCCCTGAGATCCAGCCCCCTGACTTCTGACTCTCGTCTTCAACTTATAGACCCTGACCTCTTTGAAGTCTGATATTGATTACAGTGAAATGTCAATTGTCTGATTGCAATAGGGCACCTGGAACTTATTCAGATAAGCAGAGGCATTTCAAATGTTAATGAAGCATGTTGCGAGCCATGACCTTCTTCTAAATAATGGTGTTTTGGGAAAAGGAGGATCAGGCGATTGAAGTGTCGCTTTCTCTTTTATTATTAGTTCAGTTGCTTTTTCTCACCACAAGACACTGATTAAATTATGGTGGGTTTTGGACCATGTATCTCTGCCCTCGGGACAGGAGTTTTGGACACTGAGATAGATGAGCTGTTCCAGGGTTGCCTGGTGTTGCTCATTCAGACTTAACTTTTCAGGCACTAACATTTCCCAAGTCCCTCAGTGAAACTGTTGTTTCTCCATGTGCATTGGTTGAGTTTTGGGTCAGAAAGTGTTGACTGATTTTCAAACTTGCAAAGAAATATAAATGAGCATCCCAAGGAAGTAAGGCATGTTCCACCAAACTTTTTTTTTTTTTTTTTTTGGTAATACCTCCTGATGAAAGCCACTGACCTTTGTCTAGCTACTAAGTGAAAAGAGCTTATTGGTTTCAGGCACCTTATTTCATTGCTGCTTCTTCCTTGTGGGTGAGAGATGGGGAAGAGGACACGAGGAGGGCTGCTAAGGAGGAAGGTAACCTAGTAACAAAGGGTGTACATCCCAACTGGGTGAATGCGAGAGAACTAGGATCTCTAGGAAACAATTCGAAGGATTCTTTTCTCAATTCTCCCAAGGATAGAACATCCTAGATACAAGGGAGAACAGTAAATGATCACATACACGGGAGGTATCAGGACTTACTTCTCTTGGGGAACCTGGTTGTGAAGCGCAGGTGTGGTCCAGGCAGGCAGGGTGCATTGCATCTGGTGGTGCAGTGTGGAAAGAGGGGTGTTTGCAGACCTCAAGCTGAGCAAAGCTTGCCACTGAATTTCCAGAGGCCTCCCTTTTACCCAAGTCAGGTCAATGCCCAAAACAAAGCAAATAAACAGGCAAGCCTTTATTTTGAACCAGGCTTGTAACAGCATCTTCATTTGTTCTGCTACCCATGCCATGGCTCCCTGTGTCCCCGCCCCAACCCCCAGCTAGTATAGAAAGTCACCCAGAACTCAGACTTTGAGTGGTGCCTTTCATTTAACCACTCTGGCTCATGTTAATACATCAGTCATTCCTTCTCACCTCAGTCACAAATTTGGTGGTTATAAATCTGTTTTTGGTCAGGTTTTCGGGATATGACAACTTCACCAGCAAAATCACCTTGTTCATCGGGCCCCATCTTCCGTCTCTTGCCAGGATGCCTGGGTCATCCAGACCAGTTTAGCACCTAGCTCCTCTTCATGGAACTATTACATACAAGCAAATATATGTTATGGAGCCTTGACAATGTCTGATTACAAACAAATGTTATGTATGCATATTTTAAATTCTGCAGTGTTACTATGTTGGACTGATACAATCAGGAGACTTGCTCCGTATTACACTCTCAGAACTAGGATTTAACAGTCTCTTTCAGAGGCAGTGTGGGCAGTAATTGCTTGTTCCTGGGTCTAGGATCTCGCACAACTGCATCCAGCTCTGAACTGAGAAGTGCAAGCCATCCAGTTAGTAGGGTGAGCACCCCCCGTGGTACTGTGCGCCCAGCCAAGGATGGTTTCAGAAAGTCAGGCATTGCTGTGCGTTAGCACCTACTGGAGTACAAAGCCATCCTTCCTTCACTCAAGAACTATTGAGGCTGCCTTATTCTTGTTTGTTTTTTTGAAGATGTATACTAATTTATTTTCACATAAGCATAGGTGGAAATTAGTTATTTTTGAAGGAGAAAAATGAAGAAATAGATAATATATATATTTTTTTTTCAGTTTATTTTCCCTTATAGGTTATTATGAAATATTGAGTATAGTTCCCTGTGCTCTACAGTAGTCCTTATTGGTTATCTCTTTCATACAGAGTAGTGTGTAGTGTTAATCTGAAACTCCTAATTTATCCTCCCCCTTTTCCTTTAATAACCATAAGTTTGTTTTCTATATCTGTGGAGCTATTTCTGCTTTGAATATAAGTTCATTTGTATCATTTTTTTAGATTCTACATATAAGCGATATCATGTGATCTTTGTCTTCCTCTGTCTGGCTTACTTCACTTAGTATGATAATTGCTAGGTCTATCCATGTTGTTGCAGATGACATTATTTCATTCTTTTTATGGCTCAGTAATATTCCATTGTGTAACTATTCCACTTCTTCTTTATCCATTCATCTGTCAGTGGAAATTTAGGTTGCTTCCAGGTCTTGGTTATTGAAAGTAGTGTTACAATGAACATTGAGATGCACATAGCTTTTCAAATTACAGTTTTCTCTGAACACATACCTAGGAGTGGGATTGCAGGATCATATGGTACCTCTATTTTTAGATTTTTAAGAAATTTCTATACTGCTCTTCTGGAGAAGGTAATAATAATTCCTGCTGGCTTAGACAGTAAAGATTCTGCCTACAATGCCTGAGACCCAGGTTCAATCCCTGGGTCAGGAAGATCCCCTGGAAAAGGGAATGGCTACCCACTCCAGTATTCTTGCCTAGAGAATCCCATGGACAGAGGAGCCTGGCAGGGTGCAGTCCAATGATCACGCAGAGTCAGACACAACTGAAGCAACTTAGCACGCACACACACATATTCCTCTCCATAGTTGCTGTACCAATTGACTTTCCCACCAACATTGTAAAAGGGTACCTGTCTCTCCATACCCTCTCTGGTATTTATTATATGTAGACTTTTTGATGATAGCCATTCTGACTAGTATAAAGTGATACCTCGTTGAAGCTGTGACTTGCATTTCTCTAATAATTAGTGATGTTGAGCATCTTTTCATGTGCCTTTTGGCCATTTGTATGCCTTCTTTGGAGAAACATCTAGATGTTTTGCCCTTTTTTTTTTTTTTTTTTTAGCTCTATGCACTGTTTGTATATTTTGGTGATTAATTCTTTTTGGTTGCATCATTTGCCAATATTTTCTCCCATTCTGTAGGTTGTATTTTTGTTCTGTTTATGGTTTCCTTTGCTGTGCAAAAGCTTTTAGTTTGATCAAGCCCCATTTGATTATTTTTATCTTCATTAATTACTGTAGGAGACAGATCCAAAAGGATATTGCTGGGATGTATGTCAAAGAGTATTCCACGTTTGTTTTCCTCAAGGATTTTTATAGCATCTGTTTTTACATTTAGGTCTTTAATACATTCTGAGTTTGTTTTTTTTGTATATGATGTTAGAGTGTTCTAATTTCATTCATTTACATGTAATCATTCAGTTTTCCCAGCACCATTTATTGAAGACACTGTCTTTTCTCCATTGTATCTTTGTTTTAAAATTTATTTATTTTAATTGGAGGCTAATTACTTTACAATATTGTAGTGATTTTGCCATACATTGACATGAATCAGCCATGGGTGTACATGTGTCCCCCATCCTGAACCCCCCTCCCACCTCCCTCCCCATCCCATCCCTCAGAGTTGTCCCAGTGCACCAGCCCTGAGCATCCTGTCTCATGCATTGAACCTGGACCAGCAATCTGTTTCACATGTGGCAATACACATGTTTCAATGTTATTCTCTCAAATCATCCCACCCTTGCCTTCTCCCACAGAGTCCAAAAGTCTGTTCTTTATATCTGTGTCTCTTCTGCTATCTCACATATAGGGTCATTGTTACCATATTTCTAAATTTCATATATATGTGTTAATATACTGTATTGATATTTTTCTTTCTGACTTACTTCACTCTGTATAATAGGCTCCAGTTTCATCTACCTCACTAGAACTGATTCAAATGTATTCTTTTTAATGGCTGAGTAATACTCCATTGTGTATATGTACCACAGCTTTCTTATCCATTCGTCTGCCGACAGACATCTAGGTTGCTTCCATGTCCTAGCTATTGTTAACAGTGCTGTGATGAACACTGGGGTACACGTGTCTCTTTCAGTTCTGGTTTCCTCAGTGTGTATGCCCAGAAGTGGGATTGCTGGGTCATATTGCAGTTCTGTTTCCAGTTTTTGAAGGAATCTCCACACTGTTCTCCATAGTGGCTATACTAGTTTGCATTCCCATCAGCAGTGTGAGAGGGTTGCCTTTTCTCCACACCCTCTCCAGAGGCTGCCTTATTCTTAAGTGCAAGTTCAAACTGACACTGAAGGCCCTCCCCAAAGCTCTTCCATTTGCTTCTGAGCGTTCTTCCTCCATCCCTTCCAGCAAAACTGAACTGTTTATTATCTTCTGGTCTTCTTAGCTGCTTTGCTTTCCCATTTCTGTTCCAGCTGTTTCTTGAGCCTGGACCACCCCCACCCCATCCACTGCTCCCCCTCCGCCTTGCTCACATTTCTTTCCTTACTATTCTTACCCCTGCTCTCTGTTTTTTTCATACCCCAGCCATCCACTGGGGACTATTTCAGTCACCTCATTTTCAGCTTCTCCTGTTCCTTTCAACAGGATGGATTCTCTCCCTTTCTTGACCTTCCTGGTGCTTTGCTTGTGCATCTGTCTGCTGCATTATGGTCTACCTGGTACTGTTACTTTGCTGGGTACAGTTCTTAGTAGCTCCCTGCCCCCTCCCCCAGGCGTTGACCTTCCCTACAGTGGGACTTTTGTCCTAGACACTTCTATATCTCACCCAGTACTTAAGTGCCTTACTGAGTAAATATATTCAGTTGTTGTGAAAGAGGCAATGTAGAGAAGGATTTTGAATCTTATACTCTCGAGTTTTCATTACACAAATCTCAGCCTTGATAATCCTGCCATAATGTGGTACAAGCCTTCCCAGTTTGTATTCTACTGGTTCTTTTTTGAAAAAAAGAAGGAAAGATTCTGAGGTCAAGTAAACTTGGGAAACTTGCCTACCATACTTCTTTCTGAGGACCTGCAATCCATAGAGCATGTGACCAGTAGAGGAGCCTGTTTTAACTGGATTAAATGCATATCTACCAGTTTGACCTCAGAACCGTGCTCTCTACTCTGTGTATGTACTCATGTCCTACACTGCAGTTCTGTGGGGAATTCTTGGTGGTGTAGACTGTGCTGTACTCTCTACAGGGGACTGGGACAAAGGACTCCACAGTATGAGGACCAGATATTGAACTTTTGTGAGATGATACCTTGGTTCTGAACAGAGAGCAAGCAATCCATCCAGATACCTGTCTTGTGCCTGGCTGGGTTTAGGCACTTCCTCTGCCAGCTGCTGATGGCTTGTGGAAAGAGGCTGATTCTTCATGAGAACATAATAAGAACAGACTTGAGATCATATTAAATGAGTCTTAGGTGAGGCACCTGGCTTTTTTAAAAGGCGCTTTTGAAGAACATTATTCTCTACTTGAAAGGCAGAAAGGAATTCAGTAACCGAATGAAAGAGATTCTGAAGGTCTCTTCAGAGGGGCACCTTTTCCACAAGGATGTGTGGTCCATGGACTGGCTGGCCTGCTACCTTCGCCCAGGCTCCCATGGTGCTCACTGCTGAGCAGCTGTTTCAGAAAGGAGCATGGGCTGCAGGTGTTCGGGAGATCATAGGATCCCAAAGCAGCTCACAACCATCCCACAGACCAGACTTTTTGTTGTTGTTGCCTTTTCCACTTAAAGCTCTATAACTAGACAAGCAGGCAGAGAAGTTGTCGCCCTGTTTTAGCTCTTCTACTCACTCACCACCCATCCTCCGTCCCTTTGATGGCACTGGTCATCTCCATGGGCAGCCTCATATCCTGAAGACTAGTTGGAAGGCCTCAGCACTGGGGGTAGCTATCCAAGGAGTGGAGGGCCTGTCAGCCAACATTTCTTCCCTTGTCCATCAGAACTCGGGCTAGGGGTGGCGGGGTTAGGGTTGGGGACAGAAACTGGAATGCAGGTTTGTATTTCCTACAAACATAAATGTGTAATCATAGTGTTTGGGCACTTTTTATGATGCAGAGACTTAATACGCAAGCATGGGTTGGAGAGGTTCATTTTATAGTCTTGAACAAGATCTCTCCTGAGGGACTTTCCTGGTGGTTCAGTGGTTAAGAATCTGTCTTACAATACAGGGGACGTGGGTTCAGTCCCTAGTCAGGGAACTAAAATCCCATATGCCATGGAGCAACCAAGGCCACGTGCCACAACTAAGACCTGATGTAGTCAAAGGAAAAAAAAAGATCTCCCCTGACTTGTGTGCTCTTCTGGTTTGTTCACAGTTCCTCAGCACTCTGTTTGCCCCCTTAAACTTTGTCATGGAAAAAGTGGAGAGCATCTTGCCATCCAGTCTGTGGCACCAGCTGACTCGGATCTAGGGGAGCCCACCCGTCCTTCCGCTCACCTCGCCCAGCAGGCTGCCACCGTCTCTTTGTGCCAACTCCTCGTGGACCGCAAGAAAGCATGACTTTGAAAAAGGGAAGCCATTCCAGGATTTTAAAACCTTCATGAACTGTCTGTTCCATATTAAAAGCTGTTTTTGTTGTACAAAATTCACTGATGTTCAGTTCTATTATATTTTGCCTTCAGAAAAGAAAAAAAGTCAAAAATAAACTTTTGTGTATTGCAGCAACCAGTTGTGTCTCCCAACCCTAAAATCATTGGTATCCAAATAAACCTATAGGTTACATTTAATTTTCTAAGGCCCCCAAATCTGCTGAACACCACACGATGGTGTTCTGAGCTGAGAGGACTCATTTCAGCAGGCCATTGGCACCCCTTGGCTTGGAAAATAGACTTTCTTTGGCTAAAAAGCACCATCTTTTCAGCTCCAAATTGTGTACCCTCATAGGCCAAATACACAAAAGAAACTTCCAGCATGAGTGACAGGAAGCGTGAATGAAAGGTATGTGCCATCACAGGTTGTTCTGGTTCAGAGACTCTACTCACAGAATAGAGCTCAGCACTGTGGTTCCAGGAATCATTTTGGTTTGGCTTTCTGAAATTTGTTGTGAGAAGAAAACTTCTGATGAGAAAATGCTAACCCAATAGTCTATTGTAGAACCTGCCCACTTTTCAACATTGCCATTTTTTAAATGTTTTCTCATAAGGGTAATTTCTGTTTTTATCATCTTTGCATTCTTGATGCGTGCATGTGAGCGTTCTTTGAGTGTTTTCGTGATCTGAACCAAAGTAGTCGTTTGTCTTCACCATTTTTGAAAGCCTTTTCCATGAGTCACACCTGCCGAGCATGCATCTGGCTTTACTTAAGCAAAAAAGAAAAATTAATAACCTTGACTCCTCTTCTGAAGTGATAAGTACCTCTATTCAGAATCTCAATCTAGTGCTTTATAAAAAGGACTGTCCTTTACGTGGTTTGTTTTCCCTTTTGTTTAGAATCCTGAATCTGTCCCCATGAGCGTTACAGTAGGCAGAGTTGGGGAAAGCACCACACCACAGTCCCCTTGGCATTTGGACTTCCTGCAACCTCCTGGTCTTCATCCAAGAGCAGAGTCAAGAGGCAGGTAATGTTTAGGTGCACAGGCCTTTTCATGCTTTGGGCAAACTTTTTTCTCTACCTTCTTTGTGCAAAGCCACGGCAGGCACATGCAGTTGGCTCTTGCCCTTACTCGGAAGAAACTTAAACCCTATATTCACATCAGTAGTGCTTCTCTTGGGGGCAGGGTTGTGCCTGCTTTGTTCACCTCTTTGCCTCTTCTTCCCCTAGTACAACTCTTGACCTGGAGTGATGCTCAAATGATCTGTTGGACAAATCAATGTAATATATGATAGGTACAGATAAACTTTTTTCACAGAGTAATGAGATTGGTTCCAGCAGAGAAGGACCAGGGAAGCCTTAGAATTATAACTTGGCGCTGAAAGAAAAGTAGTAATTATTTCATGCAGTTATTTAACAGATGAGGAAACCAAGGTTGAAAGAGATTTCAACATGTTCAAGTTGAGACTAGACTGCGATAAGCCTTAAGTGAAAGGTTCAAGAGCCTGTAGGTGATGGTAAGTGGAAATGGCCCAACACGAGTTGTTGTTAGAAACCCCAGTTGCAGGAAATACAGCAAAGAAATGTAACACACAAGGATTTAAAAACACTTTGTGGATTTAATAATTAGGACTTGAGAGCAGTTCCATAGAGAGGGGAGGCCAAAGTTAGACTTTGACAGGTAAGGGGAGTGAATGGGAGAGGCGAAGGTGGAGAAAAGATGGTGACAGAATGAAGACTGCAGAGGGAGTAAGAGGGATTGTTGGAGGAATGAGTCCACGGTCCAGGAGAGGAGCTAATTGTGTGGGCTAATCCCTGTCTTCTGCCTCTCTCTTCAGTACTCTGCTCAACTCTCAGGGCAACCATGACTCACTCTCACCATTCTGACCTCCCTGGGCCTGGACACCAGGAAGGTTGCTGTATTCCCAGCACCTGCCTTACATTACTGCCGCTGAGGACAAGCATTCAGGCCTTTTTAAGGGCTGTATGCAAATCTGTGGAGAGACAAAACCAGAGCAACCGGTACGTCAGAGCAATTTTTAAGATGATTGATTTTACACAGTTCTTACATTTCTTGCCTGAGCTCCACTTTTCCTGACTTCATAAGATGGCAAATGGAATTCAAGTTGCATTTCTGCCTTCTGCTTTTGTTTCTGTATAAGGCGACATCAAAATCCATCCTGATTTCCTCTGTAAAGACACTTCCTCCCAGCAGGACAGTAAGTGTCCCATGGTTTTTGGAATACAAATGCACACATTCTAAATATTAGCAAATTGGATCTAGCAATATGTACAAGATACAATGTGACCAAATGGAAAGGTTGAATTGTTTTAACTTCTTTTATCAGTATTTAAGTATCAAAAAAGATCTTCACAACCAAGATAATCACGATGGTCTGATCACTCACCTGGAGCCAGACATCTTGGAATGTGAAGTCAAATGGGCCTTAGAAAGCATCACTACAAACAAAGCTAGTGGAGGTGACAGAATTCCAGTTGAGCTATTTCAAATCCTGAAAGATGATGCTGTGAAAGTGCTGCACTCAATATGCCAGCACATTTGGAAAACTCAGCAGTGGCCACAGGACTGGAAAAGGTCAGTTTTCATTCCAATCCCAAAGAAAGGCAATGCCAAAGAATGCTCAAACTACTGCACAATTGCACTCATCTCACACTCTAGTAAAGTAATGCTGAAAATGGTCCAAGCCAGGCTTCAGCAATACGTGAACCGTGAACTTCCAGAGATTCAAGCTGGTTTTAGAAAAGGGAGAGGAACCAGAGATCAAATTGCCAACATCTGCTGGATCATCAAAAAAGCAAGAGAGTTCCAGAAAAACATCTATTTCTGCTTTATTGACTATGTCAAAGCCTTTGACTGTGTGGAGCACAATAAACTGTGGAAAATTCTGAAAGAGATGGGAATACCAGACCACCTGACCTGCCTCTTGAGAAACCTATATGCAGGTCAGGAAGCAACAGTTAGAACTGGACATGGAACAACAGACTAGTTCCAAATAGGAAAAGGAGTACATCAAGGCTGTATACTGTCACCCTGCTTATTTAACTTCTATGCAGAGTACATCATGAGAAACACTGGGCTGGAAGAAGCACAAGCTGGAATCAAGATTTCTGGAATAAATATCAATAACCTCAGATATGCAGATGACACCACCCTTATGGCAGAAAGTGAAGAGGAACTCAAAAGCCTCTTGATGAAAGTGAAAGTGGAGAGTGAAAAAGTTGGCTTAAAGCTCAACATTCAGAAAACGAAGATCATGGCATCTGGTCCCATCACTTCATGGTAAATAGATGGGGAAACAGTGAAAACAGTGTCAGACTTCATTTTTTGGGGCTCCAAAATCACTGCAGATGGTGATTGCAGCAATGAAATTAAAAGACGCTCCTTGGAAGGAAAGTTATGACCAACCTAGATAGCATATTCAAAAGCAGAGACATTACTTTGCCAGCAAAGGTCCATCTAGTCAAGGCTATGGTTTTCCCAGTAGTCATGTATGGATGTGAGAGTTGGACTATGCTGAGTGCTGAAGAATTGATGCTTTTGAACTGTGGTGTTGGAGAAGACTCTTGAGAGTCCCTTGGACTGCAAGGAGATTCAACCAGTCCATCCTAAAGAAGATCAGTTCTGGGTGTTCTTTGGAAGGAATGATGCTAAAGCTGAAACTCCAGTACTTTGGCCACCTCATGTGAAGAGTTGACTCATTGGAAAAGACCCTGATTCTAGGAGGGATTGGGGGCAGGAGGAGAAGGGGACGACAGAGGATGAGATGGCTGGATGGCATCACTGACTCAACGGATGTGAGTTTGAGTGAACTCCAGGAGCTGGTGATGGACAAGGAGGCCTGGTGTGCTACAATTCACGGGGTCGCAAAGAGTCCGATATGACTGAGTGACTGAACTAAACTGAAGTATCAATATCATTCTGTCTTTATGAAAGAATTGGGGAGCTTTCCATATTTTTATATAGCCCAGAATAATTAAACACCAACATTGCCTGTTCTTCACCGATTAGATAAAACTCAGACATGAAACATCTAATTTTTTTGTTAATGGTAGCTCTTTGATCACCTTTTTACTATCTGTAATGGCGATTGGTCTATGCAAATATTCTACTTTTTATGTTTGCCTAATTCATGTTTGCCAGGAAATTAATGCTTTCTCTAGGCATCAGATGTATTATCATGAAGTTACCCAGGTATATCTTTTATTGTATATTTAATCTCTCCTGTATTTGTGGTAATTTCACTTTTCTCATTCCTAACTTTGTATATTTTTTCTCTTTCCTCTCTTTTTCCACTCTTTAATCATCTTCTCAAAGTTTATCTTAAAGTTTTGGATCTGTTGATGCATTCTTACTTTTTACCTTGTACTTTATTATTTCTTCCTGATTTTCCTAATTCCCTTAGGTGAGTACTTGGTACATTTTTATATTATTTTAGGAAGGAGGTATTTAAAACTATGACTTTTCCTCTAAATGTAGGTTTCTTGTTCCATAGATTTTGCTATTAAGCGTTCTTCACTCTTTGCTAGAATTTTGTGTTTTGGTTTCTTTTTATCCAAGAGGGATCACTTTGGGGGCTTTTTTTTTTTTTTTTTTTTAGTAATTAGTTCTCTATTACTGCCTTGAAGGGATTTATTTTTAATATTGCTCGGAAATATCTAATGAAAATGTCAAAGATGTTCAACTACTACCCCCAAATACAGTATACACGGACATCTCATATCCATGAACTACTTCTAAGTAAACCTTTGATCCTTGTTTCCAACATTTTTTAAAAAATTACATCTTGCTTCAGTGTAAACCTTCAGGGTGGCGTTAAAATATCTAAACCATGCGTGTGTCTCTTCCACTGTTTCTGTTATTCTTATTCTCCCTGCCTCATGGCCATGCTCTTCACTAAGCAAAACCAGGTTCCCATCACATATTTGTCTTCTGCTTTGCTGTCAATTTGTATTCAGGTCAGGAAGCAACAGTTAGAACTGGACATAGAACAACAGACTGGTTCCAAATAGGAAAAGGAGTTCGTCAAGGCTGTATATTGTCACCCTGTTTATTTAACTTATATGCAGAGTACATCATGAGAAATGTTGGACTGGAAGAAACACAAACTGGAATCAAGATTGCCGGGAGAAATATCAATAACCTCAGATATGCAGATGACACCACCCTTATGGCAGAAAGTGAAGAGGAACTCAAAAGCCTCTTGATGAAAGTGAAAGTGGAGAGTGAAAAAGTTGGCTTAAAGCTCAACATTCAGAAAACGAAGATCATGGCATCCGGTCCCACCACTTCATGGGAAATAGATGGGGAAACAGTGGAAACAGTGTCAGACTTTATTTTTCTGGGCTCCAAAATCACTGCAGATGGTGACTGCAGCCATGAAATTAAAAGATGCTTACTCCTTGGAAGGAAAGTTATGACCAACCTAGATAGCATGTTCAAAAGCAGAGACATTACTTTGCCAACAAAGGTTTGTCTAGTCAAGGCTATGGTTTTTCCTGTGGTCATGTATGGATGTGAGAGTTGGACTGTGAAGAAGGCTGAGCGCCAAAGAATTGATGCTTTTGAACTGTGGTGTTGGAGAAGACTCTTGAGAGTCCCTTGGACTGCAAGGAGATCCAACCAGTCCATTCTAAAGGAGATCAGCCCTGGGTGTTCTTTGGAAGGAATGATGCCAAAGCTGAAACTCCAGTACTTTGGCCACCTCATGCGAAGAGTTGACTCATTGGAAAAGACTCTGATGCTGGGAGGGATTGGGGGCAGGAGGAGAAGGGGACGACAAAGGATGAGATGGCTGGATGGCATCACTGACTCGATGGACGTGAGTCTCAGTGAACTCCAGGAGTTGGTGATGGACAGGGAGGCCTGGCGTGCTGTGATTCATGGGGTTGCAAAGAGTAGGACATGACTGAGCAACTGATCTGATCTGATCTTGCTGTCATGATAGCTCAGGCTGTATCAGGAACTGAAATGTAAAAGAAGGTGGTTGGGGCTAGACAAGGCTTGAAGGAACTTGTCTTGAAGTCCTGGCTTTTGAGGGTCAAGAATGGCTGAGATCAAACGGGCATTGGCTGGAATGAGAACATCCAGGCAGAGGTGAATTAGCTCTCTATCAGGAAAGCCTGGAGTGCTCAGGGGATGAAGACCTGCAGGTCTTCATCTTCATAATGCTGTCTCCTTCAGAGTAACAACTGTGAGTCTCCAGCAGGAGGAAAGGGCAGAACGGAAGTGGATTTTCTTCCTGTCTTTCTCCAGCTTGTCTCTTGTTTTGACCAGTTCAAGTCCATTTCATAGTACCTTGGATCCTCAGCCTTGAATCATGTGTGTGACCAATCTTAGGAAGAAAATCTCTGGAATCGAACTCCTCAACTGACTGTCACCATTAGGCAAGCAGACTTCCAGTGGGTCTCTTTTTGTCCAGGGGAGGGGCAGTAGATCTTGATTTTAGAGAATATGTAATATGTTCCTGAAGTCTGGTGGCTCTTGGCTTCTGTGCATATGGTCTCGGACCTGATGCGCCTCCCCATAACAAGCTCCCCACACGAGCTTTGCTGCCTCCTTTCTGAGTCTAGGTATGGCTCACAGGCCCATAGGCCACTCCTTGGTGCCTCTCAGTATCTCCACTCTCCCTCAGGTTACCCAGACAGGCTCTTCAGTGGAAGCATGTCCTTCCAAAGTCAGGGCACTCTCAGCTGCTTTTCTGATGGTTTTCTGGGGCACAGTACTATGACTTCTTCTTGAAATAACAGAAGGGAGGATGCTGGGAGAAAATATGAATTAACATCTGAATGATAATCTGCCTCATAAATCAAAGATAACCTTCACATCCAGTATAAATTAGTTTCATTCGCTCTCTCATTCCTGTAAGTGTATTGAAATGTGAAGTAAAAGTGAAAATGTTAGTCACTCAGTCGTGTCCAACCCTTTGCAAGTCCATGGACTATAATGGAATTCTCCAGGCAAGAATGCTAGAGTGGGTTGCCATTCCCTTCTCCAGGGCATCTTCCCAACCCAGGGACTGAACCCAGGTCTCCTGCATTGCAGGCAGATTCTCTACCATCTGAACTACCAGGAAAGCCAATATTGAAATGTATTGAAGACCTGCAATGTGCCAGGGGTAGAATCATGCTCTCCCCACTGCACCTTGAACTGCAGCTTTGACCACCCTGCATTATTTGTACATTTACTTGCCTGTCTCATGCAAAGGAAACTTAAGCTTTACATTATACACAGCCTTGGGATCTGGAACTGGTGATTCTGTATTCTAGAATATAAAAGCTCAATAAATGTTGGCAGGAAGGTAGGACAGACAAGGTAGAGGAGAGAATGATACTAAATCAGAAGTGAGTACCCTTTTATAGAAGTCCAGGGAAAAGATTATTAAAATGAAATAAAATGTATTTATTCTGTTCTTGGGATAGCAGCTTAATGAGGTGCTTTTGTGAAAACTTTGCCCACTTATCATTATCTTTGGGACACATTACTTCTTCTTACTCTGTGTTCCCCAAATAATCATTGTTCGTTTTTATGATGCCTTAGATACCACGCCAGGACAGGGCCTCTTTGGGTCCTCCAAACCATGTGTGGAGTGGGTGCAGGTGTCCCGCCACTGAGCAGCTGCTGAGTCAAGGAGCTGGGCTGGAGCCGCAGCACTGGGGGCCACTGGTCTTGACGCTATGTGGCCACAGGGTACTTGCTTGCCTGCCTCTAATTGCCCGCCCATCTGGTCTTTCCAGCTAGAGGCAGAGTACTCATTCACTGCCTTGAGGTCAGGGGGACACTGCCTGTCAGACACCCCAGAAAGAGGCAGAGCCTGAACAGGTCTCTAAAGACAAAGTGGACTTCATGTTTTTCTTCACTTTTCAGCCATGTGTGTTGTCATGGGAGTCAGGGAACAGAAGTTTCTAGAGTAGATGATATGAGTACAGACCCACAGTGGATTTTGAGAAGCTTTAGCTGGGTGAAATGCTGTCAATGATAACAGGACAGTTAACCATTCTCTTGGAAATTCAGTGTCATAAGCCCTGAGAATTCTCATGATGAAGAAATCCATTTAACCCAGCACTTCTTCTCCTGCTAATCAAATCATAGATCACCTTCCTCTTTCATGAAGAAGACTTATAAACATCTCACAATATTCATTTTGGAAAACACTGGACAAGACCAGTGCTGAATCAGGAGGATCCCACCGACAAGGTGTGTGCCCCTCAGGTGGGACATGGTCATACATCCTGACCAGGTGGGACCTGCCTGACAGAATTGAGGGGAACTCAGGGTGCGTGCAGCCTCGAACCCCTGCCATGCTCCCTAACTGGCATCAGGTGCTCTGTGTCCCCTCCTGAGTCTCCTTGGTGCTGGCCATGGGCCCCCAGGAGGGTCCTGGGGCCTTTTAACTGTCTCTGGATATCAACACAGCTGAAAAAAGGGGAGAGATTAAGGACTGGGTTAGATGTCGTAATTCAAGGGTTCTGTTTTCTCTCCAGTTATCTGAGAAAAACCCAGTGAGAGAGCCTGTTAAGAATTGGTTTTTTGGCCATGGTGACCAGTCAGTAACTGTCACTCTCTTGCGATTCCCACCAAGTGCGATTTTTCGGCAACCCCACGGCCTATAGGTCTTATATCTAACAAATTATATTTTACGTTATTTGTTTTAAAAGCTGGTTAGTGACAACTAACATTGTCCCTCTGCAATTAGAATCTGATGTCAGAGTGAGAAAAATCCCTTGTTCACTGGGAACTCCCATGTCACTCATTCTGAATTAATGGTATTTATTCTCCCTCGTTGTTTTATTCCTAAAAAATGGCTCCCCTGGTTACAGTGTTATGTTAAGCATATTACATGTGACTCCAAAATCAGTTCATATATTACAGCTCGGTACTCCCCTTGGGTATACACTTCTGAATAGCTCTCACTCCACAGTTACAGGTCTGGATTAAATATGGTCTGCAGTAGTGGAGCCTGAGAGCATTGTCTGTTCATTCCTGGCTCCTTGTTTTTCCTGAAGTTTTCTTCTCCTGTTATTTTATACTCCTCAAGGAAGATGTGCCTTCCAGTGGGAAAAGTATACCTGGGGAAGGTGGAAAGTATTTTTATCTAGAGTTTTCTGGGGAAGAGATTAGAAAGTGGTGGCTCTTTGGGACAGAGAGCTTGTGGCCTTCAGGATAGTTTGGAGCGTGAGTGGCTGCACTGATTAAGGGAGGCAGGAGGCGGTTGTGGCAGATCCATCAAGACCACTGACAAAAATCCACAATATCTTTCCTTCTGCAACATAACATCAAAATGAGTTTTTGTTCTCTACAGTCATCAAGGCTTTGTCTTCTGTGGCAACCAGGCTCTTAAGCGTCTGTATTGTAGTGTCATTTATAGACATTTACACTTTGGGGGATTTCATAGGATGTAATCTTTAATCACATCAATAAATCTACAATGACAACATATTTTTATCCAAGCACAAAGTTCTAGTGAGCCACCAGCTAGCTTCTTTCTTTGCTCCATTCACTCCTTTCTTCAGCATATGTGATGCATTGAGTTCCATCAATGAACAGCAACAGAAAAATCCACTGTGCTCATGCTGGTGAGCTTGTGACCACAACGAGGGCCACAGTCCTCTGGGGAAAAAAGTCCTTGTGGGCCATCCATCTCTCTGGCTGGGAGTTCCCACGTGGCACCTGATGCCAGGCGACACCTGTAAGCCTTCTTGGGGGTGTAGCTTTTCTGAGTAATAAACAAACACAGTGGAACAGCCAGCATGTCGTATCCAAAGGGGCTTAGGAGACTACTCTCACTGGGCCCCAAAGGCTCTCAAAAGGTGAACAAGTCAAGAGCCACTTTTCTCCTGTGAACTTTGCCAGCTCTGATTTCCCCACATGCTTTCTTTCAAACTATCTTAGCCACTGCCTAGCACAGTGTGATGAGCGCCAGGCACCTCTCTTCTTCAAGATAAGAGGAAAAGTGACTGCCTCGGGTCCAGGGCACGAGAGCCTCTGGAGGCCACTGCCATCTCCGTCAGCTGCAAAGGTGAAGGCCTGAGACCCTTGAGAAATGAGAATCAGATAGTGTCCAAAATACATCTCAACCTCTTGGGGCTGTCTGTACCCATATAAGGAGCTGGTCAAGAACTGTTTATCAGAAAGGTTCTTGAGGGCAAAGAGAACCTACGGGCACTTCAATTAGCTGAGCAGGCCCTGGCTCAGCGCTGATGTGCCTGCAGCTGTCACCAGGAGGGGGATCAATGGCATTGCTACTGAAGTCTCATATGCAAGGCCTACAAAAAGCCCCTTTCCCTTTCCTCAACTCCTCTGAACATCTTTGCCCGTATTTGCACAGGGTCTTAGACTCCAGAAAAATGTTAGAGTGTAAAAATAGCCAAGCTATAGGTAAGTAGGTGTTTTAATCGCCTACTTTAATCAAAATGTCAGATGAGATTGTCCAATGATCACTAGTCATCACAGCCACAGACATGCCTTAAAGGATCATTTAGTTAATCCACCTGCTTTCCCAACATGATCCAAGTAAAAACAGAGAATATGAGTCATGACAGCTGCCCCAGGGCCTCATTTCTCTGTCTTGCTCCACTGTGATTATATCCACTGACAGCCTCCCACCCAAGCATCTACAGCAACACAAACAAGCTCTCAGAAACATCTTTATGTATGTTGACTTTCAGGACTTCTGTATATTTGCCTTCAAAAATATCTTTAGATGTGTTTTAGTTCAGAAGGTCTCACTAGACACTTGAAAAGCACATTGGATTTTCAAAAATTAGGACCTCTCATATCCCACAGTCAGTTTTTCACCACAGTAAGGACTGATCTACCCTTTGAGATAGTAGTTTCAATTTTAACTCCCCAGGATGCTTTCTTCATCTCTCTCATGAAATATCTGAATCCTGATTTGATTTTCCCTGTCGTGTATAGGAGGCTTTTTAAAAAAAATTCCGTTTATGACTGCACTCAGAACTTCATATTTAATGTCTCTGTCTGTCCTCCTGTCAGATTATTAACTTATTCATCTTTGTATTCTCAGTGTTAAGCACAGTATGTGCATTGCTGCTGATCAGTAAATGCTGAGCAGAGAAAAGAGGCAGAAGTGGGGCAGGGATTAGAATCTTAGAAATGTTCTCTTCCCAAACTGTATCATGTGAGAACTTAAGATCCCAGGGTTCAGGGCTGGGGCACTGGCACCCCCTTGTACAATTTAACTTGATAGTTGGAATTGAAATATTTTGTCAAGTGTATTCAGAACCAATTTACAGGAGTCACCTGTAGAGTATCACTCTCTCCACGTGTTAGTAGTAAAGGGCAAGACCAGCCTAAAGAAAGGTGTGAGGCTGGGACTCCTGAGAAATCCCAGATCCTTTTCTTGATCCCTGCATCTCATCCACAGTCCACAGTTTACTGTAAACCATAGACTTCTGGAACTGGAAGACATATAAGAAGTTGGAAGGCTAAACTGAGCTATTCAAAACAGAAATTAAGAAAGCAATCTCATTTACTGTAATAAAATATTTAGGAATAAACTTAATGAAGGAGATTATAAAGATGTGACTGCCAACTATAAAACATTAATGAAAAAAAGCTAAAGAAGATACAAATAAAGAGAAAGACACCCATATTCATGAATTGAAAGATTTAATATTGTTAAACTGCATACTCCCCAAAGTGATCTGCGGTTTCAGTGCATCCCTAACAAAATCCCAATCACATTTTTACAAAAAGAGAAAAAACAATAAAATTCATATGGAATTACAAAGGGCCCCAAGTAGCCAAAATATTCTTGAGAGAGAATAGAGCTAGAGATATCACACATCCTAATATCAAAGCATATGACAAAGATACAGTAATTAGTGTGATGCGAAGAGTTGACTTATTGGAAAAGACTCTGATGTTGGAAGGGATTGGGGGCAGGAGGAGAAGGGGACGACAGAGGATGAGATGGCTGGATGGCATCACTGACTCGATGGATATGAGTTTGGGTGAACTCCGGGAGTTGGTGATGGACAGGGAGGCCTGGCGTGCTACAATTCATGGGGTTGCAAAGAGTCGGACATGACTGTGCAACTGAACTGAACTGAACTGTCATAAAGACAGACATATAGACCAACTGAACTGAATAAAAAGCCTAGAAATCAACTCATACATATACACTCCACTGACCATCTACAAGTGTGCCAAGAATGACACTGGGGAAAGGAGAGTCTCTTCGACAAATGATGCTGGGAAAACTGGACAGCTAATGCAAAATAATTAGATTGAACCCTTATCTTACAGCATACACAATCATCAACTCAAGGTGGATTAAAAACTTAAAACTTGAAATCGCAAAATTCCTAGAAGAAAACACAGGGTAAAATTTCATGATGTTGGTCTTGGCAACAATTTCTTGGATATGATACCAAAAGCATAAGCAACAAAAACAAAGATAGACTAGTAGGACTATACAAATGGAAAAGCTACTGCTCTGCAAAGGAAACAATCAACAAAGTGAAAAGGCGACCTATGAAATAGGAGAAAATATCTGGAAACCACATAACCAATAATGGAGTTAATATCCAAAATACGTACAAAACTCATGCAAGTCAATAGCAAAAAATCTTAATAACTTGACTTAGAAATGGACCAAGGACTCAGATAGATGTTTCTTTAAAGAAGATATACGAATGGCCAATCACTAATCATCAGGTAAATGTAATTTAAAATGTAAATTTAATTTAAAATGAAATAAAAAAATAAAAATCCCACCACATTATATCAACCTGTTAGGATGGCTATTACCAAAAACAAACAAACAAAAGTTGCCAAATGTGGGAGAGGATACAGAGAAACTGACACCCATGTCCAGTGTTGGTGGGGATGTAGAATGGTACAGCTGCTAAAGAAGACAATACAGAAGTTCCTCAGAATAATTTTTTTAAAGTACTACTATATGATCCAGTGATCCCACTTCTGAATGTTTATCCAAAAGAATTGAAATCAGGAGCTTGAAGAGATAGCCACACTCCCATGTTCATTGTAGCATTATACCCAAGAGGTGGAAATAACCTAAATTGTACATCAATGAGTAAATGAATAAAGAAAATGTGGTAAGATATACAATGGCATCAGCCATAAACAAGAAAGAAATTGTGTCCTTTGTGACAATGTGAATGAACCTTGAGGCCATCATTCTAAGTAAAATAAGCTGATCATAGCCTGATTCTCTTGTATTAATATGAAATAGCTAAAGTACTCAAACTCATAGAAGCAGAAAGTAGAATGGTGAGTGTCGGGGGATGGTGGAGGGAGGAATGGGGAGTTGCTGTTCAGTGGGTGTAGAGTTTAGTCATGCAAGATAGATAAATTCTAGAGATCTGTTGAACAGCATTGTGCTTGTAATTAACAATACTATTGTTGTTCAATCGCTAAGTTGTATCTGACTCTGCAGCCCCATGGACTGCAGCAAGCCAGGCCTCCCTGTCCTCCACTATCTGCCGGAGTCTGCTCAAGTTCATGTTCATTAAGTCTGTGATGCTGTCTAACCATCTCATAACAATACTGTACTGTATACCAGAAACTTTTTCAAGAGGGGAGAGTTCATGTTATCTGTTCTTCCTACAGTGAAAAAAAACCAGTCCAGAAGGGTGTATAGAATACTTCCTTGTCCTTCTCAAAAATTTATCCTCTCATGGTTCTGGAGGTCAGAAGTTTGAAATTCAGGTGTTGGCAGAGCCGTGCTCCCTCCAGAAGCTTCAGGGGAGAATCCTTCCTTGTCTTTTCCTGTTCCCAGTGCCTCCAGGCTTTCCTTGACTTGTGGCTGCTTCACTCCACCCTGTGCCTCTGTCTTCTCATGGTAGTCCCCTCTGTGTATCTCTCCCCTGTGTGTCTTTTGTAAGGACACTTGATGTTGGATTTAGGGCCCACCAGGCTAATCCAGAATGCTCCTATCCCATGTCACTTACCTTAATCACATCTAAATAAGGTCACATTTACAGGTTTTCTGGGATATGAGTATCCTTTGTTGCGGGGCCCTACCAGCCCATTACATACTCAAACAAAGGTGAATTTTTTAAACATAGAGACTGATATTTTTTATACTTTATTTTTTAAAAATATTTGAAGCCAATAAAAATTGACAGAAAAGTTGGCAGTGTCATACAAAGGCCTCCCTTTGAGATTTAGTTGCTGATATGCTACGCCATCACCCGCAAAGACTTCAGTGTGCATTTCCCATAAACAAGGATGTTCCTCTATGTAACCACAGTGTGACTGTCAAAACCAGGAAAGCAACGCTGACACAGAACAACTGCACTTCTCCGCGTCAACCATCCATCTAAGTTCCTCCAACTGTCCTAAATCTGGCTTCATAGCCAAAGGACCTGCTTCAGAACCAAACATGGCATTTAGCTATCCCATCACTTCACTTTTCTTCACCTGAAACAGATCCTCAGTCTTTTTTGCGCTTCAAATCCTTAACAGTTCTGAAGATTGAAGGTCAGTTACTTTGTGGAATGTTCTTCAATTTGGGCTGATATATCCTCATGATTAGATTCAGAGATATGTCTTTCTCAGGACCACCCCCAAAGTAATGCTGTGTTCTTCTCATTGCATCCTTCTGCATAACCTATGTTTTCAATGTGTATGATCACTGGCAATGAAGATTTTGATCATTTGATTAAGGTGTATCTCCCAGGCCTCTCCCTTTATAATTAGTATTTTGTGAAAAGGATTTTTTGACTTTATGTAAATGTCTTATTCCCAACTTTCAATTTATTAGTGTATTTGTATCTGAAAGGTTTTAATCTGTTAGAATTATTGTTTATTTTGATCCTCAAATTGTGCTGTGTTTAGCTAGAAGGAGCCATTTGGTCTGGTTCTGTGTCTTTGTGACATGTCCCCATCATTCTGTGATCACTTCCTTGCTTTCTGGCACAAGATAAGATATTCTAAGCTTATTTTGTAATTTCTTTGCCCCTAAAAGGAGCTCTGGTTCCTTTCAGTGGAAAAAAGGCGTTTCGGGAAACGTGTTTGCTCTGTGCGTTTTCCAGACTGTCGTTGTGACAGTTTCTCTCTGTTGCTTTCCTCTTCATTCCTTCCACATGCCGTGTTTTTACCACCAGTGTGCCTTCCCCTCCCTTCCTCCCCAGCTCTGCCCCCACATAGGCCATTCTGTTTCTCTGTTGATACTTGGGAGCTCTAACTCTGTGAAACCAGCAGCCATACGATAACAACCCTGTACCCTGGGAAAGGCTGGTGTGTTGTTGGCAGGGATGCTGGGCAACCAACTGGCCCTGGTTGGAGAAACTTGGCTTGAGGACTTCATAGCAGGTAGGTCAATGAGCTTCAACATCTGATATGTGTGAGGCATTCCTAGGCACAAGTGAGGATCAGGCCCAGGGGCTGATCTGCCATTTTACACTGTGAGAACAACTGGTTTCTTATTTTATCTTAGTTCAGCTTTTCCTGGGATTGATTCCCCTGACTCTTTGAAGTTTGAATGTTGTTACCTGTTCTTCCCTAGCCAGCATCCTTGGAGAAGGAAAAACGGAAAGGTCTAACTAACCCAACCAGCCTTGCTTCTGCTTAGCTAGAGAATTTTCACCCAGACTATGCTATGGGGTGGGGCCAGTTGGTTTCCTCAAGACTGTGGATGGAGACTGGGGGCTACCGTGGGCTAGCAGTCCATACGGTGCTCACACACAGCTGACCTGGTCCTCCCAGCTTATGTCCCAGCTCCTACCTCCTGGATTGGCCAAGACAGCCCAAGATGTAGCCCCCAACGTCTGGATGCTTTATCCTTCTCCTCAGCCTCTCTGTCCTCTCTGACCTGCCCTTAGGTCTTTTTCGCTGAAGCCGTCTCTAGCATGTCTTCCCATACTCTCTCCATCCCCGGAGTCAGAAAAGTCTTGGCTTTACCCTGGAGCTGTTCACACCCAAATTTACCATCCATCACTCCAGCTTCTCTTGAAAGTGAAAGTCACTCAGTTGTGTCTGACTCTGTGATCCCATGGACTGTAGCCTGCCAGGCTCATCTGTCCATGGAATTCTCCAGGCAAGAATACTGGAATGGGTTGCTATTTCCTTCTCCAGGGGATCTTCCCAACCCAGGAATCAAACCCAAGTCTCTTCCATTGCAAGAGGATTCTTTACCATCTGAGCCACCAGGGAAGCCCAAGAATACTGGAGTGGGTAGCTTATCCCCTCTCCACCAGATCTTCCTGACCCAGGAATCAAACTGGGGTCTTCTGCATTGCTGGCAGATTCAAACCCTGTGAAGCTGCCCAGGAGGGGAGACACTGACCTCTGGGCAACCAACCCAGAGGTGAGCAAGAGAACCTTGACATACTTGCTGAGAGGGCTCAGTTTCTTTCCTTCACTGAACTAGGGAAGAGGAGAGACAGGTGTGGGAAGCATGATGTGGGATGAAGAGTTGGAGTCAATTGTCATGCTAGACTGTGAAATTTAAACACGTGAAGGAAGAGGCTAAGAGAGAGGAAAAGAAAGCTGAGTTGCAGAGAGGCTATTAGCATGAATGATAAGGGGAGAGTAGCTACCTTGGTTCCCAACATCTTTCTAGAAACAAACATTATTCATTCAAAGCCCAACTGCACTTTGCTTCATGTTCAGGAATTCTCTCAGATCTGTATAATATTACAATAAGTGTCCCCTTTTTTGTCTACCATTTTGAGTGAATTTTTTTTTGGTGCCACCAAAAGAGCCTTTCTTGAATATTCTTGGTGACGGTTTTGCCTTCAAGATCTATCCAGTGGAGACAGAGGGGTCAAGTCGAGATGTATCTATTATATCAACCCTGGGAGAAGGATTCTACTCCTCTTACCTCACAGTGCCATTTCCCAGATATTTCTGCAACACTTCTGTTAAACAAACAAGGTCTTCCTTCCTTTTAGGTCCATGTCCAGACAAGGATGTACTGTCTTCTTTCCTGTCATCCATTGATATCTGGACACTTTGGTGGTTTAGTCACTAAGTCATGTCTGACTCTCGTGGATTCTCCAGGTAAGAATGTTGAAGTGGGTTGCCATTTTCTTTTCCAGGGGATCTTCCCGACCCAGGGATGAAATGTAGGTCTCCAGCATTACAGGCAGATTCTCTATCAACTGAGCCACCAGGGAAGCCCCTGGATGTTGTTCCATGTTCCCTAATAAATGTAGATAGAAATTTCCCCTCCCCTTCCTTTCCTTGGCATCATCTTGGGCAACTTCCATGTCTACATGGACAATTCATGCAACAGGTCAGCTCTGCAGTTCCTTGCCCTATCCACTCCAAAAATAATGAAAACAATACATAAAAAGTGATTAGTATTTTATAGGCTAGGAAATATTTTCCCAGTCATAACCTCATTTTGTTTTGGTTTTTGAACTGCACTCCCAAAGCCAAGTCATAGACTCATCCTTTTATAACTGGCTCATTTCCAAAACCTGGATGTCTTGATTTTCCTTCCATGAAGACAATTTCTTAGGCTCTTTTTTCTCCCTTTAGTTTCTCCCAGTAAGCCTGCCCTTAGGGTTCATCAAGACCCTTTGTCTTTTTCCTTACCTAATCTCATAGGCTCCCAGCTCCCTTCAGGTTTCCTTCCCAGTTCGGCCAGCCCCATGCTTGGCCATGACAACCTGCATGGATGTAGCGCCACAGCTTCCCTCGTTCTCTCGTCTCCACCATGCTCACCTTGTGCATGTTGGCTTATCACAACACTTGCTTCCGTGGCTCAAGCTCTCTTCTGCAAATATATACTCTCTCCCTCTCCCCTTTTCCCTCCCTCCCTCCTACCCTCCCTCCTTCCAGTCTCCTTCATTTTCTCTCTTATCCCAGGTGGGTCCCCAATGCCATTTAATAGTATTGTATTAATTCTTCGTGAACTCCTGACCTCTATTTTCTTCTCCCCAGTCTAGATTCTCCTTTTCACCCAGCCTCTGACTCTCCCCCAGGACAGCCCACATCAGTTTTTCTCTCTTCCTCTACTGTCTCTGTTTCAGGTCACCTTTTCATTGATCTGAACAAATAGTCGAGTATTTTTATAGAAACCAACCATTCTTCAATCTTGCTTCTTCCTGAAACTGTCATTCAGTATCTTCCCAGCCCTTCTTTAGATTCATACTCAGTGCTTTGTCCCTGGTTTCCCTTCGTATCTTCTTTCTTCAACCCTCCAAATTTTGCTCTGTCAGAATCTGCTCTTTCAAAAGGGAAACAGTGACAGCCCAATTTCCAATTCCAATGTGATCACAGAGCCCCAGGAACTCTCCTCCTTTGACCTTTAAGACACTTCTCCGGATTCTCCTTGAGGCTCTCTGATCTGTTTTCCTTTCCACTATATAAATACATGCCTCTCCCCAAGGTCTCATCTTGTCCTAGAGGGCCTTCTTGCTTCACTTCTGGACCATCTTATTCTTTCACATAGCTTCACCCATGTGCTGCCCACTCTCTCCACCCACCGCTACTCCACCCCGTCTCTTCTGAGCTCCTGACCTACATTTCCAACTACCAGTAGGACCTCTCACTTCAAACCTGACATGTCTCAAACAGTACTTGCCATCTTTACCCTAAAAATCCAAGCGAAGTGAAGAGCCTCTTGATGAAAGTGAAAGAGCAGAGTGAAAAAGTTAGCTTAAAGCTCAGCATTCAGAAAACTAAGATCATGGCATCCAGTCCCATCACTTCATGGCACATAGATGGAGAAACAGTGGCAGTCTTTATTTTGGAGGGTTCCAAAATCACTGCAGATGGTGACTGTAGCCATGAAATAAAAAGACGCTTACTCCTTGGAAGAAAAGGTATGGCCAACCTAGACAGCATATTAAAAAGCAGAGACATTACTTTGCCCACAAAAGTCCATCTAGTCAAGGCTATGGTTTTTCCAGTGGTCATATATGGATGTGAGAGTTGGACTATAAAGACAGCTGAGCACCTAAGAGTTGATGCTTTTGAACTGTGGTGTTGGAGAAAACTCTTGAGAGTCCCTTGGACTGCAAGGAGATCCAACCAGTCCATTCTAAAGGAGATCAGTCCTGAATGTTCATTGGAAGGTTGATGCTGAAGCTGAAACTCCAATACTTTGGTCACCTGATGCGAAGAGCTGACTCGTTTGAAAAGACCATGATGCTGGGAAGATTGAAGGCAGAAGGAGAAGGGGATTACAGAGGATGAGATGGTTGGATGGCATCACCAACTCAATGGACATGAGTTTGAGTAAACTCTGGGAGTTGGTGATGGACAGGGAGACCTGGCATGCTGCAGTCCACGGGGTTGCAAAGAGTTGGACACAACTGAGTGACTGAACTGGACTGAACCTCTCTGAGCCTCAGTTTTCCTTCTTGGCAAAGAGAGATTCCCACATCACTTTGAAGAGCTGTGGTGAATATCAAATGAGGTGATAAGAACAAAGTGCATATGATACTCAGTAAAGGAGTGTTAGTAAAGAACTTGTAGCAGAAATAAAAATAACCAGTCATTATTCAAGAAAGAGTCAACTAAGTGCTAACAGTAATGCATGAAGGAAGACAAGAGGAGCAACTGCCAATTCTGCCCAGAAGCTTCACAGAAAAGATGACCATTGAGTTGAATAGAGTTCCCTGTGCTATACAGTAGGTCCTTGTCAGGTATCAGTTTTAAACACAGTAGTGTGTACATGTCCATCCCAAAGTCCCTAACTATCCCTTCTGTCCATCCTTTACCCTGGCAACCACGATTTTTCTCCAAGTCTGTGGGTCTCTTTCTGTTTTGTAAGTTCATTTGTATCATTTCTCTTTAGATTCCACATATAAAAGGTGTCATACATTATTTCCCCTTCTCTGTCTGACTTATTTCACTCAGTATGACAATCTCTAGGTCATCCATGTTGCTGCAAATGGCATTATTCCATTCTTTTTAATGGCTGAGTAATATTCCATTATGTACATACACCACATCTTCTTCACTCACTTGTCTGTCAGTGAGCGTTCAGGCTGCTCTGGTATCTTGGCTATTGCAAACAACGCAAAGTGAACACTGGGGGGCGTGTGTCCTTTAGGGTTATGTTTTTCTCTGGATATATGCCTACGAGTGGGATTGCAGGGTCGGATGGTGACTCTGTTTTTAGTGTTTTTAAGGAACCTCCATCCTGTTCTCCATAGTGGCTGC